>NC_091455.1:115700683-116421220 GCF_027789765.1 Dendropsophus ebraccatus | reverse complement strand
TAATCGCTTGATTTGAGCAAGATTGTCTATTCTGATTTCTCCTTAGGCAAGGTAACAGGGATGTAACTTGAATGTAAAACAGGAACGAGCATATAAGATATATTCTGTAAGCGTAGCTCATCAAATAATGCCTTTTCTGGAGAGTAAGTTTTGATTGCTCTGGAGACACTTGTATTGCCATCTGTTACAAAATGTTTATGGCACCATACACTGCGGTACCTGACTCCTCCAGAAGTGTCCAATCAGGTATTATGGTTTTCTGCCTCACTATAAGGCCGAATGACATTTCCTAATCCATGCCAAGTGACAGCTGCCAAACCATCATTCAGGTGGGTAACCACCACATAGTTCATCATTCTGCCACTGTGCAATAGTGTGTAAGATATAGGCACCATTTCATTTAAGCAGATGTTTTATTGGTTAATGTAGCTACTTACGGTACACTCATCCAAATTCTTGGTTTTATAGAGGATCTTCCCCTTTCTCAAGGTTCTCAAGGTGAAAAAAGGAGAAACAAATGCTGTGAGGAGAGAACATTGATTGTGTGAGCTAGATCCTGCTTTATATAATAGCGCAAAATAGCACATTCAGCAGAAAAATGGAAAATGACAGAAGCCACCCTATCAAAGGTCAAAATGACACTTCTTTGGCTTCTGTCAGTTGACTTGGGTTTATAAATATATTTGCTATAAACTTCTAAAGATTACCTGAGGTTTATGGAAAACTGACACCACAAACATGGTGAGAAAGAAGTCTTCATCTGGACTTTACCACTACTGTCATCTCAGGCTCACTAGTGATTACATTAGGAGGCATTTTTAACTCTAAGTGGAATTATTTAAGTGGAATTGTAGTAAATCTGCATTTGCATATTTCAACTTTTTGATCTCATAAAAATTCACCATCAATATAATACAAAGTTCTAGTATACATAAAATGTCACTATTAAAAAAATTGGATTTCAACAAAGACTGAATAATAAGTATAAAATAAAATTTTCCGTATAATACAATTTACAATATTGCTAAGCTAAAGAAACTTTTTTTTTCCAAATGATTTCATCTTCACAGTGGAAAATAAGTTATAATCATTATTCAGCTCACATACTAAAGCATATGCAATGGCTTCTATAGACATCAATAAAAAAGATAAACAAAGAAAACAAGCTCTTTTATCAAATTTATTACTAAAGCACCACTATGTTCTCAGTTAATCCCACATGAAAAATTTTTAAATTATAGTAATAGAAAAGAGCAATTACAAATAATGCTAAAATTAATTCACCAGGAAATTGCAGCATTTGAACCCTCTTTGGAACAGACACAGCAGCCACCTGCTTAGTCTCCTAAAATGAATAGATTGATTCTATATTGGTTTATGCAAAGTGGTTACCTTGGGAACAGAGCCATGTGCAAGTGGCACCAGGAGCATTATTTGCAATTAGAAATAAGCCCTAAAGGAGAAAATAATACAGAACGATTTAGGAAAAGTAGCACATATCACTTTATAACAGAATATGCTTGTTTTCTCCAGCTATCTAAATAAGCTATTGTACAGTAAACAGAAGCTTTTACCTTGTGAGGGAGTATTATAGGAACAGTCCTCATGTGATCCTGTCAGTAGATTTAGTTGGTTGGCAAATTGATGGCCATGTATTTTTTTTATTTTTTTTTTGTAACCTCAATAAATGCAGAATTGCTGCAATATAGAGGCTGTGTGGTGTTATCCACATGGCAGGAAGAAATTTGGTGTGCCGGAATACAAAAGGATTGACCAGCATTAATAAGCACATGTCAAGTTTATACAGTACCATACAAAATTATATTTTAGATTAAGTATATATTAAGTCAATATTATGTAACTATTTTATTACATAAAATATCTATAAAAAAATGCACAGGAAGAAAAAGTAACTAAACTCTTGAAATTAATAACCTTTAATTCACCTTTTAGTAGAAATTTACAACATCATTGTGAAGGAAATGTATTTGTGTCAGCATTAGCAAATCCCCCTCCCCCCCCCCCCCCCCCCCCAAAAAAAAAAAAACCTCCTGCTTTGGCCAGTTCCTGTGCACTATGAGACAGCACTATGTCAGACGGGGAAGAATTCAGCAGAGTGCTGGAAAACTTGAGATTTTTAAATAGAAGTAAATAACAGATCTCTGTAACTATCTGGAACTCATAATTTTCATGATATGAATATCTTTATTTATAACTGTAATTTTCTCACCATCAGCACTATAAACTTCAGTTGAGTCACCAGACATGGTCCAGAAGCTATTAGTTTTCTTATGTGAAATATGAGGAAACTAAAATGTGATTCGAATTGAAATGATAATCAATTCATGTGTATGCAGGCAATGATCAAAAAATCGTTAATGTGTTGTTGATCACAACTCTTAAAGGGGACCTGTGACCCCCCGTGCCGGGGTGAAGGCAGCCCGACCCCAACCCCCCCCTCTCCCCCGCTAGAGCCCCGGATACTTACCCCAACTTGCCAAGTCCCGCTCCTAGAGTCGGTCCCGGGACAGAGATATCCTTGTTGGAAGCCCGGCGCGCGCACTGCATAGATGGGTCCGATGCCCATGATGGCTCCATTCATTCTCTATGGGCATTGGACTCATCTATGCAGTGCGCGTGCCGGGCTTCCGACAAGGATATCTCCATCCCGGGACCAGCTCAAGGAGCGGGATTTGCCGAGATGGGGTAAGTATCCGGGGCTCGAGCGGTGGGTTGACTTTAATGTGGTTTGTTACTGAAAAATGCTTGACTCGAGTAATGAGCACTCAAGCAATAAATACTCGCTTAACAATACCTGAAAAAAGGAGCATTTATTTATTAGAGAAAAAAAAGAAATGCAAACATGTATTATTACTTGCACTTCTGTTTGTGACCACTGTGAACTGATATAAATATTTTGTCCAAACTTTTCAGATGGAATTAAATAAAAGCGATAGCGATTCTCAAACCACAGCACATGTCTCATTACAACTTCCACAAATTATTACTACAAGAAAACCTTCTGCGACTTGGGAGGCTCCCAGTACAATTTACAGAGCTAGATTCCACTATAACTCAAGCAATTTCAATTCTAGGTAACATATGAGCCTGAAAGTCACATTTTGTCTCATATCTGCGAAGTGTAAAAAGAGAAAGATTAAATTACCAGGGCTTTGTTGTTGTATTTGGGATTTTTTTTCCCAGTTCTAGCAGAAACACATGATGAAGCAGTATTACCATGCAATAAGATGGGACAAGGTCATTCACCCCTTGCTGTTCACATATGTCTACAAATGAAGATCTAGTTTTTCATTTGTACTAGTCATATACTGAACATGTCACCTTCATTCCATTGGGGAGAAAAGTTCATTTACAAGTATAAACCATACATTAGGTTGTATGAAATGTAAAATGCTTGTATTTTGCAGAATAGGATGACATACTGCTGTCTGCATTTGTAACATGGTTGACCTTATAATATCAATTCGGCTTCTTGCAGTATATTATAAATATTGGGCACAGTAGAATGGCATTTATAGTAATATTTATCTCCAAAGACTCTTGGTACATTCCTATGAAATATAGTCTGTTAAAGCTAAATTCTTGGAATGTAAATATTAGATGGTGTTTTTGTTAGGTAAAGGGATTTTTGCATAATTAATGTTTAGCACTTGCCAACAGGATAGGTGATAGATACCAAATTGTTTTGCTTGTTTGCTTTATTATTTTCAACAGACTTCTCTCTACCATTTTGCTGAAGAGGGGCTGAGAATATGAGTTTTCCTTATAGAGGTCAGTGGGTGATCCTGCAGTTGGATACTGACAAACCCTGAAGACACTGTAGGCGACAATATTTAACAGTAGTAAACCAATCTGGTTTTGCATTTCTCAACAGCAGCTATAGATGTCGTTTTCTTGAGCCAAAGCCAGAAGTGGACTTAAAAATAATGTGAAAATGAGCTAAATCCACTGTTTTCTTTAACCTCAGAGCAAGAAACGTAGCCACATAATCATTCTGTGGTGATTTTCAGTAACTAGTATAGGGAGACTAGTCAGAGTTGAAATAAAGCTGAATGTGTACAGACATATTCGTAAAGAAAACCCAATCCAGAGTGTTTTGGATATCAGACTGGGCCACAGGAATGGCTTAGGGACAACTCTTTGAGTAACCCAGCCACAGCCAAATGTCTGTGCTTGCATGGCTCCCATCCAACCTAAAAGAGCTGGAGACAATCTGCAGAGATTTATGGGAGAAATTCCCCAGAATCACTGCCAAAGGTACTAAGTAAAGGGTATACTAAGTAAAGGGTATCTTATGTTAATGTATTGTTTTACTTTCTCCTTTTTAATAAATGATCAATGAGTTCTAACATTGTTTTCATGTTGTCATCATAGGGTATTGTTGCAGAATGAAAAGGGAAAGCTTTTACTTTTTTTAATATTAGCACTAGGACGCAACATAGAAAATGTGAAAAAAAGTGAAATGTTCTTAAGACTTTGTAAATCCACTATATTTAGACAATCAATTTAGATAAAAATAAAAATGTGTACTTTTTTTCTTTTTTCTCCCTATATTTATTATTAGCATTGGGGGCTATAGGGATTATTTGTTTATTAATAGAGATGAGCGAACCTCGAGCACGCCGAGTCCATCCGAACCCAATTGTTCGCCATTTGATTAGCGGTGGCTGCTGAAGTTGGATAAAGCCCTAAGGCTATGTGGAAAGCATGGATATACTGTAGTCATTGGCTGTATCCATGTTTTCCAGACAACCCTAGAGCTTTATCCAAGTTCAGCAGCCCCCGCTAATCAAATGCCGATCATTCGGGTTCAGATGGACTCGAACCCGAACACGGTTCGCTCATCTCTATTTATTAAGCTATATTTATTTATATTTTCATTTGTGTTTTTTACTTTTATACTGTCCCACCATGGGGACTTCAGATCTGCATTGCATTTTAATTTGCCTGTCATAGGAAAAGCTGATCAGGCTCTGCATTAGGGCTGAGTGTGATCAGCCATCATACCTATGACACAGAAGGCCTCAGGGAAGCCCCCTGCTGTCATAGCAACCAAGATTTTTTTTATTAAGGTCTGAAGACTGGCTAGGCCACTTCACGACCTTAATGTGCTTCTGTTTGAGCCACTCCTTTGTTGCCTTGGCTGTATGTTTTGGGTCAGACAAGCCACGACCCATTAATAATGTCCTGGTGGAGGGAAGGAAGTTGTCACTCAGGATTTTTAGCTACATGGTTCCATCCGTTGATTTGAGGAAGTAGTCCTGTGCCTTTAGCAGAGAAACACCCCCAAACGCCATGCTTGACAGTGGGAACAGTGTTCTTTGGGTCATCATAGGCAGCATTTCTCTTCCACCAAACATGGCAAGTTGAGTTAATACCAAAGCGCTCAATTGTTATCTTTTCTGACCACAGAACCTTCTCCCAATGACTCTCAGAATTACCCAGGTGTTCATTGGCAAGCTTCAGACGGGCCTGCACATGTGCCTTCTTGAGCAGTGGGACTTTATGGGCACTACAGGATTTTACTCAATTACGGCATAACAATGGTTTTCTTGGTGACAGCGGTTCCAGCTGCCTTGAGATCATTAACAAGTTCCCCCTATGTAGTTATAAGCTAATCTCTCACCTTCCTCATGATCCATTATAACCCACAAGGTGAAATTTTGCATGGAGCCTCAGACCAATCTCTATTGACAGTCATTTTGTATTTCTTCCGTTTTCTTACTATTGCACCAAAAGTTGCCTCCTTCTCACCCAGCGTCTTATGGTTTTGTAGCCCATTCCAGCTTTGTGCAGGTCTATGATCTTGTCCCTTACATCCTTAGAAAGCTCTTTAGTCTTGCCTAGGGATGGTCCGAAACTGCCGAGGTTCATATGAACCCGAACGCTCGGCATCAGATTCCCGCTGTCTGCCTGCTCCATGGAGCGGGTGGATACAGCGGGTGGACCGCCTGGAAAACTGGGATACAGCCTATGGCTATGGCTGTATCCTAGTTTTCCAGGCAGTCCTCCCGCTGGATCCGCACGAAGAAGGCAGACAGCGGGAATCATTACCGAGATTTCGGGTTCGTACGAACCCGAACCGAACTCGGTTCGGACCATCCCTAGTCTTGCCCATGTTGTAGAGGTTAGAGTCTGACTGATTAATTGATTCTGTGGACAGAAGTCTTTTATACAGGTTAGTAGGGGATAAAATACTTATTTCTTTCTGCAAAAATGTAAATATATATATATATAAGTAATTGGTAATTGGGGGAGAACAGGAGGTGTGATTCCTGCAATGTTCGGATCCCATAAATCCTATTAAGACCGAACAACAACACAACTTATATAAATCCTACAAGAAAAATGGCTTATGCCAAAAAATATACAGCATCTATTTAATGTCAATGATTCCTTTATTAGATGAATATTAAATACACAGAAGAAATTTTTAAATATACTGGTTTAAAAACGGATGTGCAAAGATGACAAGATGTGCAATAGATAAACCACAGATAACACCTGGACCCTACTTATGTATTTGGGAGCATCTGAGCAGCATTGGAGGAAAGCTGGATAAAGTGCAAGTGCAGTACATAAACTAATACCAATAACACAAACTTGGTGGGAGGGATGAGAGGGAAAGGGGGGGGGGAGGGGACAGGAGGGGTGGCATGGGAGGGATATGGGGGGGAGGGACTTTGATTTAGTGCACTGGGGACACTTATGGATGGGGTGTTTGTACCCCTCCTTCTCGGTTGTTGCTGTGTTCACTTTTTATATATTTAGTAGGTAGCACATTTACCATTGTTTCATCCATTTGTACACTATATTAATTATACACACAGTTATCTAAGATATACACATAGGCACTGGGATGTTTTTTATTAAATGACTGTTCACGACAAATACACTATATATGCATTTGCACTTTAGTTAGAATTTTCATACTGATAACAGCTTTATTTTATATATATTTTTAATCATGTGCAATAGTAAATTATTATTTATGCACTGTATTATATATTCTTTAGTTGCACTAATATAGTAAGAGATGAATTGCATCGTATTCCCTGTGTTAAGTATGTTGAATAATGTCCTATTGATATCGCATGTTCTCCACATGATGTGCCCAGATCCAGACTTAATCTTTAATTTGTACCAGAGACCCTTTCATTGGACGCCGAACCCAGTGCAGATCGCGTCCCTGTGCCCATGGCAACGCGCCGCCTTGAAGTCCGGCCCAGCCGCTTTGTGACGTTGTTACGGGGGGCGGGGTTTAGGACGGGGCGGCGCCGCGTCATCGGCGTAGTGACGTCTGAGACGCATGGCGGAGGCGTCCGCTAATGAGGGGGGATTATATCAGTATGAATAACGGCGGGCAGCGGTATATACATAGCCCCGTGATCAAGCTGCCACGCGAAACGTGCGTTGGGGAGGGAGAGGAGCCATAGACCACCGGATACCAGGTATATGTAGCACTTTGCATTGATGCACTTTACTGGAGCTGGGCACATCCTATGGTTAGGAACCTATATACCCATGTGATTAGAAACATTGGAGTTTGTGTTATTGGTATTAGTTTATGTACTGCACTTGCACTTTATCCAGCTTTCCTCCAATGCTGCTCAGATGCTCCCAAATACATAAGTAGGGTCCAGGTGTTATCTGTGGTTTATCTATGTCATCTTTGCACATCCGTTTTTAATCAGTATATTTAAAAATTTCTTCTGTGTATTTAATATTCATCTAATAAAGGAATCATTGACATTTAATAGTTGCTGTATATTTTTTGGCGTAAGCCATTTTTCTTGTAGGATTTAAATGTTCGGATCCCAGTCTGAACGCATATGTGAGAACACAGCCTAATAATACCAGCCTAATGCAAACCGAATGCATAGTACCTGGCTCTTTATGGTACCTGTAGTATAGGTGGGCACCAGGATAATAATGGAGGAGTTAATTTTATCTTATGCAGTGGCCTACCTTAATAATGCTCTGTTTCTCTCTTTCCTGGAGCTTTCTTTACTGCTTTCTTCTCTGTGTGGCAAATGTCAATGTACATAGAGGGCAGTGATGTATGGAGGAGACTGCAGTCTAGGTCTAGTCACACAACTAAGGAAAAGGTAGTGGGCAGGCTTTGGGGGCAGATGCATTAATTCCTGGAAACACAGAGTTTAGGAGAACTGAAGATAAGGTGAGCAGAGAAATGGGGCTAATTTCTACCAAAGTAAAAGATTTAAAAAAGAGGGGGTCTGGAAAGGATCACAGACACTGCCCAAACAGATTGAATTCACATGTGCCCAAAGCATTTTAAAAAAGTTCATGGTCTTTATACTAGAAAACATGAAAGTTTATATCCACCTATTTCTGAGTATCCCCACTGAATCATTTATTCTATGTACGTATCATTCAATATTTATTCAATGCACACAATGTATTGAATAACGGACGTTTTTACCGCAGATGTCAAAATAATGAACATGATCAGCTGACTTTTTGTATTAGTTGTTCACACACAGTTTTTCTTTTCTGTCACCGTTCTTTCTCCGTTTTTACAATTAAATTCAATGGACTTTTCAATTAAGCCACACCCAAAGTCCAATTAGTAACCCGAACTAGCATAATATACCAACAGCCGTCATTGCATTAAGGGGAGGCCAGACAGCTAAATGACGTCCATTATTTTAGACTCAAAATAATGGACGTAATTTTAAACGGAGCTGAAAAAACGTTGTGTGAACATAGCCTAAAGCCTTCTTGAATCTGGCCTTTTCTCTATTCTCTATTCTTCTCTCTTTTGAAGGTGGGATTTTCTGGTCTATTTACAGTAAGTGTATCCCGATTGAATAGTTTTAATTTCCATTTTTTGGTTGCATTTTCATTTGGAAGACTCATTCAGCTTAATTGTCCAATTACAATAATTTTACTTGATATGTTTAAAAAAATATATAGGTTCTGTGTGTCTTTTCATTGGGGGCTTTCTTTCATTTCTCCAATGTTTTAATAAAAAAAAGGAAAGTCCTGCTACAGTTACAAACCCCAACTGTCTGTGCTAGGCCCCTCTGGGTCGAAGAGAGACAAGGTGCGGCCCTTGCCCCACCACCTCCTAATCCACAGGCATCCTGTCACTTTAGGCCATTTGTTTACCAATGTCCACTGCTGTCCTGGGAGAAAATTGATCTTGTGCTGCTGCTCCACTGCTGTCCATGGCAGAAATTGAATGACTGACTGGCTGATTGACTTTTTTTAAATTGTAATTTTCCATTTTTTGACACTTTTACAAGGACATGTGTTAACAAATTCCTTACCGAACTGTGTACCATCTAGACATAATCTGAAGAGCAATGCTTTAACCCAGTCAGAAGGTGAGATTGAAAGGTAGGAGGTGGTGATTTAATGGAGGAAATGTGACAAACATACATGAGTCAGACTGTGGCTAGGAAGTACAGAAGCAACACAGAAGTCTTCAAAATAAAGAGGGATCAGTTGTAGTTGGACTTGCATATTAGAATGATAATTAAAGGAGACCTGTCACCCCCCGTGCAGGGGTGACAGGCTCCCGACCCCCCGTTACAGCCCCCTATACTTACCTGATCCCGCCGGGTCCCGCTTCCTGATCTGGTCGGGTGACGGAGATATGAACGCCTGAAGCCTGGCGCGCGCGCTCACAGGAGAGTCCGGCGCTCATAGAGAATGAATAGGAAATCCGATGCTCCGTCATTTTCAATGGGCATCGGACTCTCCTGTGAGTGCGCGCCGGGCTTCGGGCGCTCATATCTCCGTGACCCGACCGGATCAGAAAGCGGGACCCGGCGGGATCAGGTGAGTATAGGGGGTTGTAGGTACTGTAGTGTAAGAACAGTAGAGTGATGAGGTAACAGAAACATTATTATTTTATTTATTTTATTATTATTATTATTTTTTTAATCATGCTGTAAAACAAAGCTATACTTATGCGAAATCCAGGTCCAGTCACCTGAAGGCAGCTTATTAGTCTTGTGCTGGTTGGAAAAAAAAAAGAGAGTAAACACATGAAGTTTGACCTGTACAGAATGTCACAGCTCAATGTGTCCATCAATCACATGACTGCCTTATCTGTGAGCACAGATGACCTGGGAAACACTGGACTTCCTGTGTTTAGACACTTTGAAAAAAGATTAAAGCACAGGAAGTTCTGTGTTTTCCATGATAACTAAAAAAAAATGAAAAATGAATGTAAATTGCAAACCTGTTTTATATCACATCTACTGTTGATTTAGATTTTAAAAGTTATTATGACAGTTACACTTTAAAATTTTATTTTTTTCAACAGGTTAATATACAGCATGTAGGAAGCATGAAAACTCTCTTAGGCTGCGTGCACACTACGGAATTGCCGCGTATAACCTGCGGCGTATTTCGTCGCTCGTCCCCGCACGCGGCGGCGCGCTTTTCCGCCGGTGCCATAGACACTGTTCTGTGCACGGGCGGATTCCGCGTTCCGTCGAAAGAATTGACATGTCAATTCTTTTGGCGGAACGCGGAATCCGCCCGTGCATAGAATAGTGTCTATGGCACGGACGGAAATGCGTGCCGCCGCGTGCGGAGAGGAGCGATGGAATACGCCGCGGGTTATACGCGGCAATTCCGTAGTGTGCACGCAGCCTTATATAGGTTCTCTTTGTTAAAACATGTATTGTGCCTTTTGTTTATTTACTTATTTATAAAGCAATAAAAATTCATTTTAACTCTTAGGCGACCCTGGACGTACCCGTACACCCAGGGCCGCCTCCATGTGTTAAGAGTTGACAGCTGCATCCGATTACTTGATGCAGCCATTCCCTGGTGTCTAGTGGGGTGGATCGCTCCTCAGGGACATTGTCCCGGACGAACAATCCACGCATCCTTCTGCGCCGGGGCTCAGCGCCTTAATGGAGCTGATCCCGGCTCGGCACTCAATTGCTTCAGCAGCAGCTGAAGTAGCCGGAAGCAAGCAATGTGCCTATCTCATCGATCTATGCTGCATATCTATGCAGCATAGATCTCAATGAGAGATCAGTGTACTTATACTAGAAGTCCCCCAGTTGGGCTTCTAGTATAAGTGTAAAAAAAAAGTGTTATTATCAATAAAAAGCCCCCTCCCCTAATAAAAGTCAGAATCACCCCCCCTTTTCCCATGTTATAAATAAAAATAAATAAATGAACATGTTTGGTATCGCCGCGTGTGTAATCGCCCAAAGTATTAATTAATCACATTCGTAATCTCGCACGGTAAACGGCGTAAGCGCAAAAAAATCCCAAAGTGCAAAATTGCATTTTTGGTCCCATCGAATCCAGAAAATTTTTAATAAAAAGCGATCAAAAAGTCGCATATGCGCAATCAAGGTACCGATAGAAAGAACACATCATGGCACAAAAAATGACACCTGACACAGCCCCATAGACCAAAGGATAAAAGCGTTATAAGCCTGGGAATGGAGCAATTTTAAGGAACATATATTTGTTAACAATGGTTTGAATTTTTTACAGGCCATCAGATAATATAAAAGTTATACATGTTACATATCGTTGTAATTGCAACAACTTGAGAAACATATATAACACGTCAGTTTTACCCCAGGGTGAATGGCGTAAAAACAGAAAAAATAAATAAATAAAAGAAATGCGTTTTTTTTTTTCAATTTCACCACCCATTGAATTTTTTTCTGGTTTCGCTGTGTACTTTATGAAAAATTTCAGCCTGTCATTGCAAAGTACAATTAGTGGCACAAAAAATAAGGGCTCATGTTGGTTTCTAGGTGGAAAAATGCAAGTGCTATGGCCTTTTAAGCACAAGGAGGGAAAAACTTAAACGCAAAAATTGAAATTGGCCTGGTCCTCTAAGAGTTAAATGAAAATGAAAAAGCAGGCCAGAGACCAAGAAGGATGAAAAACATTTTGAAACACAAAACTGCACACTTTTAAAATAAAGAAGCAGAAGAAACATTAAAAACACTCTTAGATGAGGAGAGATATGAATAATTATTCCTTAGGGTCCCACAGCTTCTGAAGAAAAATCTAGTTTCATGTTAAACTTAAAAAAAAAAAACTACCTACACTGTGTATATTGCAGTGGTCCTCTTTGATTCCAGAAAAGCACACACACATATATATATATATATATATATATATATATATATATGTTATTATTTTTTTTGGGGGGGGGGAACGGTTTTTCCAAAAGGTTTCAGGCTGTAGCTATAGCTATGTATCTATGTTTTGTTTTGTTTTTCACCTAGATTGTGGCGTTTTTCCTCCCATAGACCTTAAGGTGGCAGTAACTAACCAAGAAGAAAGCAAATAGGTCAGCTAATTTTTAAACGACCATTTCAAGTATTTTTTCTGGGTAGAATTTTTTAATTGTATATTTTACTGATATTTACCAACTTACAGTAAAAAATTATTTTTCATAAACAAAAAATATAAACTGAGTGTTTTCAGAAGTGAAGATTAAAAACAAAAATCTGTATCTCCACAGAAAACGCGACAGTTCTCGTCTCTGAACAGAACTAATTGAATGAATTCAGATCATTAGACACTTCCTTCGTGAAGTTGAATAATCTGGAGTAAAGCCAGATGCTTGTTAATGAGTTGAAAACGCTGTGAAGGGCAAAACAGTTTTTTCCCCTTAGTGATATAGGTGAGTGTTTCAGATTGCGGTAACATTGGGTTTTAATTAAAAGGGGCATATAAATAAATAAAAAAATCATTTAACTCACTTTGGGCCCGTTCCCGGCTTTTGCGCGCCTCTGGTACCATTCCCGGCGCAGGCAGTGTGATGTACACTACCTGCGTTGGAGATCACCAAATCTTTCCCCGGCAGCCGAGCTTCTCATCGGAGAGGCTCGGAGACGCTCGGCTGCAGGGAGAGCTTCGGGGGAATGAGAGAGGCTTCGGCAACTTCCGGCGCCTCTCTCATTCTCACGAAGCTCTCCTGGCAGCCGAGCGTCTCCGAGCTTCTCCGGTAAGACGCTCGGCTGCCAGGGAGAGGTTCGGTGATCTCCTTTTCTGGCGCAGGTAGTGTACGTCACACTGCAGAAGGGCATAGGGAAAAATCTAAAATTTCTGCGAGTTGTACGTGGTGAGTTTAGCAGTGGAGAGGCTTCTCATACAGTACAGCACTGTATAAGACTGCTGGAGTGCATATATAGCACAGTTGTAGTACAGTCAGTGCACCACCATCTCCCATCCATTACAGTGCTGAGATGAGGGGGCATGTTAGTGAATGGCTCTCATTCCCGTGTTCCCCCGACCCACGCTAGACCCGGAAGTGTAGTGCTCTATACTCACCTGATTCGTGTCGACCCACGTCCGCCATCTTGGGACAATGATGTCATCTTCGGGAGGCCAGCCGAACCGCTCCGACTGTCCCTCTTGCCGACCCCCCTCTGCCGCATCAGCTGCTCAGCCGCGATTGGCTGAGCACAACTGTGCTCAGCCAATCGCGGCTCAGCAGCTGATGACGCGTGCCGAGGGGGGGGGCAGCATGGACATACAGCAGCTGATAAGTACTGGAAGACTTTAGATTTTTTATAGAAATAAATTAAAAATCTCTGGCACTTTCAGGCACTAGTTGATGTAATGGTGAATAACCACTTTAAGTAACATTTAAAGGGAACCTGTCACCAGCGACACGGGCACAGAGCCCGCCCGACCCCCGGTGCAGCCCCCGGATACTTACCGTTTCCGGCGAGTCCCGCTCCTGGGATGAAGATATCAGGGCCCGAAGCAGTGCGCGCATGCTGCTGGGATAAGTCCAATGCCCATAGAGAATGACTGTGGAGAAGGGCGGTGGGCAGTTTATCACTCACCAGAGCCGGCCTTATGGGGGGAGGGGGTCAAACAGGGCAATTGTCCTGCAGCTGTAATGTCGTGTGGTCTGGACTGGGGATTATCTCTCTGCCGATAATTGCAGTGACCAGGTTTTCTCACAGCAGTGAGCAGCTACAGTGTGCAGTCTCTCACACTGAGTAAAATAGGCGTAATTCCACAGTGGAACTCTCCGCCACGGAATTCCACCTGCCTCAGTGTGTCATAGCATCTCTATGGGAGAGCATGTGGTCCTCCGCTGCCGCCGCTCTCCGCTCAAAGAAATGACATGTCATTTCTTTGAGCGGCTGCGGGGGAGCGCGCGCTCTCCCATAGATATGATATGACACACTGAGGCAGGTGGAATTCCGTGGCGGAGAGTTCCAATGTGGAATTACGCCTATTTTACTCAGTGTGAACATACCCTTACCATAGATTTATAAGGGTACATTCACACATACCACATTTGCAGTAGATTCCATGCTGCAAGTTTCACAGTGAAATCTGATGCAATACTGATTTCTATTACAGTCTATGGTGCTCCATTTTTCCATTCTTGAGGGGGTTTTCATTCCTTTGGAAGAATATATAGTGCCATAGAATTGTAAAAGATAAAGCAAACCAATCACTTAGGGGGGAGATTTATCAAACATGGTGTAAAGTAGAATTGTCTTAGTTGCCCCTAGCAACCAATCAGATTCCACCTTTCATTCCTCACAGACTCTTTGAAAAATGAAAGGTGGAATCTGATTGGTTGCTAGGGGCAACTGAGACAATTCTACTTTCATTAGTTTGATAAATCTCCCCCTTAGATTTTCCCAGTAATGCTACTAGCATTGCTCTGAAGATGCCAAAACTCTCCCTTACCATGTGTTCCATGTCTTCTGTAGAGCATTTAAATGCTTTTATTTTGGCACATGAAACAAGCCAGGAACTAGTCATCTGGGCTCTGCTAGTAGCATTACTGGGAAAATCTAACTGGTTGGTTCTCTTTAACTACTTAGCACCCGACACCTTGCTTACCTGTCTGCGTTCCCCCACATTGTTCCCACTTACCTCTCTGGATTCTTGCACATTGACAGCCTACTCTCACTGCGCTATCCCATCACAGCCATTGATTGGCTAAGTGGGCCGTTGCTGAGCAGGGACCAGGAAGCATGTGGGAGCACGCGAAGGGAAAGCAGACAGGTAAGCAAGGTGTCAGGGGCTAAGTAGTTAACTTTTACAATTCTATGGCAGTATATACCTGTCTGTGTAATTTGTATGGTATGCAGGGGTGCCGGTGCATGGGCATCATGGATTATTGTGTAAAAGAGTCACAGTTTCACTGCACAGAAGTTAGCAGATTTAGCAGAAAATAAGCAGGTTTAGCAGAAAATCAGCTGCAGATCCGGTAAGTGTGAACGTACCCTTAGGGTGCGTTCACACACAGTGGCGGATTAAATGTACCCTGGGCCCCGGGCTGTCCACCCAACCTGGGCCCCCTCCCCCCCACAAGTCAATTTGCCCACATTATAATCCGCCACTGCGCCCCCCCCCCCCACTGTCCCCAATAAACACTGCCTGCCTCCCCTCCCTGCTGGCCCCAATAAACATAATGTTTGGTCCCTTGCTGCTACCCCCAGTAAGCATTACCCACCCCACCTCCACTGCCCCCAATAAACATATTGCCACCTCACCTGGTCCCCTGATGTTGCCCCCCCCCCCCAAGGTCACAGCAGCACAGAGGATGTCAGGACAGGAGGGTGCTGATCTTATAGGAGAGGTCACAGCAGCACAGAGGATGTCAGGAGAGGAGGGTGCTGATCTTATAGGAGAGGTCACAGCAGCACAGAGGATGTCAGGAGAGGAGGGTGCTGATCTTATAGGAGAGGTCCGAGCAGCACAGAGGATGTCAGGAGAAGAGGGTGCTGATCTATAGGGGAGGTCACAGCAGCACAGAGGATGTCAGGAGAGGAGGGTGCTGATCTATAGGAGAGGTCCGAGCAGCACAGAGGATGTCAGGAGAGGAGGGTGCTGGTCTTATAGGGGAGGTTGCAGCGCCCAGCAGCACAGAGGATGTCAGGAGAGGAGGGTGCTGATCTATAGGGGAGGTCCCAGCAGCACAGAGGATGTCAGGAGAGGAGGGTGCTAATCCTATAGGAGATGGTCCCCCTTTATAGATGGTCTCCCTCTTTCCCCCTCTATAGATTGTCCCCCTCTTTCCCCCTCTATAGATTGTCCCCCTCTTTCCCCCCTTATAGATGGCCCCCCTCTTCCCCCCCTTATAGATGGTCCCCCTCTTTCCCCCTCTATAGATGGTCCCCCTCTTTCCCCCTTTATACATGGTCCCCCTCTCCCCTCTTTCCCCCTCTATAGATGGTCCCCCTCTTTCCCCCTTTATAGATGGTCCCCCTCTTTTCCCCCTTATAGATGGTCCTCCCCCTTTCCCCCCTTATAGATGGTCCCCCTCTCCCCCCCTCCCTTATAGATGGTCCCCCTCTTCCCCCCTCCCTTATAGATGGTCCCCCTCTGCCCCTCCCTTATAGATGGTCCCCTCTCCCCTCTCCCCCCTCCCTTATAGATGGTCCCCCTCTTTCCCCCTCTTATAGATGGTCCCCCTCTTTCCCCCTTTATAGATGGTCCCCCTCTTTCCCACTTTATAGATGGTCCCCCTCTTTCCCCCTTTATAGATGGTCCCCCTCTTCCCCCCTTTATAGATGGTCCCTCTCTTTCCCCCTTTATAGATGGTCCCTCTCTTTCCCCCTTTACAGATGGCCCCCCTCTTTCCCCCCCTATAGATGGTCCCCCTCTTTTCCCCCTTATAGATTGTCCCCCTCTTTCCCCCTTTATAGATGGTCCCCTCTTCCCCCCTTTATAGATGGTCCCTCTCTTTCCCCCTTTATAGATGGTCCCTCTCTTTCCCCCTTTACAGATGGTCCCCCTCTTTCCCCCTCTATAGATGGTCCCCCTCTTTCCCCCCTTATAGACGATCCCCCTCTTTCCCCCTCTATAGATGGTCCCCCTCTTTCCCCCCTTATAGATGGCCCCCCTCTGCCCCCCCTTATAGATGGTCCCCCTCTTTCCCTCTTTTTAGATGGTCCCCCCCTCTTCTCCCCTTTATAGATGCCCCCCCAGTCAATAAATAACACAAAAATAACAAAATACAACTCACCTACCCTGCGTTCCCCCGTCGATCCTCTCTCCTTCTGCAGTCTCCGGCTGATGCGCGGCTGCCGGGGGTGTCCCGTCCTCTCCCCGGCAGCGCGCGCATCACACAGCTCCTAGTGCCGCCTGGGCCCTGACTTCCGGTACGTGAGCTCCCAGTACCGGAAGTCAGGGCCCCAGGCGGCACTAGGAGCTGTGTGATGCACGCGCTGCCGGGGAGAGAACGGGACACCCCCGGCAGCCGGAGACTCTTGTGACTGCAAGCGAAACAATGCTCGCGGTCCCAAGAGCCTGCAGTGGCGGGGGGAAGGGGGCCTCCCGGGCGGCATTATAATGTGGGCGGCGTGATAATGTGGGCGGCGTGGCATGGGCCCCCCCGGAGCCTCGGGCGGCCGCCCAAACCGCCCACATTATAATCCGCCACTGTTCACACATAACGGATCCCTGCCCTGTACACTCTATAGGCATACAAACTTGAAGCAGGATGGACATTCCGCTGTGAGTATGTCAGCAACCCACCCCGTTAACATCCCGAGCCGGAGCGCATAATTCAATTCTATAATTCAATGCGTATTCGCGAGAAATCCGCTGTGGATCCGTTACATGTGAACGCACCCTAAAGAATTTGGTCCATCTTCTCAGTGAAAAATGTGTGATGAGGTATTATACTGGTTATTTAGTGCCTCTCTGTAGTGCTGATCTGACACTGGGCATGGGGATACACTTTTGCACACAACCTCCAAGAAAACCTCCTGATGCCTGGAAGGTAGGCATCAAGTAGGTATAGGACATGTGGACATGGGGGGGGGCACTTTTTTCAGAGTCGCCCTGTTGCCAAAATGGCCTAGAAACTGCCCTGTGATAAACATTTAGAGCTACAACTTTCTACAATGATTATGCCTTGTCTTACGTGGTACAATTTAGATGTACAGTGGTAACTTGGTTTAAGAGTAACTTGGTTTAAGAGTGTTTTGGTTTAAGAGCTCACAGTTTTTTAACATTGTGACTTGGTTTAAGAGCATTGCTTTGGTTTAAGAGCTCCCTGTACTGGGTGGGAGCGCCAGTGGAGGAGGGGCATGGTCTGCATAGCGGGGTCTACAGCACTGTACTCTGACCCAGGAAGTCTCCCTCACCTTCCAAATTATAGCAGATCCACTTCAGGCTGGGGCTTACATCAGGGGACAGGACTGTGGTGGTAATCTCTTCATAGCTGTAACCCGTCTCCCCGGATAGAGAGTGCTGTCAGCCCTTGTGTTTCTCATTATCTCCATTACTGTACAGTAACTTATATCATATATTCTGCAGTTTCTGAATGTTTGTTTAATTTGTCTTACATGTTATTCAGAATAATAAATCATTATTTTTGGGTGTGGAACCAATTGTCTACATTTCTATGATTTCTTATGGGAAAATTTGCTTTGGTTTAAGAGTGGATTTGGATTACAAGCACGGCCCCAGAACGAATTATGCTTGTAATCCAAGGCACCACTGTATTTTGCATCTCCTTGTTAGCTTACAAGGCCCTGACCCCTAGTTTTTACCCTCAAACTGATAGAATAGTTACGTATTGTGATCAAGGTGTAGTCCAGTAAAACCTATGGGAAGCAGGGTGTTGCAGCCATATTATAGTCACACTAAACCAGCCTGGGCATGGAATAGACAGTTACATGTTTACAGTAATTTAATAATAGATCATTTCAATGAAAGTATAGTATAACAACTTACTGTAATAAACTTAGCATAATAATAATGTATTTGATAATAAACTGGATATTTAAAGAAAAAAAATCCATCTCTTTTATTCTTTTACGTAAAGTCCTTCCATCCAGTATTTTAATTGGCCGTGAATCCAAAATGCTTTTAAAATTAACAATTCAATAAAGCTTAGACAATTACAGTATTATCTCTGTTGGGTGCATTCTTCTTAGGAGACGTATTGATTGCTTCACATTCAAGAGGCTGTATTTTTAATAAGTCTATGGCAGAAATCAATTTGTGACATTTGATGCTTTATGCACACTTTGCGGGAATCATTTAAACTGCAGAGGAAAGATTTAGTTTAGCATATTCAAAGGCCATTCTACATAGTCCAAAGCCAGTGCACACAAGGTCAGATCCTTAAAGGACAACTCCGGCGAAATTTTTTTTTGGCTTATTTAACACACATTACAAAGTTATATAACTTTGTAATGTGGTTAAATACCCGGTCTGGCCCCCTTCCCCCACTTTCCGACCCCCAACCCCCCACCCCGGAA
The DNA here is from genome assembly GCF_027789765.1 of Dendropsophus ebraccatus. NCBI lineage: Eukaryota > Metazoa > Chordata > Amphibia > Anura > Hylidae > Dendropsophus > Dendropsophus ebraccatus. The sequence goes on along the minus strand of NC_091455.1, from coordinate 116,401,985 downwards.
GTTAAAGAATATATACATTACCTATTACGGTCGTCACGGTCCTCTTCTCTGGTGTCGGGTGATGTCAGAGCTGGGGGGCGGTCCGGGTCTTCTTCCTCCTCGGCGTCTTCATTGAGAGTGAATGGGAGAGAAAAGGCTGCTGGTGCACATGACGGTGAGGCGGACGGCGGGCGAATGGAGTGGCGATCGTCACCGGAGGGATGGTGAGTATGGTGTCTGTGTGTGTCTGTGTTTTTTTTTGGGGGGGGGGGTCCCGCCGGAGTTGTCCTTTAAATAACTGTTCCTTGCATTACTTGCTTTAGTATTTCATGGGAAAACAAATGATCAGGTCTTTTTTAATAAGAAAATAATAATGATAATTCAGTTTCATTATTTGTTGGAACATATTTGTTTCTGCGAAACCTAATGTGCTACAGACATAAACTATCCAAATATCACTCAGTTGGAATATGCGTTATCTCATGGCAGGAAAACAAGAATACCAAGAAATTCATCGGTTGTCATTTGCTTTGTGAGTCACATAATATGGGAATGAAAGCCATTCTGGCAGTTATGCAGTTGTATCTGTTACATTGTCTGTTTTTAAAGGGTTCACAGTACTAGTCTAAGCTGCCAAATACTTTTTATTTATAATTAAATTGTCCACATTTCCTACATTTACTCGCCAAAAAGACTGTCCAATTCTGACTAGTGGGTTGGATCCCTAGATGTAAATACCTTATAATAATTGTCAATAGTGTTAACATGCTACGAAGCATTTTAAGATAAAAATAACTGAAAGATCTTTGTAAGGGTACAAACACACACACCGTATACGCAGCAGATACGCAGCAGATACGCAGTAGATTTGATGCTGTGTTCAGTTATTTAGATCTAATCTGCTGCATATTTGTTGCGTATTTGCTGCGTATCGCAGCAGTAAATACGCTGCGTATACGGTGTGTGTGTTTATACCTTGGCTGGGTCCACACTACGTATATTTCAGTCAGTATTGTGGTCCTCATATTGCAACCAAAACCAGGAGTGGATTAAAAACACAGAAAGGCTCTGTTCACACAATGTTGAAATTGAGTGGATGGCCGTCATTTAATGGCAAATATTTGCTGTTATTTTAAAACAAAGGCTGTTATATTGAAATAATGGCCATTATTTACCGTTATATGGCGGCCATCCACTCAATTTTAACATTGTGTGGACAGAGCCTTTCTCTGTTTTTAATCCACTCCTAGTTTTGGTTGCAATATGAGGACCACAATACTAACTGAAATATACATAGTGTGAACCCAGTGTCATACTGTATTTAAGGACCTCTTCCAACATTATGATTCCCTTTAACCCCTTGTGTCCTACATGCCTTACATTCATGGTATGGGCATGTAGGCTTTATGGATGCATGCCTTACATGTATGGCATGCTTTTCCTATAGCACTATGAAGAAAGCTCAGGAGTTGAACTTGCTTTATTGACGTTGAGTACTGGCTGCTATCAGCAGCCAACACTCACCGCCAATCACTGACATCAGTGATCATATCCATTACTGCTTAAATGCCGCAATCTATAGCGATCACAGCATTTAAATGGGCACTGTCATTAAAATCAGCTTTGCAAGTTTTGACATCAATATCTAATATCAAATTATCCAATTATGGTAAAATAGCAAATAGCATATGAAGATAGACTTGGCTGGTGAAAAGCATAAAAGTCATTATACAACCCCAAAAAATGACATTTGTGGCATGTTTACACAACTTTTTTGAGGCGAAAATATGGCTGTAGTTTCATAATTACGGCTATAGATAATGGTCATGATTATTAAAATATGGTCGTATTTTCGCCTCAAAAAACATTTAAAAATCTGTGATAAATCGCTCTAAAATTGCAGATTCAGGGACTTTTTTTTTAAAACAGGTGTGTTTATACTGACATCATGTGAACATCAGTCATGCAGGTGGGGAAAACCACTCATGCCTGTGTGCATGACCTAGCACTTATAGGTGTGGATATAATCCAATACATCAACTCACTTAAATAGAAGAAACATAATAGAATGACAAGTGAGTACAAGTAAGGGCATTGAAGTATTGAATACACTCATGCAGGTGGATAACGCCACTACATGTATTTGTGCACGAACCAGTGCTCATCAGTGTGAATATGGATCAGTGAGCACAAACTTCATGGAAAATAAGATATTAAACCATGTATAATAACAGAAAAACCCTATCTATCTATCTATCTATCTATCTATCTATCTATCTATCTATCTACTGTATCTACTCTATCTATCTATCTATCTATCTATCTATTTATCTATTTTTTTTACTTTGTATGCTGTGCTGTGCACTTTGTGAATAAATGTGAAACCTTTTTTCTCACCTTATCTGGAGTGCCGTCAAGCTACTTTACATATCTATTTATCTATCTATCTGTGGTCTCCTACCACGGGTGTTGCTATTGGTTACACCCTTCGTAAAAGCCTGTACTTATTGTATACATGTGTTGATGAAGGTAATAATAAAGTTTTGCCACTAGATGTCACTATATTAGATGTGTGTACTTAGATGCTGCACGGCTGAACTGGGTGGTCACAGCTAGCATGTAACAAGGTGGTACCGGCTGATGGCTTTTTGTAAAGGGAGGTATTTACTCTATCCTTAACAATATCAGATATAAGCAAAATATCTGTGGCCTGGTTCACACTATGTTTTTGTTTTAATAAACAGCAGACGTTGTTGTAGGTTTGCAACAACGCCCATTGTTTACAGACAGTGGCCGATCGAATTTACTGCTATGGAATGCCGGCCGCAGTGTATATTTGTACATTGTGGCAGGGATTACTTGTAGCCGCACAGAAAACTGCCATGTCTATTTTGTCTATTCATTAAACAGCGGCCGCACAAAATAGACTGTGCAGACAACGTAAAGTACGACTTCCGGCCGTACTTTACATTGTCTGCTATGGCTAAGTGGAATGTGCCCACATTCCAATTAAATTAAAGTGATGTTCATGCGGCTGATACTGCGAACATCTCAGACATCGGCCATTCTGTGACACGGCTACTTCCACTTCCTCCCCCAACCATACAATGAATATATCTTCGATATAATGATCAAACCACTGTATGGCAGGCAATAAAGCATTGGAATTGGAGAAAATATGTAATTCCTCCCACTCCATTAGGGAGATTTATCAAACATTTACACCTTTTTTTTGGAGTGGAAAAGTCGCAGAATTTTGAGCAACCGCGTAGCTGCGCAAAATTTTGCGACTTTTCCCCAACATAGACTGATCATGCCTACTTCAGCTCACTGCTGAAAGTAGGCATGATTTATCATGTGCGACTATCTAAAATAGTCGCACATGTGTCGCAAACTTACTCCACACTAGCGGTGGTCTATTTCACCACCTATACTGTGGAGTGAGTTTGCTCTGGGTCGGGTGCATTGCACCCGGTCCACGGAGTGTAAAGGGTTAAGTAGTGATGCAGCAGCATCACTACTAACCCCCTGTAGCTGTACGGTAAGGAGGGGTGCTTAGCGCACCCCTCCTTGCAGTACAGGAGCGGGGAATCCCCTTAATTAAGCCGGGATTCCCTGCCTACAGGGTTTCCCACCCAAAAGCAGAAAGCAGTCTGCTTCTCGGCGGGAAATTTAAAATCCTGGCACAGAAGTTACAGTCTGGTTCCCAGGGGCTTGAGCCCTTGGGAGCCAGACTGTAACTGCCATGCCAATGCTGGAGGTCACCCAGCTTTCCCAGCATCCTGTAAGTTTAACCCTTACAGGATGCTGGGAAAGTTGGGTGACCTCCAGCATGGGCAATACAGTCTGGCTCCCAGGGTCAGACTGTTCTGGCACTGCACCTGCACCAGCAAGGAAGGGGGTTAAGTGCCCCCTTCCTTGCTGGGCAGATGCAGTGCGATCTCCATGGGGGAGGGGGGGGATGCTAGGGGCTGGGGGTTACCTGCTGAGTCTTCTTCAGCAGTGAGCAGTAGTCCCCGAATGTCCCGGTAAGCCCCGCCCCGAAATCATTGCACCAATTTCGGGGCGCGGAGCTTATCGTCGCGGGGGGCGGAGCTTACCGGGATATTCGGGGACTGCTGCCAACTGCTGAAGAAGACTCAGCAGGTAACCCCAAGCCCCTAGCATCAACCCCCCCTCCCCCATGGAGATCGCACTGCATCTGCCCCAGCAAGGAAGGGGGCACTTAACCCCCTTTCTTGCTGGTGTAGGTGCAGTGCCAGAACTGTCTGGTCCCCAGGGGGTTAAGTCCCTGGGAGCCAGACTGTAACTCCCATGCCCATGCTGAAGGTCACCCAGCTTTCCCAGGATCCTGTAAGGGTTAACCTTAGAGGATGCTGGGAAAGCTGGGTGACCTCCAGCATAGGCATGGGAGTTACAGTCTGGCTCCCTGGGACTTAACCCCTTACTTGCTATTTGTTTTTGCTTGTGTCTTTTCTTTTCCAGATAGCGGCATGCAGAGGATTACGTCAGATTCGTTTGGACTACGTCGATGACCGGTGGACTTTACTGTTCAATAAAATGGTCAACGAGGGGTGTGGGGGTGTTTTTATTTGAATAAAAACATTTTCTCAGTGTGTTGTGTTTTCTTTCATTCTCTGCAGACTTAGTAGTGGAAGCTGATAGACGGAATCCATTACTAAGTCGGGGCTTAGTGTTAGCCGGTATAAAATGGCTAACACTAACCCCCCATTATTACCCCAGTACCCAATGCCACCAGGGGTACTGGGAAGAGCCGGGTGCCAGTGGTCCCGGAGCGTCAAAATTGGCGCTCTTGGACTGGGGCGGCAGCAGGCTGGTAAGATTTAGGCTGGGGAGGGCCTAAACCAATGGCTCTTCAAACCCTGGTGTTATCAGGCTGCTGTCGCTTGGTTTTTATCCCAGCTGGTTATGAAAATAGGGGGGACCCTATGCGTTTTTTTAAATAAATAAATAAATAATAAAAAAAAACCGCATAGGGTTCCCCCTATTTTCATAACCAGCCGGGATAAAAACCAAGCAACAGCAGCCTGGTAACACCAGGGTGGGAAGAGCCATTGTTTTAGGCCCTCCCCAGCCTAAATCTTACCAGCCTGCTGCCGCCCCAGTCCAGGAGCGCCAATTTTGACGCTCAGGGACCACTGACACCCGGCTCTTCCCAGTACCCCTGGTGGCATTGGGTACTGGGGTAATAATAGGGGGTTAGTGTTAGCCATTTTATACCGGCTAACACTAGGCCCCGACTTAGTAATGGATTCCGTCTATCAGACAGCTTCCACTACTAAGTCTGTAGAGAAATGAAAGAAAACACAACACACTGAGAAAATGTTTTTATTCAAATAAAAACACCCCCACACCCCTCGTTGACCATTTTATTGAACAGTAAAGTCCGCCGGTCATCGACGTAGTCCAAACGAATCTGACGTAATCCTCTGCATGCCGGTATCTGAAAAAAGAAAGAGAGAAGAAAATGCTCATTACCTAGGAGGCAAACCAGGGCCAATGAGACGATTTAGAGACAATTCTGAGACTATTCAGAGACAATTCTGAGCCAAACAAATCAACACCACAGAAAATAGACCAGGATTATCCCTGATAGTAAATTGCACTTTAAATAGACCAGTCTATTCTGGCCAAAGCAGAAATAGACCACATCTAGAAAAATCCCCTGTTGATAAATCTCCTCCCATGTATTTAAGAAGGGAAATACTAAATAGGACAGACTTGATGGACCCAGTGGTCTTTTTCTGCCGACAATCCTCTAGGTTTCTATGTACAACCCTGCTAACGTAGGGTAGAATTTAGCTCCCATGGGGGCGCCTCTTGTTTGAAAGAAAAAATGTATTGTTAAAAGTGACGTAATTGTGTCTCAATAAAAAAAGTGGTGACATCCAAAAAGTATTCTCTCAATTCAAAGCTGTAAGAGCTGTACAAATCCATAACATTTCAACTTAAAGGGGTTATCCAGCGCTACAAAAACATGGCCACTTTTCCCCCTACGGTTGTCTCCAGTTCAGGTGTGGTTTGCAATTAAGCTCCATTTACTTCAATGGAACTGAGTTTCAAAACCCCACCTAAACTGGAGACAACAGTAGGGGGAAAGTGGCCATGTGGGACTGTCTCTGGAGGAAAGTGGCCATGTTTTTGTAGCGTGGATAACCCCTTTAATGAGGGCAGCCTAAACTAGTGACAGAAATGCTGAACAGAAAGATATATTACTTACATTCCTCTGTCCAGCCTAATATGCAGGAGAATAGGCTTCTTGCCACACCCCTCTCCCCACCCACAAGCTGCTGATTGACAGCCTATACACAGCATGAATAGATAACTGCCAATCAGCAGCTGCTGGCAGAGGTTTCTGCTTCTCATGAATAATGTGGACTACTGAGGGCAACTGGTTTCAGAAAGTTATATAGATTTGAAATTTACTTTTATTTAAAAATCTAAAGTCTTCCCATACTTATCAGCTGCTGTATGCCCTGCAAGAAATGTTGTTTTCTTTTGAGTCTGACACAGTGCTTTCTGATGACATCTCTGTCCGAGACAGAAACTGTCCAGAGCAGGAGAGGTTTTCTATGGTAATTTGCTACTGCTCTGGAAAGTTCCTATCTTGGACAGAGATTTTAGCAGAGAGCACTGTGTCAGCCCAAAAAGAAAACATTTCCTGCAGGATATACAGCAGCTGCTAAGTATGGGAAGACTTGAGATTTTTAAATAGAAGTAAATAACAACTTTAATATTTTGCAACATGCGCAGTACTGACCCACTATCATTAAGATAGTCTGGAACCCGGACCACAACTGATTGCAATAACTTGTCCAGCACAGCTTTTCATTGAGGGATCCCACACCAGATATAACAGGGCACGGGGAGGGGGTAAACCCGCTTATGCAAAACCTGTGTGGGATCCCTCCAATAATTTTCTGTATGTTTCAAGATCGTACAAAATGTCATGTGCCAGCCGTATGTACATAGCTCTGTCCATCAGGATAATTTTAGCGCCAATTTTATTTTAAGCTGAAAATTATTTTTTAATTGTATGGCTTGGTGTTCATTGGTGCTAATGTTGGAGAATGAGGAGAATGTGGAATGTGTAACATTGTATAGTTTACTGAGGTCTCGCTCCATGGCAAACTGAAAACTATTTAGTGCCTCAAATCTAGACTTGTACAGGTAATATGTAGGATTGGAGTGTGAAGATGTTACACAATGTATGTGTTCACCTTTCCTGTTATGTTTTACATCCTAGATTGGCTTTTCTGAGCACCAGTGTTAATTTACGATCTCTTTCTTCCCCTGTGTCAGTCGAGTCTAATTCACTCAAGATGTCTGTTAAATTAGAATTTTGGATTATATTCACACCTATAAGCGCTAGGTCATGCACACACTTATGAGTAGTTTTCCCTCCTGCATGAGTGCACTTGGCACTAATTACACATCTTGGAATCATTGAACATGATGGACGTTTTTTTAGGATCTCTTTATGATTGGTTGCTAAATGTTTTAAACAGGTGTTGAGTCAGATGATCATTAGACCATGATTAACCCCTTAAGGTCAAAGCCTATTTTCGTTTTTGCGCTTTTGCTTATTCCATTTTAAGTTTAAAAGTCCATAGCGCTTGCATTTTTTCACCTAGAGACGTATATGAGCGCTTATTTTTTGCGAAACCAATTGTACTTTGCAATGACAGGCATTATTTTTCCATAACATATGCTGCGAAACCGAAAAAAAAAATCATTTGCGCTGTCAAATTGAAAAAAAAAACGAATTTGTTTTGATTTCGGGGAGTTTTGCATTTACGCCGTCCGTCCTATGGTAAAACTGACTTGTTATGCATGTTCCTCAAGTCGTTACGATTACTATGATATATAACATGTATAACTTATATTGTATCTGATGGCCTGTAAAAAATTCAAACCATTGTTAACAAATATACGTTCCTTAAAACGCTCCATTCCCAGGCTTATAGCACTTTTATCCTTTGGTCTATGGGGCTGTGTGAGGTGTCAGTTTTTGCGCCATGATGTGTTCTTTCTATCGGTACCTTGATTGCGCATATACGACTTTTTGATCGTTTTTTATTACATTTTTTCTGGATTTGATGCGACCAAAAATGCGCAATTTTGCACTTTGGAATTTTTTTGCGCTGACGCTGTTTAACGTGCGAGATCAGGAATGTGATTAATTAATAGTTCGGGCGATTACGCACGCGGCGATACTAAATATGTTTATTTATTTATTTATTTATTAATTTATATTTATAAAATGGGAAAAGGGGGGTGATTTGGACTTTTATTAGGGGAGGGGATTTTTTATTAATAAAAACACTTTTTTACTTTTTTTTTTACTTGGACTAGAAGCCCCCCTGGGGGACTTGTATATAGACAGCACTGATCTCTCATAGAGATCAATGCTGTGTATACACAGCAAAGATCGATCAGATCGGTCATAGATTGCTATGGTCTGCTGCAGGCCATAGCAATCTATTGCCGAGGCGGGATCAGTGTCATTCCGACGCTGAGGCCCGGCACGGGCAGAAGAACGGATCTCCCCCCCGCGATCGCATCGCGGGGGGGAGATCCGACCCACTAGACACCAGGGATAGTGTGCATAAAGCACTTCAATGCAGCTGTCAGGTTTTACAGCTGCATTGAAGTGCTTAATTAGCCGGCGCGGCAACGGGACCCGCACCGCCTAACAGAGGCACTGCCCGGCTGCACGTGTCAGCCGGGATCAGCGCCGTTCAGAGCGGGGTCCCGCCGGGACCCCGCTCTGAACCCCCCCCCTGCGGCGCCATGACGTATCAGATACGTCAGGGGTCGCTAAGGGGTTAAACACGCATGTGCGCAAATTTCTGTTGGTTTATTTTGTAATTACACAGCCATTATATCCTATAGATTTTCTATGGGATTCAGGTCTGGAGAAAGTGCCACTGTATTTGAGGTCCCCCAATCTCCAGCAGCCGTTTCCTAATGATGTGACCTTGATGAGCTGGAGCATTGTCATCCATGAAGATGAAATTAGACCTGTGTTGTTCATACAGAGGCACAATGACTGGATTAATGATGTTATTCAAATAGTATGGCCTTATTAGTGTTCAAATCTTTATGAAAAAATCCCAAATAATGTGAAAAAATGTGAAAAAATGCATTTTTCCAACTTTGAAACTTTTTTGCGTATACAGAAAGTGGTTATACCACATAAATTATATATTAAATAGCATTAGCAACATGTCTACTTTATGTTGGCGGCATTTATTAAACTATCTTTCATTTTTTTTAGACAATAGGGAGCTTAAAACATTAGCAGCAAATTTCCAAATTTTCAGTCAAATTTCAAAATCAGATATTTTTAGGGACCTGTTCAGGTTTAAAGTGTATTTGAGGGGCCTGTATGTTAGAAAGCCACACAAAGCACCCCATTTCAGAAACTGCACCCCCCAAACTCTGCAAAAGCATATCCAGAAAGTGTTTTAACCCTTTAGGGGAGTCACAGAAATAAAAGCTAAGTGTGTAAGGAATTTGAAAATTTTAATTTTCTGTGCAGAGATTTTATTGTAATCCAATATTTTTCATAATTATAAACCTATTACCAGAGAAATGCACCCCAATAATTATTGCCCCGTTTCTGCAGTTTATAGAAATACCCCATATGTGACCCTATTGCGCTATTTGACGCAACCACAAGCCTCAGATATAAGGGAGCGCCTAGTGATTTTCAACTCCTCCGTTATATTTGGTCATTTTTGACTGTACCACTTCAGGTTGGCAGAGGCTCTGGGGTGCCAAAACCTAAAAAACACCCCTAAAGGGACAGCATTTAGAAAACTACACCCCTCAAGGAATGTAACAAGGGGTGCGGTGAGCATCTGGACCCCATAGGTGCTTCACAGATTTTCCGAACAATATGGCGTGAAAAAAGAAAAATTTATTTTTTACACTAAAACGTTGTTCTAGCCTTCAATTTTTCATTTTCTTAAAGGGATAAGAGGCAAAAAAAGACACAAAATGTGTAGCGTAGTTTCTCTCGAGTACGGAAATACCCCACATGTGGCGATAAAGTGCCAAGGGGGCGCAGGACGAGCCTCCAAAGGGAAGGAGCGCCAATTGGCTTTTGGAAGCTGAATTTCACTTAAAAGGATTTCAAGCGCCATGTCGCATTTACAGAGCCCTCGTGCTGCCAAGACACTGGAAACCCCCCACAAGTGACCCCAATCTGGAAACTACACCCCTCAAGGAATCTAACAAGGGGGGCAGTGAGCATATGGACCCCACTGGTGACGGGCACAAATGTGGAACAATGTGACGTAAAAGTAAAAAATTTCATTTTTTCACTTTCATGGCACAAATGTGCCCGTCATCAAGGGGTCCATATCCTCATTGCACCCCTTGTTAGATTCCCTAAGGGGTGTAGTTTCCAGAATGGGGTCACTTGTGGGGGGTTTCCAGTGTTTTGGCAGCACGAGGGCTCTGTAAATGCGACATGGCTTTCATCATCCATTCTAGCCAAATCCAACCTCCAAAATCCAAATGGCGCTCCTTCCCTTCGGAGGCTTGCCCTGCGCCCACATGGCGCTTTATGTCCACGTGTGGGGTATTTATGGACTCGGGGGAAATTGCTCTACACATTTTGTTTTTTTTTCCTCTTTTAACCCCTTGTGAAAATGATAAATTCAAGGCTAAACCAACATATATATATAGTGTAAAAAATGTAATATTTCATTTTCACGCCACATTGTTCCACATTTGTGTCCGTCACCAGTAGGGTCCATATGCTCACTACACCCCTTGTTACATTCCCTGAGGGGTGCAGTTTCCATAATGGGGTCACTTGTGGGGGGTTTCAACTGTCTTGGCAACACAGGGGCCTTTTGAATGCAACATGGCCCCTCGAAATCCATTCCATCAAAATCCAGCCTTCAAAAACCAAATGGCGCTCCGTCCCTTCGGAGGCTTACCCTGCACCCGAATGGCGCTTTATGTACACATGTGGGGTATTTCTGTACTCAGGGGAAATTGCGCTACACAATAAATGTTTATTTTTATCTTTTAACCCCTTGTGAAAATGAAAAAATCATGACAAGATTAATGATTTAGAGTAAAAATTTTACAAAAATTACACTAAATGTTGGTCTAGCCTTGATTTTTTTCCATTTCCACAAGACGTTAAAAAAGAAAATGAACACAAAACGTGTAGGGTAGTTTCCCCTGAGTACGAAAATACCCCACATGTGGGCATAATGTGCCATATGGGCACAGGGCAAGTCACCAAAGGGACAGAGTGCCATTTAGAGGCTGGAATGGAGGATAGAGGCCATGTCGCAATTACAAAGCTCCTGTGCTGCCAGGACAGTAGAAACCCCCGACAAGTGACTCCATTCTGGGAACTACACCCCATAAGGAATCTAACAAGGGGTGCAGTGAGGATATGGACCCCACTGGTGACGGGCACTTACGTAGAACATGTGCCGAGAAAATAAAAAATATATATTTTTTTCATTTTCACGTCCCAAATGTGGCCGTCACCAGGGGGCCATATCCCCGCTGCCCCCCTTGTTAGATTCTTTATCGGGTGTAGTTTCCAGAATGGGGTCACTTGTGGGGGGTTTCTACTGTCCTGGCCGCACAGAGGCTTTGTAATTGCATCATAGCATCCTCTAATTGGAATGGCGGCCATACCTACTTAGCTGGGGAAAAGGGACCATTCTAATTTATCTGGGGGTATTAGGGCAATTATTAGTTTATAAGGTTGGAAAGGACAGGTGTCCATCAAATTCAACCTGTGTTGATCCAGAGGAAGGCAAAAACCCCTCGTGAGGCAGACGACAGTAGCCTCATCACAGGGGAAAATTCCTTCCCGACTCCATAATGGCGATCAGAATAATCCCTGGATCAACGTGACCCCTCAAATAGGAATAAGGGACACAATTTAGATAATGTAGAACCCCAATGACGTGTGGTACGCCTTGGAGCGATCCAGTATGCAGAGGCCGGGGTGATCAGGACAGGTGTCACACTGGTAAATGTTGTCCTTCCTGATCCCCCTGTTACGCCACACTCTGTACTTCTTCTGGGGTCTCCTGTTCTCCAGTGTGGGGGACGTCACCTGGAAAATGTTGTCCTGGTGCGATACGGGGTCCTTCATATCCAGAAGCGACTGGGTCCGCTCCATGGCTGCTAAATATTAGGGCTCTATTACTGCTTCTGATATGTTCGGATCGTGCCGCAAGCTACAGTAGCTCGGGCAGCGAGGGACCAGAAGAGGGGGGTGCTGGTATAAAAGTTATCCCCGTACAGGTGGTGACCTTTATCCAGCAGTGGGAAGATCAGTTCCCGGACGATCTTCCCACTTGTTCCGAGGATGGGGGGGGGGAGGGGGCATCTGGGGGCATCTGGGGCTGGATTCGGGTGTCCCTTCCTACATACACTCTAAGGGTACGTGCACACTGCGGAATCGCGACAGATAACCCTTCGTGCATTCCGCAGTTGGCACCCGCCGGCGGACTGATGCAGGCGCACGTCTCCGTCCGTGTCATAGACTCCATTCTATGCACGGGCGGATTCCGCTCTCCGTCCAACGTATTCATTCTTTGGACGGACGATGGAATCCGCCCATGCATAACATGGAGTCTATGACACGGGTGGAGACATGCGCCCGCATCAGTCCGCCGGCGGGTGCCAGCTGCGGAATGCACAAAGAGTTATCCTTTGCCATTCCGCAGTGTGCACGTACCCTAAATCTGTAAGTGTACCCTGAGGTACGCTCACACAGTTTGTAGAATTTCACACCATACCGTCATCTTTTATTGGGACGGTACTGGCGGAAAAGACGTGTCTGGGGGGCAGCGTACGCTACGCTACCCCCAGACACGTCACTGGATGATGAGGATGATGAGGATGAATGGAGGAAAGAAGGATCCCCCCATTCATCCTTACTGGCTGTTTCGGTGTCGGAGGCAATAGCGTATGCGTCCGACACCGAAAACACCCTAGGGGCCATCTTTATACGGGGACTAGTATATGGGGTATGTAGTGGTGTAGTGTCAAACTTTATTCAAAGTAGTGTGGTGTAATGTAGTGTTTTTTTACGTGTTTTTTTACAGTAAGTATAAAAAAAAAAAAACTACGCCAACAAAGGAGTTGCTGATAAATGCCGCACTTATGCGCGGCACTTATCAGCAGACCGTGGCAGTAGAATATAGAAAAAAAACACCCTGTGCCAAAAAGGAGGAGTTGCTGATTAGCAGCGCACTTTCGTGCGATGCTGACCAACACTCAGCGGCGATAGGGTGCGGAAAATAGAAAAAAAAAATTTTGAAAAAACAAAACAAAACTTTTTCTACATTCTGAACATCCCTGTAGCTGCTGATAAGTGTATTACACATATCAGCCGCTAGAGGGCAGCAGAGCGCAAAATACGGAAAAAGCCGACGCTGGAGCCGAAAATAGCCGAGAGAAGCCGAACGTGACGTCACGGAGGAAGCCGAAGACCCGAACGAAGACGAGGACGCCGCGAACCCGGAAGACGCCGATCAGGAGCCCGGGACAGGTGAGTAATGTACAAATACCTGCTCTGGACCCCTCGGCTACCTAGCTGAGGGGTCCAGGGCAGGTATTTACTATATTGTGGGACTCTGATCGCCGTGCCACCGGCCCGATCGCCGTGAACGGCCGGCCGGCCGTTCACGGCGATCGGGCCGGTGGCACGGTGACCACCATTACTTTTTACAGTAATGGCGGTCGGTGCCGTCCTCGGACAGCACCAACCGCCATTTTTTTCCGGGTCATCGGGTCACCGATGACCCGGAAAGGTTCCGATCGCCGCTATTGGCTGATCTGAATTGATCAGCCTATAGCGGCGATCGTAAGCACGGGGGGTGTTAACCACCCCCCGTGCCGTGAAGCTAAGATAGCCTGCTATGAACACACAGCGATCGGGGAAACATCGGGCGTACCTATACGCCCATTTGCGTTAAAGCCCACCCTGCGGGGGCGTATGGGTACGCCCGATGTCGTTAAGGGGTTAAAGCATTTATTATTTTTGTTTGTAAATGGCCCTAACAACTGAAACCGGTATGAAATTCCATCCTGTTTGTGCTACATACCACATTTTTGCATCCTATTGAAAGCTACTGGTTTTTTTTTTCAAGATTGGAATCAAATTTAACACTGAACACCTTCGGGAACCATAATATACAGTTGCAGTACGTCATTTGTCTAGCAAGGGAGTATGATGTGGGCTCGGTAGCTGAAAACATAAAATACCCAGCTGGTACTGCCATTGCTGTCTGCAGCTTACACCCATCAGTAATGACCTAAGATCACTCTAGTGCTGGTTATTTAACTGTTTAGGGTGCCTTTACACAGAGATTTATGTGACAGATTATTGAAGCCAATGCCAGGGATGGATTTGAAAATAGGAAAATTTCAATCTTTTCTTTATGACCTCTACTATGTTTTTAGTCTGTTCCTGGCTTTGGCTTCAAGACTCTGTCAGATAAAATTTCTCTGTGTAAAGGCACACTTAGATGCCGCAATCAAAATCATCATGACAGTAATGACAAACATTGGCAATCACTCTGATGTTGGTCATTAACTGTTTAGATATTGCAATCAATAGCAATAACATAATCTAAACAGTTGTAATTCAGTGTCTTAATAACCTGCTATAAAATAGGATATAAATGTAACTTTAAATCCTTTAGGTCTTTTTAACCTGTGGCTGTGGTCTCTCCTGTAGATATGCCATAAGTGTCCCAGATTGGAATTCTGATAGGGGTTCTGCTCCTCTACAGTAAATATTGTAGTCAGTACTCCTGTATCCAACTATATGTCCCCAGTATATGGACCAAAAAGGTAAGCATGAAGCGAAAGCCCAGGAACTCTGAGGAGTATATATAGGAAAAAAGACCATGAATCTTTTTATCTTTCAGTTTAAAAGTATCATAATTTTATTTCAATGCCTTTAAAATGCAGACATGCTTCAGTTCTTAAAGTGTCATGGTTCTTAAAGTGTCGTTGTCGTTTAATTTTTTTTTACAGAAATCAATAGTCCAGGCGATTTTAATAAACTTTGTATTGGGTTTATTAGGCAAATATGCCATTATCTGCATTCAAAAAGACTTTCCCCAGGTCCCCCCTTCCCTCCTCTCTCTCATCCACTGCTCATTATCAGGAAATCACGACTGTTTTTCATCAGCCGGGTCCTGTCTGTTCTATGAAGAGGGGAGGGGGAGGAGGGAGGAAAATTAGTCGGCAGCAGAGAACAGACAACAAAGGATGAAAGCTGGTATTCAGAGGTCAGAGAGGTCAGTGCTGGCTGTCAGAGGAGATAGCCCTTGATGTAGCTGTAAATTAACTCTTTGTTGTCCTGTTTTGGTGCCTCATCTCCCTCCACCCCTCCCCTCTTGTCATTACATTGACTTATAGGGCCACTTAATATGGTGGTTTTGGTGGTTTCCTAACAGGAGCTGCCCCCTGGCTGGGTCCTTCCCGGAGGGATATCTGGCTAGTCCTGTGTTTTGAGACTCTTCAATGAGGCTCTACGGGCTCCTCTTTTACATATTCATGTTTCCCAGGGGGCAATGCACCTAGGACTTCACTGCATTGAGCGCTTTCACTATCAGCCGGCAGTGTTGTCGTTTGGCTGGTCTCCCTGAGTTCAGCAATCTGTTTCTCTTATGGCTCTACTAGGCATTGCTCCCACCTAGCCAGAACCCTGCTCCACACTGATGAGGGGCAACACCCCGAAACAGCTGTATGTGGATGGTTGCCTAGCCTTGGTTTATTCCTTGTCATTACATTGACTTATAGGGCCACTTAATATGGTGGTTTTGGTGGTTTCCTAACAGGAGCTGCCCCTTGGCTGGGTCCTTCCCGGAGGGATATCTGGCTAGTCCTGTGTTTTGAGACTCTTCAATGAGGCTCCACGGGCTCCTCTTTTACATATTCATGTTTCTCAGGGGGCAATGCACCTAGGACTTCACTGCATTGAGCGCTTTCACTAGCAGCTGGCAGTGTTGTCGTTTGGCTGGTCTCCATGAGTTCAGCAATCTGTTTCTCTTCATAGAGAACAGTGAAGACCGGGGGGAAGCTTCAAACAGCCTTTTCATGATAAAAAAGCATTTTCCGGCTAATAAACTCAATTACAAAGTTTCTTAACCCATAGATGACCCAGGGAGTACCCGTACATCCTGGTGTCGCTCAGGGAGTTCAGAGGGGGGCGCGCGGCTATTAGCGGGCACGGTCTGATCGCCGTGCCTGCTCATTAGCTTTTAAAATGAAGCTGTCAAAGTTGACAGCTGTATTTAAGAAGCAGCTTTTGGCCATCCCTGGTGTCTAGTGGGGGGATCGCTCTTCCTGATGTGGTTGCGGAGGAGCGATCTCCGCATCTCATACCAGCCAGGGTCTGCGCCGTAGTGGCGCTGATCCCGACTCGGCATTCTATCATTTTCAGCTGCAGCAGCCGAAAGCAATAGAGTGCCTATCTCAACGATCTATGCAGTATATCTATACTGCATAGATCTTAGTGAGAGATCAATGTACTTATACTAGAAGTCCCCCAGGGGGGCTTCAAGTACTGTATATGTGTAAAAAAAATGTTTTATTATAATTAAACAACCCCCTCCTGTAATAAAAGTTTGAATCACCCCCTTTTCCCATTTTATAAATAAAAATATATAAATAAATAAACTAACATGTTTTGTATTGCCGCGTGCGTAATTGCCCAAACTATTAATTCATTTCATTCCTGATCTCAAACGGTAAATGACATAAGTGCAAAACAATTCCAAAGTGCTAAATTGTGCATTTTTGGCCTCATCAAATCCAGAAAAATTGTAATAAAAAGCAATCAAAATGATGGTGCAAAAAATAAAGGCTCACGTGGGTCTCTAGGTGAAAAAAATGCAAGCGCTATGGCCTTTTAAGCAAAAGGAGAAAAAGCAAAAGCGCAAAATGGAAATTGGCCCTTAAATTGGTCCTTAAGGGGTTAAATAACAACAGCAAATTACAGACTTTATTCTATTCGTTAATTATTCTGTATATTGTGTGAACTAATAGTCATTGTTTCCTTGGACTTTAATAGAAATCATTGAAGACTGAAAATGACAGTTATTTTAAATTAAAATGGCGGACGTTGTTTAACGAAAAAAAACTGTATGTGAACATGGCCATAGGCTGTATCCATGTTTTTCCAAGACTCCCTAGGGCTGCATCCAACAAATTTAGAGCTATGTTAGATATTATGGAATGAAGTCAGAGATTTTCTCTTCACTGATAAAGGGTAAAAAAAGATTGTAAATTTTGTTTTATATATTTACAATGTAAGTAGAAATATCTACATTCAACATTTCAACATTTATAAGAATTCATGTGTGGGCACCAAAATTTCATTTGCTGAAACGATCACCTTCAAGCAATATCACTCTGATTTCCTGAATTGAAGACGGCAGTCAATGGTACTTGTATTATAGGAAACATCTCAATTGTGCTATTCTGCTAAATTATCATAACCTTAGCTCATGTAATACCACAAATCAGCACATGTACAGTAATTTCCCGGAGGTTTCCAGACAAATCTTCCATCTGAAATGGCCCAGAGTGACAGGAAAAGGTGATATGGCATTTCTAGAAATTGAAGCTTATAGAGAGCTAGGGAGCCAAACACTGTTTTTCAGAGCTGGACTCTAGATAATTGTATGCTTCCTTTTGCTGCAGCAATGAGGTACAATTCTGTCATATTTGTGAAAGTTCACCTGTGGAGAAAATGTTGCATTCATCTAGTGGATATAAAAGGTTAGCAGGCTTAGGCTGAATTGCTTCCAGCAGTTATAGCTTGGTTTAGCTACTATGTTGTTGAACAGCATATTCTCTGCGGAGAAAAATCATTATCAGGAATATAGTATACACTGTACCACATGTATCACTACAATGGGAGATGCCAATAAAAATACATTCGCATATCTTGTTTTACTAATAATCAATACATATGATTCTTCCCAATTTGTTTGGAACAGTTTTAAATGTCTGGTTATGTTTGTCGGAATTTTAGTAATGCAATGAAGGATAGCTGGACAGCCATTTAATTATTAATTACTCCAATTAAATGATGCAGTTAGGGATAATTCACACAGTGTGTCAGTACAGTAGCGCAAAGATTTAAACAGTTTCGTAGCCCCTGGCATCATACTGAGTGAACTCCGAAGTCCGTTCCGTAGCACAGACTCAAAAAGTCATATATACCAGAAAAATAGACCAAGAAAAATTACAAGTTTCCCTGCCCACACACACAAAAAAAAAACATAATCCAGCTCTGTCAAGAAAAAAAAAACAGATTACAGGTCTTGAAATGTACCAACATTCTTTGTTAAGTCTTTTTATTGTGCCAAACTAGTTAAAGCAACTCTGTACCCACAATCTGAGCCCCCCAAACCACTTGTACCTTGGGATAGCTGCTTTTAATCCAAGATTTGTCCTGCGGTCCGTTCGGCAGGTGATGCAGTTATTGTCCTAAAAAAATACTTTTAAACTTGAAGCCTCGTGCCAAACGTGAGTATCTGTGCCCTAACTTTGCACAACCTCTCTGTCCCTCCTCCCCACCCTCTTCATCATTAAGAATGCTCTAGGCAGATTGCCTCCTATTCCCCACCTGTGGCAGCCCGGCACATGGGCTGGATCGTTAAGGACCTGTGCAATGTTCAGCATGGAAAAAATGTTCCAGTGGCATTCCTAATGATGGGAGGAGGAGGAAGAGGAGGAAGAGGGTGGGGAGGAGGGACGGAGGGGTGGTGCAAAGTTAGGGCACAGATACTCTCGTTTGGCAGGGGCTTCAAGTTTAAAAGTATTTTTTTAGGACAATAACTGCATCACCTGCCAAACGGACCACAGGACAGATCTTGGATTAAGAGTAGCTATCCAAAGTGTTTTGGGGGAGTCAGATTGTGGGTACAGAGTCGCTTTAAATACTGTCCACGAGAATATGAGTATATTATTTTTACTGCACAATAGAATTTTATAAAAATCCTGAAGAAAAATATATTTTTTAATATCCTCCATGGACAAAAACTAATAATTTTTAATCATTAAAATATATGAACCCCAAAATGGTGCCATTAAAAAGACCAACTTGTCCAGCAAAAAAAAAAAAAGCCCTCATATGGCTATGTAAAAAAAAAGTTCTAATTGTTATATAGTTCTTAGAAGATGGCAGTTAAAATAAAGGAACAAAATGGTTTGCGTAATAGGGCCCAAATTGGCTTGGTCACAAAGCTGTTAAGCATTACTGTCACTTGTATTAATTTTTGACATAATCATAAGAAGAAACGATACTGACACATTCAATTTGCTTATTCTTTCATGTATCCATTTTTGCAAAAGCAAATAAATTTACAACCTTTGATATAAATCACCTGTGTGCGCTTCAATTAGACTCCGTCTTGGCGTCCTGCTTTGGGCGCTGCTGAAGTCCTCATCTCAGCTGTGTGGCAGAGACCTCCACGATTGGAAGGAGGCCAAATAGTAGCGTCTTCACATAATCACTCGACATTTCGGAGTAACAATCTCCTTTCTCAAGCGTGGAAGGTGATTACTACTCCGAAACGTCCAAGCTTTATATGTAACACAGTCCAAAGAACATCACTAGAGATGAACGAACCTTGAGCATGTTAGAGTTCATCCGAACCAGAGCGTTCGACATTCGATTAGCTGGGGCTGCTGAAGTTGGATAAAGCTCTAAGATTGTCTGGAAAATATGGATACAGCCAATGACTATATCCATGTTTTCTACATAGCCTTAAGGCTTTATCCAACTTCAGCAGCCACCGCTGATCAAATGCCGAACGATTGAGTTCGGATGTACTCGAGCATGCTCCAGGTTCGCTCATCTCTAAACATCACCCTTCCCAGCAATTCCCTTAGCAATACGTCTGAGAACAACCCCTCCACCTCTCTCCTTTCCTGCTGCTTTTTCATACCTTTTCCAACCTTCCACTCTTTCCTTTTCCCTCCCGTGAACCCCCCCCCCCCATCCTTTGCTTTCTACTCTTCACCTTCTACCTCCTCTCTCTTCCCATTTGCCCTATCTCCTTTCCCTTTTTCCCTTCCCTCTACCTTTTGGTACTGACAACTGCTATACTTTGGTTGATTACTATAACTGTGAATGCCCAATGCAATATCTGACATACTACATACTGGATATTTACCACCTGTCCCTATATTATGCATTTGTGGATAAATATGTCTGTACACTATTGGAAAATTTAATAAAGATAGATATACAGTGGTACCTTGGTTTAAGAGTAACCTGGATTAAGAGCACTTTGAAATAAGAACTCACAGTTTTTCAAAATTGTGACTTTGTTTAAGAGCTTTGCTTTGATTTAAGAGCTCCCTGTACTGGGTGGGAGGGGGAGTGGAGGAGCAGCATGTGCTGCATATCGGAGTCTACAGCACTGTACTCTGACCCAGGAAGTCTCCCACACCTTCCAAATCATGGCAGATCCACTTCAGACTGGGGCTTGCATCAGGGGACAGGACTGTGGAGGTAATCTCTCCATAGCTGTAACCCCTCTCTCCACGGACAGAGAGTGCTGCATGTATGTGCCCACATTTGCCCTGCTCATTCCTTCATTCCTCCAGTCTCTGTCAGCCCTTGTGTTTCCCATCTTCTCCATAATGTGGCTGCACTTACACTCAGCTATACACACTGCTGCTATACTATGCCTGTACTTACATTTAGCCATTCACACTGCTGTGTATAGAGAAGTTTCTGTCACTGTCCTCCTGCACAGCTCTGTGATTCTCACTTCCTGATTGGTCCATGCTACACCCCTTCCCCATTGTGGTCATATGACTACACAGATCTCTGACAGCAGCCCTGCTTCTCTATTCTAGCCTGTTGTACTACGCTACTGAATTATGGAGATCTGCTGTTCAATCCTGCATCTACAAGCTGCTGCTATTTTTTCAGGATTATGCACTAATTATAATATATTATATTATAATTATACTCCACATGCTGATTGCTACACTGTACAGTAACTTATAATATGACATATTTAGCAATGTTGTTTCATTTTTTTTACATGTTATGGGGGTCGCCAATAGTCTCCATTTCAATTGTTTCTTATGGGAAAATTTGCTTTG
Source organism: Dendropsophus ebraccatus (assembly GCF_027789765.1). Classification (NCBI taxonomy): domain Eukaryota; kingdom Metazoa; phylum Chordata; class Amphibia; order Anura; family Hylidae; genus Dendropsophus; species Dendropsophus ebraccatus. The sequence continues at coordinate 116,380,844 of NC_091455.1, read as the reverse complement.
GTTTAAGAGTGACTTGGATTACAAGCACAGTCCTGGAACGAATTATGCTCCTAATGCAAGGCACCACTGTGGCTTAGAAAACATGGCTGCTTTCTTTCAAAAATAGCACCACTTTTTTCCTCAGTTTATGTGTGGTTTTGTAGCTCAGTTCCATTGAAGTGAATGAAGTATGGACATGTGTGGTGTGATTTTTGCAAGAAAGTAGCTATGTTTTTTTCTGATTCTGGATAACCCATTTCAACCTTATATAGTGTCTTTCTAATTAAAAATAAATAGGTGTGGGTGGAAAAATGAAACTAAATAACATGACAAAATATTCAACTGTATTTTTCACCCAGCGGCTGTGTGAAGAATTCCCCATCCCTAGGACACATTTTTACAAATACCTCCAGTTACGCCATGCGTGTGATAGTGAGGGGGACATTTTGTCCCGGGAACGGGTAATTATTCCGCCTATTCATATAGTGGGTGACTCTACTTCCACATCTGGTCTCATTTCCTTACTATATATCCACTTGCACGACAAGTTTTTAGAAAAACATCCGTTAAACATAAAGGAGAAGTGGGAGGCCGACTTGGGTCCCCTAGAGGATGAGTTGTGGAGGGAAATCTTGGAGATGACGCCCCGGTTGTCTGTGGGGGAGCAGCACCGACTGTCCCACTTGTATCTATTACACCGTGTCTACAGAACCCCGGAGTTCTTATTTAGAGTGGGACTTCGTCCCGATGCCCTATGTCCTAGGTGCCGGAGAGATGAGGGAGGGATCCTGCACATGTTCTGGCGGTGCCCAAAATTAACGAGGTATTGGCAGGAGGTTGCCTCAATTATTCACAAAGTCTATTCTGTTCACCTTGAACAGTCTCCCTTAGTTTGCATTTTAGGCTACGTAGAGGACATAGCCTTACCTAATCCTGGTAAAATAGCTGTTGCTAGAATATTGTATATGGCTAGAAAGCTGATTGCTCAATCCTGGCTCGACCAGGACCCTCCGATGAGTACTGTCTTCGTAGCTAAAGTCAATTGGCTCATTGCCAATGATAAATATGCCTATGAAAAGCGGGAGGCAATGAAAAAATTTGAGAAGATCTGGGCCCCTTGGCTAGACACCCCCGGCATGGCACCGCTGTCACTCACTAGAGGCAGGCTCTCTCCCTCACCGGCCACCTAATTATGTGTCTAGGAGTTTTTGCTTATAATGGAGGATATAGAACCTATTTACTGGTTTGCTGTTTGCACTGCTGTATGCTTCTCCTCTTCTGAAGGGATACCTCTTTGGACTAGGTTGGTGGTTGCCAATTTGTTGGGTTTCTTTTTTTTTTCTTTCTCTTACTTCTTTTTTCTTTTTTCTTTTATCTTTCTCGTTTCCTGTTTTGTACTGTTTTGAGCAGGGTTTGAGCTACTGCGCTAGCCTCCCTGTAGTTCTGTGTACTTTACAAATGCAAAACCTCTAATAAAAACTATTTGATTTAAAAAAAACTGTATTTTTCACAGTTGCTGATATGTGTAGTTTATCTAAGTCTGCAGGAAAGGTGAGCTCATTCATCTATTCAGACTAGTGTGGTGCTGTGCAGCAGCCACTGTTGCTGTGAGGTGTCTGTGGGGCGTACCAAGGACAAGAGTTTTAGTCTGGCAGCAGTACGATTACTGTGCCACTCCTATTATGGTAACTGGTGTTGTTGCGATGGTGGTCACTGCCCAGCACTACACCATTTAGGATTAGTACCCACAAGAATCAAGAACCATGAAGTGGTTTGTGGGCACATACGATTTCATCAAAATGTATACTAAATGCCATTCATTACTACGTACAACAAACAAAGCTACATGTTAAAAGAATTGTAAGAAAATATTGGGACATACTAAAACAGGATAGAATAATGGGGGACAAATTACCAGCCCAACCATCATTCATATTCAGAAAGGCATGCAAGGTAGGAAACATGGTGGCTCCCACTATAAAAACTCAGAGGAATAAAACCAGTGACCACCTATTCTCCCTCCCACCGGGCTTCTACCCCTGCAAAAATTGCAAAGCATGCAACATCTCAGGAAAACAAAGAAAAGTTTTATCCACGGGTGAAGCTCCAGTAATGGGAGGGGATAATATAAAAATTAAAGATCATATTACTTGTAAATCAAAGGGAGTAATCTACTGCATTGTATGTCCTTGTGGTAAACGATATATAGGCCGGACTAAAAGGTTGCTAACTACACATATACAGGAACATCTCTACAACATAAACAGAAAATTTGAAGGTCATCCACTGTCCCGTCACTATATTGAATGTCATAACTGCTCATTCAGAGATTCATATTTTTTTGGTTTGGAAAAAATAACATCACATTGGAGAGGAGGTAATTTTTTGGAGAAAATGTCCAGAGCAGAAACAAGATGGATTTTTGAACTGAACTCATTAGCCCCACAAGGCTTAAATGTAGATCTAGAACTGTTTGCCTTTTTGTGAAACGATACAAAACAAAAATAGGCAGTGAAAAAACAGCACTGACACATTGTAGCAAAAAAGGGGCGGGGATATGTAAATGATCTGATGAAATACCATAAAATCAATGCAGATTGAGAGAAGAAACACAAGTAAAAGCAAAGGGTCATTATTTACAACAAACTATTTGATGTGGACTTTCAAATACACATTACACTATGTGTTTTATAAAACATGAAGGAATCTGAACAGTGCTCTCCATAATGTAAATAAACCCTGGCAATAGGTGGGCTGGAAAGGATCCAAGGAAAAGCCCTATCCCTGATGAAGGTGTCCGTGTACACTGAAATGCATAGAATAACTTCTGGCTTGCACTAGGATCCATACCTAAGGAGAGTGATGTCACTCAGGATCCCACTTTTTTGCCACGGAAAACTGGACTGTGTGAACTTATGTGCAGTGCTACCCAGGGCCGTCTTACCCATTGGGCAGGGTAGGCGGCTGCCCGGGGGCCCTTGTGTCCTAGGGGGCCCCTGCCTTCTGTGACATATCTGTATTTTTCGCTTTATAAGACACACTTATAAAACTAAGTGCGTCCTATAAAGCGAAGACGGCTCCCAAGCAGTGCTGAGCACCGCAAGGAAGCCGTCCCGCCCGCCCCCTTTATTGCCCCCTCCGCCTGCCCAGCCCGCCCCTTCTATCGCCACTCAGCCCGCCCCTTCTATCGCTTCTCAGCTGAGCCGATCAAAAGCCCAGGAAAATGCAATGAGCAGCACTTTCCTGGGCTTCTTATCGGCTCAGCTAAGCGGCGATAGAAGGGGCGGGCGGTCCAGGAACTCACCCGTCCGCCGGCCCCAGCAGCTGATGTCTCCCGGCAGCGCGCTCCCATCATCCTCCGGGCACAGGCAGCGGGGTACAGAGACGCTGCCTATGTTCTGGATGTGTCGTGCAGCCGGTCACTTCCGGCACAGGCAGCGTCTCTGTACCCCACTGCCTGTGCCCGGAGGATGATGGGAGCGCGCTGCCGGTAGACATCAGCTGCTGGGGCCGGCGGACGGGTGAGTAACTGGTTTGTTGTTTTGGGGGGCACTGGCTACTATGGGGGGCACTGGCTTCTATGGGGGCACTGGCTTCTATGGGGGAATTGGCTACTATGGGGGGCACTGGCTACTATGGGGGGCACTGGCTACTATGTGGGGCACTGGCTACTATGGGGGGCACTGGCCACTATGGGGGGCACTATATGGGGGGATTGGCTACTATGGGGGGCACTATATGGGGGCACTGGCTACTATGGGGGACACTGGCTACTATGGGGGGCACTGGCTACTATGGGGGAATTGGCTACTATGGGGGGCCCTATATGGGGGGATTGGCTACTATGGGGGGCACTATATGCAAAGATGCGGGGGATTTGATGGCGGCAGTTGTGGGGGGGGGCAATTCGCACCTCTGCCCAGGGGCCTATAATGCTGTTAAGACGGCCCTGGTGCTACCGGCCGGAGCATCTGCCGAGTTCAGAAGATTTCTTCCCATTGATTAACTTCTCTACACTGCATAAAAGCTGGATGTGGACTTCGGCTGAACTCCATTGATATCGGCATCTGGGCAAGTGACATATTCACCTTTCCAGCTGGATTTCCATACAGGTATTTGTCACCTATATAATCCTCCTTATTCTGACTGACCCACTAATTATCTGCGCTGGGTGTATCTATATGTATACTAAATCCTGTTGTTAGTTAGAAGCAGTGGATGAGTGTTTAGCATGTGGATTTACAACCATGTTTTTTTTTTACTCTTCAAAAAATTACACTGGCACATTCTTAGACTTGTCTTACACAAGCCTTAAGCCTGCGTTTACACATTTGTGTTTGAGAAATGCAAAGTCTTCATTCAAGTGGACATGCACAGTACAGCACGGATGTACAGCATGGGTATGATGCTGCTTTACTGTGCATGTTCGCAAGAATAAAGACTTTGGAGCTCCGATGCTAGGGAAGACTTGCCTCTCAATGACGTACTGGGGATAACATTGCTTTGAATTACGCCTAGAGGGGAGTGATTACAGCACTGACGTCGCCCATGACCATGACTGCTTGGAAGAATGACAATGGCCAGATGACTAGTTCATTTACATACAGCTCATTTACCCACATACATGTTGGGGAAGTGTGCTGGGTGACCTATCAGTATGTTTACTTAGCTTTATATGTGTTTTTTTTTTACTGATTGGTTCCCTTTAAATGGAAACAATGAAACGAATGGAAAAATGCAGTGTAAACCCAGCCTTAGGGTACAAACACACACAGCAGATACGCAGCAGATACGCAGCAGATTTGATACTGTGTTCAGTTATTTAGATCTAATCTGCTGCATATCTGCTGCGTATCGCAGCAGTAAATACGCAGCGTATAAGCCGTGTGTGTTTGTACCCTTAGGCTACTCTTACACAGCACAGTTTACTTGCAGTATTTTACTGCACTAAGGGTGACCACAACTCAAACATACTTGCGTCTGTCCGAACCTGGAAATCTTAACATTTGATTACTGGTGGCTGAAGAAGTTGGATGCAGCCCTAGGGAGTACTAGAAAACATGGACACAGCCTATGGAAGTTGTATCCAACTTCTTCAGCCACTGGTAATAAAATGGCAAGGCTTCTGTGTTCGGACAGACTCGAGCATGCTTTAGTTGCACTCGTCTCTATACTGCAACTCTATACTGCAGCTAATTTTTGTCCATGTGTCATGACAACTGTAATCAGCTACACATCCAGTCTTGGCTGCATGTAGCCTAAAACAATCATTATTACCTGATGCTGCGTTTCACGGAGCGCTATTTCGCCCAATCGAACGATTAACGTTTTCAAAGTAAAGATGTGTTTTTTTTATAACAATCAGCGTTTAGAAGGAACAATAAATCATTTGGAAAAACATTATTGCGATCGTTTTTAAGATCTCACACATAGGGTAAATAGGTGACAGGCTGTTTACACAACGACGATTTGAGAACATGCTAAAAGATCAAAATGAACAATTTCTCCATCATCACTTACACGAGCCGATTATTGCTCAAATGCGATCGTTATCGTGAAAATTCAAACGATAATCATTCCATGTAAACGCAGCATGACACTATGAAATGTCATTTTGTAATTTATGGTAATTAGAGACCATTCATACTTCCATTTATTAAAAGAGCTTAGCAACTGTTATCTAATAAGCCAATATATACTACAAATACAATATAAACTATATTATGTCATTGTAATTTTTGCAAATTGGTAAAACTTCTAACAAGTGAATAATAAAATAGATGCAGCTGTAAGCTATTGCCTTCTGACACATTGATGAATAGGGCCTGGAAAAGATGAAAACCTTTCCAAGCATATAATTAAGTCAAATCTAACAATGATAAAGGCCAGCTGTATGACCAGATCTATGGTAGTACAGATTCCAAGTGTCTTGAATTAAAGCTTGTTAAATGCTTGCTCCCGTGGGAAGGTCATTGAATATTGATCAGTTTCAATCGATTGCAGGCTATGATTTGCATCTCACTACTATGATATTAATAACCTTGTCATTTATGTTAAGATAAACAATTATAGGAGTATGCCACTTCTTTATTTATGCACGTTTTGTTAATAATGGCATGTTTTGTATTTGTTTTTTATTTTTTTTTCCAGAAAAATATCATCTTTTTTGGCAACAACTGATAATTTGTTGAAAATTTACTTTAAATCTCCTCCACTCCTCTGCTACTGTAAATTCTGCACATGTGGACATAACCCTGACAGGCAATATACTGTCCTTATTCTGACAGGCAATATACTTTCCTCACATTAGCACAGTGTATAGTCTGACATGCAGCTAAACCGAATAAAAAGGCTGTGGAGATGTAACTAGAGATAAGCAAAGCACCTGTAAATATTTTTCGTGAGGTTCATGAATTTTGGGTCGGATTCGATAATATTCACAAATCAAATGCAAACAAATCTCATTAAAACAGCCAAGCTATAGTAGCTACAATAGTGGGACTATTACAGAGTAGCAATTTTTTTTCCAACAGATGTTGTTGTTACAGAGTCTAAAATTGGAAAATGATATTTTTTTTAAAAAAAGTCACTCAGCCAGTCAACCATTTAATTTCCCCCATGAACAGCAGCGGACCTTAGTGGAACAGTGGCATAAAATATATAAACTTAATAACATCCAGTGACTTGGTATAATGCCTAACCAGCACCCAGTGACTTGGTATAATGTCCAGTCAGCAACCAGTGACTTGGCATAATGCCCAGCCAGCAGCCAGTGACTTGGTATAATGCCCTGCCAGTAGCCAGTGACTCGGTATAATGCCCACCCAGTGACTTGGTAAAATCCGCTGCAATGCTATGTACTGTTATGGCTTATTGGCTCTACATTCTTAGAGCGGATTTTCATTAGGGATGAGCGAACCGGGCGAGGTACGGGTTCGTATGAACCTGAACTATCGGCTTCTGATTCCCTCTGTCTGCCCGCTCTGTGGAGAGGGTGAATACAGCCTGAGGACCGCCTAGAAAACTGGAATACAGCCTGTGGCTATGGCTGTATCCCAGTTTTCCAGGCGGTCCTCAGGCTGTATCCACCCTCTCCACAGAGCGGGCAGACAGAGGGAATCAGAAGCCGATAGTTCAGGTTCATACGAACCCGAACCTCGCCCGGTTCGCTCATCCCTAATTTTTATTCCACTGCAAGAATGTAGCCATGGCCCACTTAACTCAGCATCTGCCAGGCTAACAAGCAAATACATTACCTGTCCGCGCTCCAGCTTGCTTCTTCTGCTCTCGGGTCACTGTCACCCAAACAGTGCCCTGTCCCGCCGCAGCTACTAACTTGTTGAGCAGGACGGCAGTGACTCTGGAGCCAGAGAAGCAAGCTGGAGCGCGGACAGGTAATGTATTTGCTTGTTAGCCCGGCAGATACTGAGTATAGTGGGCCATGGCTACATTCTTGCAGTTGAATGAAAATCCATTGTGAGAATGTAGAGCCCATAAGCCATAACAGTAGAACTCGCAGTGTGCTGCGATACTGTACATGTGAAGGCACCCTAAGGGGATTTCATGCAGCGGATTCACAGCGAAATCCACTGCGGTCAGTGCATTCCTATGAGAATACATACTCGCAGTGGGATTGTAATCCCGCTGTGTGTATGTAAGTTAACCGCCCGTGGGCCGGAGCATACATCTCCTCTCCCCCGCTCAGCCAATCGATGTGCTGCCCCGCTGCAGCCACTCATTGGCTGAACGGAACGTCCTGCTGAGAACCCCCGAAGCAAGCCAGAGCATGGAGCAGGTGATGTATGCTCCAGCCACCGGGGGGTTAACTTACATACATGCAGCGGTATGTCAATCCCGCAGAGAGTATGTATTATCATAGCGATGCACTGACACTGGATTTGCAGTGGATTTCACTGCGAATCCGCAGCGTAAAATCTGCTGCTGATCCGGTGTGTGTGAAGGCACCCTTAAACAGGAAGAGAAGAAAACCAGGAACTACCTATAATGCACAGGGCTTAAGCTGAAGAAAAATGCACAAAATGACAAGTTAATGGTGCTATTACCATTCAATATAAGCAGATACAATTCCAATACAAGCTATCACTGAACTGATATACATATACATACTATTGATTTTGCCTGTGAAGGCAGAACAGGTGATAACTAGATTTGCATTTCCAGGGAAATACATAGGGGGACATTTATCAAACTAATTGCGCCTGTTTTTAGTCTAATATATCTAGTTTGCGCTCAAAATAAATCTAATATGCATTTATGAAGCTTTTTTTAGACAAGACTATCCAAATTAGATTTGACTTTTAGAGTTAGATTTTTTGTTGTTAATTAGATCAAAAGTGCGCCAGAATTTTTTTTTAGCTCAATTTATTAACTGCTCAATTTGTTATAAAGTCGCATATATTGGCGCATCGCTACGTCTGCTCCGAACCAGGTGAATAATATTCACCTTTTCCCAGTTAAGTCTAGTTTTCTGTGTATGCTTTTTCCTTGCTGTGGTTTGCACATAGGTAAAACAGACATGCGGATAAAATTCATTGTATAAACATAATTATTATTTTATTTTTTCAAATCTGTATTTTTATTTTTTAATAAAAGTGCAATTACATAGGAAATTTTTCTTTTTCTTACAGTAATGTAACGAATAGATGAAACAGGGAGTAAACAGGTTAACATTTTTCATAACAATTGGTTAACAGTCCACAGAAATAAAACAGCTACAGAAAAGCGTCTGTTGATCACTAGCGAAGGTACTGCAGGGTATCACCTGCTGCAAAGTCTCTCCATAGTATATATCAGGTTTGGTAAGTTGTCTTTGTGAAGGCTATCGCATCATAGATAAACCTTAGTCCACATCTTAGTGGGGATACGTGTCCAGACAGCATGGAGAAATGGGGGATAAAGGGAGTATACAGTAATAACAATGATAGATCCAGTAAAATATGGATATCCTGTGTAGGTCCTACAACTTGTTGGCTGGTAGTTGTTAATTAGTATTGTGATCTCTTTTAGGGGGCAGTTCCAGAAGTTGTTGTACATCCCAAAATAACATCGATGTGCAGTTTAAGATTTATTTTTGTCTTCATTACCATTACAGACATGCGGATAAAATTCATTGTATAAACATAATTATTAATCAATAAACATGAGGGTGAAGGTGGTGATACATGCTGTACAGCTGGCGGGGTACGGGGGAGCTGTAGCTTATTCATGATCGGCCACCGCTGTAAGCAAAGGAGCGGTGTGTTCGGCTGGAGAGTGGTCACTGTAGGTATCGGAGCGACGTGAACTGCTGGGGGATCTCCATATACCGGTCGTGTAGTTGAGAGTGGGCGGAGTTAAGCGTGACCACTAAGAGCTGCTGCGGCTGTACGGAGCATACAGGAGACCGGCTGCTGATGTGTTGGAGTGCAGTGGAGTCGGCTGCAGTCATGTGCATGTGTGGCTGAAGTAGAACGGGTCAATACAGTGAGTTGTAGAATGTAAATAGAAGGATGTGTTAGTAATTAACAAGGTAGAGGCAAATAGTGAGATGGTTAGTATGTAGTACATAAGAAGTGTGTAAATACATGATTAAAGGATACATAATAAATGAGAAGTACATATAAATGATATGAAATGATTACAAGATACATAATATGAAATGATTAAAGGTACATAATGAATGATGAGTACTTATGAATGATAAGTACATAATGAGACACTAAAAATGATGGAACATGAATGAATGAATGATGTATCTTTATGGTATTATGTACCTTTAATCATTTCATATTATGTATCTTGTAATCATTCCATATCATTCATATGTACTTCTCATTTATTATGTATCCTTTAGTCATGTATTTACACACTTCTTATGTACTACATACTAACCATCTCACTATTTGCCTCTACCTTGTTAATTACTAACACATCCTTTTATTTACATTCTACATATATTTACAAACATCAATTCACTGTATGGACCCGTTCTACTTCGACCACACATGCACATGACCGCAGCCGACTCCACTGCACTCCAACACATCAGCAGCCGGTCTCCTGCATGCTCCGTACAGCTGCAGCAGCTCTTAGTGGTCACGCTTAACATCGCCCACTCTCAACTACGCGACCGCTATATGGAGATCCCACAGCCCGTTCACGTCGCTCCGATACCTACAGTGACCACTCTCCAGCTGCATACACCGCTCCTTTGCTTACAGCGGCGGCGGATCATGAAAAAGCTTCAGCTCCCCTGTACCCCGCCGACTAAACAGCATGTATCACCACCTTCACCCTCATGTTTATTGATTAATAATTATGTTTATACAATGAATTTTATCCGCATGTCTGTTTTATCTATGTGCAACACACAGCAAGGAAAAAGCATTCACAGAAAACTAGACTGAACTGGGAAAAGGTGAATATTATTCATCTGGTTCGGAGCAGACGTAGCGATGCGCCAATATATGCGACTTTATAACAAATTGAGCAGTTAATAAATTGAGCTAAAAAAAACAACTACCATTTTTTTAAAGACACATTTACTATGCTATTAGACTTTAACAATAAATTGGACTCAAAAGATTAGATCGATTTTTATGCCAAAACATCTTTAAAAAAAATTGTCGTTTTAGATTTGTTAGTAAATGTCCCACATAGTGCTTGAAAAGAGCGCTACTTTAACAGTGACTTCCCTTTAAGAGAAACTTTAACCCTTGATACCCTCCCTTTAAGAGCAACTTTGGTACAGTCCCTTTAAGAGCAACCTTGGTACAGTCCCTTTAAGAGCAACCTTGGTACAGTGCCTTTAAGAGCAACCTTGGTACAGTGCCTTTAAGAGCAACTTTGGTACAGTCCCTTTAAGAGTGACTTCGGTGCCAACACTTTGAGTGACATATATTCGATACCTTTAAGATCAGCTTATGTACTGTCCCTTTAAAAGAGACTTAGGTACCATCCTTTGAAGACCAGCTTAAGTACTAACCCTTTAAGAGTGACTTAGGTACTGTCCCTTTAGGAGCGACTTGCGTACTGTCCCTTTAAGAGCTACTTTGGTACCTCCCTTTTAAGAGCGAATTTGGTACCTCTGTTGCTTTACTGACTCGGCTCTGCTACGTAGTGTGGGTATTAGCTTTGCTACATCACTGACTCAGCTCTGCTACATAGTGCAGGTATCATCTCTACTACACTGCTGGCTCAGCTCTGCTACGTAGTGTGGGTATCAGCTCTGCTACACGGCTGGCTCAGCTCTGCTACAAAGTGCGGGTATCGGCTCTGCTACACAGCCGGCTCAGTTTTGCTACCTAGTGCGGGTATCAGCTCTGCTACGTAGTGCGGGTATCGGCTCTGCTACATGGCTGGCCCCGCTCTGCTACTTAGTGCGCGTATCGGCTCTGCTACACAGCTGCCTCAGCTCTGCTACATAACGCAGGTATAGGCTCTGCTACACGGCTGGCTCAGCTCTGCTACGTAGTGCGCATATCGGCTCTGCTACATGGCTGCCTCAGTTCTGCTACTTAGTGTGGGTATCGGCTCTGCTACATGGTTGGCTCAGCTTTGCTACTTAACGGACGGAACTCTGCTACTTATAATACTAAAGATCATTGCTCGGTTACCATGACAATCTTACTCATGTCAGTGAGACAAAATCGCTGTGATTGGCTGTTGGCTGCATTTACAGTGTGGCCATTATTTCCAGTGGGCTATTATTTCCTATAGGAAATTAGGAATCTTTAAACGTAAATTTCTTAAAAACGACAAATCCGATTGAAACAACAACACAAGAAAGAAAGCACACCTGTCACAAGGACTTTGAAACACTATTTGAACGGAGTCTGTGCGCAAAGTGGTTTGGGCTGTATTAATCGCAGAAGAATGGCTGGAAGAAGAAGAATATGGGTTACAGTATAGTGCTTTTTCAAGCACTATAATGAGTCAAAATACTACGTAATCCAAAGCATTATGTAAGCTGGCTGAGGCTGTATTCATGCAGTAATGCAATGAAAATGCATTGTTTAATTGGAGTAATTGATTATTTCATTACGGTGCTGAATCATTTCCTTGCTTTACTGCATCACTTCATTGCAGTAATTAATATTTTAATTGCTGAACTTCATTGCATTAACGTACTGAAATTCCAACGTGTGAACTTATCATTAAAACTTGGCTAATACTTGACTGATGTTGTGACACATTTATCATCACATTTGCCTTCATGATAAGTATTTCATAGCATATATTGCTGCTGTTAACTCTCACAGTGGTTATATGGGTCTCAGTGTAGAGTTACATTTGCTTTTTAATCATCTTTCATGCTTTGTTTACACAGAGATTTATCTGGCAGATTTTTGAAGCCAAAGTCAGGAATGTATTTGAAAAGAGGAGAAATCTTAGTCTTTCGTTTATGACCTGTTGTCTGTTTATAGTCTGTTCCTGGCTTTGGCTTCAATGATCTGTCAGATAAATCTCTGTGTAAATGCACCATTACAAGCTAGCATGCATTGTGCAGATAGCTCTTACACTTGATGAAAGCTGTCAATAAATGTGTTCCACAGCAAATAAGCAGGTAAAAATGGGAAAACATTGAAAAATGCATTCCTTTGTCCTTTCTAGGAAGGTTACATTTTTGCCTCGATCAGAGATCTGTATATTTATTGTGCATTTTATTTCTTATTCTGAAACCCCCAAGAGCCTTGTGTTGTAATGATCTATCTTTCAATCTTACCAGTCCAACTACTGTAAGCCTACAATTGTAACCAGCCCATCCAATGTGTAGAGCTTGTTCAATATGCACAGTGCTGTCTGATGATGCTTTTCAGCAACATTAACATCATAAATCATGTTAGGCTCCTTTGCAAATATGTTTTGCAAGAAAAACAAATCTCATTTCCCAGCATAAAAATACCTTACTAGCTATCTCATTTTAAATTCAACAATATATGTAAAAATCAGAGTTCAGACTGTAATATGAAGAGATTCCATTTTTGTACAGTATCATGGTGTAGCGGATATTATTTTTAGAAGAATGATTACATTGAAATGACTGGAACATAATGCAAAGTGGTATCTGATCCTCCATGACTGACATGCAATTTAATTGGGATGGCTTTCAATTCACCTTCTCATGCCACCTTCTTATATTAAACCTGACACAATTTAATAAATGTGTCACTGAATCACATATACCATTCTTAAACATGCTATTCTTCTGTACTTTATTCCTCCAACATAGGATGTGTAAGCCCGTTTAACATATTTTTCTATAGATTTAGAAGAAATGTAAAATACGTAGAAAATAATTACAGATGAGCGCCATTCAAGCATGCTCGATTTCGATCAATCAGCATTTGAATACTCTTGGCTGAAGAAGTGGAATGCAGCCCTCAGGAGTCTGGGGAAACAGTCTATGGCTATGTTCACAACGCTTTTTTGAAGTAAAGAATGGACAATGGAATCAGCGATCATTCTTTAGTGCTGGGGCGGCATTGCATAGAAGTTAATGCAATGCCATCTGCTGTATGTACACATTATTTTAACGCCCGTTCTTTAGTGTAAATGCCTATTTTTTTTTTAGAGATAATAGCTGTTCACACAATATACCCACTGTTCACACCCGATGGTACCTGCAAGTCAATTGGGGTCCTGCAAGTCAATTGGGGTCCCGATCGGTAAGTGACAGGGGACTCCCCCTGTCACTTACACTTAAACGCCGCGACCCCTGTCACTTACACTTTAACAGCCGGCCCCCACCTCCTATGAAGCGCGCTTCATTCCGGAGCGCGCTTCATAGCGGGAGAAACACCCAAGACATACAGTTACGTCATGGGTCGTCTGGGGACAGACTTCCATGACGTAACCCTACGTCCAGGGTCGTCTAGGGGTTAAGTAATGTTATGGAGGTGGTGAAGGGGTTGTGATAATACTTGTTTCTCCTATACTCTTTCTATTGGTCCTGGTATAACGGATTTCAGTAAAAGTATGCTGGTATTAGTCACTGTATGGTTGTAGTCCAGGATATGACCACATCAGCATGTCGCTTTTCAACGATTCTTCATTGGTGGTCCCAAGAATCATTTCCTCTGGTGGGCCCCTGGTATCCTGGTCCGACACTAGCTGTCACTCAGGAGCTGCTGCCTGTTTGTGCAGGGTCATTATTAAAGCCGCTGGTACACATCTTGAAATCCTTGCTGAGCTCTACTCTCCTCTTCCCTGCAGTCACAGGCCACAGGCTTACCCAACCACCTCACAGGACACAAAGAGGGTGCTCCCTGCGCGCTCTATCTTTATATGCAATGTACATTTCCACCACCTCTGTCGCAGCTTTAGCTGAATTTATGTGTATCATTAACCCCCTTATGAACTGTGCCAATGCCTTCCAATAAATTGTCACTACCCCCAAGATAAATTGTGCCACTGTCCCTCTAAATCAGTGTTTCCCAACGAGTACCTCAACAGCTGTTGCATGATGGAAGTTGTAGTTTTGCAGCAACTGGAGAGTGAGTCACTTGTTGGAGAACACTGCACTAAATAAACTCTCCTCCTAAGGGTAGCTTCACACCTACCGTATCTCACCAGATTTTCTGCTGCAGATTTAAATCACTTTAAGGTTACAAACCCACTTGCCGAATCTGCAGCGAGTCTCCTTGCTGCGTTTTTGCAGGGAGACTCGCTGCAGATCCTGGCCCTATACTTTCAATAGCAGAGAAACTGCGATTTTGTCTGCAGCCCGCCCCATTAACCCCCCGGCCGCCGGACATTATACATTACCGGGTCCCCGTTCCTGCTTGCTTCGGGGCTCCCGGTGTCTTCACGGCCCGCCCAGCCAATCAGTGCGCTGCGGCGGGGCAGCGCACTGATTGGCCAGGCGGAACGTGCCGGGAGCCGCTGAAGCAAGCAGGAGCCAGGATCAGGTAATGTATATCCTGCCCGCCCCCCTGCAGCCCCGATCGCCCCCAGCCCCCGGCCGCACGATCGCCCCCAGCCCCGCAGCCCCCGGCCCTGTACATCCCTGCTGCGAGTTTCTCTGCTATTGAAAGTATAGGGCCGGGATCTGCAGCGAGTCTCCCTGCAAAAACGCAGCAAGGAGACTCGCTGCAGATCCGGCAAGTGGGTTTGTAACCTCAAAGTCACTTTTGAGAACACTGTTCTAATAAACTGTCCCCTAAATCACTGTTTCCTAACAAGTGACTCTTCAGTTGTTATCAAACTACAACTCCCATCATGTCCTGCCAGCAGTGCACAGAGTTGTAGTTTTGCATCAATTGGAGAGTCACATGGTCTCTAAACACTCCACAAAACACTACATTCACCAGTCTCCTAGCATCAGAAGCTGCTCTTCTGCTCTGGTCTCTAATCAGGTCTGGCCAGAGCAGAAGGATGCAGAGAGTGCTGATTGCACCGTCTGCATAACAGAAAAGACACTGGCCGGGCAGGGAGGTGAATGTTCTTTGTCTGATTGAGTGAGTAATGAGAACTGCCCTGGAAGGACTGGGCCCCTAGGGTTGCTGTGATCCCTGACACTTGCCCAGGCAAGCCGGGTGCTGATGCAAGCTCTAGGCCAGGTGCAGAAAGCCTATGCAGTGCAAGATGTTAAAGGACAACTCCGGCGGGACCCCCCCCCCCAAAAAAAAAACACAGACACATACAGACACCATACTCACCATCCCTCCGGTGACGATCGCCACTCCATTCGCCCGCCGTCTGCCTCACCGTCACCACCGTCCGCCGTCCAGCGATGTCTCTGACTTCCGGGTCCTGGGGATGGAAAAGGCTGCCAGTGCGCCAGCAACCTCAGCCAATCAGGGCTGAGCAAGCTGGAAGCCATGGGATGCGCTCCAGCCAATGAAAAGGCTGCTGGTGCGCATGTGCACCAGCAGCCGTTTCCGTTCCATTTACTCTCTATGAAGACGCCGAGGACGAAGAAGACCCGGACCGCCCCCCAGCTCTGACGTCGTCGTCACCAGATGCCGCCCGGGAGAAGAGGACCGTGACGATCGTAATAGGTATGTATGCATTCTTTAACTTCCGGGCGGGGGGGTCGGGGGTCCGAAAGTGGGGGAAGGGGGCCAGACCGGGTATTTAACCACATTACAAAGTTATATGACTTTGTAATGTGTGTTAAATAAACTAAAAATTTTCGTCGGAGTTGTTCTTTAAAGGGGTTCTCCAACGCTACAAAAAACATGGCCACTTTCTTCCAGAGACATCACCAATCTTGTCTCTAGTTCAGGTCTGGTCTGCAATACAAGCACAACTTTTATTGGGGTACAGGGGGGGGCAGGGGACATTACTATGGGAGCAGGGGACATTACTATGGGGGCATTACAGGAGACGTTACTATGGGGGCATTACTATGGGGACAATACTATGGGGGCATTACAGGGGACATTACTATGGGGAGAGAGCAGGGAACATTATTATGGGGCAGAGCAAGGGACATTACTATGGGGGGAGAGCAGGGGACATTACTATAGGGGCAGAGCAGGGGACATTACTATGGGGGCAAAGCAGGGGACATTACTATGTGGGGAGAGCAGGGGACATTACTATGGGGGCAGAGCAGGGGACATTACTATGGGGACATTCCTACTATATGGGGGTACAGCAGGGGATCCTACAAACGGGGTAACCCACATACCTACTCACTTTACTGCACATGACACCAAACAGTGCAAAAACTACTGTATGGGAGACTATAGGAGGGAATAAGGGAAGGAAGTTGCTGAAAAAGTGCAGAGTCTAAGATGTTTGTCTGGCAGGTTCTGAAATGATGAATTGTAGCTGGAAGAAATCATCATGGTGGTCTGGGCCAAATGGAGAGAAAACGGAAAATCACCTTAGATCAAAGAAGACGTCACCTGTGAGTCACTGAATTATGAATTATGTTTTTTTTTTTATTATTTCGTAGAACATTATTTGGTAGGAGTGTCCTAAGGTAAATAGTAATAATGCTCCTGCTGTGCCCTCATATAAAGTATCTGGCTACATGCGGAGGTATCTGACTACGTGGTGTAGGTATCTGACTACATGGTGGAGGTATCTGACTACATCAGGGCGGTATCTGACTACATGTGGGAGGTATCTGGCTACAGGGGGGAGGTAACTGACTACATGGGAAGGTATCTGACTCCATGAGGGCAGTATCTGGCTACATGAGGGCGGTATCTGGCTACATGAGGGCGGTATCTGGCTACATGAGGGCGGTATCTGGCTACATGAGGGCGGTATCTGACTACATGGGGAGGTATCTGAGTACATGGGAGAGGTATCTGAGTACATGGGGAGGTATCTGGCTACATGGGGACGTATCTGACTACATGGGGAGGTATCTGACGACATCAGGAAGTATCTGACTATATCAGGAAGTATCTGACTACATCAGGAAGTATCTGACTACATGGGGGAGGTATCTGACTACATGGGGGAGGTATCTGACTACATGGGAGGGGCTTCTCCCCCTCCCGCTTTCACCCCATCTGCTCCCCTTGTCACCCTAACTCCCAGCATTTACTGACAGTCTGCAGCCCTCAGGATATGCTGGGAGTTGTAGTGCCTGCAGCTCTTGTAGTTGGGTCCTATACACTGGATGCTTTGTGGCATATAAGAATACATAGATCTGTGGGGGCTCAGTGCAGGGAGGTTACCCCAGAACAGCACTAATAGGGGATAGAACAAAAACATCTACCACTACCATATTAGTGATGTTCTGGGGTCACTTCCTTACACTGAGTTCCCACAGATCTATGTATTCTTATATGCCACAAAGCATCCAGTGTATAATGCACCTAGGATCCATCTACAACAGCTGCAGGCACTACATGCTGGGGCATATGCTGACAGTCTGCAGCCCTCAGGTAATGCTGGGAGTTGTAGTACAGTGTAGACAGATTTATTGCTCTACCTTCAGGGCTGATGGTTGTCACCCACAGATTGCCGCTACCGGGAGCCTCTGTACACAGTGATTTGTTAAAGGGTTGTCCGCTAAGAAACTACAACTCCCAGCATACCCTGAGAGCTGTATAAATGTAGGGGGTTCTCAGAGTTTTAGTTTGACTGAAAACACATGGGATTTGTCACAGATACAGATGTCTCAGCATGCAAGGAGCCTAACATGAACTCTAAATACAGGCCTGCTCTAGACCAGCAAGGTTTCTCAATCTGTGCCATGCAGGTTGAGGGGTTACGGCAGGAGGCTTCAGGGACCAAAAGGAGAGGACCTTAATTTAAAAAAATCAAGCCAGGGCTGAGCAGTTAGAGCACTGTCGGCTCCTGTCACACGGAACCGACAGTGCAGTGTGTACACACTGCTTCTTCCTAGGGACCCGAATCTTGATAAAGGCACCCGTTCCTTTCCCTGCGCTGAACTGAGTAAGGTCCAGGAAGGGGGGGGGGGGGGGCGCTTTTATCAGGATTCGCCCTGTTGCCAAAATAGCCTAGAAACTGCCCTGGGTATCTGACTACATGGGAGGAGGTATCTGACTACATGGGGGGTATCTGAATACATGGGAGGAGGTACTGTATCTGGCTACATCAGAGGAGGTATCTGGCTACATGGGGGAGGTATCTGACTACATGGGGAGGTATCTTGCTACATGGGAGAGGTATCTGACTACATGGGGAGGTATGTGACTACTTGCAGAGGTATCTGGCTATATTGGAGGAGGTATCTGACTACATAGAGGTACCTGAATACATGGGAGGAGGTATCTGGCTACATGGGGGAGGTATCTGGCTAAATGGGGGAGGTATCTGGCTAAATGGGGGAGGTATCTGGCTACATGGGGAGGTATCTGACTACATGAGGAGGTATCTGACTACATGGGGAGGTATCTGACTACATGGGGGAGGTAACTGACTACATAGGAAGGTATCTGACTACATGAGAAAGGTATCTGACCACATAGGGAGGTATCTGACTACATAGGGAGGTATTTGACTACATGGGGGAGGTATCTGACTACATGGGGGAGGTATCTGACTACATGGGGGAGGTATCTGACTACATGGGGGAGGTATCTGACAACATGGGGAGGTATCTGACTACATGGGGGAGGTATCTGGCTACATGGGGAGGTATCTGACTACATGGGGGAGGTATCTGACTACATGGGGGAGGTATCTGACTACATGGGGGAGGTATCTGACAACATGGGGAGGTATCTGACTACATGGGGAGGTATCTGACTACATGTGGGGTATGTGACTACATGGGGAGGTATGTGACTAGATGGGTAGGTATCTGGCTACATTTGGGGTATGTGACTACATGGGGAGGTATCTGACTATGATGAGGGAGGTATCTGAATACATGGCAGGCGGTATCTGACTACACAGGAGGAGGTATCTGGCTATGATGGGGGTGTATCTGGCTGGAGAGGGACATATTCAGCTCTGTGGGACATATCTAGCAGCAAGAGGCATATCCAGCTTCAGGGGACAAATCCTGCTGGAAGAAACATACCTGGCATAAAAAAATATGTGACTGCAGGGGGCATACCTAGCTACAGACAGCACATCCAACGGAAATATGCAGCATCGGGGCATCTTGCTTCATGGGACATACCTAGCTGGAAGGGGCAAATCTAACTGGTATATTTAACATATCTAAGTGGTATATCTGGGTTCAGTGGGTTGTACTGGTCATACCTGGCTGCAGGGGGCATATCAGGTTACAGGAGGCATTGCATCAACCTACAGGGTGGGCGTTATTACTGGCCACAGGGGGATTTATTACTGCCCAGAGGGGGCATTATTATATGACATTACTTGAGCATTATTACTGGGTCCTAAAGGTCAGTCACATTGTTATGGTGGGGTTCTGATCTGTGAATGAAATGCTGACAGAGATTTTATCCAGAGCCCATGGCAGCAGTGTCATCTTCTCCTAATAAAGGCTGTGTTCACACTACGTATATTTCAGTCAGTATTGTGGTCCTCATATTGCAACCAAAACCCAGGAGTGGATTAAAAACACAGAAAGGCTCTGTCCACACAATGTTGAAATTGAGTGGATGGCCGCCATATTACAGTAAATAACGGCCATTATTTCAATATAACAGCCGTTGTTTTAAAATAACAGCAAATATTTGCCATTAAATGGCGGCCATCCACTCAATTTCACCATTGTGTGAGCAGATCCTTTCTGTGTTTTTAATCCACTCCTGGTTTTGGTTGCAATATGAGGACCACAATACTGACTGAAATATACGTAGTGTGAACCCAGCCAAAGGGTAGATTCACACATACAGAGTTCATAGAAAAATACTCTGTACTGTTATGGCCTATGGGGCCTATGGCTCTGTATTCTCCCTGTGGATTTATATTCCGCTGCAAGAATGTGGCCACTGCCTATTTACCTAATTAGCTGCTGGGCCTTAGTGAGCTGGGAGCAAGAGAAGCAGGTGGGAGTGAAGACAGGTAAGTATGATCTGTTCAGGGCCCGGCAGCTAATAAGGTAAATAGGCAGTGGCTACATTCTTGCAGTGGAATGAAAATCCACAGGGAGAATGCAGAGCCATAAGCCATAACAGTACAGATTATTGCAGCTGATTTTGATGTGAAATGTACATGTGAATCAACCCTAAGGCAATGTTTATAATGGATCGCGTCCCTGGGGGTACTTGGCTGGAGCATCTTGTTGCATGGGGGTACTTATTTTGAAAAGGTTTAGAAACACTGGATTAGACAGATCCGCATGCAGCAATACCAAATATGTCAACTTTTAACTTGGTTAATAATGTTTTATTTGAAAAATGGAAAAAGGGGGGTGATTTTAATTATTGTAGGAATATATAATATATAATATATATATTTTTTTTTTACACTTCTGAAATCCCCCTAAGGACCTATCATAAACAATCATTACATTGCAAATACTGATCTATGTAATAGTATAGTATTGCATAGATCAGTGTAATGGTGCTCCGCTAAAAGAGTCTGGCTGAGCCAGACTTTATCAGCATAAACTCTTTGGCAGCATTGAAAGGTAAGTATGGACCCTCTGCTTGCTAAGAAGCCCATCATCACCCCAGTCAAGTTGCAGGGGTACAGAACGGACATCTGACAGGTATAGAATTACATTTGCAGCACTAAAATAGTTAAATCACTACCACCGGTGGGACCCCAATGTCAGTCAATAGCTCCAGGGGTCTATACATATAGTTGGCATGAAAGGGTTAATTCATACCAATGTTTCAAATCTCCTGTCTCTGAGCTCTACAGTCAATTCTTTCCTCCTCATGGCTTGGTTTTTGCTCTGATCTGCATTTTCAGCTGTAAGATCTTATACAGACAAGACTGGGGTTTTCCATATCATGTCTAATCAAATGAATTTATCCTGAATGACATTAATCATGGCGTAGAAGCATCTCAAAGATGATGAAGAAAAATGGGAGGAGCCAAAGCTAAACTTCAAGGGTCTGAATACTGATATCAATGCAAAATGTTAGTTTCTCTTTTTTAATAAATTAGCAAACATTTTAAAAAACTCTGTTTTTGCATTTTTATACTGTAATGAGTTACTGAGTGCAGAATGATGGGGGAAAACTAGATTTTTTTTGTCTTAACAAATGACAGGACCACCATTATTGTGGGGATTATGAGCTGAAAAGGGTGAGAAATTTCCTAACACAGGTAGCTTCTGGTTCAGGGTCCATATGAGGTATAAGCGGAGGGCTGATCTGTTGGTTGCCAGATCAGGTGAAGATAGAAGGTTTTGCCTCAAGAAGACAACTCTGTAAATGTGGTGAATTAGATAAATTTCTTGGTAAATAATACTAATAAACAATACACCAAACATAAACTTTTCTGGTTCATAAATAGTGAAAGACCTTCTATAATTCTTCATCTGTAATTGAAGGTTGTCAGCAACCTTTTTTTTCACATTTTTTTAAGAGATTTTCAGAATACATACAGAGGCTAAAACCTAAATCGGACTGGATACATACAGATAGCCATACATAACAAGAGGAACCAACTTCAGAGAGCGTAATACAGAGATGGGTTCTGAAAAGCCATGAACAGTAGTAGGTCTCTGGAAAAGGGCCAAGTTGCCACAACAAGAAACAGAAAGCACAGTATGTAGCCAGATGAAAAGTAGAACCGTATTTGTACAATTGTATCATAGAAGGATAAGTAAACATAGAAAAAGCAGAATGAGGAAAGAGATAGATAGGAAAAGAGAAAGGGATCCAAGCGATCCAAGCATAGACAATTGATCATGAATATAACCTCGAAAGTCCAGATGCCCTGGGGTTTCCATGACCCAACCACAATGCTCTGGGGTAAGGAAGGAAAGGCATTACTGTGGATGACCCAAAGAGACAGTCTCATACCTGTGTGAAACCAGGAAGTCCAACCACGCAAATCAAGTGGAAGTATAAGCAGAGACTTCCTTGGGGGAAACAGCTAGAAGCTCCTCCATATGCTGAATGTGCGTTATTTCCTTGAACCATTCCTCCAGGGATGGGACGTCAGTGGATCTCCAATGCCTGGGAATCACAGTTTTGGCCGCCTGCAGAAGGTGGCATGCAAGGGATTTTTTGTATTTCGATTGGCCCATAGGGAACATGAACAACAGTACAGACTCAGGAGTGTTGGGGATGAGTGCACCCGTGATTTCTGAGATGATATTCAAAACAGCTGACCAATATGGTTGAAGACGGGAGCAGCCCCACCATATATGCGACATGGTGCCCAGAGCTCCACTACATCTCCAACCAGTGGCGGATTAAATGTACCCTGGGCCCCGGGCTGTCCACCCAACCTGTGGGAGGTCACAGCAGCACAGAGGATGTCAGGAGAGGAGGGTGCTAATCCTATAGGAGATGGTCCCCCTCCCCCCCCCCTTATAGATGGTCCCCCTCTTCCTTCTCCACCCTCCCTTATATATGTCCCCCTCTTCCCCCGCTTTAGATGGTCCCCCTCTCCCCCAATGGCAGATTATAATGTGGGCGGTTTCAGCGGCCGCCCGGGCCCGAGGCTCCGGGGGGGCCCATGCCGCCCACATTATTACTAAGGATGTACTTACTACACAGCAAGGGCCCCTGATGATCATGTTCTGGCGCTAGTGGCGCGCTATCCCTGGAGTCCGCCGCGGCGCCGCCCCCTCTCCTCGAACTATGGGAACTCCCCCTCCATTCCGGGCGAGACTCTGACCCCTGCCCTGCGTGCGTACGCTGCGGCTGTACGCTGCTCCAGGTGGGCGGGCCTTGGTACAGCGCAGCATTGAGAAAAAGCACGTCTGCCTGGCGTCAGCTGTCTAAACACCGTGCACCGCTGCCCGCCGCCCATGTTGAAGACAACGAGCAGCGCAGAACAGCGTAGCAGCCGCCAGGCTCCGGTCCAGAGGAGCAGCCTGTGCTGTGCTGTGCCCATCTAAGATGTAAGTTAGGCACTGGGTTGGTGTGACCGGTCCGGAACATGGACCATTTAGGGCTGGGGGGAGGGGAGGCAGCCTGGCAGTGGGACCAGCGGACAATCATAATTGGGGCAGGCTGCATAGGGGGGGGCAGATGGCCCCATATGTTAATAAAGGGCAATAACAGTAAACCAACATGTTAATTGGGGGGGGGGGGGGCTGTGACCTCCCTTATAAGATCAGCCCCCTCCTCTCCTGACATCCTCTGTGCTGCTGTGACCTCCCCTATAACATCAGCCCCCTCCTCACTTGACATGCTCTGTGCTGCTGTGACCCTGTGACCTCCCCTCTAAGATCAGCAACCCCCACCGGGGGGCCCAGGTTGGGTGGACAGCCCGGGGCCCAGGGTACATTTAATCCGCCACTGCTCTCCCCCCTCTTATAGATGGTCCCCCTCTCCCCCCTCTTATAGATGCCCCCCCTATAGATGGTCCCCCTCTTCCCCCTCTTATAGATGGTCCCCCCCCTTATAGATGCCCCCCCCCCCTTATAGATGGCCCCCCTCTTGCCAGCAGATAACGCACACAAAAAAAAAAACAGAACACAACTCACCTGCCGTCCGTTCCCCCGTCAAGCCTCTCGCCTCCTGGTCTGCCCCTAGCTGATGTGCGGCTGCCGGGGGTGTCCCTTCCTATCCCCGGAATCGCGCGCATCAGAGAGCTCCCCGTGTGCCGGAAGTCACAGCTACAGGACGGGACAACCTCGGCAGCCGCACATCAGCCAGGGGACAGTACAAGAGAGACACCCGCCCAAACCACCCACATTATAATTCGCCACTGTCTCCAACACAAGTCCTAGACTGCTGGGAACCATAGGTGGAGAGCCACAGGAACCCTGTACCACCTGAATAGGATATTGTAACAAGTTTTCTGTGCTTTCGGGGCAATAGACGCCTTATGAGTGAGAAAGAAACACCTACACCATAGCTCTTCGGTGAACTGCTTACCCAGTTCATCCTCCCATTTACTACAAAATGGAGGAAGGTCACTAGCCCTATTTGAGATCAATAGACTATATATGGTTGAAATGTGTCGGAGGAGAATTGGATAGCTTTTCTAAATCAGTAAGGGGACGGGAAAGAAGTTTTCCTCTTGAAACAGAAGAGTAGAAATGCCTAAGTTGTAAGTATGCAAATGGGGCGCGCGGGACGACAGTGCCCTCTTTGAGGATAGAGCTAAGAGGTTTAAGTGCACTCTTATCCAGGACATGGAAAAAGCATAGCAGGGTAGACGCATGAAACCCTAGAAAAGGGATAGAAGAGGCCCCAGAGGGAAATTCAGGGTGATTAGTAATTGGTAAAAGCGGGCCTAATGGATCTATCAAGGGGTAGTCCATACTGCCTATATGAAGACTAGCCAAGTTATGGCGAGTGGAGAAAAACATGGAGTGGGCGTCCTGCAATGAAGGGGACCAAGTCCAAGGGAGCGTGGCAAGGGATTTGGAGGAGAGCGCTTGGGCTAGGCAAACCCACAATTTGGTCTTCTCATTGTGGATCATGTTCAGGACACATGCATGGACACAGGAGTCCCGCACCTCCTAAAAGCTTGGGTCCAGTTAAAGTCAGCGTATTTAAACGAGAGCGTCCAGAGGCCCACGTGAAGGACCCGAATCAGTGCTGAAGTTGTCGAAAGAATGAGGGCGATAAGGAAAGAGGTATAGTTTGTAAGAGATACAATCTTAATTATGCTAACTCTCTCAAGCCAGGAGAACTTAGTACGGACCCACATCTCTAAATCTTTACAGAACCGGGTCAGGAGAGGAGAAAAGTTGGCCGAGAAGAGCAGGGAGAGGTCAGGAGGGATCTTGATGCCTAAGTACATAATCCCCGCAGCGGGCCAAGCAAAGGTAAACGAGGCCCGAAGAGAGGACACCGTAGGAATAGGTAATGAAACAATGAGAGCTTCTGATTTGGGTAAGTTAATCTTGAAGTTCGACCACCTACCAAATGCAGAGCACCGGGCCATCAGGGAGGGCAGGGAGATCTCAGGGTTTGTGATAGACACCAATAAGCCATCAACAAAAGCCGAGCACTTGTATTCCCTACCCCCCACGTTGACCTCTCGGGTATTAGGGTCTGCCCGAATAGAGGCTAGCAAGTGCTCCATGACCAATACATACAGTAATGGGGGTTAGCGGCACCCCTAGTGGGTGCCGTTATATATGGAAATTAAGTTAGATAGTGTACCATTAATTTGCAATTGCGCCGTTGGGGCCCCGTAGAATGCCATGATTTTGGACGAGAAAACGGGGCCCACATGCTGGAGGGTTTGTGCCAGGGAGGTCCAGAAGATCCTATCAAAAGCCTTTTTGGCATCTAGTAAAAGGATCATGAGCAGGATCTTCTGTGAACGGGCAGGATGTATGATGTCAATAGTTTTGATGGTGTTTTCTATGGCCTCTCTCCCTGGCACAAAACTCCACCTGGTCTGGATGAATTAAAGGGGTTAGCCAGCTCTACAAAAACATGGCCACTTTCCCCCTACTGTTGTCTCCAGTTTGGGTAGGGTTTTGAAACTCAGTTCTATTGAAGTAAATGGAGCTTAATTGCAAACTGCACCTGAACTGGAGACAACAGTAGAGGGAAAAGTGGCCATGTTTTTGTAGCGCTGGATAACCCCTTTAAAGTAGGCAAAAACATATTGAGGTGATTGGCCAACATTTTGGAGTAAATTTTGAGGTCAACATTCAAAAGGGAAATGGGACGGTAGCTGCTACATAACTGAGAGTCTTCCCGGGTTTAGCTAAGACTACGACATGGGCTAAAGTAGAGTGCAGTGGGAAGGGGGGCGTAGTAGAGTAGTAGTTAAACACTAGAAGTAGAGTTAAAAACTGAAAGTAAAAGTGGGACCAAATGCACATGAAACTCCTTATAGAATTTGACTGTTTAACTGCCCGGCCCAGGGCTTTTACCCCCAGGCAGGCCGCCTATCACATAAGCCAGTTCCAAGGAAGAAAAGGGCTCCTCTAGCGAGGCAATATCCTCGCTTTTGAGGGATGGGAAGGGGGAAGAAGAAGGAACAGTAGAAGGCGTGGGTGGAAGGTGATAAAGGTCAGAGTAGAACATGTGGAACTGGGTCAGTATGTTTAAAGTGGTATAGACTGTGGAGTTTTGCTTGGTTTTAACAGAGGGTATATGTGCTTGAGCCACGTGTGCTCTCAATGATCTGGCTAACATCCGCCCACTCTTGTTTCCATATTCATAAAAGAGACTCCTGCAGACCTGCAGGGCTCTGCCTCAGAAGGCCTCAAGTCTGGCTGCTTGCAGATCTCTTAACACTGAAACGGAGAATGCGTGCTTGTGAGCCAGTTCAAGCATGGACACTGTTTTTAGTGCGCGGAAGAGAGCATGTGCTTAAAGTGACACTGTCCCCTCCTTTTTGCATTCTGACATCTCTACACAGGTGTAATAGGTAAATTTTGCATTTTTCATACCTTGTTTTATATCATACATCATGGTGCTTGTTTAAGTAAAAAGTGTCCTTTTATCAACTGCAGATTGTGTTAAGTGGGCGGGGCCTCACGGGATTAGAGCCACTTAGCCCCGCCCACAACGTCACAGTTGACACCGCCCCCTCGCCGACCATTGTAACAGGGTCTAGACCCCACCCCCTTTATGGGCGGGGATAACGGTGCCGTTGTGGGCGGGGCTAAGTGGCGCTAATGCCGCGAGGTCACGCCCACTTAATACAATCTGCAGTTGATAAAAGGACACTTTTTACTTGAACAAGCACCATGATGTATGATATGAAATAAAGTTTAAAAACCGCTAAATTTACCCTTTACACCTGTGTAGAGATGTCAGAATGCACAAAGGGGGTGACAGTGTCACTTTAAGTTGTGACCCCGTTGGATTAGTACACCTTGCATGACACATTTAAGCACTTGACTTAAGGGGATGTGGGGTCCTCGGCATGGTCTTGCAGAAAGTGTGAGATTGTTTGCTTCAAGTAAGTCAAAGTTGACAGCTGCATCTGGAGACTTACTGCAGCCGATTCCCTGGTGTCTAGTGGGGAAATCGCTCTTGTTGTCACGGAGGAGCGATCTCCGTGTCTGGTGCCAGCCGGGGTCTGCGCCGTAATGGCGCTGATCCCGGCTCGGCATTCTATTGCCTTTGGCTGCAGCAGCCAAAAGCAATAGAACACGGATCTCATCAATCTATGCTGTATAACTATACAGCATAGATCTCAATGAGAGATCAGTGTGCATATACTAGAAGCCCCCCAGGTGGGGTTTCTAGTATATGAGTAAAAAAAAAAA
Source organism: Dendropsophus ebraccatus (assembly GCF_027789765.1). NCBI lineage: Eukaryota > Metazoa > Chordata > Amphibia > Anura > Hylidae > Dendropsophus > Dendropsophus ebraccatus. Next base: position 116,353,192 of record NC_091455.1, on the reverse strand, counting down.
AAAGTGTTGTTATTAATAAAAAGCTCCCTCCCCTAATAAAAGTCAGAATCACCTCCCTTTTTCCATTTTATAAATATAATTAAATAAATAAACATGTTTGGTATCGCCGCGTGCGTAATCGCCCAAAATATTAACTTATCACATTCCAGATCTCGTACGGTTAACGGCGTAAGCAACAAAAAATCCCAAGGTGCAAAATTGCGCATTTTTGGTCGCATCAAATCCAGAAAAATTGTGCTAAAAAGCAATAAAAAATATACGCAAACAAGGTATCGATGACACCTCAAACAGCCCCATAGACCAAGGGATAAAAGCGTTATAATTATGGGAATGGAGCGATTTTAAGGAACATATATTTGTTAACAATGGTTTGAATTTTTCACAAGCCATCACATAAAATAAAAGTTATACATGTTACATATCGTTGTAATAGTAACGACTTGAGGAACACATATAACATGTCAGTTTTTCCATAGGACACACGGCATAAAAACGAAGCCCCCCCACAAAGAAAAAGAATAACATAGTTACATAGTCATAGTTACATAATCAATACGGTTGACAAAAAGACACATGTCCATCAAGTTCAACCAAGGAGGGGATGGATACAGGGAAGGGGAAGGAATGATAGGATCTATACATATGCATTTATATTATTTAGGTCTAAGAACCTATCTAGCCCTGTTTTGAAGCCCTCCACTGTTTTTGCTGTGACCAGATCCTGTGGTAGACTGTTCCACAGATTGACAGTTCTCATTGTAAAGAAGGCTTGTCGCCTCCGGAGATTGAACCTCTTTTTCTCCAGGCGGAGGCAGTGCCCCCTTGTCCTTTGAGGGGGTTTTACCTGGAACATCTTTTCCCCATATTTCTTGTAGGGGCCATTTATATATTTAAATAAATTAATCATATCTCCCCTTAAACGTCTCTTCTCCAGACTAAACAAATTTAATTCTTTTAATCTCTCCTCATAACTAAGATGCTTTATTCCCCTTATTAGTTTAGTTGCCCGTCTTTGTACCCTCTCCAGCTCTAGAACATCCTTTTTATGAATCTGGTTCCAAAACTGGAGGCCGCACCAAAGCTTTATAGAGCGGTAATATTATATCCCTGTCCCGTGAGTCCATGCCTGTTTTAATGCATGACAATATCCTGCTGGCCTTAGAAGCAGCTGACTGACGTGTGCTGTTCTGTAGTCTATTATCTACAAGTACACCCAGATCCTTCTCCATCAGTGACTCTCCCAGAGTAACTTCCCCCAGGACATATGATGCATGTGGGTTATTAGTACCCAGGTGCAAAACTTTACATTTATCCACATTGAACCTCATTTGCCAAGTGGACGCCCAAACACTCAGTGTGTCTAAGTCATCCTGTAACATCTGCACATCCTCCATAGACTGTACTGTACTACAAAGCTTGGTGTCATCTGCAAAGATAGAAACATTGCTGTTAATTCCATTCTCAATATCATTAATAAACAAGTTAAACAGAAGAGGGCCCAGTACTGACCCTTGGGGTACACCACTTATTACCGCGGACCATTCGGAGTAGGAATCATTGACCACCACTCTCTGGGTACGATTATTAATCCAGTTTTCAATCCAGTTACACATTAAATTTTCCAAACCGATAGACTTTAACTTACCCATCAGACGTCCATGAGGAACTGTGTCTAACGCTTTAGCAAAATCCAGGTACACGATATCCACAGCTGCTCCCCCATCCAGGCTTCTACTCACCTCTTCGTAGAAACATATTAGGTTGGTTTGACTGCTTCTATCCTTAGTAAAACCATGCTGGTTATCACTTATAATACTATTAGCCACTACATATTCCTGGATGTAGTCCTTTATAAGCCCCTCAAATAGTTTCCCCCACAATGGACCTTAAGCTACAGTTACCTGGGGAAGTTCTAGAGCCCTTTTTGAAAATCGCCATTACGTTTGCCTTACGCCAGTCCCTCCGCACAATACTAGTAAGCAAAGAATCACTGAATATTTCATACAAGGGTAGAGAAATTACAGAACTTAGTTCCCTAAGAACTCTGGGGTGTAATCCATGAGGCCCTGGAGCTTTGGTTACATTGAGTTTGTTTAATTTATCTTGGACCATATCTATAGTAAACCAGTTCAGTACATTACATGTGTTAGCAGCACTGGCCCCACCCACCTTAGTACTGACCACACCCACCACAGCTCCATCCTCTTCTTTTGTATATACAGAACTGAAGAAGCCATTAAGTAACTAAGCTTTCTCCTGATCCGCAGTTATTAACTCCCCCTCACCATTATTTAGGGGTCCTACATGCTCTGTCCTTGTTTTTTTTGCATTAATATATTTGAAGAATTTTTGGGGGTTTCTTTTGCTATCTATGGCTACCTGCCTTTCATTGTGAATTTTTGCTGCTTTTATTAAATTTTTACAGGTTTTGTTGACTTCTTTGTAATGTTAAAAGGCTAAAGCTGACCCCTCTGATTGTATTTTTTGAATGCCCCTTTTTTCTCATTTATAGCCCTTCTAACCTTGGTTGTAAGCCATGTGGGATTTGATTTTAACCGTTTATATTTGTTGCCCATAGGAATATATTTGGCAATACAGTTATTTAATGTGGATTTGAAGATTTCCCATTTATCAGCTGCATCAGTATGTGACAGCAGCCGCTCCCAGTCTATGCCCTGAAGTTCAGCCCTTAACCCAGGAAAATTTGCCCTTTTAAAATTAAGAGTTTTTGCCCTACCAACATGTTTTTCTTTTCTACACTTTAAGCTAAAAGTCACTATATTGTGGTCACTATTACCCAGGTGTTCATGGACAGTGACATCCCCAACCAGCTCAGCGTTGTTAGAAATAACCAGATCCAACAAGGCATCACTTCTAGTTGGCTCCTCCACAAACTGGCCCAGAAAATTATCCTGCAGGAGGTTAAGAAATTCCCTACCCTTTGTGGTTTTAGCTGAACCGTGACCCCAATCTATATCTGGGTAGTTGAGGTCCCCCATTACCACTACTGTCCCCTCCCGGGCAGCCCGCTCTATTTGTCTATTCAACTGACCATCTATCCCCTCAGTAATGTTGGGGGGGTCTATAGATTACACCAAGAATAATTTTTCCACTCTTTACCTCCTTCTGTAGTTCTACCCACAATGATTCCACATCATCACAGTCATCGCCCACTATTGCATCTTTTACACTTACTTTAATATCATTTCTAACATACAGACATACTCCCCTTCTGCCCACCCGGTTCCTTCTGAACAACTCAAATCCCTAAATACTGAAAGCCCAATCATGTGAGGAGTCCAGCCATGTCTCAGTCACACCAACTACACCAATAGAAATTCTCCAAAACCAAGGCCTCCAGCTCCCCCATCTTGCTGACTAGACTTCTGGCATTTGTAACCATACACTTTATATTACCATCGAGTTTAACCGCTTCACTATAAGAAATAGGATTTGTTACTGTGCTGTGGCTACAATCATCCTCACTGCTCATCTGCAACAGATGGATCTCCCTATGCACTGCTCTTATCCTCCCCCCCACAGGACCCTTCTCCTCCCACCTCAATGTTCTGTGCCCTCTCTAACCTATCCGCCACTATATTACACGCTACATTGTCCTTCCTCCACATCCCTAGTTTAAAAAGCTCTCCACCCCTTCTAGGATTCTCTCCCCCAGCACAGCGGACCCCCTTCCATTAAGGTGCAAATTATATGCGGAAAACAGTTTGTACCCCAATGAAAATTCAGCCCAGTGCTCTAAAAACCCAAACCCTTCTTCTCTACACCACAACTTGAGCCATGCATTTAACTCCCTAAGCTCCCGCTGTCTTTCCTGCGATGCGCATGGCACAGGCAGTATTCCAGAGAATACAACCTTGGAGGTCCTTCCCTTCAACTTAGCACCTAGTTCTCTAAAATTATTTTTAATAGACCTCCACCTACCTTGTATCCTGTTGTTGGTTCCCACATGGACCACGACAGCTGGGTCATCCCCAGCCCCCCCAAGTAATTTATCCACCCTTTCCACCACATGCCGAACCCTGGCACCAGGGAGACAGCAAACCATTCGGTTGAGGCGGTCTTGGCGACAAATTATTCTATCCGTCTTCCTGATTATAGAATCCCCTACAACCACTAACTGTCTAGGCCTACCTACAATAACATCCCTCCCACTACTAGTTGGACTGTTCCCCCGGCTGTTAGGGAGAACAGGATCCACTAGAGCTGCCATTTCTGACACTGATGCCCTCACATCATCACCTAACTTGGCCATTTTGCTTGGGCATATAGTAGGAGAAGTGGCCTTCCTTTTCTTGGATCCCTTACTGGTCCCTCTAACTACATTAACCCAGCTACTTACTTGGGCCTCCTGATCTATATCACCACCCTCCATCTCTAACCCACTAACTTCCTGCTCAGTGAGCCGAAGTTCCCTCTCAAGGTGGCCAAGTTCCCTCAGTGTTGCAATATGCTTCTCCAGATCTCTTACTCGAGCTTCTAGATGGGCAACATGCTCACATCTGTCACAGCGGTACTCACCCAGGAACTCCTACTCCAGTTGTGCGTACATGCGGCAGACTGCGCACTGAATGAATCCTTCCATCTCACTAGCAATCATCCTCAGTGCAAAAAAAGCTGTGAAAAAGAAAGAGATTTAGCACTTACCAGAACTTGTAACTCCTTTTTTAACTCCTCTTTAGGGTGCCTTCACACCTACCGTATCGCAGAAGAAAATCCGCTGCGGGTCCGCAGCAGATCCGCAGCAGATTTAACTAAATAAATGAACACAGCATTAAATACGCACTGTCAAATCCGCTGCGGATCCGCAGCAGATTTGTAAGTGCGGATTTAGTGCTGTGTTCATTCAATTAGTTAAATCCGCTGCGGATCTGCTGTGGATCCGCAGCGGATTTTCTGCTGCGATACGGTAGGTGTGAAGGCACCCTTAAACTCCACTTACACCAACCACTTGTCAGCAACCACAGCAGTTTTTTTTAAATTTTGTTGCGCATATAATTTTTTTCTGGTTTCGCAGCATATTTTTTGCAAAACTTCAGCCTGTCATTGCAAAGTACAATTAGTGACGCAAAAAATAAGGGCTCATGTGGGTCTGTAGGTGTAAAAATTCTAATGCTATGGCCTTTTAAGCACAAGGAGGAAAAAACGAAAACGCAAAAAACAAAAATTACCCCGGTCCAGAAAGGGTTAATGTTCGGGGCATGACCAGATTTGAAGTGAGTTACCTGGAAACAGGCTATATGTACTTTTTTACCATGTAAGTGATGTAAGATTTGCGCATGTTTTTCCTTCACATTGAAGGAAGCAAAATGTAAGTCTGCCATCACTTACGGAGCGGCGCTATACCCAGGGCATACAAATAATGTCCACTATTGTAGAATCAGTAATACTGCACGATCAAACTGTAGGAATACAATTTGCAGTTCATCCATGGCTATGATGGTAGAGTCGGTGGATCTTGCGCTGCAGCGCCTTGGGGCCCTTGGGGGAAGGCTTCCTGGGGGACCTTTTTGCGGATCCAGAAGTTGTGTTTGCGAAGGGTGCTTATGCGGGACCGAAGTCAGTGTCAGCCATTCCAGGAGAATAACATTTGGTAAGTCCAGGTCCTGTAGAAAACCAGGCAGGTCATCCGGGAAGCGCAGAGTGAAAGTACGGTTCCCTCTCCGAACAGAAAGGGCAAAGAAAACCCCCAACGATATGGGAGGTTTTTATCCTGGAGTACTGACAGGAGTGGTTTCAATGCGGACCTCTGTGCCAGGGTATGGCGGGAGAGATCTGAGAACCAAAAGATTTGAGTCTCTTTGTAAAACAATTTTCTCCTGTGCCTTGCATTTTGTAAGATGTCCTCCTTTGTGAAATAGAAATGTACATGACAGATAACATCCCGTGGTCGCTGGTCGTCAGGATTGATTGGCCCAGTGTGCACCCTCCCGGTGCCCACACCACACGCCACCAACCCACATTCTCCCGATGCCCACACCCCACCAACGTGCACCCTTTCGGTGCCCATACTCCACCCCACCAACGCACACCCTCCCAGTACCCCAACAGCCCACCCCACCAACGCGCACCCTCCCGACGCCCACACCACACCCCACCAACGCGCACCCTCCCAGTGCCACCACCCCACCAACGTGCACCCTTCCGGCGCCGACACTCCACCCCACCAACGCACACCCTCCCGGCCCCGAACCCCACCAACGCTCACCCTCCTGGCGCCCACACTCCACCAACACGCACCCTCCCGGTGGCCAAACCCCACCCCACCAAAGCGCACCCTCCCGGCATCCACACGCCACCCCACCAATGCGCACCCTCCCAGTGCCACCACCCAACCAACGTGCACCCTTCTGGCGCCGACACCCCACCCCACCAATGCACACTCTCCCGGCCCCGAATCCCAACCCACCAACGCTCACCCTCCCGGCACCCACCCCACCAACACACACCCTCCCGGAGCCCACCCCACCAACACACAACCTCCCGGCACCCACACCCCTCCACACCAACGCGCTACCTCCCGGCGTCCCCACCCCACTCCACCAATGCTCACCCTTCCAGCGATCATACCCCACCAACGCTCACCCTACCGATGCCCACATCCCACCAACACGCTACCTCCCGGAGCCCACACCCCAACCCACCAAAGCGTACCCTCCTGGCGCCCAACCCCACCCCACCAATGCGCACCCTCCCGGCACCCACAACCCTTTCCCACCAACACGCTAACTCCCAGTGCCCACACCCCACCAACATGCACCCTCCTGGAGCCCACACCCCACCCAACCAACGCACACCCTCCCGGCACCCACACCCCAACCCACCAACACGCACCCTCCCGGCGCCCACACCCCTTCCCACCAACACGCTAACTGACGGAGCCCACACCCCACCAACGTGCACCCTCCTGGCGCCCACACCCCACCCCACCTAAGCGCACCCTCCCGGTGCCAACACCCTACCCCTCCAATGCGCACCCTCCCAACGCCCCCACACCCCACCATTGCGCACTCTCCCGGCGCCCACACCCCAACACACCAACGCATACCCTCCCAGCGCCAACACCCCAGCCCACCAACGCGCACCCTCCCGGCGCCCACAACCCTCCCCAAAAAACGCGCAACCTCGCGGCGCCCACACCCCTCCCAAAAAAACGGGTTACCTCCCGGCACCCAACCCACCAACACACACCCTCCCGGCACCCACACCCCTCCACACCAACGCGCACCCTTCCAGCACACATACCCCACTAACGCGCACCCTACCGATGCCCACATCCCACCAACGCGCACCCTACCGATGCCCACATCCCACCAACGTGCAACCTCCCACCACCCGACCAATGCGCACCCTCCCGGTGCCCACACCCCACCAAAGCGCTACCTCACGACTTCCGCACCCCTTCTCACCAACGCGCTACCTCCCGGCATCCACTGCCCACTCCACCAATGCGCACCCTCCTAGCATCCATACCCCACCAACACGCACCCTACCCACTATATACCCACATCCCACCAGCGCGTCACCTCCCGGAGCCCACACCCCAACCCACCAATGCACACCCTCCCGGCGCCCACACCCCACCCCACCATTGCGCACACTCCCGGCACCCACACCCCTCCCCAAAAACACGCACCCTCACGGCGGCCACACCCCTCCCCAAAAATGCACTACCTCCCGGCGCCCAACCCACCAACACACACCCTTTCGGCACCCACACCCCTCCACACCAACGCGCTACCTCCCGGCGTCAACTCCCCACTCCACCAATGCGCACGCTTCCAGCGCCCATACCCCACCAACGCGCACCCTACTGATGCCCACATCCCACCAATGCACTACCTCCCGGAGCCCACACCCCAACCCACCAAAGCACACCCTCCTGGCGCCCAACACCACCCACCAATTCGCACCCTCCCGGCGCCCACAACCCTTTCCCACCAACACGCTAACTCCCGGTGCCCACACCCCACCCCACCAACATGCACCCTCCTGGAGCCCACACCCCACCCCACCAACGCGCACCCTCTCGGCGCCCACACGCTGCCCCTCCAACGTGCACCCTCCCGGCGCCCACACCCCACCCCAACAACGTGTACCCTCAAGGCGACCATACCCCACCCAACCAACGCGCACCCTCCCCATGAACACACACCCTCACGGCGCCCAAACACCCAACCCACGCCCAACCCCACCAATGCGCACACTCCCGGCGCCCACAACCCTTTTCCACTAACGCGCTACCTCCCGGTGCCCACACCACCAACATGCACCCTCTTGGAGCCCACACCCCACCAACACGCACCCTCCCCCCACCCAACCAACGTGCATCCTCCCGGCGCCCACACCCCACCCCATCAATGCGCAACCTTCCGGTGCCCACACCCCACCCCACCAACGCACTACTTCCCGGAGCCCACACCCCAACCCACCAAAGCGCACCATCCTGGCGCCCAACCCCACCCCACCAATGCGCACCCTCCCGGTGCCCACAAACCTTTCCCACCAACACGCTAACTCCCGGCGCCCACACCTAACCACACGCACCCTCCCCCCACCCAACCAACGTGCATCCTCCCGGCGCCCACACCCCACCCCATCAATGCGCAACCTTCCGGCGCCCACACCCCACCCCACCAACGCACTACTTCCCGGAGCCCACACCCCAACCCACCAATGCGCACCCTCCCGGTGCCCACAAACCTTTCCCACCAACACGCTAACTCCCGGCGCCCACACCTCACCCCACCAAAGTGCACCCTCCCGATGCCCACACCCCACCTCACCAACGCACACCCTCACGGCACCCAAACACCCCACCAACGTGCAACCTCCCATCACCCGACCAACGCACATCCTCCAGGTGCCCTCCTGGCATCCATACCCCACCAACACGCACCCTACCGATGCCCACATCCCACCAACGCGTTACCTCCCGGAGCCCACACCCCAACCCACCAACACGCACCCTCCCGGCGCCCAACCTCACCAATGCGCACCCTCCCGGCACCCACAACCCTTTCCCACCAAATTGCTACCTCCCGGCGCCCACACTACCAACATGCACCCTCTTGGAGCCCACACCCCACCCAACCAACACGCATCCTCCCGGCGCCCACACCCCACCCCACCAATGCGCAACCTCCCAGCGCCCACACCCCACCCCACCAATGCAGTACCTCCAGGAGCCCACACCCTCCCGGCACCCGACCAACGCGCATCCTCCCGGTGCCCACACCCTAACCCACCAACGTGCACCCTCCCGGCACCCAACCCCACCAATGTGCACCCTCCCAGTGCCCACAACCCTTTCCCACCAACGCGCTACCTCCTGGCGCCCACACCACCAACATGCACCCTCTTGGAGCCCCCACCCCACCAACGCGCACCCTCACCCCACCAAACCAACGCACATCCTCCCGGCGCCCACACCCCACCCCACCAATGCGCAACCTCCTAGTGCCCACACCCCACCAACGCACTACCTCCCGGAACCCACACCCTCCCGGCACCCAACCAACGCGCATCCTCCCGGTGCCCACACCCCACCCCACCAAAGTGCTACCTCCCGGCTCCCGCACCCCTCCTCACCAACGCGCTACCTCTCGGCGTCCACACCCTACTCCACCAATACGCACCCTCCTGCCCACATCCCACCAACACGTTACCTCCCGGAGCCCACACCCCAACCCACCAACGCGCTACCTCTCGGCGCCCACACCCCACACCACCAACATGCACCCTCTTGGAGCCCACACCCCACCAACCTGCACCCTCACCCCACCCAACCAACGTGCATCCTCCCGGCGCCCACACCCCACCCCACCAATGTGCAACCTCCCCTGCGCCTACACCCCACCCCACCAACACATACCCTCCCGGCGACCATACCCCACCCAACCAATGCACACCCTCCCTACGAACGTGCACCCTCATGGCGCCAAAACACCCCACCAACGCGCACCCTCCCGGAACCCCACCAACGCATACCTTCCTAGTGCCAACACCCCACCCCACCAAAGCGCTACCTCCCGGCACCCACGTGCCACCCCACCAACGCGCACCCTCCCGTTGCCCACATCCCATCCCACCAACGTGCACCCTCCCTACGCCCACACCCCACCAACACGCACCTTCCTGCCACCCACATTCCACCAACGTGCACCCTCCAGGTGCCCACACCCCTCCCCACCAATGCACACCCCCCCGGAGCCCTCACCCCTCCTCACGAACGAGCTACTTCCGGCGCCCACACGCCACACAACCAAGGCGCTCCCTCCCCCTGATAGCGCACCCTCCCGGCACCCAAACACCCCACCAACGCGCACCCTCCCGACACCCCACCAATGCGCACCATCCCGATGCCCACACTCCTCCCTCTCTGCCAGGTCCCATCTACAAGTCAGTCTTAGTAAGTGCCCTGCATGGGTAGGATGCAGAACAGAGCCCTCTGACAAACCCTTTTCTTGAAGCACCACACAAGCTGTGTGATGCCCTTTTAAGCCCTTCAAGAGAGGACTAGCCTACAGATCACCTCAACCCACACCCAGGACAAGGAGTCACAACAGTGCAGGACAGTATCCACTACAGAGCCAAAGAGCTAGGAACTTATCCGGATGGAGCAAAGGTACGTAAAGTCGATTAACTCCATCTCGCAGTGCGGGTGTACTTAGGAAATCCTAATCATTCTGCTCAAGCCAGGTAACCGGGTCTGGGGCCTGTGTCACCCGTTAGTACAGTTCTGCCAAAGCTAGTGGGCATAAGGTGGTGTGAAGACTATAGGAAAGGTCAAAACACAGGCACAGGTTGTTTCTTCTTCTTCTACTACTTCTACAAGTATTCTTCTATGCACTCCAACCTCCCGGCAGAGAACATTACTACTTGGATTAAGACTCTAACAGCACTCTCCTCTCTACTACTACCTTAGTACAACTTTATCAACTCTACTACATCCTACTGAGCACTTCTCATACAGATCGGGTGGTTCTATGTTTGTGTATTTATTGGAACTGTATCAAGTATATTTTAAGATTCGTTGTATTACCTGCTGCACATTAACAACTAGTAAACCAATTCAACATTACCACCTGAGTCTGTGATAACTCGCTACCACTGGCACAGCACTTACACCGCAACCTTGGCACATATCTTCTTTCTGTGGGTGGCGGGTCCTACCAATATTCAGGAGGGTTACTATACCACTCTGGCCACCTGTGACATAATCCCAAGGGACCCCGCAGCAACCCGACAGGACACCGACCACAAGGTAGAAGGGTACAATGGGCCTTAGTCTTTAAAAGCAGGCATGCCATCACACCTGTGAGCCCACCAGGCACTGGCGTCAGGTGACAAAACTCAAAGTCCCCGCTGTATCTTGGCCATCCACCACAGTAGTGGAGTCACACTTCCATCTAGCAAGTGACCGACCGTCCCACCGCTACATCATCCGAGGGCACACCACAACACCATGAATATACTGTACACAGGGAAATTATCTCCCAAGTGTAATAAGAACTATTGAACCAGAAATAATATCTGCTGCATTTTCTTTTAGTCTTCGGTTCTTTATTAGAGCCCAGCATTAATAGAAACTGCTGCAGAACATCTTTGGGACCAAACCTGTCAATCACTTGAGACACTGCTGACACACACACACACACACTTATACACCTATGTTACAGACACAGTACTAACATATACATATATACACCAGTGTTACAGACACTACTAACATATACACACACACAAAGATACATAGATACAGTAGATACACACGCTGACATATACAGCCACAGATATATATATATATATATATATATATATATATATATATATATATCCACAGATACAAACACTCACTGACACCCATACACAGACTCAGCACTTACAGCTCCCAGGCTTCTCCCTCCTCCTCCTGTAGTTGGGCTGATCTGTACACAGAAGTATTGAGGACCTTTGGGTCATGTGATAAGGTCCTTCATCCCTCTCCTATGTGTGCAGGACCTAGCAGGTCTTGCTCCTCTGTTCCTCTCCTTCTGATGTGCAGCCTGCTTACTCTGCACTACAGTGAGCAGGCTGAAGAGTACAGTGGCAGGTCCAACTCCCTCTCTGGGCCCCAGGGGGAGGGGTGGTGTGGTTGTGAGCTGTCTGTGGCTTACCCTACCATAAAGTCAGAGCAGGCTTTCCCAGGCCCCCTTCCTGCAGGGGCCCCATAGCAATTGCCTTCCCTGCCTTCATGGTAGCTACACCACTGACTACAAGAACTAAGGGTAAGGGTCCATTTACACATAAAGATTATCTGACAGATTATCTGCCAAAGATTCGAAGCCAATGCCAGGAACAGACTATAAATAGAGATCCGATCAATAAGGAAAGCTTGCGATTTTTCCTCTTTTCAAATCCATTCCTGGCATTGGCTTCGAATCTTTGGCAGATAATCTGTGTAAATTGACCAAAAAGCAAGCAGGAATGCAAGCAGCATGAAGTTTTGACTGTAGGGAGGGGACTTTTTTTATTTTATCTTATTTTGGAACAAGGCCGCATAGGATAAAATGGATACAATGTGAATGAGGAGAAAACAGATGTGAGAAGTAGCAGATGATCATGGTGCTTACTACATACAGTGAAAATTTGGCTAACGTAAAGTTAAAAGGTCTCAAAATTGTGATTATTACCACTTTATTTATATATTTATTGATTGTGAGTACATTTTTAATACCTTTGTGAGCAATATGTTTTAGTACAAGTTAAGAAGCCAGATGTCAATTTCTTTTTATTGAGATTTCCAGATGAAGACAGCCCACTTTTTAACAAATTAGAGACAGTGTGAGAAAACCATTGAAGTGACAACTTTAATGGTTTTAAGGGGTATAGTCTGGCCTAGGCTATTTTACACCCCTAGGTATTATAGTTTAGAGAAACACATAACAAGTTATAATACATAATATTAACTATGCGCTAATGGGTACGATTTACTGTCAGTTTAATGTAAGCACTGTACTGTACTTTTCAACAAGCAGAAACTGGGTTAACTGTTTTTGTCATGTATAGAAAAACAGAGGATAAGTGTGAGATCAACTGCAAATTAGATGCCTAACAAGGTTAACCTGGAAGAAACTCCTATACCCTAGGAGAAATGTATACAGACAAAGAAAAAAGGGTCAGGTCCTCAAGAAAGACAATATAGTGGAACAATGGATCAAGTCTTTTGGAGACAGAGAGTGTATAAGGGAAATAGAGTTAGTATTTATTGTGGTATATCAAATAGATAAAATCAAATCATGCATATGGGAGATCAAAACACAAGGGGATTAACAATGGTAATAATGATCATACATACGGGAGATTAAAACACAAGGGGATTAATAGTATAATAAATGGGTTCAATCATAAAATTAAGGGGATATGGTATACCAAAAATAAAATAAAAAAGAAGAAAAACAGGAATAAAACATAAAAAATATAAAAATTGTAATTGATCAATTACAGCCAATTGATTGTGACATTTATACAATTTCATCATATTTCTATTGATCATCATTATATATAATTATATTTTTGATTTTGCATCCTCTAATCTTTCACTTTTTTTTTTTTTTTCTCATTTGATCATTTTAATTTTTATATTTTTTATGTTTTATTCCCGTTTTTCTTCTTTTTTATTTTATTTTTGGTATACCATATCCCCTTAATTTTATGATTGAACCCATTTATTATACTATTAATCCCCTTGTGTTTTAATCTCCCGTATGTATGATCATTATTACCATTGTTAATCCCCTTGTGTTTTGATCTCCCATATGCATGATTTGATTTTATCTATTTGATATACCACAATAAATACTAACTCTATTTCCCTTATACACTCTCTGTCTCCAAAAGACTTGATCCATTGTTCCACTATATTGTCTTTCTTGAGGACCTGACCCTTTTTTCTTTGTCTGTTTTTGTCATGTGTTATTCTTTTGTCCAGTCATGGGTGCAGACTGTTTTCCCTCCTTTTTCTACCCTATCCTATTCCTTCTATCTCACACACAGCCCCCACCAATCAGAGGGTAGCTTAGTAGAAAATGAGTCTAGTTCCTGGTGGGAGGAGTTCTCCAGTTCAGTCTAGTCAGAGAGAGAGAGTCAGAGAGAGCAAGAGAAGACACAGATTCCTTCTTTAAAGCAAGTCACCACTAGCATGCAGTGCTCAACCCCCTCAGGAGGAAACGGACGTCCTCTGAGGGGCACCTTGCCTATGCCAGAGATACTAGCCACTCAGTACAGGGCAGTGGCCTGTATCAAGTTAGGCACTGACCCCAGTGGAAGAAAGCTGTAGTTAGCCTACATATTCCACTGTGTAACACATGGCTATCCTGGAAAGGTTCGGGAAGTCTGATCAAACCAGTGAATTGATCTGGGGCCTCGTACTACGCTCACAGGACGGATACCTCAACACTGTAGGTCATTAGGTGGTTTAGTAAAAGTGAGTATGTGATCTTCTTCTTCTTACTTCTTCTTGCTCCACTACTCCTCTCCCTTCCATTCACAGACTACCACTTCTTCGCTCTTCTGTCTGCACTATTGTCGTTGAAGCAGAAACCTGTTGTATATTGCACTGAAGTCTTACGTAAACGGACGTTATCCTGGTTATGTCTGCCCGCTCCGTGGAGAGGGTGTATACAGCCTGAGGACCGCCTGGAAAACTGGGATACAGCCTATGACTATGGCTGTATCCCAGTTTTCCAGGCGGTCCTCCGGCTGTATCAACCCTCTCCACGGAGCGGGCAGACAGCGGCAGTCAGAAGCCGAGAGTTCAGGTTCATACGAACCCAAACCTCGGCAGGTTCACTCATCTCTAACTGTAACGAGGTCTCCCCAGCCTTCACCACAGAATTATCCTCAAACCCTGACCTCAAAGGCACTAAATCAGCCCAGAAAGCTATCTCCTCCTGACCAGTTCTTCTCAGACCTAAGCTTAATATCTCTAGAGCCAAAGATTCCCCATCGCTGCTCTAGAATATGAGAGCTTTGTTCCCCAGTTCCTCTTTTTCTCCTGTAAGGGCAGTCCAAGACCACCTACAGCTTATTAGGGCAAATACAGGTTTTCCAGGTGCTTTCACACTTTACTCACACTTCAGCCCACTGCTCACATAATGGTTCTTTTCCTGCATCATCACCTGCCATCCTCTTACTAGCATCTTGCACGGGCCAAGTTAGAGTCTGCAGTAATTGCTTCATCACTGGCATGCCCCTCTTTGTCTGGCTTCTTCTTATAGAACAGTTTCATGCCTCAAACAAGGCATGTTTCAAGCCAACGCATCAATCTCAAAACTACGTGCGTATATTCGCGGTTCGCACTACGGCCAGACTCATACGCAGTGTGAACATAGCCTTACATAATATGCTATATATTCACCATTCAGTGTTCAGTATTGTAGAAGTGGAACAGTTTTACAGGAGTTTTGAGTCCATCCACTTTTGTGATCCCTAGCTTCTGGTGTGCGCCACTGTATGTGCCACTGTCCTCAAGATTAACTTAGAGATAGAAAATGGAAAGTTAGAAAAAATATCACCAAATATTTAAAAAGATTTAACATCAAAATTTGATTTAAACAATATGTCATTTCCTGATCATACATTCCCTTAAAGGTCAGATGTGAATAAAGACTGCATTGCAAGATGTCATGGCATCACATTCATATAATATCACATGCAATTTCAATGTAATAAGGGAAATGGAGGGGGCTTTAATTTTATTTGCTTTTTATTAAGTTTTTGAACACAGAATACAATCCTTTTAAAGAAAATTAGGTAACTATGAGATTAAACCTTTCTGTATAACACTTTTATATGCTATGTTCCCACAACTTTTTTTTTGGCTGTTTCAGTACAAATAACAGCCATTATTTTTAAACAATGGCCATTATTGTATAAATAACGGACATTATTTGGACTCAAATGGCCAAAAAAAGACGTTGTGGGAACATAGTCTCTTATTCTTTCCACTTTGTATTCAGTAGCCAAATGATAATAGGCCAGATTAAAGCAGCTTTAGGATGTGCTTACAAAGGGAAGTGTCCGAGGCCTTAGAGCTGCACACACAAGCCACCATTACACTGCGGCCTGTCTCTCCGGTGTCGCACAGCCCACAGAAACAGAAGCCAAGACAACAAGGCAGAGATACACCAACAGCGGATACCCCAATTTCCCTAAGACAAAGCCCTGTGGCACTTATTTCAGAGGATTTCCTCACTTCCACACTGTCTTCTACTAATCCCATCTCAGAGGGTGCCATGGAATCCACGCTGAAGGCAATCTGCCAGGCTTACTCTCTTGCTAAGGGCCCTGGCAATTGGCATTGGGTCTCAGGCATCCAATCACCACTCCCACGAGTCTGATTTTGACTGGGACCACTTTCTGTGCCACCTTAGCCACTGACACTGGCCATACCTTGAGAAGGGTCAGATTTTCTGGCAGGTTTGGTGTTTTGTTTGTTTTTAAATTGAACCAAAGAAATGTTTTTATTATAATGCAAACAGCACCCAACCAATCACTTGTTATGCACACCCAGTGACTTGGTATAATGTACACCCAGCAACTTGCTATAATGCACAACCAGCAACCAGTCACTTGTCATGCACACCCAGTGACTTGGTATAATGTACACCCAGCGACTTGCTATAATGCACAACCAGCAACCAGTCACTTGTTATGCACACCCAGTGACTTGGTATAATGTACACCCAGCGACTTGCTATGATGCACAAACAGCACCCCGGCACTTGTTATGCACACCCAGCGACTTGCTATAATGCACAACCAGCAACCAGTCACTTGTTATGCACACCCAGTGACTTCGTATAATGTACACCCAGCGACTTGCTATGATGCACAAACAGCACCCCAGGACTTGTTATGCACACCCAGTGACTTGGTATAATGTACACCCAGCGACTTGCTATGATGCACAAACAGCACCCAGTCACTTGTTATGCACACCCAGTGACTTGGTATAATGCAGAACCAGCAACCAATCACTTGTTATGCACACCCAGTGACTTGGTATAATGTACATCCAGCGACTTGCTATGATGCACAAACAGCACCCAGTCACTTGTTATGCACACCCAGTGACTTGGTATAATGTACACCCAGCGACTTGCTATAATGCAGAACCAGCAACCAATCACTTGTTATGCACACCCAGTGACTTGGTATAATGTACACCCAGCGACTTGCTATGATGCACAAACAGCACCCAGTCACTTGTTATGCACACCCAGCGACTTGGTATAATGTACACCCAGCGACTTGCTATGATGCACAAACAGCACCCAGTCAATTGTTATGCACACCCAGTGACTTGGTATAATGTACACCCAGCGACTTGCTATAATGCAGAACCAGCAACCAATCACTTGTTATGCACACCCAGTGACTTGGTATAATGTACACCCAGCGACTTGCTATGATGCACAAACAGCACCCAGTCACTTGTTATGCACACCCAGCGACTTGGTATAATGTACACCCAGCGACTTGCTATGATGCACAAACAGCACCCAGTCAATTGTTATGCACACCCAGTGACTTGGTATAATGTACACCCAGCGACTTGCTATAATGCACAACCAGCACCCAGTGACTTGTTAAACCCACCTAGTGACTTGGTATAATGAACAAACAGTGGGGAAGATTTATCAAAGGGTGTAAAATTTAGACTGGTGCAAACTGCCCACAGCAGCCAATCACAGCTCAGCTTCCAGCTCTGGTGAAAGGAAAGAGGAGCTGTGATTGGTTGCTGGGGGCAGTTTGCATCAGTCTAAATTTTACACCCTTTAATAAATCTCCCCCAGTGACTTTCTATAATGCACAACCAGCACCCAGTGACTTGGTATAATGTATATCCAGCGACTTGCTATAATGCACAACCAGCCCCCAGTGACTTGGTATAATGTATATCCAGCAAATTTCTATAATGCACAACCAGCACCCAGTTACTTTGTAAGCTAGACATTGGCTGCACAGCTACCTCAGAAAACCACCAACAATCTAAACACAACACACAATCCACTCTCCTATGCTCTCCTTTCTGTCCCTATCTCTCTGTATTCCTCTAACTGCTGCAACCTACTCTTCCCTACACACACAGCCGACTGCCCGCCTCCAGGAAGTAGCTCTAGGAAGTAGCTCCAGGAGGTGCTGACATCACAGTGGGGCTCGCAGTTGGTTGGACGGGCACAAGCGAGTATGGATATTCCCTTGCTTATGCCCAGTGACAGTACTATAAGCTAACATGTGTGGCCGCCATTGCCTCCATGTTTGGCAAGTTTGATAACAAATCGCTGTGAATTCGCTTTGCGAAATGCTTTGCTCGTCTCTGAATCATAATCTATAATCGAAGGTAAACAAACACATGTTCTTTTAACCCTTTGAGGACCAGGCCCAAAATGACCCAGTGGGCCGCGCAAATTTTGATCTTAGTGTTTCCGTTTTTCCCTCCTCCCCTTCTAAGAGCTCTAGCACTCTCAGTTTTTTATCTACAAGGCCATGTAAGGGCTTATTTGTTACAGGAATAGTTGTACTTTGTAATGGCGTCATTCATTTTACCATAACATGTATGATGGAATTCCAAATATATTATTTATGAAGATATAAATTGGTGAAATCGCAAAAAAGAATGCAATATGGTAACGTTTGGGGGGTTCCTGTGTCTACGTAATGCACTATATGGTAACAGCGACATGATACAATTATTCTATAGGTCAGTCTGAACACAACCATATGCAAGTTACACAGATTCTCTAATGTTATATATTTTTTTAAATGAAATCCTTTTTTTTGGCAATTAATTATAAATAAAATGGGCCTATTGTGACGCTTATAACGGTTTTATTTTTTCACCTACGGGGCTGTATGGGGTGTCATTTTTTCCGCCATGATCTCTAGTTTTTATTAATACCATATTTGTGAAGATCGGACGTTTTGATCACTTTTTATTAATTTTTTTTTATATATAATGTAACATAAAATCGGTAATCCACGCACTTTTTTCCCTCTTTTCGTGTATGCCGTTTACCGTTCGCAATGACGCTTGTTATATTTTAATAGATCGGACAATTACGCACGCTACGGTATATTATATGTTTATTTGTTTATTTATTTTTATATGTTTTATTTATATAATGGGAAAGGGGGGTGATTTCAACTTTTATTGGGGGAGGGGTTTTGGGGTAGTGTATTGGTGTTTTTAACTTTTTTTTTTTTTTTTTACACATTTGAAGTCCCTTTGGGGGACTTTTACATACAGTACTTTGATTTCTACACTGATGAATGCTATGCCATAGGCATAGCATTGATCAGTGTTATCGGCGATCTGCTCATTGAGCCTGCCTGTGCAGGCTCAGTGTAGCAGATCGCCGATCGGACCGCATGGAGGCAGGTGAGAGACCTCCGGCGGCCCGTTTTACCGATCGGGACCCCCGCAGTCACACTGCGGGGGTCCCGATCGGTAAGTGACAGGGGACTCCCCCTGTCACTTACACTTAAACGCCGCGGTCGCGCCGCAGTCGCGGCGTTTAAAGAGTTAATGACACGCGGCAGCGTGTCATTACCGGTGAGGTCCCGGCTGCTGATTGCAGCCGGCCCCCACCTGCTATGAAGCTTCATAGCGGGAGAAACACCCAGGGCGTACAGTTACGCCCTAGGTCGTCTGGGGACAGACTTCCATGGCGTAACTATACGCCCTGGGTCGTCTAGGGGTTAAGAAATGTAAAAAAAGGCTTGGAGCTGGTGTAGGTTTATTTAACAATTCGCCAGATGCAGAGGCCCCCAGTTCGGCCCCCTCTCTATCCTAAACCCAACACCCTGCCCCTCTTGCACGACTTGCCTAGAGGGGCTAGGTGCGAAAGTTTATTCACAAAAGAGAAGTTGGCAATTAGTTTTATTTGCATCTGGCCCCTCTGTACCACAAAATGCAACTTTCAGTACTTCATAAATGTCCCCCATTGGGTAAATTATCTGGAGCTGCATCTGACTTAGGGTACAATATATATGTTGTCATTTTTATGTTGAAAAGGAAAACTGAGTTAGCAATAGTTAACCCTGCGGTCATTTCATGAATATGAATTGTCTGGCAGTCGGAAACTCACTGCAGCATCGCAGACCAACCAATGTTATCCAGGTTTCCATGGAAACAGTGTAGCAAAAGACAAAAAGTCAGACAGAACTGCTATTCAAACAAAGCAGCCCGTATTTTAATGTCAATTAAAATGTTTCATGGCTAAGGGTCTCTAGCAAATGAGAGGTGTCACAAAGCCCCTAATAGCTTAAATAAAGAAGAGGAATAGTCTGAACAGAATACAATGATCTGGAACATTGCCAATAAGTGAGGGACGATGACTTCCAATGCTGAAGAGAGGGAGAGACAAATTAGCAGGATTGTGCAGTAACACTCACCCTGCTAAAACAAGATCTATTTTTACTAGCTGGAGAATAAAGCAATGAAGCATAAAATTGACCAGTCATTTGTCCACAGGACACATTGCTTTTGGGTTTGCATTCACGTCTGCCAAAAATTTGCAGAGTCTTTTAAAAGTTTTATCCAAAGGCAAACTTTTTTCTACACAAAGATACATTTCAAAGTCATAAGGCTAAAGGAATGCGCCAAGTGCCTTAAAGTCTTGGCACTGTTTTGAAAAATCAGCACTTAATGTAATTTGTCCTTGACACATGGATAAAATGTCGATCTTGGGACTGGTTTAATTTTAATACAAATTCTAGCAATTCTCCAATTCAAGGTATATATAGAACAAATTGTTTATAGCCCTATTCACAAGTCCGCAAATCTGTCCAAAATTGTGGACAGAAAATAGCATCAATGCATTTCAAGGACCCCATTCACACATGAGTAGTTGTGTACAGGACAGGCTCTAGTGCTGACAGACCCTAGTGTGGACTGAAATTCCTCCACGGATACACAAATAGAACCCTATAGAATCTGTATTTTTGCAGATGCAATCCACAAAACTATGGATCCACAATCCGCAAATAGTGACTAGATTATTACAAACCTAACTTTTTCATTTTTAGCAAAAATTACGAATACAATACGGATTTGTAGTGTCCCAGCACAGGTGTGCCACTAACTTTTTTATGCACCTGGGCAAAGTAACTCACTCAGGTTCTCACAAAGGGGATGAACTGAAACTGCACTGTGTGTTTTACCCCACTATGTGTCACTGTCTGTATTTCCTATTTATTATACTATGCACAGCTAAAGGAAGCACTGGGTTAAATTGTATTTGTCACATGGTTGTTCTTATGCTGTCATAGGTACAGGTATTTTCCTTTTTTTTTTCTATCACAGCTCTTCTTTCTCTTACACACAGAGCCCCACCAATCACAAGAGAGTTTAGTTCACCCCTATAAAAGGAGGTTAGTTCCTGGTGAGGAAAGTTCTCTATTTGAGACGGTGAGAGAGCAACACACACGGGCAGTTCCTGCTGCAGTGAAGCTAGGGCCTGGCTTAGGCCAGGACCCTTCACAGGGAACAAGAGACTTACTCTATTTTTTATGCATGTACTCATCACAAGCATGCAGTGCTAGACCCCTCAGGGGGAAAGACATCCTCTGAGAATCACCTTTTCTACACCAGGGATACTCTCTACATGACACAGGGAAGCATGCCTACGAATGACTACGTATCCTACTGCAACACATAGTTATTCTGGTAAATCTTTGGAAGTCTGCTCAACCCAGTGAAGGGACCTGGGACCTCCTACTACCCTAACAGGACGGGTCTCCCGACACTATAGGGCATTTGGCGGTCAGATCAAAGATACCTATATGTGAGTACGAGTATCTTCTTTCTATTCTTCTGTTCTTCACTATGCTATTCCGGCAGTGTACACAGCTACTGTGGCCCAGGGTAAATTTGACTGTTACTGTGAAGGGTTAATTAATGACCTCTGGCAGTTGGAGAGTGCCCGTGCTACCAGCACACAACATTGGTAGTTGTCCAGTAGTTAAGGAGTTGGAAAAGAGAGAAGGGGCACAGAAGGATCTTGTATGGAGATCTAATCAGTGTCAAGAGTGTGTGCTCTGAGGTAACAAGAAGCAGGATTCTGTTGTGTGAGAAATTTACAAGGTCCTGTTGTGTAATGAGGTAAAAAGACTGAGAGAGAAAGTCAGATTTATATGAAAAAGACAGAAATAACAGTACAAACCAAGTTTTACCACAGGGAGAGAGACTCCAGCCCAGTGGGAAGCAGAGGGTTTACAGGATAGGACTGGTGAAACCCAGGTTCCTGAAACATACCCTCCCTATGTGAAGAAGTCAGACTGTGTGAGGAAGCATTTCAATATTGTTCTCACTGATGTTTATAGCTGATGGAGTTTTACTGTATGGAGAATGTACTAGAATAAAAACTTGTTAAACCTCCCTACAATGGAGTCTGCTTAACAGGTGTGCTATAGAGAAGATACACTTAAAAGACTTGACACAGTAATTCAATTCCCTCAGAATCCCAAAGAACTCACAATACCCCCCAAGAGTGGCGTGTAGATAACACTACATTGGACTGGGCCCTCAAGACGCTTCTCTACTCAACTTTCTTCTTGTCTACAAACTACTACGACCTTTTGCTAGGGATGAACTTTTGAAAAGTCCGGTTCGGCGAACTTTCGTGAAGTTCGGATTCGTACCTAAGACGAACCTTGATATAACGGCTGAATAATTGCAGCTACAATAGTGGGAGTCGGATAGGGTATAGTTTGTTTAGTTGCAATTGCTATTACAATGAAAAAAGTGGAAATAAGTGCAAAAATAGTGAAAATTTAGCCAAGGTGTAAGTGATTACATGGGACATAGGACACAAAGTTCCTTGGACCCAGTAGGGCGGAAAACAAACATTTGACAGTGGAACCAGCAGCAGTAATAGTACTGTATTGGACCCAGTGTGGTTGAGAAGAGACAATTGACAGAGGAGGAGGCAGTAGCACTTGATTGCACCCAGCCCAGTATTGTTGAAAAGAGACTATTGGAGGAGGCGGCACCACTTGATTGCACCCAGCCCAGTGTGATTGAGAACAGACTATTTGAGAAGGAGGAGGAGGCGTCAGTACCTGATTGCACCCAGGCCAGTATGGTTGAGAACAGACAATTCACGGAGGAGGAGGAGGATGTTCAGCCTTGGAGTGGTGGCCTGGGAATCCTCGCTGATGATGTTGTTCACCACACTTTCAAGAACACGGACGAGTGGGATGATGTCGATGATCCCATAGTCATGCCTGGTCACAAACAGAGTCGCGTCCTCAAAAGGGATCAACAATTGGTAGGACATGTTTGAAGAAACCTATGCACTATGAGGTTTATCACATGTGCCATACAAGGTGTATGACTCAGCCTTCCCTGCAGCACTGCAGAGACAATGTTCCTTCCTTTATGGGGTACAACACTTCCCACCGTTACTTGACCTGGGGTCAGACATTCATATATCTCCTTCTCCTCCCTGATGGTCCGGAGGAGCTCCTGCCCACTGTGGCTCTGTTCACCCAGGCTCAAAAAATGGAGGACAGCCTGAGAGCGCCGAGCCTGACATCGTTGGTAAGACACCGGGGCAGGTTGTACTGCAGTCAAAGCGGTGGATGGTTGCAAGCTGTTGGAGGCAGAACTTTTGCAGCACCGGGGAGGTGACAGTGGCAAGAATGGGCTTTCTGGTAGTCTTCTGGGGGAATGTTGACCCAATGAGCGCTATAAAAATAGGTGGTCCATAATTTTTGTTTAATGGGCATTGTATGTATTTGCTAAAACAGACAGGTCAGGAGTAGTGACAGGTCCTCTTTAAAGTAATAATTCCATTATGCTTGTTGTGAGTGAATAACAATACCTCTTTTATAAATGCAAGTGACTAATTTGCGTCAGATAAAGCAGCAGCAGGCTTTCATAAATATTTTTTAGGCATTTAAACAATAAAAGCACATCTCTGTAAATCTTTTTCATAATTAGTTGTGTTAAACTGTCACTAAATTATAATGGAACAGAAAACCAGACTTTAGGAGGGCAAAGATTATCTTAGCTAGTTTCTAATTGTCAAGTGCCAACATTTTTTATAAGTTTATAACTTTATAAAAGTATTTCTACCATTTTTTTAAATGTTTTATGGAAATGCTTGTATTGTGATTAATGTAGTTTGGCAGAATTCCCACATTGATGGTGGCTGAGTTTTAACCCATTTATGATCAAGGACTTAACTGTAATTCCATTTCTGTGGTGCGTTCCCTCTTAAGAACATAGTTGCGTAGCTCAGATCGTGACAGTTAACCCTATAGATGCTGCAACTGCAGCATCTATAGTGCAGAATATAGAGAGAATTCTCCCTCTGTTAATCTTCTGGGCTGTGCAGAGTGATCACACAGCCCTGATGGTTGCTATGACAACTGGAGGCCTCACTGAGTCCTGGGGTCCGGGAAGATGGTAGTCCCTTTTCTCGACAGTCAACCCCTGTCCAATTCCAAGAGTCAAGTAACAAGCAGCACAATAGGATAACGTAGGATGTGTAGCTGGAGACCAAACATACAGCCTAACTAGGGACATGGGGTGAAAGACAGAACACCCAGACAGGTATAATAATAAACTGGTCAGACAGTCCAAGTCGGCAACAGGAGGTAAAGTCAGAATCCAAATCAGCAAACAAAGGGTAAATAGAGGTAATAGAGAAATCTCTGCTCCAGTGATTTCCTATGGATGTCGGACTCATCTCCGCTCATTTACATATTAAGGCTGGGTTCACACACAGTATATTTCAGGCAGTATTTGGTCCTCATGTCAGGTCCTCATAGCAACCAAAACCAGGAGTGGATTGAAAACACAGAAAGACTCTGTTCACACAATGTTGAAATTGAGTGGCTGGCCGCCATATAACAGTAAATATCTGCCATTATTTCAATATAACGGCCGTTGTTTTAAAATAACAGCAAATATTTGCCATTAAATGACGGCCATCCACTCAATTACACCATTATGTGAACAGATCCTTTCTGTGTTTTCAATCCACTCCTTGTTTTGGTTGCTATACAGCCTCACACATACAGCCTCAAATATACGTAGTGTGAACCCAGCCTAAGTGTGCAGATGAGCGGGATGCCATATCTCCAAGGCAGGACCGGTATCGAGATCAGGAGCAGCAGGATGGGGAAATTATGGGGGGCCATATCCAGGGGTAGGGTGGGTTCGGGGGGCTGCCCAGGGGTGAAAGGTTCCCTTTAATCTTTAAATTATTGTATAATAATATATATATATATATATATATATAGTATATAATGTATTTAAATGTAAGTGTGAGAAAACTGACCAGTGCACTACGCAAGCGATTTAGTAAGTGAAAAAATACACAGAAAGATTGATGACCTCTCAAACAGTAATATTTACCAGTGTGCCCTAGATCATCATGCACCCCTGTCCCTATGCACATTTTGGTGCCTGCCTTTGTCAAGGGACAAATGCTGAAATTGACATCAGGGCAGGGACACATGGTGATCACACGGATCGTTTCACTGCTGTCATCCAATGCAATCCCAAGATACAGCTGGGGGAGTGTGCATCTTTTTCCATCCTTTAACCCCTTCACGTCAGTAACATGTACTGTATATATACGTTCCTACTACACATACCCCGTGCAGTAGGAATGTATATATACGTTCCTGACTGACAGGGTTCTTGATGTGAGCGAGAGCACTGCAGGGATAGCGCTGCCACTCACATCACTGAGTCTGGGGCCAGAGGTAATGAGAGTCAGCTGCAATCCCGCAGCCGAATCTCATTAACCCCTTAAACGCCGCAATCTACAACGATCACGGCATTTAAGGTGCTCAGTGACAGATCAAGCATCTGTCACTGAGTGATTGGGACCCCCCGCAGCATGTACTGACAGGCGGGGGTAAGCTCCTTACCGCCGTCCTGTCGGTTCGGTGATCCATGTATAGAGTCTGCTCTCAGGCAGGCTCTATACGTAGATCGCCGATAACACTGATCTATGCTATGCTATGGCATAGCATAGATCAGTATATGCAATCTAATGATTGCATTTTTTACAGTAAATAAAAATGTTAAAAAAGTGTAATAAAAAAGTGTTATAAATGTATTAAAAAAAAAACCTTATAACCCCCAAATAAAAGTTTAAAAGCCCATTATAAAAGTAAAAATAAATACATAAACATATTACATATCGTAGCGTGCGGAATTGTCCGATCTATTAAAATATAACATTCTTGTTCCCGCTCGGTGAAGGGCGTAAACGGAAATAACAAAAAACGCACCAGGATTGTGGATTTTATTAAATTATATATCACAAAAAAATTCATAAAAAGCAATTAAAATTTTTCTGTAACACCAATATGATATTAATAAAAACTAGAGATCATGGCGCAAAAAATGACACTACAACCAGCCCTGTACGTGGAAAAATAAAAGCGCTATGACTCTTAGAAGGCGGGGAGGAACATTGCATTAATTTGACCTGGACTTTTGTGCATCAAAGGGCTCTGTCTTCGTTCATTTCATTTGATTAGAGTCTTGGGCGTAAGAGTGGGGCATTCAGCCATCTGGCGGTTGGAACACAATGACACACACTCTCTAGTAGCCCGGCTGTATTTCAGGATTTCAGCAGATGCAGCATAGGTTACTCCAAATACAGTAAAGCTTTCAATGACTATTGTGGTAGTCACTGGGAGTGGGCGGTTAGGCCGGGCCCCGGTGAGGCCCATTCAAAAGTTTGCTATGGGGCCCAGTAATTTCTACTTACGCCCCTTAGCCCCACCTAGCCAGTCAGTGGCCAATACAGGACCCCGCTATCTCAGATAGCATGGATATGAAATCCGCATAAAATGAGACATAAAATGAGATCAGAAATTTAAAAATGGGCTCTGGTCCTTAACACATTTTCTGGACCAGTGTTGAAGAGGTTAAAGGGAACCTGTCACAACTCCTGAAATTTCTGTTTTAGTAAATTCTTTTATTGCCCACGGTGTAACAATTCTGGAACATCTTATAGCTCTGCAATGTGTTGTTCCTCTGGTACAGTATTTTTACTGGAAATATATGATTGAATAACCAACTGGGTGCTACCAGTTCATACCATATCATATCTCTACACCATCTGGCACTGTCAGCTCTGATCAGATAGCCACAGACAGTGTAGCAACTGATTTAAGAAAGTTATATAGATTTGTAAGTTACTTCTTTTAAAAAATCTCAAGTCCCATAGAAAACCTCTCCTTCTCTAGAGAGTTCCTGTCTCGGCCAGAGATGTCAGCAGAGAGCACTGTGTCTGAATTAAAACAAAACAACATTTCCTGCAGGACGTACAGCAGCTAATAAGTATGGGTAGACTTGAGATTTTTTTAAAGTAAATTACAAATCTATAGAACTTTCTGACACCAGTTTATTTGAAAGAAAAAGATTTTCGCTGGACAACCCCTTTAACCCCTGTTGAAGCGCAGAGGGCCCAGCCAGGGAACTATGACCAGAGAATATCCTCAGAGGGCCTTAATTCCATATGGGGGCACAGAATCTATATGTGCTGGAGCAAAGAATCTAAAGTGTTTCTCTAGCAGATTCTATAGTGGAGAGTCACTGCCCAGGTTGGTTGGATGGAAAAGAAAAAAAGTATTAATAATTCCAAGTCACCTGTTAGTCACTGGATATAAATCAGTTGTCATCATTTGTATGGTTTGCAGAGAATGTGTAGCTCTGGTGTTTACTAATATATGATCAGTGTATAGGGCAGATAAGTATACTGCCTATGGCTACAGTGGCCGGTTCTATGTTCTCTAGATGTGTATACTGCTTGTGGCTGCAGTGGTCAGTGCTTTATTCTCTTCCATAGTCTGCAGGGTGATTGTTCCCTGCATATTCCTTGTATAGAACTGGTATCTACAATAGGGCCACTATAAAGCAATATTACTGGTTTTATTGGTGTCTTTACATTCATAGCATATACCTGTCCCTGACTATAATTAGGTTTCTATAATTTGTCTTTGTTATTTTGTGGGGTGTACATATTGGAGGAAGTGGCAAGGAAAATTAAAGAAAATTAAAGATGAGCGTAACCTTTGGACTTTCGGTCCGAAAGCCGCTCACTCCAGTGCGATGCCTGCGATCCCGGGTGCATAGTTGCGCTCCCGGGAATCTGCGGCAGGGATCTTCCAGGGAATTCAAGATACATTCACTGGAAATTCAGGGAATGTATCTTGAATTCCCTGGAAGATCCTGCCTGCAGATTCCCGGGATCGCAACTATGCACCCGGGATCGCAGGCTTCGCAGGCATAGAAATTAAGCGAAGATGCCTCACTCATCCCTAAAAATCACCAAATCAAGGCCCCATTTTTGTGTTTGACAGCCTTAAAAAAATCAGTTTAATTCAAAAACAGCTTAATTCATTTGTTTTTCTAGCTTGTTTATCAGCAGCTTTATTTTGAAGGCAAGATTTACTGAGCTCCACCCCCCCCCCCCCCCACTCCCCAAAAACAAAAAAGTACAACGCACATCTGAAGGTTGAATATGAACTAAATCAAAATTTGCTACAGTTTTTTTTTTTTTTTTTTTTGAGGGGCTGTGATGTATGTGGGAGAAGCTTAAAGCGACTCTGTACCCACAATCTGACCCCCCAAACTGCTTTAAATCCAAAATTTGTCCTGGGGTCCGTTCGGCAGGTGATGCAGTTATTGTCATAAAAAACAGCTTTTAAACTGGCAGCCACGAGCCCTTTGGCCGTGGCTTAGTTTGTGTATGCATTAGGCTAGCACAACCTTTCCGTCCCTCCTCCCCACCCTCTTCACCATTTTTCCTATTCCTCTGCAGTGAAAACTACACAGGTGCTTTAACGATCCAGCCCATGTGCCGGGCAGACACAGCTGACGAATAGAAGGCAATCTGCCTGGAGCATTCTTAATGATGAGGAGGGTGGGGAGAAGGGACATAGAGGTTGTGCCAGCCTAATGCATACACAATGTAAGCCACGGCCAAAGGGCACGGGGCTGCCAGTTTAAAAGTTGTTTTTTTATGACATTAACTGCATCACCTGCCGAACGGACCCCAGGACAGATCTTGGATTAAAAGCAGCTATCCGAAGGTACAAGCAACCAAAACCAAGTGTGGATTAAAAACACAAAAAGGCTCTGTTCACACAATATAACAGTAAATAACTGCCATTATTTCAATATAACAGCCGTTGTTTTAAAATAACAGCAAATATTTGCCATTAAATGGCGGCCATCCACTCAATTTCAGCATTGTGTGAGCAGAGCCTTTCTGAGTTTTTAATCCACTCCTGGTTTTGGTTGCAATATGAGGACCACAATACTGACTGAAATATACGTAGTGTGAACCTAGCCTGAGTGTGAAAGAATGGCCATCTGTTGGTAATAGCGGACGCAAATAATGATCATGATCTTTACTTGCAGCCATTATTATCAAAAGAAGACTACCTTTTTGATGGCTGTCCAAAAAGCCGCAAAATCCTGTCGTGGGAACATAGCCTAACACATAACCTAAGACTCCTGTGTTATTTTTCTTTGTAAATTGTGTGTATATCTATATAAGGAAAGTTCCTATTTCTAGCTTGTGGTTTCCAAACATACAATTCTTTGGACAGACAGGTTCTGTGGTACATGTGAATAACTAGATGATCCATGGCCAATTTACTGGTAAAACCCAAGTATTGGTGAAGTACTTGCAATGATTGTCTTATAGCAGCGCCTTTCTACAGTACCGTTTGATACTACATGTCCTGTACTGCTCTGTACCTGTACCAGGATGAGTTGCTCCTTTGTCCACCACGTGAGGGCGGCTTCATTTTACTTTTCTGGGACCCTGTGTGAACTTTACAGGACCAGAAAAGGATCCGGTCTTCTACTTTAATTTATAGTCTTCAGTCACCCTGACTATCTGACTATTGTTTTATCCATATTAGTTATCTTCTTATTTTTCTTTAAATCTTCATTTTTTTATCCTTTTAGGATGACATTTTGGGGACTTCAGAACCAATTACCGGTTTTCCATAGAGTCTTAGTCTTGAGATACAATAGTTTCAATATACAATGGTTGTCCTAGAACCAATTGATATTGTAACTTGAGAGACCACTGTACTGTACATCCTTGTGTAGCTTGGGTTAAACCCGAGGAGTTATTTTATGTACTGGGTTGTGAAGTCCTTAGATTACTTTCTCTTAGATTCCCCTTTATTTCTTACTATCATCCCTTCTAAGGGTACAGTATGTTCCCACTACAGAAAATGGGGACTGTTTTTATGGATGCAAATAATGGTCATGATCTTTATTTGCAGCCATCATTATAAAAAGAAGGCTAATTCTTTTGATGGCTGTCTGACAGCCGCAAAATCCTGGGAACATAGTCTAATGGTGCGTTTACACAGACAGATTTATCTCACAGATCTTTGAAGCCAAAGCCAGGTACAGACTATAAACAAGGAACAGGTCATAAAGGAAAGACTGAGATCTATCCTCTTTTCAATCCCTTCCTGGCTTTGGCTTAAAAAATCTGTCAGATAAATCTCTTTGTGTAAACGTACGATAACACATAACCTAAGGCTGCAATCACACATTTTGTGTTTCGCACGGAACACGGATGTGGAATGCCTGTAACGGTAGCATCTGTGATAAAATGTCGGAAGCGCGAGAACTGTTCAGATATGCGCCGCGCTGTAATGGATCAGTCACGCGGCTCTGTCATTACAGCGCGGCACATATATGTACAGTTCCCCCGCGCCCAGCATCTTATCACAGATGCTGCCGTTACAGGCATTCCACGTCTGTGTTCCGTGCGAACACGGAACGTGTGAATGCAGCCTTAGACTCCTGTGTTGTTTTTCTTTGTAAATTGTGTTTATATCTATATAAGGAAAAATCTTATTTCTAGCTTGTTGTTTCCAATACAAGCAATGCTCTCTTACTGGGCTGTGATTTGCATAGAGTAAATGGATGTCTTTTTGTTGATGCAAATTATACTTGTCAATGTTATGTGTGTGGAGTACTAGTCCTACTGACTCATTGCTTTTCTTACCTAATATAGATGCTGCTAATGTTAGACTAAGGATTTGGGAAAATCATTTTTACAAACCCATTTAACTATTATTAAGTTTTAATTCTCTATGTAAGCCTTACTTTTTAGAGCTTATGTTGTTCTGCATATCATTTATTTGCTTTTAAGTTACAGTTTGTTTAGTAGAGTAATGCAAATCCAAAAGTTACTAGAAAGTCATATAGACATGTCATTTCTGATATTATTCTACATAAGGAAAATGTCACACTACTTTTTAAATCACCAAATTGTTTAACCCCAGACTTCCATCAAGTTCGCTAATCTCTATTGACTTGTCATTTCTATGTTGTCCAATATTGAAAAATGCTTCCATAGGGCACATTTATCACCATGCACTGCTGGAGTAAGCAATAAAAAAGGTGAAGATTTTGTTGCCTGATGGGCAGGGAGATGGCCAGAAAGAGAGTGTACAAGACTTGTTCCTACTGAGGAGTACTTTACAGGGCCTGGCCTGGAGGCCAGGACCCACTTGTATGATTGTATGAGAGACTGTTCCTTCTTTTCAAGCACCTACACCCTAGCCATGTCAGGCTAGTGTCTCCTGTGGCTGCTGTAGGTTGGGAAAACAGGAATCCTACCCACAGTGTCCTATCCACAGGGACTATCTTCTTTTCTTATCCTGATAACGTGACAGGATTCAAGTCAGCAGTTAGGTAAAAGCAGTTAAAGCCAAGAACTCCCCAACAGCTAGCTTTACCCACTAGGTGGGACCTGGGTTCCTGAATGTGTCACTCAGTGCCCATGGACAGCATTAGGTGGATTGTCACAGCCGCAGATGCAGGTACTTCTTCTCTTAAGCCCTCACAGCTGAGTACCTAAGGGTCTGGATAGGTGCCACCTCTCTCGCTCCCCTGCCATCAGTCCACTGTTACCACCGTCAGTCTCCAGTCTTAAGTCAGTCTCAGTCAACTCAGGTTTATCTCTAGTAAGCATAGGCATTGTCTTAACGTTTTTAAAGTATTCTTAAGTCAAAAGTATTCTCCAGTAAACCTGCATCAACCAGTAATCTATTCCAAGTCTCAAGTCTTCTACATTATACCTTTGCTAAACAGAGATTATGTAAAAGTTTTTTAAACACCCAGCTCACTACCAGGGATCTCTGTCAGTGACTTTCACCACTCTATTACACCTTATCACCAAGAACCGTTATACCCTTAAACGAAAACGGAAGTTTTTACAAGTAAAAGTTTGCACCTGTTTAAGTACTTGCTGGACTTGCGCTACACCTGCACCTACACCAACTTTAAAGGCATATGTCTAGTACCCAGGGAGGGCACACACTGCTCAGGAAATGGGAGAAAGGCTTGGAAACCAAGAAGATGTACTGTATAGTTTATATTGATACCAAGTTTTACATAAATGTGACTATTGGATCTCTTTTATAATGTTTTTTTTCTTAGGCGGATTGACAAAATACAGCAGATCTGGTGCTGTTTTATTTGTATTTATTTTACAGCATGTGGCGTGCGATATAATGAATGATATAGTTTTATAGCTTGGGTCGTTACGGACATGGCGATACCAAACATGTATAGGTTTTGTGTTTTTTAAGTGTTTTACATAACATTTTATTATATGTAGGGAATATAATGTATTTTTATTATTGGGAGGGGGTGGTATGTTTTATTTTTTTATTTTCCTTTTTATTTACTTTTACACTAGTGTACCTTACTGTACACTAGTGTCTAGTGATGAGCAAGCATCCCAATGTTCGGTTCGGATCCCAAACACGTGTTCGTGTTCACCGAACATTCACAAACCAATAATGAACATACAGTAGAAGCGTACATTTTGTTTTACGCAGTTGCGTTCGCATTTGTGTATTAATTCACGTACAAATTGCGTATGTTTTGTTCTAGAGTTACACACATGTGTACAGATTATCAAGTGCAAGGCATAAATTACGCAGTCGCATACATTCCCAAGTTCGAATAGGTTCGAAAATTGTTATATTCATTCAAAATATCGAACAACTTGTTCATGATCGGCAAACATGAACAATTAGCTTCATGTTCGTACAAACATACAAACATTTTTGAACATGTTCACTCATCACTACTAGTGTCTACTAAACAGTGATTTGCTGATCACTGATATAATACAATACACTGCACTACTACTGTAGTGCAGTGTATTGTCTATGGTCAGCACTGAGCTAAGAGGCAATCCACACAGCCATGCCAGAGGCATAAACATGGTAATCCCCGGGGCCTTCAAAAGGAGATGGAGATGATGGGAAGCCTGGACCTCACAGCAGGACCTCCGTTCACGTGATTATATCAGCAAGTGCAACCGGAACCCATAACATGCTGCTGTCATGATTTGACAGGGGCATTAAACGGGTTAAACTACCCGTTAATTATAGGGCGAGATCTACTGCAGAGCCGGTGCTTAAGCGCGGCAGAGCCTTTCGATGTATGTATCAGAATAAAGCCCCTTAGTGACTGCTGTGAAAAGGCATATTGGTGTTCACTAAGGAGTAAATATGTAGCTAGTGTTAAGGAAGCACTAAAATGCTTCAGTGCTTGTTACTCAAATCAAGTCAAATCAATGAAATCAATTTTTTCAACGCTCAAGTGTTCGACTTTAGTAAAGAACCCCATTGAAATCAATGGGAGACTCGAACATTTAAAGGGGTTATCCAGCACTACAAAAACATGTCCACCTCTGCCCCACTCTTGTCTCCAGTTCAGGTGTGGTTTGCAATAAAGCTCCATTTACTTCAGTGGAACTGAGTTTCAAACCCCACCCAATCTGGAGACAAGAGTGGTGCTAAAGTGGCCGTGTTTTTGTAGCACTGGATAACCCCTTTAACCAGGTGTCCACTGCTCGGCAGAGCAAATGGTGTCTGGTTTGCTTTCAAGTAAAATATTGCATTTTTTTTTTCCATTCAAATTTATGTATATTTCAAGGGATGACATATACAAAAAAAAATTAACGAAAAAATGCAGTAGGTTTGAATGTCAATCGCCTTAGTAGTTCATTGGTCGCGTTTATTGCCTTGCTTGTACAGGTTTTTCTTTGGGTCTCTCAGTTTGATTTATTCTCAAAAATATGCTCACAGTTTGCCTGGCTTTAAAATTAAAGATAGAGAACAGGGTCTGATGTCAATCTCTCTACACTACTCTGCGCCATAAAAGAAACATAAATTAACTCTATTAGTTTCCCTGAAATGTTTATTAAGACACTGGATACTGGATACTCTACCAGACATTTCTGAGGTAATCTCCGCTCTGAAGGAGATCTTTCATTGGGAACTTTTGGATGTATTGCGCACCAAAGAAAAATCAACAAAAACATTTATGTCCAAATGGACACAATTTCTAATTCATGATTTTACTATAGAAGAGAGAGACTCTGTCATTAATCAATTTAAGGACACTGATTGGTATTGCATGGCCGCCCAAAAGGGAAATCTGGGAGCACTCCAAATATCTTAAGCTTTTCCCTTTCTCTGTTAAAGACAATTCTCTCCATTCTATTGGTAGCATATTTGAATATCTGACATCTATACCATGTTTTAAGGTGATATTATAGGTTACTGTTTTTCTACTTATGTTTTTGGTAAGACTACGTTGTATTGTATAAGATAATATGTATTTTAAGATTATTACAAAGGCTCATTGTATCTGTATGATATTGTAAACATACAATCCTTTGTTGCCTGTGAGCGACTTTCTTTTTGAATATGTAATGAATTTTCAATATGTATGTTCAAATATTACATAAGCCACTAATAAAATATTGTTAAAAAAAAAAAGAAACATAAATACATACATATTATAGAAACCCTTTTAATTGTAATTCATTGTAACATTTAAATTCCATTGGATACCAGACAGTGACAGCCATACCTCTGATGCCAAAATACTATACATTAAAACTCAGAAGGTAACAAAATATTTTATACCATTCTTAATGGTTAAATTAAGAAAATGTTTCCCACAGCATGCTAAATTTATTTTTTCGTTTCATTCACGTCCTTAGGGACTCCAGGAGCAGCTGATAACATACACAGAAACCCCCACAGCAAGCCAATTACTCACAGTCAACCATAAAATCAATTCAATAAACAACTAAAACACCACGCAAACAGCCGCAGCTCAGAAATAACAGCAGGACACAGACAAATTATTAAGAAACCCTTTTCAGAGCATGTCTCCAGGATTACAAACTTTTTGTGTGAAGCTGGAGAAATAAAAAACAAAATGAAGGTGTCATGCCCAAAGATATTTTTTGAAATATTTTCACTTCAGTTAATCATAAAACCTTTCTCAGTAAATTGTAGTTTGCTAGAATAGAAGTGTTTTGAGTTATGTCTTATACATAGTTTCTAAGCATTCCCATTAAAAAACAAAAACTTCACAGCTTTTTGGATGTGTTTGCTAGCTATAGTGTGGATAGGCTTTGTGCTTTCTATGTTCACTCTTGAACTATAGTTTTTAGTACCTTGTGGATGTTCTTTCCATGATATATTGTTTCTATACCACCAAATGTGTCAGTCATATGTAAATTACCTATAGCTTCAATAAACAGCTAGGCTCCTCCCTGTGTTGCAACAGTAAAAAATATACAGTATATCATGGATTTGAAAAACAAAATACATGGTTCTAGGCTAATATTTTAAAAGCTTATGCTGCATTTACACGGAACGATTATCGTGCGAATTTGCACGATAACGATCGAATTCGAACGATAATCATACGTGTAAACGCAGAGAACGATCAAAACGCGAGGGAGAAATTGTTCATTTTGATCTTTGAACATGTTCTCAAATCGTTGTTGGTCGTTCACAAAAAATTCGCAGATCGTTTCGTGTAAACAGTCGTTCACCGATTTAACCTATGTGCGAGATAGGCCTAAGCGATTGCAAAACAATTTTTCCGTACGATATATGGTTCCATCTAAACGCTGATTGTTATAAAAAAAAATTGTTACTTCGAAATCGTTAATCGTATGATCGGGCGAATTATCGCTCCGTGTAAACCCAGCATTATTGTCACTAATAATTCATAGGGCGGGGCTCCTCATTAGAGTTGAGCAAACATGCATGCTTAAGCACCACTATTCACTCGAGTACTCAAAAAAAAAAAAAGTACTCAATACTCGAACGAATACCATGTGGTGCTTCAATAAAATTGTCAGTCTTCTCGCCTCATGTTGGGCGGCTTTAATTAGCCAATAAACATGTCGGGAAGGGGCTGGGAGATCCTGCTTCGCAGTAGCTATGTTGGCTGCTAGAAAGTCCGATTCTAGGTTTTCTGCTACCTGAGGCAAAATCTGAAATGTTGCCACCAATACCCCCACCCCTCGCATGCCCACGCTGTCATATCATCCCCAAGCCTATTGAAAATTTTAAGTACAGCGTGTGTGCAGAAAAACTGCAGCTTATAAAAGGTGCACAGACAATCCAGCCCCACCCTTAATTATCCTGTTTAAGCACTACCTTCCATCTGTAGTAAGGACAAGACAAAAAAAGTTTTAAAGTTTCCAATTCCATGAGTGTCTAAACAATTTTTCAATTTTCATTGCTTAAGAATAAAAGCATCTGACCTATATGAAAGTCATTGTGCATTGTGACTGCTCATGGTGATCTTATTCATGTTCATACTACCATTACACCTTGAGCTCCATTTAAAGCGGTAGAGATTACTTTTAGTGTAGTGATGTCTGAATCTTATAACAATACCTGCAGTCTGCAGTCCTGACTTCCCTGCATTCTATATCTGTGTCCGGCTATCCTTTGCAAGTGGTGGGCCGGAGCGTAACTAGAAATGACTGGGCCCCAGAGCAAACTTTTTAATGACCCCCCCCCCCCCCCCGGCTGCTGTATGTCCAACTCAGGGACATTTATCAAAATGCATCCCAGGGGTACACCATGGAAAAGGGACAAATTTGTCCCTTTTCTGTGGCATACACGAGCTGTATCTCCAGCTTGTCTGATGGGAAGGCAGGGAAAGGCGCAGTAAAGCGGGGAGAAGTAAAGCTTAGTGTAAATAATGGCAAAAATCTACACCTGCTACTGATTGTCAAGCACAGGGCCGGCGGATTTATTAAGAGTCACCTGCCTCCTAGTAAATCAGTCGAGGAAACTAGAAGCAGGGCCTTATATAAAATTGGCATACTAGTACGCCAGTCTTGATAAATGCCCCCTTTCTGTCCAGACTCTTGATTAACAGACAGAAAAAGACGCATGCTGCCACGCTCTCTCCTCAGCTGTATCTTGGGATCAGTGAGACGATCAGTGCAATTGCCACAACTCCTGCTCCAAAGTATGTTTTGGTATCTGCCTTTATCAACCCCTTGACAAAGGCAGATGCTGAAACGTGCATTGGGGCAGACATGTGGTGATCCAGGGCATACTGGTATATATCTCTGTCAGAGACAACATCCATCTGTCTGTGTATTTTTTCACATACTCAACTGTTTGTATAGTGCACTAGTCATTTCGGATTGACATGTAATACATTTATATATTCCTGATTGCTGAAATAAGCTAAAGTGTGACATAAGGAGCCAATATTTATGAAGCCTTCAATGTGTGGTGGGGACTAGTGTTGATTGAACTGTTTGAGAAAAGTTAGGTTTGAGTCGAACATCTTGATTTTCTCTAACTAGAACCAAACCGAACATTTTACTGCTTGTTCGAGTAAGCGTTAGAGTTCGAGTAAGCATTCAGAAATGTCATTCTTGAGGTGTAGGGGTCTTATTGGCTGCTAAAATCACATGACCATCTCATTAAAAGGTCACTATGCTGCGTTCCGGACGCCATTTTCAGCTCACTCACTGTGCTGGATAAATTGCTCTCTCAGTGTCTCCTTTTTTCCATGCATGCCACCATTTTGATTAAACAGATAGAAAGTGAGATTACTGACATAGGTAGTGCGATTAGTGAGATTAGTGGGGTGTTTAGCAAGGTTAGACTAGCATTTTTGCAACAAGCATTTTCCTGTCCATAGACAGCATTGCAGTCACAGCAATACTTAGCTGTGGTATTGCAGGCTGCATATTGGATTTCCCAATGTATACATAGTGCCGAAAGTGTTTTTTTTGTCTTCTTAAATCTGTTATACCCAGTAATTAATCGTACATCTGATTTGTGAACGTGGACTTTTTCAGTGATACATGGACGTTCTCAGTCCAATAGTCTGGAATATGAGTCCTGTAGTCTGTAATATCAGTCCTATATTCTGAAACAGTGCTTCCCAACCTTTTCCACCTCGGGGCACCCCTACTAAATAATGTTCTACACAATATAAAAACCACCATTTAGTGACTCCAAGGTGACATCTTCTTTGATCCGAGACGTTACTTTCCCTTTTACTCTCCATCTGGTCCAGACCCCCGTGACAATTTCTTCCAGCTACAATTCATCTCTTCAGAACCTGCCAGGCAGACATCTTAGGCACCACACATTTAATAATGCCCCATGCTGTGCCCCCACATAGTAATATTGCCAACTGTTGAGCCCTTCATATAGTAATAATATACCCCCTAGTGTGCCTTTCATCATAATAATACTCCCATATGCTTTTTCCCTCAGCATAAATGCCCCCCTCCCTGCTCTGCCTCTAGTAATAATGTCCCCCATGCTGCCCCCTCAGTATAAATGCCCCCCTGCATGCTGTGCCCCTGGTAATAATGTCCCCCATGCTGCCCCCCTCAGTATAAATGCCCCCTGCCTAAACCTATTAATAATCTCCACCATGCTGCCCCCCTTAGTATAAATGCCCCCTGCCTGCCCCTAGTAATAATCTCCCCCATGCTGCCCCCTCAGTATTAATGCCCCCCTGCCTGCCTCTAGTAATAATCTCCCCCTTGATGCCCCCTCAGTATAAATGCCCCCTTGCCTGCCCCTAGTAACAATGTCCCCCATGCTGTGCCCCCACCTGCTGTGCACCAAAATCTCCACCTAATCCAAGCTGTGTGGCTACAGGGACCAGCTCTCCTTGCTCTTCGGGCTCCATCTTGCGAGCCACGGGGATTGAAGCTCTGGCAGCTGTAATGACGTGACATCATCACTCCTGCTGGAGAGGTCACGGCGTCCCATAGGCTGCAGGTATGAAGTGCCTATGGGATTAAATGGAGAAGCAGGAAGCTGACAGGTCCTGCTTTTGCATTTTGCTCAATTGAATGTTCCGCCCGCTCACTGTATGAGCGGGCAGAACATCAAACCAATCGGTTTATCCCTAGAAGCTGCGAGGCCACAGCTTCAAGGAATGTTAAAGTAACAGTGTCACAATTCCCACCGGGATCCCGCGGCACCCCTGGTGGGTTCTCCCGGCACCCAGGGAAACGCTGGTCTGGAATATCAGTCCTATAGTCTGTAATATAAGTCTCATAGTCTGGAAAATCAGTCCTGTAGTCTGGATTACGAGTCCTGTAGTCTGTAATATCAGTCCGATAGTCGGAAATATCAGTCCTGTAGTCTGTAATATTAGTCCAAAAGTCTGTAATATCAGTCCTGTAGTCTGGAATATCCGTCCAAAAGTCTGGAATATCAGTCCTGTAGTCTGAAATATCTGTCCGATAGTCTGGAAAATGAGTCCTGTAGTCTGGAATATCATTCTTGTAGTCTGTAATATAAGTCCGATAGTCTGAAATATCAGTCCTGTAGTCTGTATTATCAGTCTGATAGTCTGGAATATCGGTCCTGTAGTCTGGAATATCTGTGCAATAGTCTGGAATATGAGTTCTGTAGTCTGTAATATCAGTCCGATAGTCTGAAATATCAGTCCTGTAGTCTGGAATATCAGTCCAAAAGTCTGAAATATCAGTCTTGTTGTCTGGAATATCAGTCCTGTAGTCTGGAATATTAGTCCTGTAGTCTGTATTATAAATCCGATAGTCTGGAATATCAGTCCTGTAGTCTGGAATATCTGTGCAATAGTCTGTAATATGAGTCCTGTATTCTGGAATATCATTCCGATTGTCTGGAATATCAGTCCTGTAGTCTGGAATATCAGTCCTGAAGTCTGAAATATCAGTCCTGTAGTCTGTATTATAAATCCGATAGTCTGGAATATTAGTGCTGTAGTCTGGAATATTAGTCCAATATTCTGCAATTTGAGTTCTGTAGTCTGTAATAACAGTCCGATAGTCTGTAATAAGAGTCCTGTAGTCTGTCATATAAGTCCTGTAGTCTGGAATATGAGTCTGATAGTCTGAAATACAGTGGGGGGAAAAAGTATTTAGTCAGTCACCAATAGTGCAAATTCCACCACTTAAAAAGATGAGAGAGGCTTGTAATTGACACCATATGTAGACCTCAACTATGGAAGACAAAATGAGAAAACAAATCCAGAAAATCACAGTGTCTGATTTTGTAAGAATTTATTTTCAAATTATGGTGGAAAATAAGTATTTGGTCAGTAACAAAATTTCATCTCAATACTTTGTTATATATCCTTTGTTGGCAATGACAGAGGTCAAACGTTTTCTGTAAGTTTTCACAAGGTTGGCACACACTGTTGTTGGAATGTTGGCCCATTCCTCCATGCAGATCTCTTCTAGAGCAGTGATGTTTTGGGGCTGTCGCTTGGCAACACTGCCTTTCAACTCCCTCCAAAAGGTTTTCTATAGGGTTGAGATCTGGAGACTGGCTAGGCCACTCCAGGACCTTGAGATGCTTCTTACGAAGCCACTCCTTCGTTGCCCTGGCGGTGTGCTTTGGATCATTGTCATGTTGAAAGACCCAGCCACGTTTCATCTTCAATGCCCTTGCTGATGGAAGGAGGTTTGCACTCAAAATCTCACGATACATGGCCCCGTTCATTCTTTCATGCACCCGAATCAGTCGTCCTTGCCCCTTTGCAGAGAAACAGCCCTAAAGCATGATGTTTCCACCCCCATGCTTTACAGTAGGTATGGTGTTTGATGGATGCAACTCAGTATTTTTTTACTTTCAAACACGACAAGTTGTATTTCTACCAAACAGTTCCACTTTGGTTTCATTAGACCATAGGCCATTCTCCCAATACTCTTCTGGATCATCCAAATGCTCTCTAGCAAACTTCAGACGGGCCCGGACATGTACTTGCTTAAGCAGTGGGACACGTCTGGCACTGCAGGATCTGAGTCCCTGGCGGCGTAGTGTGTTACTGGTGGTAGGATTTGTTACATTAGTTCCAGCTCTCTGCAGTTCATTCACTAGGTCCCCCCGCGTGGTTCTAGGATTTTTGCTCACCATTCTTGTGATCATTTTGACCCCACGGGGTGAGTTTTTGCGTGGAGCCCCAGATCGAGGGAGATTATCAGTGGTCTTGTATGTCTTCTATTTTCTAATTATTGCTCCCACAATTGATTTCTTCACTCCAAGCTGGTTGCCCATTGCAGATTCAGTCTTCCCAGCCTGGTGCAGGGCTACAATTTTGTTTCTGGTGTCCTTTGACAGCTCTTTGGTCTTCACCATAGTGGAGTTTGGAGTCTGTTTGAGGGTGTGCACAGGTGTCTTTTTATACTGATAACAAGTTTAAACAGGTGCCATTACTACAGGTAATGAGTGGAGGAAAGAGGAGACTCTTAAAGAAGAAGTTACAGGTCTGTGAGAGCCAGAAATCTTGATTGTTTGTAGGTGACCAAATACTTATTTTCCACCATAATTTGCAAATAAATTCTTACAAAATCAGACAATGTGATTTTCGGGATTTGTTTTCTCATTTTCTCTCTCATAGCTGAGGTCTAACTATGATGTAAATTACAGACGCCT
Source organism: Dendropsophus ebraccatus (assembly GCF_027789765.1). NCBI lineage: Eukaryota > Metazoa > Chordata > Amphibia > Anura > Hylidae > Dendropsophus > Dendropsophus ebraccatus. Next base: position 116,311,363 of record NC_091455.1, on the reverse strand, counting down.
CTCATCTTTTTAAGTGGCAGAACTTGCACTATTGGTGACTGACTAAATACTTTTTTCCCCACTGTATCAGTCCTGTATTCTGGAATATGAGTCCTGTAGCCTCTTATATCAGTCCGATGGTCTAGAATTTGATTTCTGTAGTCTGTTATATCAGTCCGATAGTCTGAAATATCAGTCCTGTAGTCAATAATATCAGTGCTGTAGTCTGGAATATGAGTCCTGTAGTCTGTAATATCAGTCCGATAGTCTAGGATTTAAGTTCTGTAGTCTGGAATATTAGTCCAATAGTCTGGAATATGAGTCCTATATTCTGTCATATCAGTCCGATATATGAATATGGAATATGAGTTCTGTAGTCTGGAATATCAATCATGCAGTATTTAATACCAGTCCGATAGTCTGGAATATGATAGTCTGTTAGATGAATCAATCTTTGGTACAGAGGAGTTGGTGATCAAATTTTTTCTGAGTGGGTAAAGAGCCCATTTTTGACAGTCTGCATTGTAGAACTTTTTTTTTTAAATAATCTCTTCATCTGTTAGATGTATCGATGTTTCATACAGAGGAGTTCCCAAGTATTTTTCTCACACAGACTATAATGGGATTCAATATTCGTTCGAATATACAAATATCCGGAGCTATTTGAATCAAATTTCGAATTATCAAATATTTCACTATTCGCTCATCCCTAACAGTAATGTGAGCCCACATCTAAGCAATATTCGTACAGGTACTGAAACTGCAGTGGCCAAACACATAAAAGAAACACATAGTAACGACCGAAAAACCATAACATTTTTTGGTCTAAGAAAAATTACACTTGGTCCAAGAGGGGGAAATTTGAGCAACCTCCTCTTAAAAGAGGAGGCAAAATGGATCTATAGGCTCAATAAAAAGCCCCCTCCCCTAATAAAAGTTTGAATCACTCCCTTTTTCCCATGTTTTAAATAAAAGTAAATAAATAAACATGTTTGGTATTTCCGCGTGCATAATTACCCGAACTATTAATTAATCACATTCCTGATCTCGCATGGTAAACGGCGTAAGCGCAAAAAAATCTCCAAGTGCAAAATTGCGCATTTTTGGTAGCATCAAATCCAGAAAAAATTTTATTAAAAGCGATCAAAAAGTCTTATATGCGCAATTAAGGTACTGATAGAAAGTTAACATCATGGCGCAAAAAATGACACCTCACACAGCCCCATAGCCCAAAGGATAAAAGCGATATAAGTGTGGGATTGGAGCGATTTTAAGGAACATATATTTGTTAACAATGGTTTGATTTTTTTACAGGCCATCAGATAATATAAAAGTTATACATGTTATATATTGTTTTAATCGTAACAACTTGAGAAACATGCATAACAAGTCAGTTTTACCCCAGGGCGAATGGCGTAAAAACAAATACCCCCCAAATAAACAAAATTTTTTCTGGTTTCGCAGTGTACTTTATGCAAAAATTCAGCCTATCATTGCAAAGTTCAATTAGTGGTGCAAAAAATAAGGGCTCATGTGGGTTTCTAGGTGGAAAAATGCAAGTGCTATGGCCTTTTAAACACAAGGAGGAAAAAACGAAAATGAAAATTGGCCCCGTCCTTAAGGGGTTAAGGCTCTCCTCTCACCCTCGGTCAGATTGCTCTGTCAACTAGGGTAGATGAGAGCCCTAACTTCATTTAACACCAATTTGGTGAAAATTTCAATGGAACCTCCAGGTTCGGTGGGGGGATTAAAGATAGCTGGTTTACCTCCTCTAAACTCTTGAATATTGGTAAGCTAATTAGGTCCTGCAAGTTGGCTTCTGCCAGATAACCAGATAACCTAAACCCCAGGGGGCCTATCGTGCTGGGAATTTCAACTTCCTTTTTTTGATTTGTAGTAGGCGGGCTATTATAAACAAATTTAAACAAATTAATTTTTCTGACTGTTTTATATGTCAACTTCACATTTAGCAAAAGAAAAATTTTCTGGAAAGCCAAAATTTAGACCTCTAGACAACAAAGAATAGCATTCCTTATCTAAAGAGATGTCTTAAATATTGACCACATTGGTAACTGGCGTTACTGGCACCAAGACACCTGCTTTCTTTTCATGTATTGTCTTTTCTTTTCCCTTTTTCTTTCCTCTTCTCCTCCTGTTCCTCCTCCTAAAGGGGCTACAGCTCTGTTCACATTCGGTTTGGTAGCACCTTCATCAGACTGGGAGCTCTCAGATTCAGTGGTACAGAAATCCGTATGGGTGGTCTTTAAAGTTGGTTTTCTCTTTTTATTTTGTCTTTTATTATTTCACAGAAATATTTTCCAATTATCATAGTCATTCTTATGTTGCAGAAATGTAACTTTTTTTTCTTTGAATGAATTTTTGTCATTCACCGATAAGTCACAAGTTTTTTGTTCTTTTGTGTGTGAATCTCTACAATTTATTCTATCTAATAATAACTTCAAATTTTAGGTTACCTGGTACAAACAGCCGGATGGTACAGCCATGGGAACTCCTGTCTCATGCACTTTTGCTATTTTTTTTGGCCTTTTTTGAACGTCAATTAATTTTTTTCTTTATCTAATCCATTTACCAAATGTATTAAATATTTTTTTAGGTACATGGATGATGTCCTAATTATTTGGGATGGTGATGAGCAGGAGTTCCATGGCCTTATCGACCACTTAAATAATACCAACACAAAAAACATGCTGTTTACGGGTGTTTTTGGTGGCACCCACCTTGACTTCCTGGACGTGTCTATTGACATCATAAACAAAACTATTGTAACAAAACGGTTTCATACGCCCACTGCTTGTAATTCTGTTACATTTTGAAAGTTCCCACCCCCCTAAAGTCAAAGAAGGGATCCCCTTTGGCCAATTATTGAGGCTTAAGAGAATCAATAGTGATCCCAGTCATATAAGAGAACAGCATAATAGTAACCCTGGTTTCCTAAAGTTTGCATGTTTAGGAATAGTTAATGCCCTCCCTGATGGAGGAGATCGGCACAAAAGATTATTACAACGAGAAACCGCATTGATTTAATTCTTTTCAGCCACTGGTTCTCTTGGTCTTAACGACAGAAATGAATTACACACATGTTTTTTTAATACACACGTTTTTTGCACTACGTGCTGCTTGCTGAGCCACCTAAAAAGCACGCCTACTTGTATGGTGGGTCAGTATAGTGCTCATATGTTAACCAGATGAAGTGTGGTTAATCCACAGGAAATAGAGATGAGCGAACCAGGTTCGGGTTCGAGTCGATCCGAACCCGAACGTTAGGTATTTGATTAGCTGGGGCTGCTGAAGTTGGATAAAGCTCTAAGGTTGTCTGGAAAACATGGGTACAGCCAATGACTATATCCATGTTTTCCACATAGCCTTAGGGCTTTATCCAAGTTCAGCAGCCACCGCTAATCAAATGCTGGAAGTTTGGGTTCGGATCGACTCAACCATGTTCGAGGTTCGCTCATCTCTAACAGGAAACGATCGTCGCTACCACATATTGTATGTCTGTGTGCATGTCCTCCCCTGCACCTCCATGATGTCTTCTTGTGCAAAACTGAATTTCTAATAAAGAAGTTTTCTACTGAACGGTGAGTTGCCGCGGTTTCTATCTATCTTGCCTGATTTATATATGAGTCTCTATCCATTGTATAGCCACTGAGCACCACCTGTTACAAAGTACTCTCCCAGACATTAGCTTCTATTCATCCAGCTTGCAGAGGTAGTGCCAAGTGTTATTTTCTCTGTAGTGTGTAATTACAGTTTCTCCTACTACATATAGGTGTCAAAATTAACCTGAACATCTCCCATTGACTTTAATGGGGTTCGAGTTTGAGTCGTACTTCGAACCAAACTTCACTACTGTTCGAGGTTCGACTCGAACTCGAACAATTTACTGTTCAATCATCACTAGTGGGGACCTTTGTGAATAATAATTAATCCAGCATTACTACCAGCTGCTGCAGACCATCTTTGGAAGTGGACATTATGTGGAATTATACAGCTGAAGGACCGCAAGGGGGACAGGATAAAAAGAAGACATCCTTCAGTACAGAGATCATGTCATAGATGATCATAACATTAAAATAAGAACCCAGTATTAATAGCAGCTGCTGCAGAAACTCTTTGGAAGCAGACCTGTTAATTAACCCGATAAAAGTGCAAAATGGGACAATAAACAGTATAGGGAGAACATAGTCCAGTATGAATAGCAGCTGCTGCAAACACGCACGCAAACGCGCACACACACACCCACACACTCCCCCAATTGAACTAGACACCACTGATACTGACACAAACACACTCCACTGAGACTGACACAGACAAACATACATATACCTGCACATATACACACATATATATATACTCACCCACACACAGCAGTTATAGCTCTGTCCTCCCCTCTTCTCAGCCGGATCTCCTCACAGTAAATTTGAGGACCTGCTGGTCATGTGACCTACAGGGCTCTCTCTTTCTCCCTCTCTGTAAGCTGCCCCAGTGGTGCCTGGCCAGCAGTGTCTCAGGAGCCCAGAGGAGGGGAGTCTGAGGCCCCCAGTGTAGTGGGGGTGGGAGAGTGGGGGGCCCTGCTACAGTACACACCAGCACTGATTAGTCAGTCTAAGGACAAAGGACCTGAAAGGCTAACCAGGGACATTGCAGGGTTCAGCAGGCCCCCTGATGTGGCGGACCCTGTAGCAGCCGCTATGGCTGCTACAGTGGTATGCTGCTGGTCATGGGGTCAAAGAAGTCATTGGTGTGTAGCAGACAGTATAATAAATAGCCACTCCATAAAATCTGCCACCTTTGAGACTCTACAAAGGTAGAAACAGCCCTGGCTACTGGCATAGCAGTGATTGGCTGGCTGCATCAGGTGATCTGGGTGTATATAGACCCAGGTCCCCAGATACTCAACTCAGTTGCTTTCTGTTAGTCACAGATAGCTGCTGCAGCAGGGAAAGAGGTAGTGTAGGATTAGCGTGGTTAGTCAGGCAGGTCATTAGATTCACCAAACATCCAACAGTCCTTTTAACCCCTTCGGGACCAGGCTAATTTTCGTTTTTGCGTTTTCGTTTTTTCCTCCTTGTGCTTAAGTACCCACTAGCTCAGGGAGAACTGCAAATTATATATAAGATCTGCCGATAAGAAACCTGATGGAAGAATTAACAGGAATGAAAAACATGCCCGCTTATAGTCAAAAGTTACCCGAAACAACAAAGATGACTTGAAGTTTGTTAAAAAAAAAATCAGGGCCTGAGACTACAAAAAAATATATATTTATTTTTTTAACTGACCACAGTTACTTTCAAGCATCATAACTCCATACTACAGTCAGATCCTTCTTTCCCATGAACAAATTGTAACAAACATAAGTCTTACTCAGTTATTATTACGCTGTAAGTGATTCATATTTAGCATTTTATAGGCATACCAGGGGTAAAGCTGACACAAGTTGTCAACAAATATTTTTTCAAAGTGTTTCCTTTTCAATAACATGTTTGTAACATTCTACAGCTTTTAAAAGTCAATTACATGTCAAACCCTTTCATTTATACAATGGCCAACAGCAAGTACATCTATTACAGTCTGTTCCCCACTGAAATTTGATAATATTCATTAGTTGGACTGCATTGCTAACATTTGCTTTTTAGCATACTGTTGAGTTACAAATATATCGAAATTAAAACTCTAGTTATTTTACAGTAAAGTGTTTTGTTTTTGTTTTTTTAGAACAAAGTTTCTTTTTACATTGTAACTTTGGTGCCCAATTTAGCACATGACAATAACAAGGAAACAATGGGTTAAAACGGATGTAAAACTAGTAACCTTAAAATATAAAATTATTATTATTATAATTATTATTATTATTTACAGTTAGAATCTTAAACTGTTGTGTTAGATAAAAAACTGGCCTGGTTAATGAATTCCTAATAGATTACTGAGGAGCCAGTTTATTGGTTAAAGGAACTACAGTCATGGCCAAAAGTTTTGAGAATGACACAAATATTATATTTTCACATGATCTTCTGCCCTCTGGTTTTTATGTGTGTTTGTCAGATGTTTTTATCACATACAGAAATATAATTCCAATCATATTATGAGTAACAAAAGCTTATATTGACAGTTAGAATGAGTTAATACAGCAAGTCCATATTTGCAGTGTTGACTCTTCTTCTCCAGGACCTCTGCAATTCTCCCTGGCATGCTCTCAATCAACTTCTGGACCAAATCCTGACTGATAGCAGTCCATTCTTGCACAATCAATGCTTGCATTTTGTCAGAATTTGTTCTTTTTGTTCACCCGTCTCTTGTTGATTGACCCCAAGTTCTCAATGGGATTAAGATCTGGGGATTTTCCAGGCCATGGACCCAAAATCTCTATGTTTTGTTCCTTAAGCCATTTAGTTATCACCTTTGCTCTATGGAAAGGTGCTCCATCATGCTGGAAAAGGCATTGTTGTTCGCCAAACTGCTCTTGGACGGTTGGGAGAAGTTGCTCTCGGAGGACATTCTGGTACCATTCTTTATTCATGGCTGTGTTTTTAGGCAAGACTGTAAGAGAGCCGATTCCCTTAGGCTGAGAAGCCACCCCACACAGGAATGGTTTCAGGATGCTTTACAGTTGGCATGAGACAAGACTGGTGGTAGCGCTCACCTCGTCTTCTCCGAATAAGCTGTTTTCCAGATGTCCCAAACAATAGGAAAGGGGATTCAGCAGTCCACTCCCTGTACCTTTTACAGAATATCAGTCTGTCTCTGATGTTTTTTCTGGAGAGAAGTGGCTTCTTTGCTGCCCTCCTTGAGACCAGGCCTTGCTTCAAGAGTCTCTGCCTCACAGTGCGTGCAGATGCACTCACGCCTGCCTGCTGCCATTCCTTAGCAAGCTCTGCACTGCTGGTAGCCCTATCCCGCAGCTGAAACACTTCTAAGAGATGGTCCTGGCACTTGCTGGTCTTTCTTGGGCCCCCTGGAGCCTTTTTGGCAACAATGGAACCTTTCTTTGTGGCTGAATACGCAATGTAAATTCACAAAATCCAAAGCAAATCTGCAGTGTGTGAAATTGACCTTGTAACTATAAAAAATGGGGTGGTAGGGCATTGACGAAGTGCACACTGCCTGGTGCATAAAACCGGTCCGTTGCCTGTCCACAAGCCTCCACCCTGTGACCCAAGCATGGAATAAAGGTCTGTTTTTAACTACCATGGGTTAGTGCTGCATCTGTTACCTGTATACACTTTGATTAGATGAACATGCTGAGCACAACCTGAAGGTATGCAAGAGCCTCATTATGAACAAATAACAGGTCTGTTCACAGTGTCCTGATAAGTGTGGCTGGAATTTGTAGTTCACCCTGTTTGTAGTACTGGGTATCTGTATAGTGGTTCCCGTATTGTAAGTCAGTGAATATGCTTTTTTTGTCCAGGTGAGAGAATAACACCCCTCACCAGTCCCGGCATCCTGATTCAATGTGGCAGCCTCCTGTCTTTATCTCTCAGTGTTAGTTGGTTATTACTCCTGATGTTGCCAGCCTCATTCTTACAGTGCTATTAGCATAATTAGCGTAGAATAAGCGTATCTAGCAGCAATACTTTTGTTGCTCAAACAAGCAATGACATTTCTAAGCCTGAGGGGTTGAATACCACCAGGGCACGGTAACTACCACAAGCATCAGGCAAACCAGGAAAGCGACCAGGTGGAGCAGCAGCTGTACTGCGCAGAGTTCAGGCCTGTGTGTGAGGTAAGTTGTGCTGGGGACTGAGCTGATTGGCTCTGATGGCAGAGCAGACACAAAGGGTAGCAGAGCCCCAGACCTACAGAGACTGGCGTGTAGCTGTGTGTCCATATGTACTGAGCAAATTATTTTGCAGGTAGTACAGTAGGTCTGTTGATAGCAGTAACACACAATAGTATATTTCAATCTAGTAGAATATCATAGAGTGGGGATCATTAGACTATGATGTTACTACAATAACATTACATGCAAATGAAAGAAATGTTCCGGTCGGCAACTTCGGATCTCCCTAACTTCTGGGTTTCAGAGAAGTGAATAGGAGAAAAAAGGCTACTGGTGCTCCAGCCAATGAAAAGGCTATTGGTGCACAATTAGCCTTTTCTCGCCCATTCAGTTCTACAGGAAGATGCAGAGGAGGAAGAAGATCAGGCTAGTTTCCTGCTCTGACGACATCAGCACAAAATGAGGCACCAGGAGAAGAGGATGTGGTTGACAATTATTAGATATGCATGCTTTTACTTCTGGGGGAAGAGGCGGGGGGTTAGGCAACAGGGCCAGACAGGTAATTAACATACATTACAAAGTTATAACTTTGTAATGTGTGGTAATTAAGGAAAAAACATAAAACGCTGGAGTTGTCTTGTAAAGACTAAATTCATCTGTTATAACATTACGGCAGCTCTCTTAGCAAATGTTATGTTGACTCTTCTATCTGATTTCATGGGACCCAACTGCAGTGTGGGTGGGTTGTAGGCGAAATGCTCCCAAAGGCTGCCAATACCAGTGTGCTCTATATTATATAATCAACTGCAAGTAATCAAAGTTTTAGACAACCAAGTTAATCTTGATTTACTTAATGTATATATAAGGTATATCCAGAGTAAAGGTAGTTAACTGTGAAGTTACTGTGTCTTTAAATGGTGTACATAAAAGAAGGGCAGAGTTTGCCAACTGGCCTCTAAAAGTAAAATTCACAGCATCAAATCCACAATAGATACGATATGTGTAAATATCCCTTTAGGAGTAATTGCATATATGTGATTGTCAAAAGGGGTGCAACAGCTGGTATAGTGCAGGGCTAGCATAAGAGGGTGTAAATAAAAGTCAAATTTTTTCACTTTTAAGGTTGTCTCTATTGCTACTTTTTGGATTCGGGCCCAGTGTGGTGAGACGCACGATAATCTGTTTTCCAGTACTAGTGCTGCTTATATTCTTTTCTACTGTAGAGGCTACTAAAAGCATGGTAAATGCCAGGGAGCCTTGAGCAGAAGATTATCCAATCCGGGACTGGAAGAAGGTTGTATAATGTACAACTTATCCTTATCCTTGCACTATAGCAGTGACTTACTAGAAGTAGGGTTATAGAAGGTTGATAAGGTAACAGGGACAAAAAGAGGATATTGTGTTGGTAGCAGCGTAAACTATGTAGTGTGAAATTGATCCTGTCCTGTCACTTTGTGCGTCAGTACATGCTGTCCACTACTCCCCTGGGTAAAGTTAACCCTGTGCAGCACCTGCCAGGTGATGTCACGTGGCCTGTTCTAAAACCATGTCTAGCAGCAAAGTAAGTGTCATTGACAATTTTTCTTATTCTGCTACCAGACATGGTTTTAAAATATAAAGAGGAAAAAGAAAAAGAACAAATGGCACCTTGTGTACTACCCTCAGAGGTTGGAAAAAAAACTGTATGGTAATGTCTAACTGCTCACCTATCTACCCCTTGAGTATATGCAAAAGCCAGCGCTGACTAAGGATGTCCACAGGAGCCAGATGTAGATCAGGATATAGTTTATTGAAAATTGGATAGGTACATGCGTTTCTGGAGATAAACTCCCTTCATCAGAAATAGTGCATCACTGGTACAGTATATACAGAGGACTGATTTAAAAAGACAAAAGGCCGCCAGAATTGTAGAGGCAGGGGTGGGAAAGAGAGGGGGATGCAAGTTGTAAACAAAATTCCATAAGATATAAAAGTAAATATAAGATTGCACAAAGTAAACATAATTCCACATGTATATAGTTACAGATATGTTGTTGACACATAAAACATATGGTGATTGTTTGGTCCGCATAATAGAACTTGCCGTAGGGCACAGGGTAGTGTGGCCCGGCATCCATGGGTATGGTATGTAACGGCCGCTACTGTGCAGGAGTAGTGTACTAAACAGACAGAGAGGTCAAATCCCCATAGCGCCGTAGCATTGTTCAAAGTATCATAGGGGGTGTGTCAATGCGCTCTCACCAAGGACCGAGATTCCAGGATGCCGAGAATTTTAGTGAGAGTACAAGGTAGCAATAAACATTCACAATAAATGCAATATAGTATTGAAAATAACAAGTTGGCTTATATCAAACATTATATGGAGTGAGGTCTCCCTGCATATAAAATTTGTTGATGTCCGATGGTAGTAAATGCCTAAAAATAAAAATAAACATAATATTGATACATGAAAGTATGTAAAAAGGTGTGATATGTATAGACTATAAAATGCACACCACTATAGGGTTAATGGACTAGTAGGCTAATAGTATTTAAAAGATCGGACATAAATAAAACAGGGATATGAAGCATGGATAACTAAAAACCTGATGGACACTAGCCCCAGTTACATATAGCTAAGGAAATAGCAGCACGGACATAAGAAAAGGTAAGTAGATAAGTTGTCCATAACAGGATGCTTCTAAAATAACTGATGGACCACGAGTTTAGGCTCTATTTCACTGAACGATTATTGGCCCTATTCGGCCGATAATCATCCTGTGTAATAGAAGGCAATGATCAGCTGACATGGGCGATGGCCGACGACATGTGGAATAGGAGCGACGGTCCGGATCTCTGCTATTCTCTATGGGCTGCCTGGACGATCTACTGATCACCGGCCATTAAAGCGATCCTCAGTAATCACAGGGAGTTTTTGAGAAATGACCCCTTTCTGAAGGACTTAATCCCCAACAAACCAGCGGTTACATTCTGCAAAGCTTGTTCATTGAAAAATATACTGGCACCCAGTAGGTTGAAAACTTTTTAAACCTCCCCCCCCCCCCTCTATGGCGTGGCTATGACAGCACTGCTCTATCTCTATCCATGTGCAAAACTTAAGGCCCTATTCCACGGAACGATTATTGGCTGTATTCGTCCGCTATCTGCCGCTACGGACGATAATCGTCCCGTGGAGTAGAGTGCAAAGATCAGCCGACATAGTTTATGTTGGCTGATCGTTGCAGTCGTTTGTTTTTCAACATGTTGAAAAACAAGCGACTGATACAGCAACGATCTGCTGCCGTCGCTCCGTTGAAAAGGAGCATCGGCAGCAGACGCTGCTGTATCCTATGGGCTGCCCGGACGATCAGCGATCACCCGGGCAGCCCCCCCCCCCCGCAGCTCCCCGCCGCCCCTCCCGCACTCACCCGCTCGCTGCTACGTACTGATGGTGCATTCACTTTAACCCAGTAGCGCTGAGGACAGTGTTGGGTCATGTGCGTACAATGACTTATTGTACATCAGTGATCCACCAATGTCCACAGATCTAATGGGTGAAGTTAATCCTGTTAATAAGGAGTGTGTTGAACCAATGTTAAAGTGCTGTTACAGGCTTGTTACTGTAACTCTCTCCTGAGGAGATATGTCACAGAGGTTAAAGGCAGAGGTTGGGGCCAACTCCCTAATTCTGTAGTCTGTTATCACAAGGATCCCCTTGGTGTTGGTAAGGTGCAATAAAAACCAGCCAGTAAGGAGATGAAGTTATTATGGTTCAACCATGACATTACTTGAACATCAGGTACAATGTGTTACAGTTTTTTATCTGGAGAGTACCTTCAAAATGTCCACTGGTCAGGGATGGGTCATTTAAGATGGGTCAATGAGTGCAAATGTCTCTCTCAAATACAACACGTATAATATAATAGCAGCATAGGCGAATAATCAGAAATAATCACAAATAAAATAAATATTATCATCAACACAGTTCAGATGTAATACAGCTAATTTACTCAGTTGATGTCTGTTTACTGTGTGCATCATGATGGTATATTGATTGCACTGTTAGTCATGCACAGTTAAGGACTGGGCCTAATTCCAGAGCTTCACATAAACAGTGGGTGGTAAATTCTAGTGTTCTTACCATATCTAACGCAAAATATGTTTTTTTATTTATGAAGGATAAAGGGAGTCTTTCTCTCTCTCTTTTTCTCTCTCTCTCTATATACACACATACAAAATAACCAAAGTATATCAAAATAAAACCTTAATTTTGCAAAGTCATTTTGCATTGACTGTAGCACAGAGAAAGATTACAACTACATTTTCTGAAGGTTACAATAGTCACCAATCAGTAGGACGTGTACAGGCCTTTGCTTTGAACAACTTCAGCACATCTTGCTGTCATAGGACATCACTAGTCTCTCACGCTGCTCTGGTGTGCTTTTGGTCCAGTCTCATCCACAGTTCTGTGACTGTTGTTGGTTTCTTGGCCATAACTTTGTCACCAGGGATTTTTCAGACGTTTTCTGTGGGGTTTAGAACAGGACTTTGGGCTGCCATTTCACTGTTTCAATGTTTTCAGCTTCAAGGAACTGCTTTACCCGTTTTGCTGTGTGACAGGGGACATTGTCCTGCATGAAAATTGCTGCTGATTGAGTGATGAACCAAAGAAAGGGATAACATGTTGTTAAAGAAAGTTCTGATTCACACTTGTATTCTCTCTGCAATGTAGCTGCATTAGAGGTCCAACTCCAACATTCCCCAAACCATGACACTTCCTCCTCCCCCTCTCACTTTTTTATCAAAGGGTGTAAACTACACGCAGCAACCAATTAAAGCTCAGCTCTCAGCTCTGGTATGACCTTTCTTAATAAAAAATGTTTGGAGAAAAAAAAATGAAAGCTGAACTATGATTGGTTGCGGTGGGCAGTTTACACTAGTGTATACGTTTCAAAGCTATCCGCACACCTGGCCCTTACTGCAGCTAGAGCGTGTGATAATAGGCCCCCTGCCTACGACATCCCTGACAACCGGCTTGGCTGGTTGCAGTTGCTAGGGGCGTGACGGCACTTCCTTCTTATGTAGCCATGGCCAATCGGCATTAGGTGTTAGTTGTAATCAGGCTGTCTTACGGCTGGTACTGCCAGTCAGCTGCTTCACATGATCTGGGCTTAGACTTCTGGTCTCATAAGTATCCTGCACTTGTGTTTATTCTTTGCCTTCGATAGAGCCTCGGACCCTGAGTTCCCTCTAGACCTAGCAATTGTTCCTGCATTTATTTTCTGGCATTTTGACTTTCACTTCTGCTTCTAGACACGTTTTTTTTACTGCTTTGCTAGTCTGTGTTTTGACCTGGACTTATTGACCCTGATCTATTGTGTTATTTGTCTGTTTGTCTTGTTCCATGTTCAATTATTTAAGTTAGGGACTGCCCCCCAGTTGCCCACTGCTGCCTAGGGCAGTCGAGGCAAGTAGGCAGGGACAGCGGGGTGGGTGCCAGCTTCAGGGCTGCACCAGTATTGTGTTGTTCAGTCCCCTACTCTAACAGCATATTTTACACCCTTTGAGAAATTTGGGCCTTTGGGTTCAGCCTTTCCCCAGTTTTTCAACGAACATAATGTTTCCCATTAGATCCAAATAAATTAACCTTACTGTCATCAATAAAATAAACTCTGGAGCACTTCTCCTCTGTCCACACAACATGCTCCTCAGCAAAGGTAAGTCTAGCCTGTAGAGTGGTCACTGCAGGGTGGACTTTCAGTCCAAATGCTCTTATATGTTAAGGTAACCAGCCTTTTTGGGGGACTTGAATGAGTTTGTGATGTTGTAAAGATGCAATAGTCAAGAAATGAGACTTGGAACCACCATCTTCTCTTGCAATGGCTGGGTCACACCTCTGAACACCTGCTGCCTAAGGATTTCAGTCATTTTGGAATGGCACACCATTTTTTTGCAAAGTGAGTGAAAACTGGAAAGTAAGGCTGCCAGTAACAGAGTTTGTCAGATAATTAAAGAAATGTAATACTAGTTACCAAATTAACACCAATAACTTGCAGATAACTGAAAGTGTTCTTTAATTTATTTTAATTTATTCTGTGCTTTAGAATGTATACAGTTTATGAAATAGGATTAGCCCCTTCACGTCAGTATCATGTATATATACGTTCTTACTGCACATACCCTGTGCAGTAGGAATGTACATATACGTTTTTCACTTTAGGGACTTTTATGTGCGCGGGACTGCTGCAGTGAGAGTGGTCTTGCACACATCAGAGTCAAGGGAACCAAGGGTAATGAAAGCTGGCAGCTTCAATCCAGCAGTTGCTTGCCATTATCCCCTTAAATGTCGCGATCTATAGGCAGGGGTAAGTCACTTACTTCTGTCCTGTCAGATCGGTGTTCTATGTATGAAGTCTGCTCTAGGCAGGCTCTATGCATAGATCGCCGATAACACTGATCTATGCTGTGCTATGGCATAGCATAGATCAATATATGCAATCTAATGATTGCATGTTTAAAGTGAAAAAAAGTGTAAAAATAAAAAGTTTTAAAAAGTACAAAAAAACCATATAACCTCCCTTCCCAATAAAAGTTTAAAATACCTCCTTGCCCAATAATAAATAAACATATTATATATCGTAGCGTGCGGAATTGTCCAATTTATTAAAATATATTATTGTTTCTGGACGGTGAACCGCATAAACGGAAAAAAAACACACCAAGATTGCAGATTTTTAAAAATTATTAATCAGAAAAAAAATTATAAAAAGGGATCAAAATTTTTCAGTTACACCAATATGATATTACTAAAAACTAGAGATCAAGGCGCAAAAAATTACACCCCAACCAGCCCTGTAGGTTGAAAAATAAAAGCGTTGTGGCTCTTAGAAGGCGGGAAGGAACATTGCATCATTTTGACCTGGACATCAGGGCATCAAAGGGCTCTGTCTTGAAGGGGTTAAAATACTGCCATTTTTCTCATGTTAGGAGTTAGGATATTCACATAGTACTACACAATGGCCTTGATGTTTAGGAAACTGTGTGTTGTTCTTAAATTTTGATTACCACTGTATACAGGCAACAGGCTAGAATAGAGAAGCAAGGCTGCTGTCAGAGGTCTGGGTGGTCACATGACATCTATGGGCAGGGGGGGCTGTTCAGCATGGGCCAATCAGTGAGAATCACAGAGCTGTGCAGGAGGACAGTGACAGAATCATTTATATACAGCAGTATATAAGGAATGAGCAGGGCAGATGTGGGCACATACATGCAGCACTCTCTGTCCGGGGAGAGAGGGGTTACAGCTATGGAGGGATTACCTCCAGCGTCCTGTCCCCTGATGTAAGCCCCAGCCTGAAGTGGATCTGCTATGATTTGGAAGGTGAGGGAGACTTCCTAGGTCAGAGTACAGTGCTGTAGACCCCGCTATGCAGACCATCCCCCTCCTCCAGTCGCGCTCCCACCCAGTACAGGGAACTCTTACACCAAAGCAATGCTCTTAAAGCAAGTTACAATTTTGAAAAACTGTGAGCTCTTCAAAGTGCTCTTAATCCAAGTTACTCCTAAACCAAGGTACCAATGTACATATATATATATATATATATATATATATATATATATATACTTGGCAACACAAAGTTTTTAATATGCCTGGTAGATTTTGTCTTGCTCAACCTGCTAAGCTATTGTCTGGCTCGACTATCGAAGTCCCAGATGTATCATTAAGATAAGTCAAGAAAGGTCAGCTGTATTCTCCTGAGAGCTAGCAAATGTATTAGCCACACAGTTATTCAGGTATTTAAGTTGAAGAAAGCATACCATATGTCTATTTCATTCATTCTCATTACTTCCTTAATCCCAATTGAGCAGTCCTACAATAGTAGAGCTCAATATTCCTGAACTGTTTGTATTATTGCATTATTAATTTATGAACAGTATTGTTTGTCTTTAAGAGTTTCCTGTTATAAATGCATGTACTATAGAGGCCACTCCCTTATGATGCTATAGCCCTTCTGGAGAAAGGAAGCCCAGGCTAGGTTGGCCAAATCCCCTGTATTAAAGGGCTATAATAAGATTCTGAGCAAAAGCTTTCTGCAGGTTCTAAGGTTAAAATTCAATATTTTATTTTTAAGTCTTGCATGTAGTAAGAGTAAACCCACACTACTAAAAGCCAATGTACAACTTCTAATGCCTTTAGATAGTTATTCTAAAGCTGGTCACACTAGAATAACAGAGCTATTTCCAAGAAACAATGTATGTAGAAAATGTAAGGGCAATCATTAGTTAAAAGTTACTTTTTTTTTTATTCCTGTCTCACATCCTTAGGTGTTAGCTGCAGCAAAGGATGCCAACATGCTAGCAAAGCGTGCATTTCCATTTTATTTTTAAGGGTGCCTAAAAATGCCTGATCAAAGGGTCCCAGTTTCCTTAAGGTTTAGAATACAGACTGTAACAGAGCAAATGGGGTGGACCTGCTGTGGGGGTGGGCCTTACCAATTTGACTATAGACCAAATGTAAAGGTGGAATGTAAGTATCTGTTAGCGTCAGGTAAGGCAAAGGCAGTCTGACAAGACACGGACAGTAAGCCCTAAGTTGACCATGCCCACTGTCGCTGTCTACTTGCCACAAGACAGGCGACTGCAGACAACCACAAAGATGTTCCCTACTCTCGATACGTGGAAGACAAGGCACAGACAGACAAATAAACACAATAAGAGGTGTCAGACAAACCAGGTCAGCAACAGTCGGGCGGTGTAGTACAAAAACATTTAGCAGTAGAATAGTCGAGGTCAGGTGCAGAAGGTCAGAAAGACAGTGAACAGAGTAAATGAACAAGGAGCTAAGCAGGCGAGTAAACTTTAACAGTCAGCAGGGGCGTTAGCAGCCTGCTGCTATTTACCCAGGATCAGAGACTAGGTCCAGCAGCTGATTGGACAAGCCCTGATCACAGCACCAAGTTCAGATGAACAGATCTAGCAGTGCAGTAACCCTTGCACCGCCAGAAGTCTGACAGGCAAGGTGGGCGTGGCTGGTAAATTCAAACACAATTCAGACAGACAGTACATAAAACACAGACAGAAACTCAGCGTTTCCTCGGCCGACCGGCACGGACTGAGAAGCACAAAGTTGCATTCCAAACAGTACCCTTGGGGTTTTCACCCCACTCCCCAATGTGGAAGCAAAACTTAGCTAATCCAGGCTACCAGGTAACTTCCAAAGAGTACATTAGTGGATCAGGCACCAAAGAGCAAGTGGTGCTGCATTAAATGGGATAGAAGGCGACAGGTTTAGGTGCATATACTGCCGCTTTAAAGTGCGCATGCATGGTCTCATCCTTTAGAGGCCAAAGCAGGAACTGCAGCAGGAGGAGGTTCACCATGTTGGTGAAAGAGAAGAAGTGGGGCACAGACAGGTACCCAGTGGTGGTGAGTGTCAGAGGGGACAATACACCAGTTACATAGGGACAGATCTGTACAAGTGAATATTAGAGATGAGCGAATACGATTCGATCGAGTAGGAATTTGATCAAATTGTGCGGTATTTGAAAGATTCGACTTCAATCGAGTAGTGAGGCGAATACGCGGGAAACATTCGAAAGCCCTCCTATAGCAGTTGGTGCTTTTTTTAATCCAATGACCATGCAGGGAGGCTGTGAGGGACCCTGGGAGTACGCACGCAGCGCAAAAACGGCGTCTACCCTCATTGGATAGCTGAACCCCATGACCTTGAATCTTAAATACTTGTCTCCCACCTCTCGACCACAGATGAGCTTTCAACCTAGCCAGGGAAAGATCTTGCAGCAGGGAGAAATAGGTTTTAGTAGCGTTTTGGTTAGGCAAGCGTACTACAGAACCCAAAAGTCCTTTTCAGGGCTAAGATCAAGCGAAAAAGTCATCTCTGAATCAAAAGCACTTCTAAGTGCTAAGAAATAGATGATATAACAGCAGCATCAGCAGGTGTATTCATTCCAGTACCCTGTGTGCACAAGTGACTTATAGTCTCCCTGTTTAACACCACTAAGGGCATGCTATACATATTGTTCCAGTAGCCCACCAAGGGCACCGGATATATACTGTTTCAGTAGCCCAGTAAAAGGCGCGTGATACATATTGTTCCAGTAGCCCAGAAAAAGGCACGTCATACATACTGTTCCAGTAACGTTCGTACAGCATTACGCGTGATACGCGCGAATAGCATGACGCTCTGCGGACGCACATTGGAATCATGTATGTAACACTGCGCAAGAAATACAAATGAAATGTGTGAACATTGCCATAAATGTTCTTAAAGCGTTTGCAAATATTTTTCTTTCGCAACTGCAGAGATACTGCGATTTTGGGGTGTTAGGTGCACCCAGGCATGCTCCCCCTAATGTCCCAGTGTCATTCCGGAGGTGTTTGCATCGTTTAGGGAGGTTTCATGGGGGACTTGGTGACCTCCAAGTGATCGAATTTTAATTTGCTAGTGCCGCAAATATTTTTCCCATAGACTATAATGGGATCGAATACTCGTTCGAATAGTCGAATATCGGTGCCTATTCGAATATTTCACTACTCGCTCATCTCTAGTGAATATACATACACAGTCTATACATATGTACATATATGAGTGTGTGCAGTCTGGTATATACATATAAGCACATTAAAAGTACATTGCATAGTGCTATAATTTTTACTGTTACTGATACTGTTGCTGCCACATGCAGAGGAAACCTCACGTGGTCAATAGTCAACAGTATTATTGACAAAAATGTGCTTTCATCCACATGCAGCAGCTACATAGTGGAATGTATCCTAAGGGTAAGGTCTCAGGTAGTGGATGCTGTGTAGCCAAGATGTATCCATGATACAACTGAAAAACAAATTGACATATTGTTTGGTAAAGTTTTCTAATCGACTGTTATTGGCCAAGTGAGCGCGTGAGTAATGGTTTTATGACAAAAACTGCTGTTTACCTACAGAATTGTAAACAGAAAAGCATATGGCTATTAACAATAAAAAAGCTTATACATCAATCATTATTTTTGTCATAACAGCACAATACCAAAATCATTGTTATTGCTGGTTCTGTCCCATGACAAACGGAATTTTTCCCTGTTTTGCTCAGTGTGAACAGGCCCTAACATGTAGAAGGATGAGACTGTATTCTCTACTTCTGCTACCTCTGAAGGATTCTACAAATGTAACTAATCAGTAGTTTAGCTAAGTGCAAAGTCTCTACTGCAACTTGCTAGCATATCTCTTAAGAGTCTCCTGTTCAACTAGCTTTCCCACTAGGTGGGCCTGAACTCTCTGATTGCTTGTCGTTCCGTGCCAACGTGGTAGCATTGGTGGAGGTCCCTTCCCGTGGATTCAGAACTTTTTTCTAACAGCCCCAGCCGAGCCACTGTGCCTGAATAGGCCCCAATTCCATAGCCTTCAGCACCCCAACTTAAACTTGCTACAAAACTACAGTCTATCACAACTAACACTAAACCTATCTCAAATAACTACCAGTGTACTATAATGTATATTTAACTGCTATATTCTCAAGTATATTCAACTTAACTGCAGTATTGTCTTGGGTACATTTAAAGCAGCTATTCTATTATAAGTGTATCCAGAATTACAAGCAAACTGTTGTCTTTTCAAGAATGCCAAGTTCTTATCAGTGTTTGTAGACTCTGTATTTCTGCCTAAAGCATGTACTACCTCACAAATGAGTGATTGCTGCCTTGAAAAAAGGCTATTGTATTCCAGAAACTGTAAGATTTTTTGTGCTGTCCTTCAAAGCCTTACAGTAAACAATTTTTGGTTGACTCTATTTCGGCCTCTGTTGTACCTCACACCCACACCTGTAGCTGTGCAAGATTCTCTTCTCTACACTAGACCAGCTACTACAACTCCCAACAGTATGGTTGTTCTGAGCCAGCATATCTAGGGGTAGCAAGCTGGTCCCACTCCTGGCTCACCGTGACAAGTGCCTGTATGGTGCTCCATTGTACCCCAACATCTGCCCCCCTGGGTTTCTTTCTGGGATACCACACAATTGTCCCCAACAAACCTTGCAAAATGTATTTTGCCCTCCCATACAGAGTAATTTCACACTGCACGTAACCTTATTGTTTAGGGATCTGGACTGGGGCCTCAAATTACTTGTGTTGCTATTGAGGCTGTGGGTTGCTGCAGAAGCCATTAAATTTGTCTTAGGACCGAATTACAAAGCCCAAGGCTCATTGATAGCCTATCACATGGCATAGTTAAGGCCAGTGCTGCAGAAATGAACAGCCCTTTGCTTTATTCAGGTGTCAAAAGCACATCGCTATAAACACGGAGATATATGCAGCTGACAGCCAATGATCCTTAAAAGAGATGAGTAAACTTTTCAAAAGTTAGGTTAGGCAGGTTGTCCAAACTTTGAGGCAAAGTTTTGGTTCATCTGCACTTTAATGTGTAACTTTCATTTAGAAACAGCTAGAAGTGATTTTAAGAAACTCTGAATAATAATAGATTTTATTAGGCAAAAGAGTTTCCTTCTGTACTCAAAAACTGTTTTCCAGCCTACTCCCCTCACTTCTTATCCGTTGCAAAGAAGCAGTTTTGCTGTTCTCATTTGCTGTTCTCATTTTGCTGTTCTCATTCTCATCAGCGTGTATATAGGAGCCACCAAGTTCCCAGACCAGCTCCGGAGCAGTCTAACCTGTAAATCCAGCATTTTCTGTGCCCAGACAGCCTCCAAACTGCAGGGTTGGCTCTCTCCTCTTCCTGCTCCTTCATGGGTTTTAATGAACACAGCAAACGCGTCTTCACTTTGCTTCTCTGTAATGTGCTTCATTTAAAGGGGTAGTGATGCTTGAAGCATATAACAATACATGCAAAGTGTTTGCAGTCCTGATTTCCTTGCATTCTATCTCTGTGTCCAGCTATCATTTACAGGTCATAGGGTCAATGAAGTCAGTGGTGTGTAGCAGACAGTATAATCTATAGCCACTCCATAAAATCTGCCACCCCTACAAATCTGCCCCCTGAACAATAACCTCATTTAGTCTCATGGCAGTTTGAGGCCCTTGAAGTCATCCCTCCCCTCAAGGGCCTCTAACTCCATTTTGGAGGGCTTACATCAAGGGTCTCTAACTCCATTTTTGGAGGATCATTAAAAACAATTCTTTGAGAGCTCATCTGAAGGGCCTCAAACGCCAATTTTGAAGGGCTCACCTCAAGGGTCTCTAAATCCATTTTGGAGGGCTCACCTAAAGGGACTCAAACTCCATTTTTGGAGGGTTCCCATGAGACCTACACCCCTTTATGTCTAATGAAGGGAGTATGGAAGTGCCAGATGACTTTCAAAATTTAAACAGGACATGTCTGACTACATCACACACAGTGACAGTTAGCAGTGGGTGCTGTTTGATTTCCTCCTGCCTATGCCATCTGTGTTTGTCATAGGCAACATTATTTATAGGGATGCAGGAAAATAAAGTTTTTACTTACAATTGTGTTTAGAGTGTAATGTTCAGAGGCTGTGATAGTGGTGTAATACTGTGGCTTGGGGATGTTAGATGTGCCCAGGCATGCTTCCTCTGCTGTCCCAGATGCATTCCAGAGGTATTTGCATATTTTTCTAAAGTGTTATTGTGGACTTGGAAACCTAAATCGCTGTCTATTTGAATCGAATTTCAAGATTTTGAATATTTTACCAATCGCTCATCTCTAATTATAACATCAAATGAATCCCTTATCAATAGTGTAACAGTCCTGTGTCACTCTATTGTATCACACCAACAGACAAAAATAATACACACAATGGGACCAGACGCTTTTCAAACCTCGGTACAGTTACTAGAAGAACAGGACAAGCCCCAAGAGGGTAATTTAAAAAGAAAAATACATACTGTCAGGAATGTGCAGTAGCCTGGTGTGAACTGGGCCTGTTTTTGCCTTTGTGTGACACACCCGCTTGCTTCTCAGCTTCCGGCAATGCAGGAGTTACACTGAGCTCTGATAGACTTGATTGCTGCAGCTGAGCAAGGCTTTTGATTGACTTTTGACTCTGCCTGTCTGGAACCTTGAGGATCATAGCACTGGTCCAATAGGGATCCGGCCCGGGCTCTTGATCCTCATAAAAGAAAGCTGAGCGAGTCTCTCATCGCTAGCTATTAAGGTTCTTACCCTGATCCCAGCTCCCCCTGTCTATTCCTGCGATTCCCGTACCTAATTCCTCAGCTCGATTTACCTGTTATCTGACCTCCCGCCTGACCTTTGACTATCCGATTGTTTACTGATTTTGTACTGCGTTGTCCGTTTGTTTTTGACTTTTGCTTGTTCACTCTCCTTTGTGTTTGTTTGTCTGTCTTGTTCTGTGTTACACTAACACCAGAGCAGGGACCACCTTTGTGGTTGTCTGCAGCTGCCTTGGGCCGTTTGAGGCAATTAGGTAGGGGCAGTGGGTGGGTTCAGGCCTAGGGCTCACTGTCGTGTCTTATCCCTACCTTGCTGTACTGACACATACTACCTAAATCTGAAAGACTCCCACAGTCCTTGGTTCCTGAGGTAGATCTTTTTGGTGAATTGGTTAGTAGAGAATTTGAGGTTATCCCTAAAAATAGACATGGTGACTTGAACCCTTTACAAAGACAAAATCTACGAGATCTTCAAAAGTTCAAACATGATGATTAAGCCCTCAAATAAAGGTGGAAAAGTAGTCATGTGGCCTACAAAAATGTATGAAAAAGAGATTCTATGGAAATTGAGGATCACAGATTGCTTTAAACTCACTGATGCTTACCCCTCTGTTCCCCATGGAGAACACAGGAACAAATGTTTCTGTGTATTAGGAAGTCAGGTGGTGGGAGGCAGAGATGACTGCCGGCTGGACAACACACTATATTTCTATCTATGGGTAAGGCACCAAAGCCCTGGAAACTTTCACAACAGAGCTTACCGTGACCTGTCCCAAACGGCTTCTGTCTCACTATTTCCGTCAGATTAAATAGTGGCCTTCAGGGTTTCTGTTTGCATTCATATTTTCTAGGATTTGTGCACTCACCACTGTACTTTAATTTGTATTATAGCTGACCGAGGAACTGTGAAGGCATATAGCCTTCTTAATATTTTTTTCAATGCTCTTTAATTGCTTCATTAATTGCCTTTTCACACTTCCTGTGCTAAGAATATGAATAACTTTTACACGGTATTGTGCTCATTCAACAGAAGACACATTAACAGAAATAATTACTTTGATGTTCAGTTCTCATTTGACATAATAATCTCATAGCTTTCTTCCCTAATAAATTAAATCCTAAATTGTTATCTAGCACCCTGCTGCTTTTGATAGTCTCCCACCACAGGTACCTACATAGCTGAAATGAAAGTCCTTCTTGGTCCTTGTTTGAACTAACTGCAATATAATTAGTTATCCATTAGCAATAAACCCATAATTTTTGTCGAGTGACAATTTATAATTACCTAAATTACTGCATATATAATCTTATTTTATTTAATGTGTATTTTGCTATCATTAATATTAGTGATATGAGGCACCATGCTGTTTGTTATCCAAACATATACTTCTATATAACAGCGTTCTATTTCGAAAGGTGATGTTTGGTATTATTAAGCTAGCTGCAGTCTTTAACCATGTAGCACTTATTCTACATAGGCTATAGTAATAGAAACCACAAAGAAGATCAAATGATAAAAATTATCTAGCATCTGTACTGAAAAATATTGCAGAATAAAATATAAATCAGTGCCAAGACTTTGTGCTGTGTCGTTGAATAAGCTTTAAAAATAAAAATATGATAACAAAAAAGTATTAAAAAATATGTATGGAATATTAAACATTTCAGAATTTGTTAACAATTAAAATCATTTTTCAGTAGTAGAGTTTTGTTATGATTTTGAGTTGTAACTATTTCAATGCTGGCTAATATAAGGTGCCGAATGTAAACTAAGCTCAATGCTTGGCAATGTTTGGAAGGCCATAGAGAATGTGTAGTGTCATGATGCCTGTTTTCCAGCTGCTGAATGTATAATGTTGTGATGTGGCTGATACTCTGCTTTGTATTCTTAACAGTCTTTAAGTATTGTTTGTTCTGTGTATGTGCTGATTTTCTACTTGTCACTCTGCTTAACAGCATATACTGAAGGGATGTGTCAGTGCAAGGATTAAATATTTTCTGTTTTGTCACTACCACACTCAGTCACATGTATGGAAATAAGATCAGTTGGTCAAGTTAAATCTCCCAACCAAGGAAGGCAGTCCCTAGTCCAATCCCTGCTAGTTCATAAATGGGTGAACCTAAACAAGTTTAAACAAGTTTGAGCCTGGCTCTTGAACAGTACACATGTCTGCTAGTTTAGCTACCTATTAGCTAAGTTTTCTCAGCGTATACAGGAAGAGACAGCTCCTGAAGTTGCTCTAAAAGAGCTCTACATGTTCGCTGCAAAGTTCAAGGAAAAGGTTCTCTAGCTAAGTTATTTCCCCACTGTGAGGGTTACTTTACATTCTTCTGGAGGGTTGGAGAAATTTCTCAAGGGCCCCCTGGCATTGCTGTTTTTTACTAGGCCTACAGTTGAAGACGGTGCTGATCTGCTTCCACAATGGTCGTGTTCTTGTATATGTCCCTCTGGGTATGGTGTGACAGTTCTGCAAATTTCCCCTGAGTACAAGTGTTCCCTTCTCGAACCATAACAAGCCAAACTGTAAAGATCCTCATTAGTAGATCATAGTGCCATGGCCCGGGTTGCTGGAACAGATGTTGGATCTGCTAGTGGGTTCTGGTGTTTTGGAGGCTACTTGTCACAGTGGCCAGGATCGGTAAAAATAGCCCCCGGACACATGGCAACCGGACCTTGGTTTAGACTAAGTGAGGTGCGAGGTGTAGGTGCAAGTGTGACGGCAGAGATGACAGAGTCCCAATTTAAACAACTTGGAAACTTTACTTGAAAAGTTATCTTAGTGCAAACAGTTACAAACAGTGCTCATCTTACTGCCTTCTGCCCCAGTGTCGGGTTTTCATCCTATTCGGGTAGTACATGTCCCAGGTCTCTGCTCTTGGTGGAGCTGGTTTGTAGTGTCCTTACTACAAAGCTAACCATCTTGTCAGTAGAGAGCGGCTTTGCCTAGCCTGTAGCCAGGGACTAACTAACTAACTTACTCAACAAAGCTGTTACTATTAAGAAGGAAGTGTATGTGTAGCTAGACCTAAGTGTTATCTACAGCTGTGCTGTGAAAGTTTGACATCTAGTGGTTGGAGTAAGGAACAACGGCGAACCTGTCCTAATCTGTGACACTAGAGTGATGCAGTTTTCTCAAGGTGTAAGAGAAGAAAAGAAAACACGTTGTCTGACACTACAATAGTCTAATTGGAATTGACTGCAGGCAGTGAGGTGCAGGAACCTAATGAAGAATCTCTACTTACCTGCCCCCGTTCCTTGTGCCAAAGGCTTACTGACTGCCACTGGACATCATTTTCTCATGGCTTCCTGCTATGTCATGACCAAAAAGGCCAGCTCAGTCGGTCAGTGACTCTAGCAGTGTCCTGCTCCATTCACTGAATTGCAGAGTAGGCATTCCTGAGCCCAGGTCATAACATTGGAGGAGATCCAGGGGACTGGCAGGGTCAGAGAGCAGTAAGGTAGAGCTGTGGGGGCATGGGGATGGATAAGTAGAGCTTCTTCATTATGTTCCCTATTCTAGCCTTGAAAGGGGTGGACCTAAATACAAGAGACTGTATGATACATACTGTTTTAATGATCGGTAAACTAAGGAAATATCATACTATATGAAAACATTTTAGGGAAGCTATACGTTATGCTGAATAAGCCAGACACTCAGCTAACATCTGTATGTATAGAGAACAATATGGCTATCACACAGATTAGAGATGAGCGAGCATGCTCGTCTGAGCTTGGTACTCGTTCGAGTATTAGGGTACTCGATAGTGCTCGTTACTCGGACGGGCATCTTGCGATACTTGAGACAATGGCATCTACCTCTTCCAGCATGTTTGGCAGCTTTTTTCAGCCAATCATCATGCAGGAAAGTCTTTGGGAGCTCGTAGCATCACCTGGGAACCCTACATGTCGATAGCAGCGATTGGCTGGCCAGATCAGACGACCTGGGCATATAAGAATCTGCGCCGGCGGTGCTCGCCTCACATGCATGCTGGATGAGCATAGGGAGAGAGCTGCTAATTGTCAGGGAGAGCGTTAGGGAGAAAATTAGCGTTCCTGTAGGCAAGGATACTAGACAAAGAACCCAACAGCCCTTGTAAGGGCTTAAAATTTTTTATTTTTTTTGGAGTACTCCAGACTGCTAACTGGAACTTGCAGTGCAGCTACCTCAATCTTAGCTGCACACTGTGGGGATCGACTGCTGCCAAAAACAGTGTTAGGTAGGGAATTAGCATTCCTGTAGGCAGGGATACTAGACAAAGGACACAACAGCCCTTGTATTGCTGTGATTTGTAGTACAGCTGCATAGAACCTCACCGCTCATTGTCTTGTTTAAGAGGTGGCATACACCATAAAGCACCACTTTCACACAGACTCTATACAACTACCTCCAAAAACCAGTCTGACCAGGGCCGTTTTAATACACTGGTGGGCCCAGTGCACAGACCTCAAAAGTGGGCCCCTTATAAAGGTTAACTGAATTATATTTATCAGGTATTATCACTGGTGCATTATACTCAGTGCATCAGGTTTTATCACAAGTTATAAAAAGGGAGTATGGTCGGGGAGCATTCCTATGTCAGTTGCAATACCCCTAAATCTTTATGAATAATGGAGAGTAAAGCTAGTGGGGGGGGGGGGGGGCGTACAGACCTTAAATCACCACTGGAACAGTTTCTAGCTATGACAGGTTCCCACTGTAGAGATTGGTGAACTAATAGGGAACCCCCCGGGAGTATGGGTGGCGTGAAATATAAGGACCACTACTTTTGAGGCATGCAAAGTTTAGAGAGATGCACATATATCTGTCCTAAGATAATAAGGAAGTAATTACTAAAAGGGTAGACTAGATGGATCAAGTGGTCTTTTTTTGCCGTCGTCTTCTGTGTTTCTATGTTCTGGCTTAATGCAGGGTGACACAAGAGCTTACACAGTAGGAGGACTGACTAAGGGCCCTATTCCACAGGCTGAGCAGGGCCCGATCAACGATGTAAATGAGCGCCGATCTGCTAGATCGCCGCTCGTTTACTGGGCCTATTCCACGGCCCGATGATTGTTGAGCGAGGGCTGCAGGGACATCGTTACCGATGTCCCTGCAGCCCTTGCAGCATACATTACCTGTCAGGTCTTCTCCTCCACTCTGTCTTCCTCCCCGGGTCCTGGGGCAGCTGGGGGGGACTGAGGGGGACTGAGAGGGACTTGGACAGCTGGGGGTGAATGAGGGGGACTAAGAGGGACTGGGAGTGACTGAGGGTGAGCTGGGGCAGCTGGGGGTGACTGAGGGGGACTGAGAGGGACTGGGGCAGCTGGGGGTGACTGTGGCGGACTAAGAGGGACTGGGGGTGACTGAGGGCGACTGAGAGGGACTAGGGCAGCTGGGGGTGACTGGATGTAAAGGCATGCTGGGAGTAGTAGTTTTACACATACAGGCTGGGGGTAGTAGTTATACACATACAGGCTGTCAGGACATGCTGGGAATAGTAGTTATACACAGGCTGTCAGGGCATGCTGGGAGTAGTAGTAATACACAGGCTGCAAGGGCATGCTGGGAGTAGTAGTTATACACAGACTGTCAGTGCATGCTGGGAGTAGTAGTCCTACACAGGCTGCCATGGCATGCTGGGACTAGTAGTTATACACAGGGTGTCAGAGCATGCTGGGAGTAGTAGTTATACACAGGCTGTCAGAGCATGCTGGGAGTAGAAGTTATACACAGGCTGTCAGGGCATGCTGGGAGTAGTAGTTATACACAGGCTGTCAGTGGATGCTGGGAGTAGTAGTCCTACACAGGCTGCCAGGGCATGCTGGGACTAGTAGTTATACACAGGCTGTCATGGCATGCTGGGACTAGTAGTTATACACAGGGTGTCAGGGCATGCTGGGAGTAGTAGTTATACACAGGCTGTCAAAGCATGCTGGGAGTAGAAGTTATACACAGGCTGTCAGGGCATGCTGGGAGTAGTAGTTAAACACAGGCTGTCAGGGCATGCTGGGAGTAGTAGTTAAACACAGGCTGCAAGGGCATGCTGGGAGCTGTAGTTATACACAGGCTGTCAGGGCATGCTGGGAGTAGTAGTTATACACAGGCTGCAAGGGCATGCTGGGAGCTGTGGTTATACACAGGCTGTCAGGGCATGCTGGGAGTAGTTATACACAGGCTGTCATGGCATGCTGGGAGCTGTAGTTCTACTCAGTCACACAGAGCACTAACACACACACACTCCACTAACACACAAACATACACACAGACAGATACATATATATACTCACCCACACAGAAGCAGCAGTAGTGGAGGATGTCTCTGCCCATGAGGAGGTAGAGCGGAGGATCACACTGCTGATGTCTCCGTCTGGAGGGGGCGGGGTTATGGACATCCGTGAGCTGGGAGACTGTGGGGTGCGGGGGATGGGGCCAGGCTGCAGTCACATGTTGGGGGAGAAAAGCTTCCTCCTTGCTGACTCTCAGCAGCAAGGGACGGATATATGGCCTCAGTGGGACGCAGGTGGCTGTTTGCTCCCCTGTATCCTCCCTGGCCACTGCTGCCGCTGCCATAGCTGTACCAATTCATGCTTACAGATGGCAGCACTGCAATCTGACTCAAAGAACGCTGCCAGCTTCCTCTCCTCCTCACTGTGAGGAAGATGTCCCAGAGCGCAGAACGAGTCAGGGAAGGCACCAAGGCGGGAGTGAAGCGTGGTGCCACTGTGGCCGGCCGTGCGATGCGTGCGCTGCGCATCCAATTAGGTGCCGGGCTGGCTGATGTCATACGCAGGCAAGCATCCCGGCACTACAGGGGGCAGGGGTGGAGTCATGGTAGGCCAGGGAGATCACTAGAGGCCGCGGGTAGTATCCGTCGTGCATTAGGCAGCTGGGGGCAAAAATTAGTACGACTCAGCCGGGGGGCCCCTGTCACATTATCTGAACCAGGGGGTCCGATGCACGTGCACCATATGCCCCCTGGTTAAAGCGGCCCTGAGTCTGATCAGTATCTGTTGTCATCTGCAGCCATTCTGCAGGGTTGCTTTCTTTTGTTAGTGCAGCCATATCTAACCTCACTGTTCATTGTCCTGTGTAAGAGGTGGCATACACCTTATAGCACCACTTACACATAGACTCTTTACCACAATCTCCAAAAACTAGTCTGACCACTATCATTTGTCATCTGCAATCAGTCTGCAGAGTTGCTTTCTTTTGTCAGTGCAGCCATATCCAACCTTACTGCTCATTGTCCTGTGTAAGAGGTGGCATACACCATATAGCACCACTTACACACAGACTCTATACCACAACCTCCACAAACTAGTCTGAGTAATAAATTTTCTTGGCTTTCTATGATCTGTAGAGCAGCTATCTCAGTCTTGACTGTGCAGCCTCCATAAAATGGTGAACCCCAGGGGTAAGGGTCGAAGACGAGGAAGTGGGGGTGGGGTTCCAAGCGATGCAGTGGGCAGAGGCCGTGGTTCTGGGCAAGGTGACATAGCACCCGTTGAGGAGGGATCAGAGGCACACTGCAGACATTCACTCCCTTGCTTCTTCTTGCAACTTAAGGGGTCTCAAGGTACACCATTATTGAAACCACAGCAGTGTGAACAGGTGAAAACGTGGACAGCGGATAATGTGTCCAGTAACTTATCCACTACCCAGTCTTCCACACAGTCCACCCATGCTAGGGAGTGGATCCCTGGCTCTAGCAGCTCAGCTTCCTTTCCCACAGCCTGGCTCCTCCAGGGAAAGTAGGGATTCAAATCCACCATGCTCCCAGGAACTCTTTTCTTGACCCTTCCCTGAGTCTGAGCAACCGGAGCAATTGATCTGTCCCGATGCTCAAACTATGTAGCTCACACAATCAGTGGGTGATGATAGTGGGGACTTGCAAGTGAGGTTTGAAGAGGTGTCTGATGATGACGATGAGACCCGGTTGTCAGACAGTAAAGTTGTTGTCATGGCTGTAGGTCAAAGTGGGGAGCAGAGTGAGGAAGAGCTGGAGGAAGAGCTGGTGGATAAGGATAAGGTGACTGACACCAGCTGGGTGGATAAGCCTAGTGAAGACAGTGCTTCTGAGGGGGAGGCAAGTTCAGTCACAGGACCTGTTGGAAGAGGAAGAGGGGTAGAGAGAGGGAGAAGCAAAGCCAGAGCGAGTAGATCAGCAACTGTTTCATGGAGTCAAACTCCCGTGGCCAGGCCTAGATGTTCGCAAGTCTGGAGTTTTTTTTAAAGAAACTGCGGATGACCGACGGACTGTAGTGTGCAACCTGTGCCCCGCCAGGATCAGCAGGGGAGCCACCACTACCAGCTTAACCACTACCAGCATGCACAGGCATGTGAGTGCTAAATAGAGATAAGCGAACCGGTTCGGCCAATATGGGATCCGGTTCAGATTTTTCCAAAAGTTCAAGTCCGGACGGATTCGGATTTTTGGAAGTCCGCTCCGAACCTGTGTGACGTCGGTATTGCTTTAAGAGGAGCGGTCACATGACCGCATGAAGCAGTGTGCTGAGGGAGAGGAAGGAAACTGTGTGAATAAAAGATGCTGCTGCTGCTGCTGTACGCTGCTGTACTGACTACTGAGAAGATGTACAAAAGCAAAGACCAAAAGATTATTAGGAAAGCGGAGAGGAGAAACATATATTAATTGAGAGAGAAAAATAGAGAGCGTGAAAGATAGATAGATAGATTAGGCATAGGAGATCAAAGGGTGCACAGAACAAAAATGTGCTATACAGATATATAGGTACTATACCTTTGCGAGAGTGTATATGACATAGGTGTTATCCTAAAGCACAAATATACCTCGTGCATTTGTGTACAATAAAACTCAAAAAAAAAGTGCTCTACAAATATTCCAAGTACAATAATTGGATCCTTGCGAGAGTGTATATGACATACGTGTTATCCTAAGACACAAATATACCTCGTGCATCTATGTAGAATAAAACTCTAAAAAAAGTGCTATACAGATATACAAGTACTATAGATGGACCCTTTTTCCTGCATAGACCTTGTAATGGTGAGTATTAAAGTCTAAAAAAAAATTTATATTGAAAAGATAATGATGTTACTGGCATGTACGGCCCTAAATTCAACCAAATACACTACCCCCGTATCATATAGATGCTTTAAAGTATGAAATCCAAAGAAATCCGAAATTCGGTCGAACCGAACTTTTCAAAGAAATCTGAAAGTCCGGTCGGAACGAACTTTTGAAAAGTTCGCTCATCTCTAGTGCTAAACATCCCACTCAGTGGAACCAAGGCCGTTCACTTACTGCAAGTCACACCCCTGCTCCTTCCCTGGCTGTGTCACATACTGGCTCTGTCAGTCCCCCCGCTCAGGCCTCAGGCATGAGCGCCTCCCACCCCTTCACCTCCACTATGCTCCACACCCCAGCAAGGTGTCCAAGAATAGTGTTCAACTGTCCCTACAACAGACCTTTGAACGGAAGTGCAAATACACTGCCACTGACCCACATGCACAGGAGGAGGAAGAGGACCAGACTGTTGCCGAGATTTAAGAGGGTACCTATGCTCAATCCTTAATATCTGTTGAGCGTGTATTTTTGGGATGTTTCACGCCTGCCTCATCTAACTTGTTCACTGAGTTCTCACCACCATGCTGTGTCAGGCATAATTTTTGGGAGTATCAACTGCCATCTCATCTACCTTGTCCACTGAGTTCTAACCGCTATGCTGTCAGGCAAAATTTATGGGAGGTTCCATGCCTGCCTCATCTACCTTGTTCACTGAGTTCTCACCGCCATGCTGTGTCAGGCATAATTTATTATTAGGATCCTTGTGTTGTTTATTTTGAACCATATAAATTGTGGATATAAACTTGCTGTGGGTATCCTCTGCTGTCGTTTCATTTTCTAGCTGTTTCAAAGTCAGAAGTCAGCAGCTCAGTAAAGGCCACTTTATCGGCTGTTTTTTTTAATCTTCGATTTCAAATTTCAAAACAAAATTCAAGAGCTATTTTGCAAGGCTGTCAGGTCATCTATTTTATCCCCACACACGCCACAGCTAAAAGGAACAGACAGTGAAAATGGTGGATCCTAATTTAGGATCCTTGTGTTGTCCATTTTGAACCATATAATTTGTGGTAGATATAAACTTGCTGTGGGTGTCCTCTGCCATCCTTTCATTTTCTAGCTGTTTTAAAGGCAGAAGTCGGCAGCTCGGTAAAGGCCACTTTATCAGATGTTTTTTCAATCTTCGATTTCAAATTTCAATCAAATAGACGTCAATTCAAGTGCTATTCAAACTCAAATGCTACTCAAATTCAAACTCAAATTTTAATTCAAACTAAAAATCTAATTATAATTTAAATTTCACAAATAAATTTAAAAAAAAATTAAATTAAATTTAAATTCGGTCGCCAGAACAGAAGCGGTGGGGAGAAGTGGTGAGTGACATGATACTGGGAAAATTACCACAACTGCTAAAGTAGTCAGGGAGGTGTCATGCCTCAGCGGTTGACAGGTTTTCAAGCAACCTTCCCTGGGCTGAGCTTGGGTCCCCTGCAAAAATGCTTGAGTTTTCCATTAACTTCAATGGGGTTTGTTACTCAAAACAAGCACCCGAGCATTGGGAAATATTTGTCTCAAGTATCGAGCACCCGAGCATTTTAGTACTCTCTCGTCACTAATACAGATAGATTATAATGTAATGCTTGAACAATGTTGCTGATGTTGCAGCAACATTATGCAGCTGTGGAACATGATCTAGATCAGGGGTGGACATAGCTGCATATATGATATTTTTTGAAAAAACATGTACATTTAAGGTGCCTTTTCCTTCTCATGAGATATAAAAACCAGATATAACCTTTTCATAAGGAAACAAATTTGCTTAACGTGGTTGTCCAGGCTTAGAAAAACTGAAAAAAATGGCCACTTTAACCCAGAAACAGCACGTCTTCTGTGTTCAGTATGGATGTGGTTTTGCAGCTCAGTTGCACTTAAATGAATAGAGCTGAATTGTAATACAACACACTACCTTAGGAAAGGAAATACAAATGTATGATCAGGCATTGGTAAGGCTAGGTTCACACTGCGTTTTCAGCATCCGTTTAACGGATCCGTTTTTTTTAACGTCCAGAAAAATAGGGTCAGTAACGTTTTTTGGTCCGTTTTGGTCCGCCAAAAAAACGGATCCGTTTTTTTTTTATAATGGAAGTCAATGGAAAAACGGATGTACACAAATTAATCCGTTTTTTGCAATCCGTTTTTTGCAAAAAACGGATGCGTTAAACGGCTGCTGAAAACACAGTGTGAACCTAGCCTAAGGGAGTCTGGGACGCTAAGTCAAATCTGGGAGAGGGAGCACATAAACAACCTTATTTTTGCTCTTGGCAGACAAATTGTAATAGATAGATGCGAGCATATATGGCTGGTCTTGCGAGAAGGGGAACTTAGGCAATGTCACAGCAGAAATCTCATGTAATGCAGGATGCCTCAGCACATGCGCTGTAGGTGGGTCTTGCATTCCATAGTAAAGAGTAAGGATTTTAATCTTTTAGATTAATAAATAGTGCATAAATACTGTACTGCACTTCTATATACTCCTGATCCGCACCAGTAAGTATCCTTACTGGTGTGTTAGAATAGTTAGGGGTACACATCAGGTGTATATAAAAGTTGCATTAGATGTATGGGGTACCCGCAGTATGTACCAGCAGGCCTGCTCTAGCAGATTAGTTGATTTTACTTAGGAGGCCAATATTTTAATCTTTTAGATGTGCATAAATACTGTACTGCACTTCTATATACTCCTGACCCGCACCAGTAAGTATCCTTACTGGTGTGTTAGAATAGTTAGGGGTACACATCAGGTGTATATAAAAGTTGCATTAGATGTATGGGGTACCCGCAGTATGTACCAGCAGGCCTGCTCTAGCAGATTAGTTGATTTTACTTAGGAGGCCAAATATAATTACACCCCAGGCCTAATTTAGGCCAAAGCTTTAGCTGTCTAGTCATCATGGGAATTGTAGTTTTAAACAGCTGAAGAGCTAAAGGTTGACACCCGCCCCCTAACATCTCATAAGGTGCTCCCAGTTTCCAAGAACTGGATCCAAAATTGTGACTTGGTTTAAGAGCTCCCTGTACTGGGTGGGAGCGCGAGTGGGGGAGGGGCATGGTCTGCATAGCGGGGTCTACAGCACTGTACTCTGACCCAGGAAGTCTCTCTCACCTTCCAAATCATACCAAATCTACTTCAGGCTGGGGCTTACATCAGGGGACAGGACTTTGGAGGTAATCTCTCTATAGCTGTAACCCCTCTCTCCCCAGACAGAGTGCTGCATGTATGTGCCCACATCTGTCCTGCTCATACCTTCATGCTCCCTGCAGTCTCTGTCCGCCCTTGTGTTTCCCATCCTCTCCATTACTGTACAGTAACTTATAATATCACATATTCTTCTGTTTCTGAATGTTTGTTTAATCTGTTTTACATGTTATTAAGAGTAATAAATCATTATTTTTGGGGTGTGAAACCAATTGTCTGCGTCTCTATGATTTCTTATGGGAAAATTTGCTTTGGTTTAAGAGTGGATTTGGATTACAAGCACGGTCCCAGAAAGAATTATGCTTGTAATCCAAGGCATACTGTATTCTGTGCCCCTGCCATCACCGCAACTTAGATTTTCTCTGTTCATCTGTGTGGCATCTTGTCATGAAGATGAATAGTGATAATGGTGATCATCAGCTATTTTGGAATTATTTTTATCTTTAGCCCACTGATATCTGGCAGTTCTGTACAAAGAATTCCACTTTATTATTTATGAGGTAGCTCTACTAAAGCACATTTTATTTTTCCTCATCATTAATGGAAGCATGAAATCTTAAATATGAGTGACTTATCTTTTTTCATCTCTAAATCTCTAAATCCAAGTGCCAGATAACCATGAATATTTCCTTTTTGCCCATTTACTGCTTTTATTACCTAATTGATTTAGCGTTCTCAAAACAGACTAATTTGTTCTCATAACCCTTTAACACCCTTTAAAATCTGCTAGCAAGGCTTTTAGAGCTATTACTGCTCCACTGTGTTCACCACCATGCAATCTTTGTCATTTCTATCCACTTTGAAACAATTAAGTAAATGGATGCACCAACAGATTATCCATCATATGAAATTTTTCTCAAGAACATTCTTGTTATATTTGAGGTAACCCTCAAAGTGCTTTTTTTAAGTACAATATTAAAGGGGTTAATCTGGGTGATAAAAAAAAAAAAAAAAAAAACATTGCTGCTTTCATCCAGAAACAGCTCTTGTACTCAGTTTCTGTGTGGTATTGTATGCTGCTCCAGTCCACGGAAGTTAATGGAACCAAGTTGTAATAACACACACAACAGATGCGGCAATGTTTTTTGAAGAAGCAGCTATGTTTCTTAAAGTGAAGGCCACCACCCAACCCAAATTGCTGGTACTGTTTTCTAGTCTTCACCATGCCATGTTCAGTCCAGGGGTCAGCCTTCCTCTGGGGGCCAGTATTATAGTAAAAAAAAAAGGTTTTATTCTAGCATTGCAGCAAGGTAGGGAAATAATGGTGTAGGGCTTAGAGCATCCATGCCAGACTCTATCCCCGTCTCCATCAAAATACAGGCCTTGGGCACAGAAGATCTAGGCCCCCCCCCCTCACTGCGCCATCAGAATAAAACTAGTTTTTAACCATAATACCAGCCCTAGGAGGAAGGCTGACCCTAGGACCCGACATGGTATTGTAAAGAATAGAGAAAGGGAACAGCAGTTTGAGGTGGGTGGTGGCCGGTACAGATTTGCTTTAAATCCTGGATAACCCCTTTATATATGGATGTGCCTTCAACCATTTAAAAAAAAAAAGATGTAATTAAAACATAATGATACAGAACAAAGAGATGGATATGCTGTTTCATTTTCCTTCCTTTTTTCTTTTCAACCATTCAAATTTCATCTCATAGTATTACCTGTTGCTTTGGATTTTAATTGTTTTAGTTTGCATAAAACACCTGCATGCATAATAACATCTGCATTTTGTAAAATCTAATGTCTTTTATGATATTTTTCATGTGTTTTTGAAGTGTTTTTAAAGGATGTCCTTTTGTGCCATTTCTGTGGTGTTTTCCAAATTACAAATTATGTAACACAATGTAAAAACGGTATAAAAAAAACATGGAAGCAAAACTCTACAAAAATGTCATAACTAGAGAAAGCAACATTTTCATAAAATTCCCAGAAACTCCAAAAATCTGACAAACCAAACACCCTTTTTGGCAGTTTTTTGAGTGGCAGTCATTTTGAGCCCAAATAACGGCTATTTGAGAAATAATCATGTTTTGGAATAATAACCGTTATTTGGAGTAGAAATTAGTGCTGTAAAAAAAAAAAGAAAACACTGACAAATTGCCAAAAAAGATGTTGTGTAGTAGTTGACATTCACACGTATCAACTTGCAGCAGAAATATCGCTGTGAGTATGTAATGCAGCCACCCCCTTAACCCCTTCAGCCGAGAAGGTTAAGGGGGCGGCTGCAATACATACGTTCTGCAATACATAGGTCCTGAGTCTGTCAGCTGCAATCAACGTTCCCCATAGCTAACACTATTAAATTTGAAATGCATGGTACCATTCATATATTTGTCTGTGCTTCTATGATGTAGAAAAATGCTTTTATGCTGTGGTTTAAATAGGAAAAGAGGTTTTTCCAAGCTGCTAAGGGGTACCGCCCTTATTGCATTATTCTAGGTTTGAAATTCTCTGCTTGTAACAAAGATAGTCAAGATAGTCTACCAGAAGTGATGATTAGGTACAGGAGCAATGATCAGATATACTAATAGGGGTGACAATCAGGTAAGCTAACAGGAGCAATGATAAGGTACACTAACGGGTTGATGATCAAGTACATGAAAAGGGGCGGCAATCAGGTACACTCAGGTCAGTCGCACAGGGC
Organism: Dendropsophus ebraccatus; assembly: GCF_027789765.1. Classification (NCBI taxonomy): domain Eukaryota; kingdom Metazoa; phylum Chordata; class Amphibia; order Anura; family Hylidae; genus Dendropsophus; species Dendropsophus ebraccatus. The sequence continues at coordinate 116,274,581 of NC_091455.1, read as the reverse complement.
ACCAGCCTCCAGCTGGTCGGAGAGGGCACCATCAGGATAGATAAGTAATTGACCTACTTACCCATCCATGCTGCCCCCTAAAGGGCCGACATCAGCTCCCCTCGGCTGCTGCTTCCTGCACTATAGCTATGAGCACTGGTAACAAGCGCTCATAGTTAAAAGCAGCAACACTGACAAGGAAGGAGCCATTGGCTCCCTCCCTGTCAGTCACTCTTGTGGCCGTAGGCAGTATTTTGCCTACAGTCACAAGAGGCGCACTCTCTCTGTTGTTCTGGCGTTGGAACTCGAGTGACATCACTTGAGTGACACTTGCTGAGAAGAGGAAATACAGGGAAATACAGGGACATTTATTTATTTGTTTGTTATGGAGGATGCCTACCAGGAGGATATGGGAGGGGAACTAACACACTAAGAGTCAGCACCCAAGGGGTATATACAGTTGGGGGAGAACACAAGGGGTATATAGTACTAATAGAAAACAGAAAGGGTATATACAACTGGGGAAGTACCTAGCAGGTATATACAACTGGAGCGCACTCAAGGGGTCTATACTAATGGGGAAGCACACAAGGGGTAAATATTACTGTGGAAGCACACAAAGGATATATAGTACTGAGGGAGCACACAAGGGGTATATACAACTGTGGGAGCACACAAGGAATCTATACTACTGGGGGCAGCAGACAAGGGGTTTATACTAATGGGGCAGCACACAAGGGGTCTATATACTACTTGGGCAGCAAACATAAGTAGTAGATGTTTGGAACAAACTTCCAGCAGATGTGGTTGGTAAATTTACAATAACAGAATTTAAACATGCCTGGGATAAACATATAGGGAGTTACTAAAAGGGACAGACTAGATGGACCAAGTGGTCTTTTTCTGCCACCAATCTTCTATGTTTCAACTAATGGGAAAGCACACAAGGGGTCTATACTACTGGGGCAGCACACGAGGAGTCTATATACAACTGTTGCAGCACACAAGGGGTCTATACTACTGGGCAGAACACACAAGAGGTCTATACTACTGGGGCAGCACACAAGGGGTCTATACTACTGGGAAAGTACACAGCAATCTATACTACATTGGGGCTGCACACAGGGGCCTGATACTATATGGGGCATTTGCATAGGGGACTGATACTATATGGGGACTGCACACAGGGGGACATTACTACTATATTGGGATACAGAGGATTCCTAATTATTATGTGGGGGCACAGAGGGGCATAACTACTAGAAGAGTAAAGGGGAGCTAACTACTGTATGTGTTGGAGCTTAAAATGTTTCTGACGCCCCCTGTGAGCCACTGGGTGTAACTGCACTCTGCTAAAGGGTCTGTAGTGATAGTGGACATGGTGTGGTGGTATTATGTAATGGTATCATTGTTAATATTTTTCTGTTTTGTTCAGAGCAGTTTGGAGGCAATATGTAAATCACTGTATGGTGTTGTTAAAAGATAACTACCGTATGTATTTTTTGGGGCTCTTGATACTGTGTGGGGGCACTTTTAGCACCAACAACAAAATCCGGGCCCTATCTATCCTAAGGCCCCGTTCCCACTGAGCAAAGGTAGCGGAATTCCGCGACGGAATTGTCCGCCGAGGAATGCTGTTAGCCTCCCGCTCATAATGGGAGTCTATGGGAGGCGCGCGCTCCTGCTCAGTACGCGCTAAAGAATGAACATGTTGAAGAATGAACATGAGCAGAGAAGCAGAGCAGGGAGAGAAATAAACAGAGCTATAGGGACAAAGAGGAGTGCAGATTGTGGGGACAGCAGGGGAAACATGCCTGGGTGCATCTAGCATGCCCAAGTCACAGTATTACGCCACTATCACAGCCTCTAAACAATATACTCCAAACACAATATATGGCTACAGATACAAGGTGTTTTACTGCTTTTAATGAGGCACAGAGCTCAAAAAAACCTGCAACACTTTTTTTTGTTCAACTATGCCTACACAGGCATATATACTACAATATATGTCAACATTTACAGGTGACAGGTGGCAGGTATTTTATTGCTTTCAATGAGGAGCAGAGGGCAATCAACTACTGCGACAATATTCTGACACAAGTTTATGCAAGATAAGTATAAGCTGCTTGGCTGGCTGTCTGTGTCACTATCTGGTATGCTGCTAGTCTATGAACTCTTAATGGAAGAAGCAGCTATATGCTGTCTGTGCTGTGTAGTAGCCCTGTAGTAGATCTGTCCTGCCTACAAACTCAAAAAATCCTCACTGTTCCTACTCCAAAATCTATTCACTCAACTACCTGCAACATGTACATGTGGATATGTGAAGGAGGAAGTGGATACACTGCAGCTTATTTTTCACAGTGAGCAGCAGCTGCTGATGTGCTGTTAGGCAGTTGATTTGCTGATTATGCCCAGATAAATCCTGTGCTGTGTATAGTTGTAGCCCTAAAAATGGCTTTTGGGGTTTTGCCTGCCTACAATCAGCTAAATCCTATCTCTCCCTGCTCCAATCTCTCTCTCTCTGACTACTTTCAAGATGGCATCTGACGAAGAGCAGTAAATGCCAAGTGCTTATACTGTGGAGGTCACATAAATAAGCCAGCAAATGAATGTAGACGATGTTCTCGCAATGACAGCATGCTCCTACGGCCTCTCTCACACCCCTACATGGTTACTGGCTAGAAAAAGGCACCAGGGAAGGGTGGAGGCGAAACAAATTATTACTGCGTTTTCTGTTGTAGGCTCGATCCATAAGGAGTATTTTGAATAGTGTAATATTCGATCGGATAGCTACTCGATCAAGTACTACTCACTCATCTCTAGTTATTATTACCCAGGTGCATAACTTTACATTTATCCATATTGAACCTAATTTGCCAAGTGGACGCCCAAACACTCAGTGTGTCTAAGTCATCCTGTAACATCTGCACATCCTCCATAGACTGTACTGTACTACAAAGCTTGGTGTCACCTGCAAAGATAGAAACATTACTGTTAATTTCATCCTTAATATCATTAGGAAACAAGTTAAACAGAAGGGGGTCCAATACTGAACCTTGAGGTACTTTACTTATAACCAGGGACCCTTCAGAGTAAAAATCAATAATCACTACTCTGTGTATAATCAATAAGCCATTATTCAATCCAGTTACAAACAAAACTTTCTAAACCTATAGAACTCAATTTACCAATTAGACACCCATGAAGGACAGTGTCAACTGTTTTTGCAAAATCCAGGTACTATATCCACAGCCACCCCTTATCCAGGCTTTAACTCAGCTCTTTATAAAAACATATTAGGTTGGTAACTTCTGTCCTCAGTAAAAGCATGCTGGTTATCACTTATAACTATTATGCCCTACATATTCCTGTATGTAGTCCCTTATAAGCTCCTTAAACAGTTTCCCTACAATTGACGTTAAGCTTACCAGTCTATAGTTACCTGTGGAAGTCCTAGAGAAGATTGGCATTACATTTGCCTTACGCCAGTCCCTCGGCACAATACCATGACTATGGTTCACAAAGAGGACATTTCCATTACCTTGTTAACCATAGCCATAGGTTTTTAACCTTGGCATTTGTGCCATGGAATCTTACCATTTGTGTTACATTTTTCAGGACATACATGGTAACTGGATGATAACTATTCTTGGGGTTTTTAAGATATCACAAGAGTACTTAGAGCTTGCGCAATGGTTTCTGATAGGGTACTTGTTGTGTGACGTTCTAATGGCTCTTGTGGTATCTTGAGTGGTTTAAAGCTATAAGAAGGGTTTTTGGTGGGGTATATATCATAGAGGATGATGTCCTCTGAACGTCATATAATTAGAGATGAGCGAACCGGTTCGGTCGGTATGGGATCCGGTTCGGATTTTCCCAAAAATCTGAGTCCGATCGGATTCGGATTTTTTTAAATCTTGGTTTCTAAAATGGCAACCGCCATTCTAGAAAGGCGGAAGTGTTCCGGGCGGGAAACGCGCTTTCCCATGATGCCCGGAACACATCCAATCAGCAGGGATCTTGCACTAGCCCACCCCCTGTGTGACGTTGGTATTGCTTTTAAAGGAGACATTAGGAAAGCGGAGAGGAGAAACATCTAGTGATTGAGAGAGAAATATAGAGAGGGCGAAAGATAGATAGATTAGGCATTGGACAGCAAAGGGTGCACGGAACCAAAACGTGCAGTACAGATATACAAGTCCTATCCTAAAGACTAAAATACTTAGTGCAGGTGTAAGCATTATATCTTAAAAAAGTGCTATATATATATATATATATATATATATATATATATATACACAATTTCTATACTTGGACCCTTCTGATTGACGGTGTGTATATCACATCCGTCTTATCCTGAGAGACAAAAATACCTGGTGCAGGTGTAAGCATTATATCTTTAAAAAGTGCTAGAAAAAAAGGGAAAATTAGCCGCACATCTATGACTCTATTCACACTGCAGGTTACACGCTGCTCGTGGCTTAAGTACAGACAAAAAAACAGAAGGTGCAGCAGCAACCCACAGATGCAAGGGCTTACCGTATATACTCCTCCCAGTGTACACTGGCCTCTAATGACTACCGCTTCTCCTTCACTGCATTTGTGACCTTTTTCCTGCATAGCCCCTGTAATGGTGAATTTCCTGCATGGACCCTGTAATTGTGAATATTGTGAAAAAAAATGACTTTGAGATATCAAAAAGATAATGATGTTACTGACATGTAAATTCAACTAAATACACCACCCCCGTATCATATAGATGCTTTAATCTATGAAATCCGAAAAAATCCGAAATTCGGTCAAACCCAACTTTCCGAAAAAATCCGAAAGTCTGGTCGGACCTGGTCGCTCATCTCTAGATATAATAACGTTCTAAAGCTACTACCAGCAGCTATCTGTTGCTGAAAGACACCCTTGTCTTGTGACGTCTATTTGCCTACCATCATATGACGGCTTGGTCTATTGACAATACAAAAACTTGTATATAAGGTAGATATAAGTTTGAAACAACTACATAGAAGTAGACAATATATGTGACACTAGTTGGTTTACAATTATACATTGGTAACAACTGTTGCTTGAATCAGATCATCTGTTCCTGCCATTTGTTATTTTATCATTGTACTATATTTATTAACAATTGTAAGAACACCGCTCCATCACATATAGGTGTTTATGTTCATAATGAGTGTGTTCCTAGTGTAGGGACAGCATCTGGAATTGTGGGGATACCCATATCAGGGGGGGTTCCACTGTAGTGTCTAGGCAGGAACACTGCAGGCATTTGTACAGAGAAATATTTTCACCTTTTGTTAGTATTCACCCTGTTTATAATAAATCCTTCAGCACAACTTGAAGAACAGTTACACAGTCTCTTCTTCCTTTTTGATAAATTTGTAGTTTATTGATACTGTAAACTACCATGTTGGACATCATCTGACAAAGATTTGTAATTGTCCTAGGAAAAAACTTGATTTGATGCTGCTGGCCCACCAATGTCCACTGCTGTCCTGAGACAAAATGTCATTTTACGAAGCTCATTTACCAATATCCACTGCTGTCCTGGGAGAAAATTGATATTATGCCACTGATCCACCAAGGTCACTGCTGTCAATGGTGGAAACTAAATGATTGACCTTTTTTTGTCATTTTAACATTTTTGACACTGTTACAAAAATGTCTGTTAAAAAAACGTTACTCTGTAATTCCTACTTTTTTAGCTACTATAGTTTGGCTATTTTATTGAGATTCCTGATACATGAGATTTTCAAATTTTCCTGAATGTGACCCTAAATGTGATTCATTTTGCAAACCTTGCAAAATGAATTTTCAGCTGCTTCTCTCATCTCTAATTATGAAGATACAAGAGGGGGGATTAGGAGAACACAGGATGGGGGGATTATGACTATGTGGGGGCACAAGATGGTGGATTATGACTGTACAAGGAGACAGGAGGGGGGATTATGACTATATGACGAGACAGGAGAGGGATTATGACTATATGAGGGGACATGAGGGAGGGATTTTGATTACATGAGAAGACAGGAGGGGGGTGATGACTACATGAGAAGGGATTTCATTAGGTGTGAGGGCAAAAAGGAAATATTCACAGTGTGGAGGAAGCGATGGGACTTGTTACTGTGTGTGTGTCAAATAGGGGGAACTTTTCATATTGGGGCACTATGGATGGGGTATTGTATAAGGGTGAGGAGGGTACTGGAAAAGTGTGGAGCCTAAAACGTTTGTCCGAATAGAGGCTGCGGGGACAAGCCATGGCTAACAGAAGTCTTCAGGATGGCCTGGACCGAAGGGTGAAGAAAAGAGAAAATGAATGACTGATGAGAAAAGACTGGATGTCACTGGATGTAACTGTACCCTGATCACTATACTGTCACTACGTGGGTTCTGGCCTCAGGCAGCAGAAAAGCTAAAATGGGCCCTAATTCACTCCTTAAAGTCCACAGTATAGGTCAATTTCTCTGTATGCTCCACTTTGATTTTTCTTTTTACAAAGCACATGATAATATCTGCTGGTACTATAATATCATACAAATTCTGTATTCTCACACAAACCCAAAGCAATAAAATTTATAGTGTATTCGCCCCATGTGAATTCATCCTAAAAAGCTTTGGGTGATAGGAGTTTGTCTACATTATCTGGTCTTAAAAAATGGATAAAATATTCTTAGCTTACATGATTTCCTTTTCATTTTGTATTATTTTTGATAAATCATTTTGTGTATAATTTGTTTGTGCCCATTGCCTTCCAACAGTGCCATTCTGTTAAATATTATGTTATTCTTTAAATAAGTGTTGATGATGCTTGCAGTAATAGTCACTAGTAGAGTTGTTTTAAGATGCAATTGAATATCTCAGCAGGGTAGCTGCTTCAAAATAATGTTTCCGCACCCTTCAGTGAAAAAAATTAAGCTTGTGTTTTCTTATGGTTTAAATATTCAGTATTCATAAATGAAGTACAATAAAAGGAAATCAAAGCAAAAATAAAACATTGCTTACATAATAAAATTAGAAGTCTTATGTGTATTTAGAATTGTTCTTTAAAGAATAATACATAGCACACCTCCCACACTATTATATAAGCACAGTTTTATACTTCCCAGCTGCTCCTGGGGCGTGCAAACCTTTAAAATAAATATATATTGTAATTAAATGTAAAAAAATGGACCCCTGTGCTCTGGGTGAAACTAAGCTGTAGCCTGATGGATGCAGACTGAGGTCATCTTCACTGCAGTGACTTTGAAAATTACTATACAGTCACCGCAGCGTAATTTTGAATTAAAGCGTTCTAGACCTGAATTCTTTCATTTCTTTCCATACTCTGATTTTCCATGTTCAACCTCTTCCTTGTCTGTTTCTGTATCTCTTAGGTTGGGATTACACTGTGTGTTTCCCAAACGTTCAGAGTGTATGCCAGAAAATTTCAATACGTACATGTAAAAAATCTCTATATGAGTCTATTAGTCAGAGGTAGGACAAAAGAGTCCATTAGGCACATGTTGTCTTGGCTAAGCAGACTCTGCACTGCGCTGTGGAATACCCAGACTTCCTATAGTAACTTTGTTCCACTGGGGTCAGTTCCTCTGACTGCTGAGGTAACTGCCGTACACATTTTAGAGAGGTTTCTTGCGTGGACAAGGTAATCCTTCTGTGGCTGCTCTCCCCTTCATACTTTCTAGCACTGCATAAGAAGAATCTGTGGCTTGCTTGGTTGTGTCCCTGTCATGGGACCTTGCCTAAGCCAGGCCCTGGCTTAACTTCAGCAGAGACTTGATCCAGTTGCTTCCTCACACACTAACTACAGACTGAAAACTGACTAACTCCTCCCACCAGGATCTAACTTCTTTCTACAGGGGTCTGTCTAAACCTTCCAGTAAATGTTGGTGGTGCTGTGTATGTGAAGAGAGAGAAGGCAGAGGATAGGATGATGGATAGCACCTGCACCTGTGAATGGACAAAGAACAACATGTGACATATAAACAGTTAACCCCATGTCTCCTTCAGCTGTGCGTAAGAGAACAACAAATGTTTTGGTGACATCTAGTGGAAATAACACCAACTGACAAGGATACTTCATCCCACCTGTGTGAACCCGAGGGAGTTACCTTACTCAGGTACAATAAAGATTTAGGGGCCTGTACCGGGTCACTACACTATTCTTGGGTACATGCAATATTTTTACAAAGAGAAGATGAATAAAAAGCAGCATTTTTTTAGCCATCTTCTTATTGCAGATATAATACACAGCAGTACAGATTTGCACTGCAGTGTAATATTCCTGACAGTGCTGCACCAATAGGTAAAGCTGATCAGGCTTCCATTATCAGGAAACTGAAGGCCAGTCACAGGCCATGTTGCCAGTTACCATGCATGCCATCAGCACCAGAACTGCCGGCTGCCAGTGGAGAACAGAGGGAGCTCCCTACCTCTGTAAACATTCTATATGCTGCAATCACACTGACCGCAGCCGATGAAGGGTTAACCAACAGGATCGGATCTCAGCTCCACTCAAGTTGTGGCAAGGAACCTGGGAACAGATGAAAGCCGTCTCTTGCTGCAGTTAGAACAAGCACTGCTGCTGCACTCCGAGGGGATGAATTAAGTGCTCGGAGGGGATGATTGACAGGCAGATAGGCCGTTACTGGTTTCTCTGTCAATCATCCCCTTGAGTGTGCTGACAGGCAGAGAGCGGTGGCAGGAATTGGGAGAATAGTAGGGATCTGTAACAGCTGGAGTGTAGTGGATCTGCTGAGCCTATGAAAGTGATAGTGTAATCTGCATCAGAAAGCGGAGTCTAAGGGGCTGCTGGTCTTCGCCAGAGGCTTGCTGTGGGGACTGATCCTCCAGCAGGCATACTGACTTCACATCACTGCACCTGCTGACAGGATGAGGGAGGTGCAAGGAGAGGAAAGGAGAGGGCACGTGCCCCAGGTGCCCTCCCTTTAATGCGGGCCTGAATGTAAGAGGCTTTTGCTAATTTTTTTGCTATTTTATTTTTTTTATTTTATTTTTTTGCAGAAATCAATAGTACTGGCGATTTTAAGAAACTTTGTAATTGGGTTTATTAGCCGAAAAATGCATTTTTATAATGAAAAAGCACTTTATAGCTCTCCCTCCTGTCTTCATGATTGTCTATGGAGAGGAGAGGGGTGGAGGGAGATGAGGCACCAAAACAGGACAACAAAGTTAATTTACAGCTACATCACCAGTTATCTCCTCTGACCTCAGCACTGACCTCTCTGACCTCTGAATACCAGCTTCACACAGCTCCCCACTGTGTAATCCTTTGTTCTCTGCACTCTGCTGCCGACTAATCTCCCTCCTTCCTCCTCCCCCTCCCCTCTTCATAGAACAGACAGGGCCCGACTGATGTAAAACAGTCAAGGTTTCCTGATAATGAGCAGTGGATGAGAGAGAGTGTGTGGGAAGGGGGGACCTGGGAAAAAACTTTTTGAATGCAGATAAGGGCATATTTGCCTTATAAACCCAATTACAAAGTTTCTTAAAATTGCCTGTACTATTGATTTCTGCACCAAAAAAAAAAACAACAACACAGTGACACTAAATAAAACCTTGAAAATCCCTTTAATTCCGTGCTTATGGAAAATGAAAAAACTGCCTTGTACATATGAGAATTTTGATTCTATTGAGTTCCAGGTGGGTCTTTATGTGAACTTTTGAGTTGACTTCCCAGGCCTGAGATCACAGTCAACATAATTTGATAACTGACCAGCCTTATGGCTCATTCATGCACCATGTTGGAGCTATAAGTGTGAGCCATATAGAAGGAAGTGTCAGGAGACTGTGTTGGTCTATTGAAGGGGAGCATTCCACTGTGACAGGTTAGCCGGGTTATTATACTTAACAACAAATAAGCTGCCTATATAATAGCCAAGAAACAAAATACACCAGTAACAATCATGAGTTATTGCCAAGTGAGCTCATATATACATCAGCCTTATAATGATTTCACTACCCATTGATTTCATTGGGTCCACTGCAAATCTGCAAATTCCTGCAGCAGAAAACCCACAGTGGAAAACCCACTGAAGCAGAGTAAGGGCTCATTCTTTTGTTGAGTGATCTGACTTTGATAGCTTTTAATTTCCATTCTACTGCTGGCTTTGGATAGTCTGGGGATGAAAACTTTTTATTTCAATACTTTTTATAATTCTGCAAACAACAATATCAAGTATTATTGTAGTTGAAAAATGGGAAAAAGGAAAGGAGTGATTTAAATTGTATAATTAATCTTGTGACATTCGTACAGCTTTTTTTTCTTTTTTTTAGTATACTTAAAGTCTTTATAAGATGATGTGGAGCGGATAAATACTTACATTAAGTAAGAAGTTGGATTGGACAAGCTTTAACACAGTCCCTATTTGCTCTCACCAAAAAATGGGAGGTGATCACTATTTGTGTCCGTCTTCTGACATCATAATGGTGCCTAAATTATATATTCCAATTTCATACAGGTGGATGACTGTTGCTATTAAAGCTGTTACGCTACAGAAAATCTGTGAGCATCCTTGGTTTTATGAATAGCAGATAGAAAACTATTATTAGACCTCTGTGCAGAATGTCTGTTGTAAATCTGAATATTAGCAGCTTGACCTTTATTTAAAAAATAAAAGCAACTTCAACCTATCTACACGATTCCAGTGACATAATATTAGCCTTAACAATGGCTATTGTCATTATAAAAGGTGAAGGAAATGGCTTTTCTAAATCAATATCTCACCCTATTTTTCTGACTACTGCAAATAACATCCTGAATAGGACATTATGCTCTATCTTTCTAGGTTGAAATACATCAGTCTTAGCATCCTACACCTTTCATTATATACATAATACAACTCACCAGTGATATACTAATGCACTATGACGGTAACAGAAAACAAGGCCATGAGTAGGCTAAGTTCTATATAAAACAGGAAGAGCCTACATTTTATTTTTGAAGAAATATATACTGAAAAGAACTCACATGCCAAATCATCTAGTCATTGTGCACATATGCAAATAAGCTTGGGTCATCTTGTCTATTAAATAAGTGTCTAAAGTCCCAAAGGTTGGACAGTAGCATTTATAGGATGCTAGTAAGGAAATACAGGTGCTTTTCAATTAATTAAAAGTTTATATTTTGGTTATTCAATTCAAAAAGTGAAACTCACATATTATATAGATGTAAGTGTATTTCAAGCATTTATATCTTTTATTATTAATAATTATGGCTTACAGTTAATAACAATCTAAAAGTAAGTATCTCAGAAAATTAGACTATTGTGAAATAGTTAAACATTGCAAACTCGTGGGGACGGGGGATTCATTGCTGTACATCAGTGGTGGGATGAAAAAAACTCTTGCTCCACTTGTGAATTTTCTGAAATTTTGTGGATGGCCGTTATTTAATGGCAAATTATTGCCATTATTTTAAATGGCAGCCATCCACTAGATTTCATTAGGGGATTTGAACCAGAGAATGAACTGCTGGCAGATCTATAGACAGGTGAGTTACCCCTAGACCAGGGGTCCTCAACTGGCGGACCGCGGTCCGATCCCGGACCGCAGAGGCCAGCCGTCCGGACCCCAGACCTCCAAACCACCCGAATCCGCCGGGACAATAATCTCCCGCTCTACCGGGACGGCCCCCATGTGTCCCACTCCCCACCGCACTGCCTCACTCCCCATAGGCGTACTGTCCTTAGATTTCAGTACGCCTGTGGGGCTGGGGGCAGTGTCGGGGGATTCCCCAGCAGAGCCATCTATAGGGGAAGAGCACACAGGGGGGCTATATACTACAGGAGGAGAGCACACAGGGGGGCTATATAATACAGGGGGGCTATATGGGAGGGGGAGAGCACAGGGGGCTTATTTACTACAGGGGGGGAGCACACAGGGGGGCTATATGGGAGGGGGAGAGCACAGGGGGGCTATATACTACAGGGGGGCTATATAGGAGGGGGCTATATACTACAGGGGGAGAGCACACAGGGGGCTATATACTACTGGGGGAGAGCGCACAGGGGCTATATACTACAAGGGGAGAGCACACAGGGGGGCTATATACTACAGGGGGCTATATGGGAGGGGGAGAGCACACAGGGGCTTTATACTACAAGGGGGCTATATGGGAGGGGGAGAGCACACAGGGGGGCTATATACTACAGGGGGAGATCACACAGGGGGGCTATATACTACAGGGGGGCTATATGGGAGGGGGAGAGCGCACAGGGGGGTTATATACTACAGGGGGGCTATATGGGAGGGCGAGAGTGCACAGGGGGCTATATACTACAGGCAGAGCCGACAGGGGGGGCTATATACTTCAGGAGGGAACAACAGGGGGGCTATATACTACTAGGGCAGTCACCCCCTTTGTACCTAATTTGAAAGGGCTGGTGAAAGAGAAAATGCCAGTTTTCCCACTAATTAGCATCAATTCTGTATGTAAATAGTTAAACAACGTTTGTGAAAAGTAACAAAACACGTTTCCTACTGATGTTCAGCTCGGACCTTCACCTGACAATAGACCCCGGTAAGTGGCCCTTCACTTAAAGTTGTTGAGTACCCCTGCCCTAGACCATAGCTCCAACACATTTGGGTTCAAAGATTGAACTATAGTTGAGTGTTTCTTTTAGACATAAGCTGCCCACAGAGGACTGATCTGCAGACACTGGCTGACAGAGGATTGCTCAGAGACACTGGCTGACAGCTGAGTGAGCAGGAGGCAAGGCAGCATTGATTATTCATGAAGAAGAGGGAGGAGGAAGGAGTGGTGAGGCGTGTCAGAGTGTGGCACAAAAAACTTCTGTTTGACTCATTACAGGAGATGTAAGATTATGCATAATCCACTGCATGGACAAATTACCAAAAGGTACCATGCTCACAAGGGGGCTGGCAACTAAAGCACACTGTCACCACCTCAGGTAGGGTCCGGGAGCTTACAGATTCCCTTTAAATGGCTATTTCCAGGGCCGTCTTACCCATTGGGCATGGTAGGCGGCTGCCCGGGGACCCTTGCGTCCTAGGGGGCCCCTGCCCGCTGTGACAGCGGGCAGGGGCCCCCTAGGACGCAAGGGTCCCCAGGCTGCCGCCTCCCATGCCCAATTGGTAAGACGGCCCTGCGCGCGCCCCCCCTTCCCCTTCTCTTGCGACCGCAAGCACTTTCTTGCTTGCGATCGCAAGAGGAAATCCGGCCCCGGCTGATGCGTCGCTCCCTGGGGGATTCTCCGGGAGCGCACGCATCAGGAACCTCAATGCGCGTCGCTGGGGCTTCCTGTACCGGAAGTCCCGGCCTGGGCGCACACTGAGCTTCCGGATGTGTGCGCTCCCTGAGAATCCCCCGGGGAGCGAAGCATCAGCCGGGGGCAGAAGAGGAGAGGAAGCAGCGACGGGGGAGCGCTGGTAGGTGAGTTGGGTGTTTGTTTTTTTTATCTGCTGTGCAGGGGGGAGCCATCTATAAGGGGGGAATACGGGGGAGCCATCTATAAGGGGGGAATACGGGGGAGCCATCTATAAGGGGGGAATACGGGGGAGCCATCTATAGGGGGGGATACAGGGGGAGCCATCTATAAGGGGGGAATACGGGGGAGCCATCTATAGGGGGGGATACAGGGGGGAGCCATCTATAGGGGGGGATACAGGGGGAGCCATCTATAGGGGGGGATACAGGGGGGAGCCATCTATAAGGGGGTGATACAGGGGGAGCCATCTATAGGGGGGGATACAGGGGGGAGCCATCTATAGGGGGGGTACAGGGGGGAGCCATCTATAGGGGGGATACAGGGGGGAGCCATCTATAGGAGGGGGGGGGATACAGGGGGAGCCATCTATAGGGGGGGATACAGGGGGGAGCCATCTATAGGGGGGGATACAGGGGGAGCCATCTATAGGGGGGATACAGGGGGGAGCCATCTATAGGGGGGATACAGGGGGGAGCCATCTATAGGGGGGGATACAGGGGGGAGCCATCTATAGGGGGGGATACAGGGGGAGCCATCTATGGGGGGGATACAGGGGGAGCCATCTATAAGGGGGGAATACGGGGGAGCCATCCATAGGGGGGATACAGGGGGGAGCCATCTATAGGGGGGGATACAGGGGGGAGCCATCTATAGGGGGCAATAAGGGGGAGCCATCTATAGGGGGGATACAGGGGGAGCCATCTATAGGGGGGGGATACAGGGGGGAGCCATCTATAGGGGGGGATACAGGGGGAGCCATCTATAAGGGGGGAATACGGGGAAGCCATCTATAGGGGGGGATACAGGGGGAGCCATCTATAAGGGGGGAATACGGGGGAGCCATCTATAGGGGGGATACAGGGGGAGCCATCTATAGGGGGGGATACAGGGGGAGCCATCTATAGGGGGGGATACAGGGGGAGCCATCTATAAGGGGGGAATACGGGGGCGCCATCTATAGGGGGGATACAGGGGGGAGCCATCTATAAGGGGGGAATACGAGGGAGCCATCTATAAGGGGGTAATACAGGGGGAGCCATCTATAAGGGGGGGGATACAGGGGGAGCCATCTATAAGGGGGTAATACAGGGGGAGCTATCTATAAGGGGCCAATACAGATGTGCAGTGTGTAGAGAGATGAGGATGGTGACAGAGTGAGGAGCCTAATATGTCTGTCTGGCAGATTCTGTGGATTCGTGGCTCGGAGAAGTTCTTATAACGGCACAGGGCAAATGGAAAAGAAGATGAAAAGGGAAGAACTCCGATCAGAGAAGACGTCTCATGTGAGTCACTTGATGTATCTGCACTGTAATATACTGTATATGGTGTACAGAACCTGTGTAGAGCTGGGTACCTCTATATGACTGGATGAGGTGATAGTGATCTGTGTACAGTGGATTAGTCAGTAGCAGCGGTGGTGTTAGTCAGTATGCGGTGGTAATATTTGTTGCTTGTTATCTGGCATATATATAGAGAAGGGCAAAACAACATGTCTCATATAGACAGAGGAGCAACAACATGACTATTATATTATATATGAACCATGTTGTTTCCCTGTATTCTGTATAGATGAGACATGTTGCACTGGTGTGACAATAAACCCTGCAGATTGCTGTTGGAAGTGCTGTCTCCATTGCGTTTTTTGGATACTTTGAAGCCAACCTGGTCTGGTTTGGTGAGGCACGCACGGTTATATTTTGTTTTTGCGCTGCTGAAAGACTGTATTGTGAATTAAAGTTTATGTTAACAATAATTAGTATTTTTTATTGTACGTAATTGTACTGGCTAGGGGCGGGGTTGCAAAGATGGGGGGGGTTTTTGATGGCGGCGGCCGCGGGGGTGGGGCCCAATTCGCACCTCTGCCCAGGGGCCCATAATGCTGTTAAGACGGCCCTGGCTATTTCTTTTAACTTAGTGTAACACTAACATTCATAATCTTCTTGGTGGACTTTTTGGAAGTCTTTGACCCATTTTGATGAATTTGGCACAGAAAAAAAGCTCATAAATGTAGGCCACATATACACACAAACACATTTACAACTACTATTATAAATTACCTCAAAGGTGTTACATTCTTATCTGCTAATCAACACAGAACACCTGCAAAAGGTTTTCTAAGCCTTTACATGGGCCCTCAGTCTTTCAGTCTGGTCCAGTAGGCTACACAAATATAGGGAAGACTGTTGACAGTTTTCCAGAAGAGAGCCATTGACTCCATCCACAAGGAGTGGAAGCCACAAAAGGTCATTGCAAAAGAAGCTGGCTGTTCACACAGTGCTATATCTAAGTATATTTATGGAAAGTGTAATGAAAGGAAAAAGTATGGTAGAAAAAGATGCCCAAGCAACAGGGATAACTGCAGCCTTGAAGGGATTGTTAAAAACAGACCATACAAGATTTTGGGGGAGATTCAAAAAGAGTGGACTGTGGCTGGAGTCAATGCCTTACCACACAATGACATATTCAGGAGATGAGCTACAACGGTTGCATTCCTTGTGTCAAGCCACTCATGACCCAAAGACAATATCAGAAGTCTTAGCTAAGGGGACAAAGGGTGGGAATTGTTGCTTTAGGGTTTTTATCAGCTGTAAGCCATAATCATCAACATTAAAAGAAATGAACACTACAAATAGGTCACTCTTTATCAGAAGCACAATTGGGGGAAGGGGGTCACTTCCGGGCCCACACAGGCTGTTGGGTGTTATGCCATTTAAGAGGACAACATACAGTTAAATACAGGCTGCAGCAGTATAGCCTTTAAGATGCACAGTGCGTTACCACGCACTGCGAAGTCTCGCTCACTGCCAATAGTTGCCCGCTCAGCAGTAGAACAGTAGCAGGTGCTGCGGAGAAGTCTGGCAAAAATTTTTATTAAAGTATTATATTGCCCCCCAAAAGTTATATGAATTACCATATACGCTTATTACGGGAAATGCTTATAAAGTGCTTTTTTCTATGCACTTACTACTGCATCATGGCTTCACTTCCTGGATAATATGGTGATGTCACGACCCGACTCCCAGAGCTGTGCGGGCTGTGGCTGCTGGAAAGGATGATGGCAGATGGACACTGAGGGACATAGGGCACTGGAGGGACTCTGAGCATCCCTCTGCTATCATCCTCTCCAGTAGCCACAGCCCACACAGCTCTGGGAGTCGGGTCGTGACATCACCATGTTATCCAGGAAGTGAAGCCTTGATGCAGTAGTAAGTGCATGGAAAAAAGCACTTTATGTGCATTTCCATAATAAGTGTATATTGGGGATATTTATAACTTTTGGGGGGCAATACAATACTTTAATAAAAATTTTCGCCAGACTTCTCCTTTAAGAGGAGCACATACAGTTAAATACAGGCTGCAGCAGTATAGCCTTTAAGATACACAGTGCGTGACCACGCACTGGGAAGCCTCACTCACTGCCAATAGTTGCCCGCTCAGCAGTAGAACAATAGCAGGCGCTGCTAATACCCACTACTCTTTTTATTCTTATAGACCGCAGAAACCTCTGTCATGCAGCCTATGAGAAGCAGGAGCGCGTTCCCTCTGTACTGGCCGGTACAATGATACAACATCATCATGCTTGCCCAGAGATTATTAGTTTATTAAATATTATCGTTATTGGGGATGCATAGAGGAGGCCTATACTAAGTGGGGGTGGAATGCACAGAGATCCTGCTCAGAGGAGGTCTATACTATATGGGGTGAGGCTGCACTGGTAACTAAATGGGGAGATTGCACAAAGGGGGGGTCTATATTAGGGGAGGGATTGAGTGGAAGGGACCTATACAATATTAAAGAGTGGGCTGCACAGAGGAAGTCTATATTGGAGGGCTACAAAGAGAGGCCTGTAGTATATGGGGTTGTTACAGAGGGGGACTATACCATATAAGGGGGGGAGTTGCACAGAGGGGGCCTATACAATACAGTGGGAGGCTGTATAGATTGGCGCAATGCTAATTGGAGGGAGGCTGTACAGAGGGGGCCTATACTATATGGGAGGGAACTGTACAACAGGGGCCTATACAATATTGGAGGTGCACAGAGGCAAACTATACCATATGGGGGCTGCACAGAGAGGCCAATACTATATGATGGGGCTGAACAGATGGGATTTATACAATAGGATGGCTGCACAGAGGGAAGGCTATAGTATATAGGGGAATGCACAGAGGAGACCTGTTCTACATGGCAGAGCTGCATAGTTTACAATATTACATGAGGGCTGAACAGAAGGGACCTATAGTATATGTGCGACTGCACAAAAAGGGTTTATACTATATGGGAGGCTGCATAGTGGGGCCTATACTACATGATTGCTAAACAGAAGGGGCCTAAACTATATAGGGCTACACACAGAGGGGACTATACTATATGGTGGGCTGCACAAAGAGATCTATACTATAGAGGGTCTACACCGAGGGGTCTATACTATATGGGGGGCTGTGCAGAGAGGGGTCTCATACTATATAGGGACAGCAGAGAGGGGCATATACTATATGGGGACCTTATTACTACATGAGAGTTCAGAGCATACCTATTATATGGGGGCACAGGGGGGCCTAACTACTATGTTTGCTGGAAAAAGGAACCTTAAATGTTTCTCTGGCAGATTCTGGATGGAGGAGTTATGACTGGGAGAAGTCTTCAAAATAATCTGGGCTGGTAAAAAAGGAAAAGACGCCCCATGTGAGTCACTGGATGTAACTGCAATCACCTAAAAGGGTTTTCTCTTGCGAGCTAGACCGGTATTGACACGTCCTACTCTCACTTTTGGCGTTTGGCGGGGGGGCGAATGAGAAAGGCATGCAGCAATGCTGAGCTGAATCAACTCTGTGTCTCCTATTGAGATCACAGATCATAAGCCATAGACTCATTTGTAATCTCAGAGGAAGGCACAGAAGCTGTAAAAAGTATACTTACCAGCTGTTAAGGTCTAAACCACCAAGAATGTAAGCAGCCCGGACATGGCTCACAGAGTGGATGGCGGGGGTCAGTAACCTAGGCAATGAGCTGTCAACAATAGTGTAATAGAACAGGGACAAAATGCAAAAGTAAGCAATTTTGCTAATGACAAGCATTTCCAAAACTCCTTGCTTTTGCATTATCTAACAAATAAAAAAGTTTCGTAGATGAGAATTCCTCTTTAAAGGGTATATAAAGGATTGGAATGCCTCCAAAAAAAACAGCATCAACTGGTTCCGTGCGTATTAAGGCTATGTTCACACTGCGTATGTTTCCGGCCGTAGTGCGAACCACGAATATACCCACGTAGTTTTGAGGTTGATGCGTTCGCTTGAAAGTATACAATATACGCCCGCACAGTGCACACTACGTATGAGCTTACGGCCGGATCATATACGGCGCGTGAAAAATGAACAAGACCATTGTTTGAGGACGGAAATGTTCCAACTCACGGCCCTGGATTTCTATGCGGTCCCGTACGGAGTACTTATTTCAGCCAAATTAAACTTGATTTTTCGATCCAAAAGGTTCTGTAAGTTTTATTGGGCTGGACGAAGATTTCCAAGTAAATGACCTGCCTCAGATCGCTTCGAAACAAGCTAGGGAAGCATAACTGTACTACAGGCATATGTTCGCGGTTCATACGCATCCGGCCGCATGTCTATTTTTCCCACGCCAAATATTTTCAGCCGCACATGTACGTCGGCGTACGAAATGCGGCCGGACTCGTACGCAGTGTGAACATAGCCTAAAACTCATCTCCATTCAATGAGTGAAACTAAGCTTCAATCCCACACACAAACAGGACAGGGTGATACCATTTCTGAAATAGAGTGGCCATGTTTTTTTTTTAATCCTGGATAACCCTTTTCATTTTTATATGTTTAATTATGTTAAATGTAGAAAGCCTTTTACACTGTTCTTAATCATTACTCACTATGAGTAACGTAGCTGAATATACCCTTTATTATTCAGAAAGCATTGTCTGCTGAGGTTCCCTATGGGTAACATAATTGGTTGGGGGCCCGCTTAAACTTACTCACCCAACCCCTTCCCAGTCTAGACCCCTACCTATGCCTCTGCATTGTATGTAAAATGTAATATATGTGACTACTAGGTACTCGGAACTACTATGTATGTGAGGCACTTGATTAAT
Source organism: Dendropsophus ebraccatus (assembly GCF_027789765.1). NCBI lineage: Eukaryota > Metazoa > Chordata > Amphibia > Anura > Hylidae > Dendropsophus > Dendropsophus ebraccatus. Next base: position 116,255,003 of record NC_091455.1, on the reverse strand, counting down.
AAAATCCAACCAGCTGAACATAGTAAATCCTACAGGTATTTATGTCTTTAAGTAATTAGTTTAAAAGTTAGATTCTTCATTATTTCACCATCTCAATCTAGAGATTTCCATCTAATTCTGGCCTCAGAAACAATTAACAATGTCAAAACAATGGCACAGATCTGTAGTAACAACTACATAATACAGAATGCATTTATTTTTAACATTTATTTAACCCTTTCCCGCACGAGGACGTAACTGTACGTCCTCGCGCGGGTGGGGGCGTTCGGAGCGGGGCCGCGCGGTGACCCCGCTCTGAACCGCCGTGGTCCTGGGTGCCACATGTAGCCGTGCCCGCTAATTAATTCTTAAGATGCAGCTGTCAAAGTTGACAGCTGCTGTTAGGATCAGGACAGAGAGACACAAGGACAGGTGAGCCCTGAAGCTGGCACCCGCCCCACTGCCCCTACCTGCTTGCCTCAGATGGTCTAATTAGCAAACGGACAACTGGACGGCAGTCCCTGATCTCACTACAGTGAATACACAAAACAAAACAAGACAATACACAACACAATAAAGGGAAGGTCAGAAGTCTGAGTCAAAACCAGCCGAGCAACAAAGTATCAAATCGTGTCCAAAAGAATAGTCAAGTAGTCAAAGCTTAAGTCAGGTAACCAGAATATGAATGCAGGAACGCTAGATCAAGTAACACCAGGCAAGCCAGGGACTTTCACAGGCGAAGCATAGTAGACTGGGGAGGATACTTATAGGTCCCAGACTCAAGATTACTGACAGCTGATTGGCAGAGTCAGCTGTCAATCTACAATCAGTTCAACACACAAAACAGCTATGCTGATCAGCCAGGGGAGTGAAACCCTGGCCTCTGCTACAACACGGAGTAGCAGAGCAGAGTAATTAAAAAACATGAGAAGCAGTCCGGCTGCTATGGACGCCATCGTCGTGCCCCTAGCATCTGGCCTGAGTGGTTATGTATGCTTTGGCTGCACGCATCGGCGACGCCGGGAACCGAATGCACGGTCCAAGTCCTAACAGCAGCATCTGAAGACTTCAGAGCAGCTCTTCCCTGGTGTCTAGTGGGAAGATCACTCCCCCTGTGACATTGTCACGGAGGAGCGATCTCTGTGACTGATGCCAGCCGGGGTCTGCGCCGCAAAGGCGCTGATCTCAGCTCGGCATTCGGTTGCTTCAAGCTGCAGCAGCCGGAAGCAAACGAGTGCCGATCTCATCGATCTATGCTGCATATCTATACAGCATTGATCTGAATGAGAGATCAGTGCACTTATACTAGAAGTCCCCCAGGGGGGCTTCTAGTATAAGTGTAAAATTAAAAATAAAGTGTCATTATTAGAGATGAGCAAACCTCCAGCATGCTCGAGTCAATCCGAACCCGAACTTTCGGCATTTGATTAGCGGTGGCTGCTGAACTTGAATAAAGCCCTAAGGCTATGTGGAAATCATGGATATAGTCATTGGCTGTATCCATGTTTTCCAGACAACCTTAGAGCTTTATCCAAGTTCATCAGCCCCGGCTAATCAAATACCGAACGTTCGGGTTCGGATCGACTTGAACCTGAACCTGGTTCGTTCATCTCTAGTCATTATTAATAAAAAGCCCCCTGCCCTAATAAAAGTCAGAATCACCCCCCTTTTCCTATTTTATAAATAAAAATAAATAAATAAATAAACATGTTTGGTATCGCCGTGTGCGTAATCGCCCAAACTATTAATTAATCACATTACTGATCTCTCACAATAAACAGTGTAACCGCAAAAAAATCCCAAAGTGCAAAATTGTGCATTTTTGGTCGGATCAAATCCAGAAAAATTGTAATAAAAAGCGATCAAAAAGTCACAAAAATGACACCTCACACAGCCCCATAGACCAAAGGATAAAAGAGCTATAAGCCTTGGAATGGAGCGATTTTAAGGAACATATATTTGTTAACAATGGTTTGAATTTTTTACAGGCCATCAGATACAATGAAAGTTATACATGTTACATATCGTTGTAATCGTAACGATTTCAGGAACATACATAACATGTCAGTTTTTCCATAGGACAAAGAAAAAGAATTGTGGGGTTTTTTTTAATTTTACTGTGCATATAATTTTTTTTTGTTTTCGCAGCATATTTTATGCAAAAATTCAGCCTGTCATTGCAAAGTACAAAGTATTAATGCCGCAAAAAATATGGGCTCATGTGGGTCTGTAGGTGTAAAAATGCAAGTGCTATGGCCTTTTAAGCACAAGGAGGAAAAAACTAAAACGCAAAAACGAAAATTAGCCTGGTCCTGAGGGGGTTAAGTAACAGTTATACATTTTCATAACATACAGTGTCATTTATCTGGCCAGTAATTTATAGTCTATTATTATGCTCTAAGTTACTACATGACCATGAAAGCTCCCATGTAATTGAAATTTCAAATCACTTTCTGCAAATAAGCTTTAGAAATATTCTAGACTTCACTGTAGAAGTAAGAGCAGTCCTTACTATATGGATATGCATTTGCTTTCCTTTACTGAGAGGTCAATAAAGTATTGATTAAGTCACAGAAAAAAAAAATTGTCATTCTTCTGATATTGCTTTCCTTTAAACTTATAGTTATCTTCTCTAGGAAGAAAAGATCAGACCGCTGAATGACCTCATCAGAAAATATATCAATATATTCAAGTCTGCCTGCACCTAGTAAGTGACCTTTCCATTACTTCCAGTATAATACTGAGCTTCCCTTTCCTCTATTTTACAGAAGCATAAAAGGGTCAGAATGATTTGGTTCAGCATAACCTTCCACAATAGAAATGAAAATACATGAGGCTTGGATAGCTGACAGACTGATTTGCCTGATGATCTGCTTGAGGTCAATGCACACTGTGTTCTTGCATACGATACTCAAGAGTACATTTAAAAAAAACATCATAGTCAAGCGATGCTCTTAGAATTTCTAATGGAAATATCAGCAGAAATTTCAGGAAAATAATATTAAAAAGGAAAGTAATATTTAAACATATCTTTCACATCATAGATTCAATGAATTCATGAAATAAATATATAATTACAAATTGCATAAGAACAAATGCATAGAATACAAATTACCAGTGTGCCTTATCCATAAATCCCTTAAAATTGTTATCTATATGCCCTACATTAGAGTTCTCCTCAAGACCCTCCTTCACGTGCCAGGTCATAAAGTTTTTTGGCATTAGCATAGATATAAAGCTAATTATTCTGGCGGGATAAGTTGCAATTTTTTAGTCACCACTTTGGGTGTATATGTATTTTAAGATTTCATTTATAATCAGTTTTGGATTATAAAACAGTGGTTATTTAGATTTTTTACTAAGGGTGCCATCACACACAACAGATCACAGCAGAAATCTTGCCGCGATTTTGCAGTGAGATCCGTTCTGATCCGAGGTCCTATGTGAATAAATACTTGCAGCGGATCTTTCAGACCGTTGCGAGTATGTAAATCCCCCGTCCCCTTAAAGTGACACCCCATTTTGTCATTTTTACATCATTAAAAATGTTTAAATGACTAATTTAGCTGTCTCCATACCTTCTTTCAGATTATTAATCATGGTGCTTGTTCTTGTCAAAAGTGTACTTTAATCCGCTTGTTACTGCGCCAAAGGGGCATGGCTTAGTCTCTAATGCGACACATTGTCCCGCCCCATCTGTGATGTCATCACCGCATAGGTCCGGCCCCCTTAGCGGCCATTGGTGTGGGTCAATCTAGGGGGTGGGGCCTAAATCTTTAGGCTGGCCCTTCCAATGGCTGCTGAGGGGGCGGGGCCTATGTGACAAAGGCGTCACGGATGGGGCGGGGCTAAGTGGCACTTAGGCCACAAAGCCCCGCCCACATATACCAATCCACAGATAATAAAAAACACTTTTTACCAGAACAAGCACCATGACGAATAATATAAAATAAGTAATGAAAGCTGCAACATTTACCCTTTACACCTGTGGAGAGCAGTCAAAAAGCAAAAAGGGGGTGACAGTGTCACTTTAACTCACAAACTGCCGACACATACATTACTTTACACTTGCTGAAAGGGGGCCAGGCTTGCTGCTCTCCCACTTAGCCAATCAGTGGCTGCAGCTAGGCAAGGTACTGATTGGCTGAGCGGGAGAGCAGGAAGCTAAGGCGAGAGAGCTCCCTCTGTTACTATTGGCAACCTACAAATGGGATTGCAAGTGCAGATGGTTGCCATTCTAGCTGAGGGCCTAACAATGGCCTTTAGGCCTGCCATAGATTTGTGTAATAATGCTTTAGTGTGTTAAGTATACCAAAGCATTAAAGCGATCAAATTACTACAATATTTTAAATATTACAATAGAGACTATTGAATTGAAAACCTACAGGGGCTGGTTGCAGTGTAATTTTTTCCATCACGATCTATATCTATAGTTTTTATTGGTATCATATTGGTGTAAAGGAAATTTACCTGAAACATGTTGGCTTCAGTCTTTTTTCACTTGAAATCAAATTTTTATTGCCATTCTAGTAAAAATAGATACTTTACTGCTACTGGACATTTTTTTTTCCATGTAACATGTTTCTAAGGATATGCAGGTGAGTGCAATAGGATTGAACATTAGATATTTCCTCATTCGGAGAGTTGAGTGCACTAAATCTGTGTTACTGTGTGAAAAATTTGGGTGTCATACTGAGAAAAATAAAGTCTATCAGAGCATGCATTGATGGGTTTGACAGCAGATTACACAGACATCCCTAGGAGATTGGTCTGGCACAAGGAGGTGCAAGGAAGATAGATCAATGTATGGACTACAAGATTTGTCAAATCTCAATAAATAACACATTATGAGGTTCTTAAGGTGTTTGAAGGTGTTTCAATTGAAGATATGAAATATTTATTGGGCTGGACTTCAGGGAGGCCTTCATAACCTCGAAACAGGGAGGCCATTAATATCAAGCAACCGATGTTGTTTTGCCTAAAAAAGAAGTTGTAGGAACATAGGGGGCGATTTATCAAACTGGTGTAAAGTAGAATTGTCTTAGTTGCCCCTAGCAACCAATCAGATTCCACTTTTCATTCCTCACAGATCCTTTGGAAAATGAAAGGTGGAATCTGATTGGTTGCTAGGGGCAACTAAGACAATTATACTTCTACACCAGTTTGATAAATCTCCCCCTATGTTCCTACAACTTCTTTTTTAGGCAAAATAACATCGGTTGCTTGATATTAATGGCCATAATAATCATCATATTTCGAGATGAGCGAACCGAACATCCCGAACGGAGATTCCTCGCGACCTTTACAAAAAAAATGTATCAGTCAACAAACAAAACTTTTTTGAAAGTTCGTCCCAAAGTTCGTACAAAATGGCGGCCTCACATAGTACGTAATATTACATCAAAAGCACGAGTGCAAGGAATTATCCATAATCCCTTGCAACATCACACTTTTGCCCTCATATAGCAAGTCAGCTCCTGTACAGTGAACTGTACATTTACACTAGCTATAGAGAGATAGGTAGAGGGACAGTTAGAGAGGCAGGCTAATGCTGCGTTTACACGTAACGATTATTGTGCGAATTTGCGCGATAACGGTCGAATTGGAACGATAATCGTACGTGTAAACGCAGCGAACGATCGAACGACGCACGATAAATCTTACATCGTGATCTTTCAGCAGGTCAGCAAATCGTCGTTCATCGTACGCAAAAAATTCGCAAATCGTTCCGTGTAAACAGTCGTTCGCCGATTTAACCAATGTGTGAGATAGGCTTAAACGATCGCAAAACGATCGCAGTGCGAATTTTCGTACGATATATCGTACCGTCTAAACGCTGATCGTTATAAAAAAAAAAACGTAAATCCGACATCGCTAATCGTACGATCGGGCTAATAATCGTTACGTGTACACGCAGCATTAGAAAGGTTTATAGGAGGTTGATTTGGTATCAGGGACAGATGGAGAAATAGTTTTAGAACAGGCCACCTAACGTAACCTGACAGGTAACTGACAGATTTAACTTCACCCTGGTGACCTGTGGATGTTGCTGAACCACTGACATACTATGAGGGATTGTACACCAGTAATCCACCATCATCCACAGCCGAGTGAGCCTCCTGTCAGGTGTTCATAGGGACAACCTTGGTGTAGGTGGGGTACGGTAGGAATCAGCCAACAGGTAAAGAAACATATTATCATTCAACGGTGACAAATAGAGTGCAATAGGCATAAATATCACAATCACTATAAATAAAAGTGGGATGTACTTAAAATAGGAAAAACTCAAAGCCATTGATAAGGCATTTGTAAACAACACTTGTAATCAGCATTCATTTTGGTACAAAGTACTCCTTTAAATTTCAAGTATAACTGAGACAGGACTCCTCGACCATTGAGTTACCCCCCTCTCCCCACAATGGTGCTGTAACCAAGCCAAACATATCCCCCATATTCCATATGTGCCAATGGTTGATGCATTCCTAGTTAAGCGAGCGCCAAACTGATAAATCTGGGCTAAAATTCCCCTTTTACATTGGAGATAAATTAATTGAGCTCTACAGTCTGTTTTTCCTGTCAGTAACTAGATAATGAAGTTTTTGTATCTGGCCATTTTTTTATAACACTTATATTATAATTTTATACAAGTACACCTATAATAAAAATATATACACACCTGACAACAGACCCACATCCACAATGACATCATTATAATAATGCAGTCTGTGCTTGAAGCATTTAGGTGATCCGTTGTCCTCATGTTTCATCAATGAAATTAAAAATAAATATGTAAAAATTTCTAGGTGACAGGTGGACTTGCATTCCCTAGCAATAAAAGTGTTTCTATCAAACTTAATGGGCCAGGGACTTTTCAGTGAATAATCAGCCGCTTGTCCTTGACATTTTGCCTATCAGTATTGAGATTGCCATAAAATGTTTGTAAGAAGTGATCTCAGTTGAGTCATTCAGTCTATAATAGCTATAAAGAAAAAAGGAGAAATATTCCACAAGCAGGGCTCTGAAGTAGAACACATTCCTGATGAAATAGTCCTGACATTACAGCCTTGTTTATTAATTAAAGTGAAGAGTAATTCAAGCAGTGCAGTACTGCAGTGAGAACATTTTTGTGAGAGTTGTCCACTGGAAGGAGTTATAGAAATTACCAAAGCCTCTTCTTGCTTTGTTTCTGAAAATTATTATAATGAATAAAGTTGTTTTCCAATTTAAACTTACTTGTCCCCTATCCATAGGATAGAGGACAAGTATGAGATTATGGGGGTTCTGACATTTGTGCCCTCAGGGAATTTTTTGTTATGCATCTCAAATCCTATGTTATAAATGGAGCTGCGGGGCGATGCGTGACCTGCAGCTCTATTCATTCTCTATGAAGCTGACAGAAAAAGCTGAGTACAGCACCTGTCTCTTTCCGGTAGCTCCATAGAGAATGAGAGGAGCTGTGGGTCACGTGCTGACTAGGGATGGTCCGAACCGAGTCTGGTTCGGGTTCGTACGAATCCGAACCCTCGGTAATGATTCAAGCTGTCTGCCCGCTCTGTGGAGCGGGTGGATCCAGCGGGAGGACCACCTGGAAAACTGGGATACAGCCACAGCCATAGGCTGTATCCCAGTTTTCCAGGCGTTACTCCCGCTGTATCTGCCCGCTTCACGGAGCGGGCAGACAGCGGGAATCTGCTGCCGAGCGTTCGGGTTCATACGAACCCGAACCTCGGCAGGTTCGGACCATCCCTAGTGCTGACCAACGGCTCCATTAAAAACAAGGAGTCAGTGCACTGATCTAGAGATCCTGGGGGGGAACAGAGGTAAGACTCGTGCAATCTCATACTTGTCCCCTATGCACAGGATAATATATAAATCAGAAAAACCCTTTAAATTACCGACTATGACTTATGACAGTGCAGCTCAGTTTTCAAAGAACATTATGACTAATCCTATACGAACAACTTTAATTTAACCATTCATGTTATAACGCACAGCAGAGTCTATTGTTACCTTGAATTGTATGTGAGCCAGTTATCACAGGTGTCAATCAGAAGAATTGCTAAGAATTTTCAATTATTTGCTCGTAAATTGAAACCACATGTGTGGCGTTCTTATCCTATGCACATGTCTGGATTAGGTCAAGCACACAATAGCAAGGATCCTTACAGGACTTCTACACCATCAATGACACTTTAAGATTTAAGATACAAGACAGGTTTGCGTTCTAATAACCATCAGACTTGATTTCAGCTTATCAGCTTAAACTATAATGCCCATTTATTTTATTTTTTATCAATAGTTATAACTAATGCTATGTCATGAAGAAAAGCAATTAAGTCTGGTGTTATTAGAACATGATCTCTGTCTTCTTCATTCAAAAAACTGTATGGGGCCCCATTATTCCTGTACGCTGCCCCCCCCCCGCGCCAAACACAGACAATGACACACATATACACAGAGGCACCATTAACAAATATACAGATACGCCACTGACATACACACGTATATACGCTGTAATGTGATTACACTAGTGCTGATGTATACACCATGAATAGACTGTACACAGGGAAAACATCTCAGTGTAATACAAAATACTCAACCAGAAATAAAAGAAAATGCAGCAGATATTAGTGGTGGGTTCTTATTAGAGCCCAGCATTAACCCCTTAACGACATCGGGCCAACGTATACGCTCCCGCAGGGTGGGCTTTAACGCAAACGGGCGTATACGTACGCCCGATGTTTCCCCGATCGCTGCGTGTTCGCACACAGCGATCGGGGAAGATGGCCTGTTATAAATCATAGCAGGCCATCTTAGCTTCACGGCACGGGGGGTGGTTAACACCCCCCGTGCTTACGATCGCCGCTATAGGCTGATCAATTCAGATCAGCCAATAGCGGTGATCGGAACCTTTCCGGGTCATCGGTGACCCGATGACCCGGAAAGAAATGGCGGTCGGTGCTGTCCGAGGACGGCACCGACCGCCATTACTGTAAAAAGTAATGGTGTTCACCGTGCCACCGGCTCGATCGCCGTGAACGGCTGTCCGGTACCAGCCGGCCGTTCACGGCGATCGGGCCGGTGGCACGGCGATCAGAGTCCCACAAAATAGTAAATACCTGCCCTGGACCCCTCAGCTAGGTAGCCGAGGGGTCCAGAGCAGGTATTTGTACATTACTCACCTGTCCCGGGCTCCTGATCGGCGTCTTCCGGGTTCGCGGCGTCCTCGTGTTCGTTCGGGTCTTCGGCTTCCTCCGTGACGTCACGTTCGGCTTCTCTCGGCTATTTTCGGCTCCAGCTTCGGCTCCAGGTTCGGGCTGTATTACGCGCAGAAAAATAGTTGGAAGAAGAAGAAGAATACGGATTACAATATAGTGCTTTTCAAGCACTATAATTATAAACAAGCGGTGTAACCAAAGCCTTTCTATACTTTTTGTGATATATATGGATGAAAAGTGTGGCTCAATTTGGCAGCCTGCGATATCACTGCGATTATCAGATAATATCAGATAGAATAAACCGCATGAGTGTCCTGGGAGCAGATCGCTCCTGACTCTTAGCTTTATAGACACGGTATTGTATATCTGCTAGTGATGGTTAGACAAATTCAGTATGATTCACTGTTATAGCGATAGATAATAATCTTATCAGTGAGATTTACTTAGTGCCAGATGAAAGACGGGCTAAATACGAGTATACCGGCATTGGGAAACACTCCCCTTGTAAGCCACAGGTATCAGCCCAGTCGATTCAGACATTAACAGTGACAAACGGCCGCTTGATCGGTGACCCGTCTGTCAGTGTTTCAATGTTATCGCTACAAGGTTGCAGTGAACTATATGATATCGCAGTTTGTATTGCTATTCTGTCTGAAGCCTTCAATAGTATATGGCAATCAGAGCGCAGTTCTGCTCTCGCCCGGCAGCGCGGCCGCCACTGCCGAAACACAGGACCAGAACCACCGCTAGTCTATTTGGCTAGGTTACACCATTATTTAAAACCTCTAAACATTAACCCTCCACCACCCCAACGTTTCACCACTATATTGTGGCTTTATCAAGGGGAAACTCAGAACTATAGTGACTAGTGACTATTGACTTACACAGATAGCAACCTGTTGATATTAGAACAATGTACAGTTGTTCATCAATTAAACCCATTTCATTAGGCTCCTAACACATACTGTAGGTCTTGTGCTTCCCACAATAGAAGAGCAGCGCTCAGTGGCCAAGTTTTGTAAGTTTATACCACCTGCCATTTTATAGATAATTTGTTGGATTAAAGCTTTCATTCTACAGTAATGACATTCGAGGGCCTCTTACACAGGCTAATTATCATGCAAAAATTTGTTTAAATCGATCGATTGATGGAAACTCAGGAAACAATCAACCTACGGACAAATATTTGTTTGTATGTCGTTGATCACATCTTGTTAGCTGACCTCAAAATCAATGTTAATTGTTCTCAAGTCTTTTAGTGTAAACACTCATCGTTTACAGTATACGCATACGAACGCAATTACGAATATTCACAGAATATAGATATGAAAGCAATTATGATCGCATCAACAACTTTTCATACCAATTCATTTTTTCATCTGAACGCCTATCGTTTACAAGAAAGAATCGTTTGACGAGCGATTAAGCTATTTATCTGTGCATGCAACTTACAGTCAACTTGGACAGAGATATCAAATAGGAAATTTAATGAACTAACACAAATTAGGAAGGGTGTTAAAACAGAAAAAAAATCATTGTCTATGGATAGCTTTAACCCCTTAAAGACTGAGCAAATTTTTATTTTCAGACTTTTTGGGGGGGTCTCCTCAAGTTGAAATGCCCCTTAAGCACTTTTACTCTTTCACCCATATGAGGTCTTTTTTTTTTGGCGGCACCAATTGTACTTAGAATTTTTTTAATTTTAGGGGGATTTTCTCTTTACTATAACGCTTTATTTTTTGGTCTTTGGGGCTGCGTGAAGTGTCATTTTTTGTTCCATAATCTGTACTTTCTAGCGGTACCTTGCTTGCGTGTTTGCGTGTTTGCGACTTTTGTACAGCAAACAGCTATTTTGTACTTACCTTGTTTACCTCGCATGATCAGGAATGGGATAATTTAATAGTTTGAGCTATTCCAAATGCAGCAATAATAATTAAAAAAAATAGTTTTGTTTTTTTAAAAATGGAGAAAGGGGTGATTTACACTTTTATTATTGGATGGGATTTCTTATTTATAATGAATAATATTTAGGGTTTTTTAACATTAGTTTTTTGTCCCCCTAGGGGAGTCCTATGAGCAATCCCATGATTGTTCATAGGAATTAGTGCCACCGGATCATGTAGCGGCATGTCCAATTCTGCATGCCGTTCCAGTAATCTGAATATTTGCCCTGAGTTTAGGAAAAGCTAGCTACACCTCTGCATCTATTTATCCATATATAATGTTACGCAGAAGACTCATAAAATATAGAGTATTTATTAGGAAATAGGCAAGCAAATATCAGTGTACTGGTTTCCTTTGCTGTTATGTCCCATGTGACATAATGCAGATTAGCACTACAGATTGCATTATATGAGAGTACTGTGAAAGTGAGAAAGCAATGAAAATAGATCACATTGAAGATGATTTTTTTTTTTTTTTTTTTGGGGGGGGGGGGTCTTTTTTTTATTCCAAGTGGTCTGTAGCTAGACAGTCAGGAATTTCTTCACAAGCCCATATCAAATATAAATATTTAACAGATTATGGATGTTGACCACTTTTTACTGCCTAAAGTACCTTCACCTTTATTTTATTTTGTTGACTATACCTATTACTATTTAGTTGGGATCACTCACTGAACTCTCAAAGGCTATGTTACCCCTACATTGTTTTTTTTTAGAAAAGAGCGGACGCTGATTGCAATGAAATTAGCGTCCATTCTTTTCTTAAGAATTGAATTCAATGCAATGCCGGCCATTGTGTTCCCACTTCGTTATTTTAACGTCCGCTCTTTAGAATGGAAGCTAAAATAATGAAAATGCCTGTTTATTAAGGCTGGATGGTACAATGCATTTTTTTCACAGTTTTGTTATTTAGAAAACTTCATCCTCAGCGCCATTCTAGGTAAATATTCAGTTTAATTAATATGTAAATTAGGCAGGTTGGTGCACTGGGGGCAAGACCCTCGGACCACCCCCGGTCCACTGATCCACCCCTCCTCAGGAATATTTATCCACTGTTCTGCAGTGTACTTCTAAAGTGACATTACTGTATTCCATATTTCTTTCTTTTACGGTGTTTCAGGGCATGTAGCTGAAGTATTCAGAGATGGAGTTTTTGGAAATGTCAGGAATTTGACAAACATCATTTTGTTTACATGTTACCTTTTAACCAAAATTCTATCTTCTTTCTAATAAAATGTTTTCCGCCTTTTGTTCAATGTTCTTTGCAATCTACGATATGTTAAATAATGACTGTATTTAGACGTCTGTTTTTGTTCAGGACCAGTTATGTTTTATAATCTCTAAATAGGTCTCTGAATGCAGCATTTCAAGTAAACAAAGGAGGTAAGAAAGATTTACACAGCAGCTTCCTCCAGGGATGCAGTCTCTGTAGTGTCTACTAGACAAATTAGTTTCCTGCCTTGGACAGCTCAGGAAGTCTCTCCGGTAAAGCATGAAAGTCATACTCATTGCAGTGTGAACCATTAATATACAAAATGTACTTTCTATGGTGTAACCGTTTTTCCCCACAATGCAAAAAAATGACAGGATGACAGGCAATTAACATAACTGGAAATGTAACAGAAACTGTCAAGCAACATCTATTTACAGTGGCAGAAAAGCATCCTGAGTAACCTATTGCTGTCTTAAAAGGGGACCTGTCACATCAATTTATATATACATCTTGTCTGAAGGACACTTGACGAAAATGTAGCTCATGCTGAAATTATTTAAAATTGACATATAGGTGAAGCTTTAAAATGAAACCACACACATCCCTCAGGGGGATAGGGAGTGGGTGAGGTTGGGCAGTTGGTGGTGTTGATATGTATGCTCAGTTATAGGCAACATTAAATATATTATAATCCAGGTGTAAAAAAATCATAGGGCTTCCCAAATGCCTTTGTTTTTTACTTTTACATACTACTTTTTAATAATGCTACCCCTGTGTAGACTAAACAGTGACCGCAGTGGACCGTTACAGGCAATGGCATCACTGTCAGCATTAGAGGGAATATGTCACTATATTTTTTTTTATTTTATTATAAAATGAAATTTTGCAAAATAAGTGTTTTAGGTAATTTCAATTTCATTTTTACATGTGGCATCACTGTTTCAGAACAATGTGATGCCTGCACAGCAGGGCTGCCATGTTGAATAGCTTCTGTGTATGATGTCATTTCACGACACATACACAGACACTATACAGCACCTCCTAACCATTAAAGTAAACTGACTCACTGGTTCACCGACAATGCATCTCGGACACTGTGTACTTCGCACATGCAGAGACATGCAAAGTACAGAATCCTGGGTCTCTTCAGGGTCCCAGCCTGTTTACATACACCACCCTAAGCACCCTACTGTTCCTTGGTGTGGTCATCAGCTACCGGTGCCAGAGCAGCATACAGCTGCCTAGCGGCTACCGGAGCTTAAGCAGGGAGCTGCATCAAGACCGAGAGGCAGGTCCAAGGGTAGCGGTGGAGTGCCGGGAACAGCTGGCAGGAGACTCGTCTGTCTATAAGAGCTGCGCATGTATGATCTGTCCGTATGACTGTTAATATATGAGCTGTTTGTATGAGTGTGCATGTATGAGCTGCCTGTATGAGTGTGCATGTATGAGATTTCTGTTTCAGTGTACATGTATAAGCTACCTGTATGAGTGTGCATGTATGAGCTGTCTGCATTAAAAAAAAACATGTAAAAGTGTAATGTTATCACTTTCAAATTTGCTTTACTTTGTGACACATTCCTTTTAACTAGTTTAAAGGCAGGAGGTACTGTAATAGGTCTGCAATGAGTGGGGAAATGGGGTAGCAATATAAACTCAAAAGATAGTAAGGGCCCTATGACACCAACAGGTGCCTGACAGATTATCTGACAGATTTTTACAGCCAAAGCCAGGAATGAATATGAATAGAAGAGAAATCTCAGTCTTCCCTTTATGACCATTTCTTTTTGCTTTATTTATTACATTGTATCAGTCAATTATTTAAAGGTAGTCTGTCACCACTTGGTGCTAGCCAAACTGCTGACAGTCCAATACAGAGGTAAGGTAGAGTAATGTAATGATGCTTGCTATTTCAATCATGCAACTTAAATGACTGAGAAAATAACTGTTTAATTTTATTACCACCTCCGTAGCAAGTATCTAGCTCCTTGTACTAAGAGTTTGAAAATAATAAAGCATACGTTCCTTCCTGGCCCCCATGCTGCCGCTAGTATCTGTATATGTTTTAAAACAAATTCCTCATTCTCCACTTATTAGGATCTTCCTTCCCTATACCTGGCTATTTTATGTGTTCAGGAACTCTGAACTCACTGATATGCATGTCATTCTTAGGCTACGTTCACACATTGTTTTATCCTTCTTATTTAAAATGGTATCCGTCATTTTGCTGTTTGGCCCAAAGCCCAGCCTGAAGTGGATCTGCTATGATTTGGAAGGTGAAGGAGACTTCCTGGGTCAGAGTACAGTGCTGTAGACCCCGCTGTGCAGACCATGCCCCTCCCCCACTTGCCCTCCCACCCAGTACAGGGAGCTCCTAAACCAAGTCACAATTTTGAAAAACTGTGTGTCAGGACTGGGGAGGTAGGGACAAGACATGAAAATGAGCCCTAATGCTGAGCCCATCCACTGTCCCTACCTACTTGCCTCAAACGGCCCTAGGTAGCAACAGACAACCACGAAGGCTGTGCCTGCTCTAGAATAAGCTTTACACAGAACAAGACAGACGAACAAACAGAAAGGAAAGTCGACAAGCCAAAGACCAAAACCAAATGGGCAACGCAGTACAAAATCAGCAAACAATCGGATAGTCAGATGTCAGGCGGGAGGTGAGACAATAGGTCAAGCAAGCAGAGGGATTAGGAATAGGGATCGCAGGAATAGTTATTGTTAACCCCTTAATGACACAGGGCGTATTTTTACCCCCTGTGGTCGCCTCAGGGATTTCAAAGGGGGGCCGCACGGTGACCCCGCTCTGAACCGCCGCGGTCCCAGGTGCGCCATGTAGCCCGGGACTGCGGCTATTAGCGGGCACGGTCCGATTGGCGTGCCCGCTAATCAGCATTTTAAATGCAGCTTTCAGAAGACAGGCACTGCATCTAGTGCCTATCTCATTGATCTATGCTGTATAACTATACAGCATAGATCTCAATGAGAGATCAGTGTGCATATACTAGAAGTCCCCCAGGGGGGCTTCTAGTATATGTGTTTAAAAAAAAAAAAAAAAAAAAGTGTTATTAATAAAAAGCCCCCTCCCCTAATAAAAGTTGGAATAACCCCCCCTTTCCCCATGTTAAAAAATAAAGAAACATGTTTTGTATCGCCGCGTGCGTAATCGCCCAAAATATAAATTTATCACATTTCTGATCTCGCACAGTAAACGGCATAAGCGCCGAAAAATCCCAAAGTGCAAAATTGTACATTTTTGGTTGCATCAAATCCAGAAAAATTGTAATAAAAAGCGATCAAAAAGTCACATATGCGCAATCAAGGTACCGATAGAAAGAACACATCATGTCGCAAAAAATAACATATCAGACTGCCCCATAGACCAAAGGATAAAAGCGCTATAAGCCTGGGAATAGAGCGATTTTAAGGAACATATATTTGTTAACAATGGTTTGAATTTTTTACAAGCCATCAGATAAAATAAAAGTTATACATGTTATATAGAGTTGTAATCGCAACGACTTGTCAGTTTTACCCCAGGGCGAACGGCGTAAAAACAAATACCCTGCAAATAAAAGAAATGCATTTTTTTTTACAATTTTACCACACTTTGAATATTTTTTTGGTTTTGCAGTGTACTTTATGAAAAAATACAGCACATCATTGCAAAGTACAATTAGTGGCACAAACAATAAGGGCTCATGTGGGTTTCTAGGCAGAAAAAAGTGCTTTGGCCTTTTAAGCACAAGGAGGAAAAAAACGAAAGTGCAAAAAAGCAAACTGGCTCTTTTCTTTGAGGGGTTAAACCAAGGTACCATTGTATATGTTTTAAAACAAATGCCTCATTCTCCACTTATCAGAATGCTCTATACTTGGCTATTTCATGTGTTCAGGAAGGCTATGTTCACACAATGTTTTATCCTTCTTATTTAAAATTGCATCCGTCATTTCACTATTTGGCCCCCCGTCAGTGCAATGACAGCTGTTGGTACATTATTCTAGTTTGGGTGGACTAATTGGCCTTTGGGTGTGTCTTTAATTTAAAAGCAGAAGAAGGTTATGCAGGCTAAAGGTAAAACCGTGCAAAAGGTCCGAGTTTTGGAGCGTGCGAGTTTTTGATCTAAAGTGTGTTTTTGTCTCAAGTGTGGGACTTTAATATTCTGGGAAGGAGTGTATAACATACCTGTTACTGAGTGATATCTGTCCTTACTGGATTTATAGATAACAAATCCCTGTACACATATAGTATATAGCAAGGTACTATAGATTAGTTTATCTGTATTTATTTTCCTAGAGGTTATATACATTGTATCTGGTTTACTTGGGACACATTACTATAGCCTGTATATACACAAGCTTGCTGGAGGTTACACAGGTGGAAGGGGAGGGGACTGATTGCTAATTAAGAGTTGATAAATTACATCTGTGTGAAGCCTCCCAGTCTCTCCAACACAGGAGCCAGAAGCAACAAACTCTGCAAGCTAAGTACTTCTATATTGTATTGTGAGCGAGTTTTGGAGCGTGCGAGTTTTTGATCTAAAGTGTGTTTTTGTCTCAAGTGTGGGACTTTAATATTCTGGGACTTTAGATTCGGGGAGTTTTAGAAGAAAACAAATTGTTTATTTGCTTTTGAACACATTGTTTGCTTTTGTTGCTTGTTTGTTTTTTCTTTCTTTATACATAATATCCCCATATAAATGAGCGCCATGTTTGACAATGCGGCCCAATGTACATCTTGTGCGATGTATGCAATCCTTGATCAACCGATCGAGGGTGCATACCATTGTGGGAGATGTGTGCATGTTGCTGGTTTGGAAGCCCAGATCCTGGATCTAAATGAGCGGCTGCAACGATTGAGATGCATTGGCAAACTGGAAAGGGGTCTGCTTCTGACTGAGCAAGCACTCCAAGGGGTAGATGGGGGAGAGTGTGATAGCATGGAGGTACAGGAGGAAGAGGCAGCTAGTTGGGTCACAGTTAGAAAAAGGGGTAGAGGGAAGAGTGTGAGGGAGGCCAGTCCTGATCTGGCACACCCCAACAAGTTTGCCAAATTGGCGGATGAGGGGGATGTTGATTCAGGGGTGGCATTGCTGCAGCAGGACACTGCCTCTGAAAGCCAGGGGGGTGTCTGCTCCAGTAAGGTGGGAAACAGGAGTTCAGGGCAGGCCAGGCAGGTACTGGTAGTGGGGGACTCAATTATTAGGGGGACAGACAGGGCAATCTGTCACAAAGACCGGGATCGTCGAACAGTGTGTTGCCTTCCTGGCGCTCGAGTTCGTCACATCGCGGATCGGGCTGACAGATTACTGGGAGGGGCTGGCGATGACCCAGCAGTCATGGTGCACATTGGCACCAATGATAAAGTTAGAGGTAGGTGGCGGGTCCTTAAAAATGATTTCAAGGACTTAGGCAGGAAGCTTAAAACTAGGACCTCCAAGGTGATATTTTCCGAAATATTACCTGTACCACGAGCCACACCTGAGAGACAGCGGGAGATTAGGGAGGTAAATAAGTGGCTCAAGAGCTGGTGTAGGGTAGAGGGGTTTGGGTTCATGGAGAACTGGGCCGACTTCTCGGTCGGTTACAGGCTCTACGGTAGGGACGGGCTGCATCTCAATGGGGAGGGTGCAGCCGTGCTGGGGGAGAAGATGGCTAAGAGGTTGGAGGAGTGTTTAAACTAGGGACCGGGGGGGAGGGCAACTACAATATAGTAAGTAAAGACAGAGTAGATGGAGAGCTGGGCCTAGATTATGGAACTGGGGGTGGAGCGGCGGGAGGGGTTAGAATAGTCACTAGTGATAAAAGGAAAGGGAATATGGACAAATATATTAAATGTATGTATACTAATGCTCGAAGCCTCACTAATAAAGCTGAGGAATTAGAACTCATAATGGTTGAAGAGAAATATGATATAGTGGGGATAAGCGAGACATGGCTGGATGAGACCTATGACTGGGCCGTTAATATCCAGGGTTATAGTCTATTCAGAAATGACCGTAAAAATAAGAAAGGGGGAGGGGTCTGTCTATATGTTAAATCATGCCTTAAGCCTATTCTGCGGGAGGATATATGTGATGATAATGTGGAGTCTCTTTGGGTAGAAATAAGGGGAGGGACGAAGAATAATAAAATTCTTATAGGAGTGATTTATAAACCGCCAAGTATAGTGGAAGAATCAGAAAATCTTCTTATAAGACAAATAGATGCGGCAGCGAAGCAGGGGGAAGTCATTATTATGGGGGACTTTAACTACCCAAATATCAACTGGAAAGCAGAAACCTGCAGCTCTAGGAAGGGAAGCGTGTTTTTGGAAATAGTAAAAGATAATTACCTTTCCCAACTAGTAGAGGAACAAACAAGAGGGGGGGCCCTTCTGGACCTGATCTTAACCAATAGGCCCGACAGATTATCAAAAATAGAGGTGGGGGGTCACCTAGGTAATAGTGACCATAACATAGTAAGTTTTCAATTATCCTTCAATAAAATGATTAGCAGAGGGGCTACAAAAACATTAAATTTCAGGAAGGCTAATTTCCAAAAACTAAGAGAGGACCTTGGGAACATAGACTGGGACAATGCCTTCAGAAATAAAAGTACACAAGAGAAATGGGACATATTTAAGAGCATCCTGTGTAAATCGTGTGAACGACACATACCATATGGGAATAAACGTAGTAGAAATAAGAGAAATCCAATGTGGTTAACTACAGCTGTAAGGGGTGCAATAAATGATAAGAAACAAGCATTCAGACAACTAAAACAAGAAGGTAGTGGGGAAGCATTGAGCAACTATAGACAGAAGAATAGAATGTGTAAAACGCAAATAAAAGAAGCAAAAATAGCAACAGAAAGAAGGATAGCCAAAGAAAGTAAAACAAATCCCAAAATGTTCTTCACCTATATAAATAACAAAAGACTTAAAACCGAAAATGTTGGTCCCCTCAAAAATAATCTGGGTGTAATGGTGGAGGGGGAAGAGGAAAAGGCCAATCTACTAAATACATTCTTCTCTACTGTATTCACAGAGGAGAATCCCATAACAGACGATATGACTAGGGATAATGTTAATCCTCCCATAAATCTCACCTGCCTAACACAACAAGAAGTGGGGAAACGCCTTAAAAATATTAAAATCCATAAATCACCGGGCCCAGAAGGTATCCATCCTAGAGTTTTGCAAGAATTAAATACTGTGTTAGACAGACCGTTATTCCTATTATTTAAAGATTCTATTACGACAGGGATTCTTCCACAGGACTGGCGCATAGCTAATGTGGTACCAATATTCAAGAAGGGGTCAAAGAGTGATCCTGGAAACTACAGGCCCGTAAGTCTAACATCTATAGTAGGTAAAGTATTTGAGGGGATTGTAAGAGATGCTATACTGGAGTATCTTAATGAAAATAATCTTATGACTCAGCACCAGCATGGATTTATGAGGGATCGGTCCTGTCAGACTAATCTGATCGGCTTCTATGAAGAGGTAAGTTATAGACTGGACCTGGGGGAGGCTGTGGATGTTGTGTATCTGGACTTTTCAAAGGCATTTGATACTGTGCCGCATGAAAGGTTGGTCTACAAAATGAGGATGCTGGGACTCGGGGAAAACGTATGCAAATGGGTAAGTAACTGGTTGTGTGATAGAAAACAGAGGGTGGTCATTGATGGAACATATTCAGATTGGGTTTTAGTTACTAGTGGGGTACCACAGGGGTCAGTGTTGGGTCCACTTCTTTTTAATATTTTTATTAATGATCTTGTAGAGGGGCTACAGAGCAGAATCTCCATTTTTGCAGATGATACTAAACTGGGTAAAGTAATCAGTACAGAGGAGGATAATATCATATTACAGAGGGATTTGGAGAAGCTAGAGGCTTGGGCGGAGAAATGGCAAATGAAGTTTAATGTGGATAAATGTAAGGTTATGCATTTGGGCCATAGAAATAATAAGTACAGTTATGTGCTAAATAATAAAACACTGGGTAAAACTACTTCCGAAAAGGACCTGGGGGTATTGGTGGACAGTAAACTCAACTTTAGTGATCAGTGCCAGGCAGCAGCTGCCAAGGCTAATAAAATAATGGGATGCATCAAAAGAGGTATAGATGCTAAAGATGAGAACATAGTTTTGCCTCTTTATAAATCACTGGTCAGACCACACTTGGAATACTGTGTACAGTTTTGGGCACCGGTATATAAGAAGGACATAGGTGAACTGGAGCGGGTGCAGAGGAGGGCAACAAAGGTCATTAAGGGAATGGGTGGGTTACAGTACCAGGACAGGTTATCACGCTTGGGGTTATTTACGCTAGAAAAAAGACGTCTTAGGGGCGATCTGATCACAATGTACAAATATATGAATGGACAGTACAGAGATTTTTGTAGTGGTCTTTTTACTCCTAGGTCTGTAACAATGACAAGGGGGCATCCTCTACGTCTAGAGGAAAGAAGATTTCATCATCAGCATCGACGCGGGTTCTTTACTGTACGAGCGGTAAGACTGTGGAACTCTCTGCCACATGATGTTGTCATGGCTGATTCAGTAAATAAGTTCAAGGGAGGCCTGGATGCTTTTCTTGAAAAATATAATATTACAAGTTATGGGCATTAGATTTCTGGTGATACGTTGATCCGGGGATTGTTCTGGTTGCCATTGCAGTCGGGGGAGGGGGGGGGGGGGGAGTTTCTCCCTGTGGTGGGGCGTTTGTCTTCTGCCCCATAGGGGTTTTTCGCCTTCCTGGATCAACACAGTAGGATTTTCCTAGGTTGAACCTGATGGACTCTTGTCTTCTTTCAACCTTATTTACTATGTTACTATGTTACTTTGGTGGTGCTGACAGCATCCGATGGATTCCACTCCTTGAATGATGGGAGTAGTAGTGGTAGATGTAAAATCATACCTTTATTGCAAGAATTATGCGTTTCAAGGCACAGCCTCTTCATCAGATTAGTCATTTGACCTTTTGCACGGTTGTACCTCCAGCCTGTATAACTTTTTTCTGATTCTCCACCGGGATCCTCCGGCCCGCAGACTGGCTGCTATATATTTGATTATGTGATTGGCGGTGTCGGGATCGTAGCACGACCACCCCATGTGAGCGGCTCTGAAGCCACTATTTTAATCTTAATTTCTAGTTTGCAGTAACACACTATGTGCGCCCCTGGTGTTTTTTAATCTTTCCAGTTTAATTGAAAGCCGTTGAATTTAAAAGAAAAAAATTGTGAAAAACTGCGTGTGAACCACAAAAAAATAACAACAAAAAAAACAGAAGGTGCAACAGCAACTCACAGGTGCAAAGGCTTACCGTACATACTCCTCCCAGTGTACACACGATAAACACCTGCTCTGTAGATATTAAAAAAGTGAGGATCTTAGCAAACTATTTGATCAAACAGAGTGTACCAGGTCACCAACGTTAATGTGTCCTCAGAGACATGGTCCCTACTCTAGCATTTCCACACTAGCAATGGCCTCTCCTGGGCTGAATAAGCCTACAACTGGTCAGATAGGAGCCAAATGATCTATTTTTATAGCACCCAGCAGTGTGAACAGAGTCATAGATGTGCTAACAATTTTTCCTTTTTTTCAACTACAAAATAACGTCCAGTGTTTGCAATAGATGTCCAAAAACAATTGTCATGGTCATTATTTTGATGTCCGTGCAGACAAGGCCCGCCATTTTAGACATTGTGTCCATTGGATATCCGTCATTCTATTGATTTTAAGGCACTGCATTGAAGTCAATTACATTGCGACAATAACGGACATCTTTTTTAGATAGAAAAGGCCTTTTCTCTTTATTTGACGTTGTTGGAACATAAATATAGCTTAGCCAGATGATATACTGTCATGACGCCAGTGCCAGGTGTGCACACAGGTATGGAGGCACACCTGCTTTTATTTTAGAGTGGCGAGCTATACCCTTTTCCCTGTAGTCGGTAAGACGCCGGGCTGTTAGGGGGCCATTGGGCACTTATCACAGTGGTCGGGAATGGAGTTGTGACCCACCGGGACTATCGGTACCACCCACTGTAAGGGGAGATGACCCCAGGATGTGGTATCTAATGTGTAGGTGCCTGAGTAATAAATAGATCTTTTTTACTGAGAGAATACTTTATACAATAGCAGATAGCAGACTGTAGACTTAACAAGACAGAAGCTGTACTGAGAACCTTTAGAGTAATAGAGCTGAGGGTAGTTGAGAGGAGTTTGTGCTGAGAGTCCAGAATAGTTGAGAGGAGTTTGTACTGCAGGTTCAGAGTAGTAGAGAGGAGTAGGTTGTTAGTCCCAATGGAAGCAGTAATGTGCTCTTCCGGAACTTTAGAAGAAGTAGTAGAATACGAAAGACTTGAAAATAGAAGTTTACTTGTGCCCGTGTTTCAACCTTTGTCGCTATACCACCTTTTGCCCACCAGTGTCGGGTAACCCTTCCTATTAGGGTGACACAAGCCCCAGACCTTGTTAACTGGGTTGAGCAGCATGGCCATGGTTAACTGGTTACACCCGCGCTGCGAGATAGAGTACGTAGGCTTCTAGCAACTTTGCTCTATCCAGATCAGTTCCTCTTGTTATCAGGATACTGTCCTGCACTTTTAGACTTGTTCTCGGCGTGGTTTGGGGTTTCTCTGACTTGTACTCTCCTTGGAGTAGTTTAACACTGCATAGTGTGTAGAAGTGCTGCTTTCGAGAATCTGGTGTCTGCGTCTCCCATGTGCGTCTGCTCTACACAGGAACCCGACTAAGACTGCGGACTAGTTCTGGAGTGGGGACCTGACAAAGCCAGGGCCCAGCTGGACCACAGCAGGGACCAACTTGTTTTGTGTCTTCTCTTCTCAACAACCAGACTAAGACTGACTAAGAGTGGGTGTATGTTTCCTCTCCCCATATGACAAATTCTTACAGGTGGTATGTCCCCTGTGAGTGGTGGAGAAGAAAGCACAAAAAGAAAGGAGCTATTTAGAGAAGAAGAGAAGATCCTCATTGGTGTACAGGTTACAACAAGCAATAACCCTTTAGTTTCCTGCAGCTGTGCAAACTACAGGTACAGTTACATACAAAATTGACATCTTGTGGCAAACCTTAGGTACTACTTCATTACCCCAGTTACTTGAAGTACAGGCTTTTGCGAGGGGTGTAACATACTAGTAACACCTGTGGTAGGACACCACATTTACACTGAGCAAAACAGGCGGAATTCTGTGGCGGAGTCCATCCGTCCAATCAGCTGCAGGCCCCTCTGTGATGTCAGCACCTCCTCCTTGCCTTCTATATAAGGAGGTTCGTTAAGGAGGTGGCCAGTGGGCTGTATGTGGAGGAGAGAGCAGAATTGCAGCAGGCAGTTAGGGAAGAGCAGGGAGAGACTAACAGAACTATTTAGAGACAAAGAGGAGAGGAGGGCTTATTGTGGGTGATGTCAGCACCTCTTCCTCAGCCTCTATATAAAGAGGTTCGTTAACGGACATGGCCAGTTGGCTGTGTGTGGAGGAGAGAGCAGGATGGCAGCAGGCTATTAGAGCAGAGCAGGGAGACTAACAGTATTATTTAGGGACAGAGAGGAGAGGATAGGAGGGCTCGTTGTGGGTGATTCAGTACCTACCCCTCACCCTCTATATAAGGCGGTTCAATAACGGAGGTGGCCAGTCGGCTGTCACAGCAGCAGGAGAGCAGGATCACAGCAGGCAGTTAGAGCAGAGCATGGAGAGACTAACAGAGTGATATAGGGACAGAGAGGAGAGGAATGGCAAAAATTTTATGATTGACTGGCTGATTGACTTTTTTTTAAAGTTGTGATTTTCAGATTTTTTACACTTTAACAACAACATGCTTTACAAATTCGCCCCTTCTGTAATAGTCACGGTATTGTAGCTACTACAGTTTTAGCTGTTTTAATTAAATTCTTTAAGATTTGATTCACGGATCTTAACGAATTTGACCAAAAATTTGCAAAGCTTGTAAAACGAATTTACGCCTGCTTTGCTCATCTCTACTCATGAGTTTGGAATGCCATACTATGTAGTTACAGATGGAGCCTGCAAAAAGGGAAGATTTATGAAAACTACCCGACAGAAATACTGTCATTGTTCAACTAAAAATGTTTATTTATGAAGGTTTCATGTTTTTATGTATTCATGAATTTATGAAGGCTTATTATGAAGGTTCATGTGGAATGATAGGTATACTTTAACTAATCCACTCAGTGGTTTTTCCATTTTTTTATTTATTAGTACTCAATAATAAATAGCATTGATGGTAAATAGTTCAAGAATGACTTAACCCCTTAAGGACCGGGCTAATTTTCGTTTATGCGTTTTCGTTTTTTCCTCCTTGTGTATATAAGGCCATAGCAGTTGCATTTTTGCATAAAATATGTTGCGAAAGCAGAAAAAAAATTTATGCGCAGTGAAATTGAAAAAAAAAAATTCTTTTTCTGGGGGGGGCTTCGTTTTTACGCCGTGTATCCTATGGAAAAACTGACATGTTATATATGTTCCTTAAGTTGGTACGATTAAAACGATATGTAACATGTATAACTTTTATATTAACCCCTTAAGGACCGGGCCTGAAATGGCCTTAAGGACCGAAGCAAATTTTATGAATATGATCTGTGTCACTTTATTCATTAATAACTTCAGGATGCTTTTACCTATCCGGCTGATTCTGAGAAAGTTTTCTCTTGACATATTGTACTTCACATTTCTTGTAAATTGGAGTCGATACTCATAACGAATCTTTATGAAAAAAAACAAAATAACGTGAAAAATAAAAAAAAATGCATTTTTCCAACTTTAAAACTTTTCTGCTTATACAGAAAATAGTTATACCACATAAATTATATATTAAATAGCATTAGCAACATGTCTACTTTATGTTGGCGGCATTTATTAAACTATATTTCATTTTTTTTAGACAATAGAAAGCGTAAAATATTAGCAGCAAATTTCCAAATTTTCAGTAAAATTTCAAAATCAGATATTTTTAGGGACCTGTTCAGGGTTAGGCTGGGTTCACACTACGTATATTTGAGGCTGTATAGCAACCAAAACAAGGAGTGGATTGAAAACACAGAAAGGCTATGTTCACATAATGTTGTAATTGAGTGGATGGCCATCATTTAATGGCAAATATGTGCTGTTATTTTAAAACAACGGCTGTTGTATTGAAATAATGGAAGTTATTTACCGTTATATGGCGGCCATCCACTCAATTACAACATTATGTGAACAGATCCTTTCTGTGTTTTCAATCCACTCCTGGTTTTGGTTGCTATCAGGACCTGACATGAGGAACAAATACAGCCTCAAATATACATAGTGTGAACCCAGCCTTAGGCTAGGTTCACACTATGTAACTGTGCGGCTGTATTTTTTATGCGGCTGTAAATGTGCGGATGAAACTACGGCCGTAGGAAAAAATAGACATGCAGCTCAAAACATACGGTCATTTACTTGGAAATCTGGTTCAACTAAAAATAACAAATAAAATCTTAAGAAAGTGATGCAAACACCTCTGGATGCATCTGGGAAAGCAGGGAACACAGTTTACATGAATTGCTATTACCGGGGTTTGCGATCCTCTGCACTAATGCCGATGTCTCTCATGGTTAATCTATTAAAATAATAAAACACATTTTCGTTGTAATAAAGTGCCTTTCGTTGTTCAATAATTAAATTTAAACGAATCCATCATTTTGCAATTAAATATACTGTTAAAATAAATATATATATAAATAAATGTATATTTATATATATATTTATTTTTTGACAGTATATTTAATTGCACAATGATGGATTCATTAGAATTAAATTATTGAACAACGAAACTGAATTTATTTCTTTGAAAATGTGTTTTATTAATTAAATATTAATTAGTACAGGAAGCTCCATAAGCCGTTAATTCATATTGCCGGCAAAAGAGCATTCTGTACTAATCATCACTTTACTTTAATGAAAACATCAAATGTTTCTTCTAATTATGTTATCACAATAGCATTATTAGAAGAAACATTTAGAATTATATGTGCGCTCAGCTGATTGGCTGATCGGCTGAGCGCACATATAAAGAGCCGGTCCGCAGTACAGTGACTTCATTGTGCTGCGGACCAGCGAAGAGGACACATCGGGGTGAGTATAGAGCTCTCCCCACCCCCTCCCCAGCACTGCACCCCTCCCAGCAAGGAAGGGGGGGGTCAGTTAACCCCTTCCTTGCTGGGATGGGTGCAGTCTGACATCAGTCTGGCCCCCAAGGGGTTAAGGGGGATGCAATACATCCTCCCTTAACCCCTTGGGGGCCAGACTGTAAGCAGCGATCTGTAAAGATGCTGCATACTGTAAGGTGCACAACACCGCTCACAATGATGGGTGTTGTGCTCCTGTTTGTGTGTTTTTTGTGTGTTTCTCCCTTTTTGTTTTTCAGATATCGGTATCCTGGGGATTACGTCGGATTCCGTGGACTACGTCGATGACCAGCGTTTTTTTTTTGTTTTTTTTTTAATAAAATGGTCAATGAGGGGTGTGGGGGTGTTTTTATTTGAATAAAAAAATTTTTTAACTTGTGTCTTGTCTTTATTTCTTTACTTTATAGACTTAGTAGTGGAAGCCGTCTAATAGACGGAATCCATTACTAAGTTGGGGCCTAGTGTTAGCCGGTATAAAATGGCTAACACTAACCCCCCATTATTATCCCAGTACCCAATGCCACTGGGGGTACCAGGTGCCAGTGGTCCCGGATCGTCAAAATTGGCGCTCCTGGACCGGGCGGCAGCAGGCTGGTAATATTTAGGCTGGGGAGGGCCTAAACCAATGGCTCTTCCCACCCTGGTGTTACCAGGCTGCTGTCGTTTGGTTTTTAACCCGGCTGGTTATAAAAATAGGGGGGACCCTATGCGGTTTTTTTTTTAAATAAATAAATAATTTAAAAAAACGCATAGGGTCCCCCCTATTTTTATAACCAGCCGGGTTAAAAACCAAACGACAGCAGCCTGGTAACACCAGGGTGGGAAGAGCCATTGGTTTAGGCCCTCCCCAGCCTAAATATTACCAGCCTGCTGCCGCCCGGTCCAGGAGCGCCAATTTTGACGATCCGGGACCACTGGCACCCGGCTCTTCCCAGTACCCCTGGTGGCATTGGGTACTGGGGTAATAATAGGGGGTTAGTGTTAGCCATTTTATACCGGCTAACACTAGGCCCCAACTTAGTAATGGATTCCGTCAATTAGACGGCTTCCACTACTAAGTCTATAAAGTAAAGAAATAAAGACAAGACACAAGTAAAAAAAAATTTTTATTCAAATAAAAACACCCCCACACCCCTCATTGACCATTTTATTAAAAAAAAAAAAAAAAAAAAACGCTAGTCATCGACGTAGTCCACGGAATCCGACGTAATCCCCAGGATACCGATATCTGAAAAACAAAAAGGGAGAAACACACAAAAAACACACAAACAGGAGCACAACACCCATCATTGTGAGCGGTGTTGTGCACCTTACAGTATGCAGCATCTTCACAGATCGCTGCTTACAGTCTGGCCCCCAAGGGGTTAAGGGAGGATGTATTGCATCCCCCTTAACCCCTTGGGGGCCAGACTGATGTCAGACTGCACCCATCCCAGCAAGGAAGGGGTTAACTGACCCCCCCCCCTTCCTTGCTGGGAGGGGTGCAGTGCTGGGGAGGGGGTGGGGAGAGCTCTATACTCACCCCGATGTTGTCTCTTCGCTGGTCCGCAGCACAATGAAGTCACTGTGCTGCGGACCCGCTAATTATATGTGCGCTCAGCCGATCAGCCAATCAGCTGAGCGCACATATAATTCTAAATGTTTTTTCTAATAATGCTATTGTGATAACATAATTAGAAGAAACATTTGATGTTTTCATTAAAGTAAAGTGATGATTAGTACAGAAAGCTCTATTGCCGGCAATATGAATTAACGGCTTATGGAGCTTCCTGTACTAATTAATATTTAATTAATAAAACACATTTTCAAAGAAATAAATTCAGTTTCGTTGTTCAATAATTTAATTCTAACGAATCCATCATTGTGCAATTAAATATACTGTCAAAAAATAAATATATATATAAATATACATTTATTTATATATATATTTATTTTAACAGTATATTTAATTGCAAAATGATGGATTCGTTAGAATTAAATTATTAACCAACAAAAGGGACTTTATTACAAAGAAAATGTGTTTTATTAATTTAATATATTAACTATTAGAGGCATCGGCATTCGGCATCATTGCCGGCTATTTTTGAAGTACTCCGTACGGACCGCCTGTCAATCCACGGCCGCATTTCCAGCCGCAAACAATGGTCTTGTTCATTTTTTACGGGTCCGTTTACGATCGGGCTGTAGATTCATACATAGTGTGCACTGTGCAGCCTTATATCCTATACTTTCCAGCGTACGCATGAACCACCAAAAATACCGCCGCACAATTACAGCCGCAAATACAGCCGCACAGTTACATAGTCTGAACCTGGCCTTAAAGTGTATTTGAGGGGACTGTATGTTAGAAAGCCCCACAACGCACCCCATTTCAGAAACTGCACCCCCAAAACTCTGCAAAAGCACATCCAGAAAGTTTTTTAACCCTTTTGGGGTGTCACAGAAATAAAAGCTAAGTGTGTAAGAAATGTGAAAATTTTAATTTTCTGTGCAGAGATTTTATTGTAATCCAATATTTTTCATAATTATAAACCTATTACCAAAGAAATGCACCCCAATATTGATTGCCCCGTTTCTGCAGTTTATAGAAATACCCCATATGTGGCCCTATTGCGCTATTTGACGCAACCACAAGCCTCAGATATAAGGGAGCGCCTAGTGAATTTCAATGGCTCAGTTATATTTGGTCATTTCTGACTGTACCACTTCAGGTTGGCAGAGGCTCTGGGGGGGCCAAAACCTAAAAAACACCCCTAAAGGGACACAATTTAGAAAACTACACCCCTCAAGGAATGTAACAAGGGGTGCGGTGAGCATCTGGACCCCACAGGTGCTTCACAGATTTTCCGAACAATGTGGCGTGAAAAAAGAAAAAAGTATTTTTTACACTAAAACGTTGTTTTAGCCTTCAATTTTTCATTTTCACAAAAGGATAAAAGGAAAAAAAACCACAAAACATGTAGCGCAGTTTCTCCCGAGTACGAAAATACCCCACATGTGGACATAAAGTGCCAAGCGGGCACAGCACGAGCGTCAAAAAGGGAAGGAGCGCCAATTGGCTTTTGGAAGCTGGATTTCACTGGAATGGATTTCAAGGGCCACGTCGCATTTACAGAGTCCTCGTGCTGCCAAAACAGTGGAAACCCCCCACAAGTGACCCCATTCTGGAAACTACACCCCTCAAGGAATCTAACAAGGAGTGCAGTGAGCATATGGACTCCACTGGTGACGGGCACAAATGTGGAAAAGTGAAAAAATTTTCATTTTTTCACTTTCACGGCACAAATGTGCCCGTCATCAAGGGGTCCATATCCTCACTGCACCCCTTGTTAGATTCCTTGAGGGGTGTAGTTTCCAGAATGGGTTCACTTGTGGGGGGTTTCCACTGTCTTGGCAGCCAAAAGGCTCTGTAAATGCGACATGGCGTTCATCATCCATTCTAGCCAAATCCAACCTCCAAAATCCAAATGGCGCCCCATCCCTTCCGAGGCTTGCCCTGCACCCACATGGCGCTTTATGTCCACATGTGGGGTATTTACGGACTCGGGGGAAATTGCTCTACACATTTTGTGTGTTTTTTTTTTCTTTTAACCCCTTGTGAAAATGATAAATTCAAGGCAAGACCAACATTAAAGTGTAAAAAATGTAATATTTCATTTTCACGCCACATTGTTCCACTTTTGTGCCCGTCACCAGTGGGGTCCATATGCTCACTTCACCCCTTGTTACATTTCTTGAGGGGAGTAGTTTCCATAATGGGGTCACTTGTGGGGGGTTTCAACTGTCTTGGCAACACAGGGGCCTTTTAAATGCAACATGGCCCCTCGAAATCCATTCCAGCCAAATCCAGCCTCAAAAAAACCAAATGGCACTCCTTCCCTTTGGAGGCTTACCCTGCACCCGCATGGCGATTTATGTCCACATGTGGGGTACTTCCGTACTCAGAGGAAATTTCTCTACACATTTTGTGTTTTTTTTTATCTTTTAGCCCCTTGTGAAAATGAAAAAATCAAGACAAGATCAATGATTTAGAGTAAAAAATTTTTAAAAAATGACACTAAATGTTGGTCTAGCCTTGATTTTTTTTCCATTTCCACAAGGGGTTAAAAAAGAAAATAAACGCAAAGCGTGTAGGGTAATTTCCCCTGAGTACGAAAATACCCCACATGTGGACATTATGTGCCATATGGGCACAGGGCAAGCCACCAAAGGGACAGAGCGCCATTTAGAGGCTGGAATGGAGGATGGAGGCCATGTCGCAATTACAAAGCTCCTGTTCTGCCAAGACAGTAGAAACCCCCCACAAGTGACCCCATTCTGGAAATTACACCCCATAAGGAATCTAACAAGGGGTGCAGAGCATATGGACCCCACTGGTAACAGGCACATATGTAGAACATGTGCCGTGAAAATAAAAAATACAATTTTTTTCATTTTCACGTCCCAAATGTGGCCGTCACCAGGGGGCCATATCCTCGCTGCCCCCCTCGTTAGATTCCTTATGGGGTGTAGTTTCCAGAATGGGGTCACTTGTGGGGAAGTTCTACTGTCCTGGCCGCACAGAGGCTTTGTAATTGCATTATGGCATCCTCTAATGGGAATAGCGGCCATACCTATTTAGCTGGGGAAAAGGGACAATTCTAATTTATTTGGGGGTATTAGGCCAATTATTAGTTTATAAGGTTGAAAATGACAGGTGTCCATCAAATTCAACCTGTGTTGATCCAGAGGAAGGCAAAAAACCCTTGTGAGGCAGACGACAGTAGCCTCATCACAGGGGAAAAATTCCTTCCTGACTCCATAATGGCAATCAGAATAATCCCTGGACCAACGTGACCCCTGAAATAGGAAAGAGGGAAGGGATTTAGAAAATGTAGAACCCCAATGACGTCTAGTACGCCTTGAAGCGATCCAGTATGCAGAGGCCGGGGTGATCAGGACAGGTGTCACACTGGAAAATGGCATCCTTCCTGATCCCCCAGTTACGCCACACTCTGCACTTCTTCTGGGGTCTCCTGTTTTCCAGTGTGGGGGACGTCACCTGGAAAATGTTGCCCTGGTGCGATACGGGGTCCCTCATATCCAGAAGCGCTGGGTCCGCTCCATGGCTGCTAAATATTAGGGCTTTATTACTGCTTTTGATATTTTCGGATTGTTCTGCAAGCTACAGTAGCTCGGGCAGTGACGGACCAGAAGAGGGGGTGCTGGTATAAAAGTTATCCCCGTACGGGTGGTAACCTTTATCCAGCAGTGGGAAGATCAGTTCCCGATTGATCTTCCCATTAACTCCGAGGATGGGGGGGGTGGCATCTAGGGGCTGGATTCGGGTGTCCCTTCCTTCATACACTCTAAGGGTACGTGCACACTGCGGAATGGAGGATAACCCTTTGTGCATTCCGCAGCTGGCACCCACCGGCGGACTGATGCGGGCGCGTGTCTCCGTCCGTGTCATAGACTCCATTCTATGCACAGGCGGATTCTGCCCTCTGTCCAATGTGTTCATTCTTTGGACGGACGATGGAATCCTCCTGTGCATAGGATGGAGTCTATGACACGGTCGGAGACGCGCGTCTGCATCAGTCCGCCAGCGGGTGCCAGCTGCGGAATGCACAAAGAGTTATCCTTCTCCATTCCGCAGTGTGCACGTACCCTAAATCTGTAAGTGTACCCTGAGGTACTCTCACAGAGTTTGTAGAATTTCAAGCTATACCGTCATCTCTTATTGGGACGGTACTGGCGGAAAAGACGTGTCTGGGGGGCAGCATACGCTACGCTACCCCCAGACATGTCACTGGATGATGAGGACGATGAGGATGAATGGAGGAAAGAAGGATCCCCCATTCATCCTCACTGGCTGTTTCGTTGTCGGAGGCAATAATAGCATATGCGCCCGACACCGAAAACACCCTGGGGGCCATCTTTATACGGGGATTGGTATATGGGGTATGTAAATGTGTAGTGGTGTAGTGTAAAACTTTATTCCGTGTAGTGTAATGGTGTTTTTTACATGTTTTTTTAACATTAAGTATAAAAAAAAAACCTACGCCAAGAAAGGAGTTGCCGATAAATGCCGCACTTTTAGGCGGCACTTATCAGCAGACCGTGGCTGTAGGATATAGGAAAAAAACACCCTACGCCAAAAAGGAGGAGTTGCTGATCAGCGGCGCACTTACGTGCGATGCTGATCAGCACTCAGCGGCGATAGGGTGCGGAAAATTAAAAAAAAAACTTTATTCAACCCTATAGCTACTGATATGTGTATTATATACACTTATCAGCCGCTAGGGGGCAGTAGAACGCAAATTTCGGAAAAAGCCGAAGTTTGACGACGCTGGAGCCGATGATTGCCGATGGGGACCGCCCGAAAAAGACGAAGACTCCGACGACGACGAGGACGCGATCGGAACCCGGAAGACGCGATCGGGACGCTGGATCAGGTGAGTATGGTCAATACCTGCTCTGGACACCTCAGCTACCTAGCTGAGGGTACTTATATCACCGTGATCGGCCTGGCCGGTCCCGGACGGCCGATCACGGCGATCGGGACGTGGCACCGTGGCCACCATTACTTTTAACAGTAATGGCGTTCGGTGCCGTTCTCGGACAGCACCGACCGCCATTGCTTTCCGGCCATTGGGTCACGAATGACCCTGAAAGCAGCAGATCGCCGCCATTGGCTGATCTGAATTGATCAGCCAATAGCGGCGATCATCAGCACGGGAGGGGTTAATCACCCCCCGTGCCGACAAGCAGGGATGGCCTGCTATACATTATACCGCGGGCGTAAATGTACGCCCGTTTGCGTTAAGGCACGGGTTTGGGGGGTGTACACTTACGCCCGCAGTCGTTAAGGGGTTAATTGATGGCTTGTAAAAAAATAAAACCTTTTACAGAAAATAAACGTTCCTTAAAATTGCTCTATTCCCATGCTAATAGCGCTATTACCCTTTGGTCTATGTAGCAGTGTGAGGTGTCAATTTTTCGCCATGATCTGTCCTTTCTATCAATACCTTGATTGCGCATATGCGACTTTTTGATCACTTTTTATTACAATTTTTCTGGATTTGATGCGACCAAAAATGCGCAATTTTGCACTTTGGAAGTTTTTTGCGCTTACAACGTTTACCGTAAGGGATCATGAATTAAATAAATTAATATTTCAGGCAATTACGCATGCAGCGATACCAAACATGTTTGTTTATTTATTTATTTTTATTTATAAAATGGGAAAAGGGGGGTGATTTGGACTTTTATTAGGGGAGGGGGTTATTTATTAATAAAAACACTTTATTTTGTTATTCCGTTATAAGAAGCCCTCAGGGGGACTTCTATATACACAGCACTGATCTCCCATTGATATTAATGCTGTGTATATAACAGAGCACCGATATATCAGATCGGTGCTCTATTATAATGGTCTGCTGCAGACCATCTGAATGGATTGCTGAGCCCCGGCCGGCTCATCACAACGGATCTCCCCTCCACGATCGCATTGCGTGGGGGAGATCCCCCACTAGACACCAGGGACAGGGGCACAGTCACTATTCAAATGCAGCTGTTAGCTTTGACAGCTGCACTTGAATAGTTAATTAGCCGGCCGTGGCGATTGGCCACAGCGGCTAAGACCTGCGGTCCCTGGCTGCACATAGCAACCTGGGACCGCGGGCTCTAGAGAGGGCACACGTCGGTAGCCCTCTCTGATCACCCTTGACAGCCGCATGACGGGTAAATCCGTCATGGGTCGTTAAGGGGTTAAACTTTGATTTAATGTTCTTTTATTCTCAGATAATACTTCACACTTTTTTCTATTCTGCATATATTTTGAATACAGTGGCCTACATTCATTCTTATACTACACTGTGTGTTGTGGTTTCATACACGGAACCTACAATGCAATGCCTGATTAGTTACACTATTGATATTGGTGCCAGCAAAAAGATTTCATTGACTTGCAGGCCTGTATGGTTTCACTGTGGTGTGCACTGTTTCGACAGATTGAATGGCATAGACAGAGCCTCTGACACTTATGTGAACAAAGCCTAAAAAACACAATTTGTGTCAGAAAAAAAATATATAGAAAATTTCTCCTATGCTGATAGGATGTTGATAGGAATATAGCTCTCAGAATGTCCACAAGTAAATTCCTGGGGACTCACACATAGGTTTCTTTTGAAGATGTTCTTCTCAACTCTATGTGATGCCGCATACGACTTAAAAAATAATTTTCAATAGGCCACGGCCTATTTTGCTTTGTGGTGTGAAATAGTCGGAATAAAATCCTGTGGAAAAAAATCACCCCAAAAAAAATGATGCCAGTCGATGGCCATGGTTTAGCAACCCAGTCTTATTAATAAAACAAACTGCTGACGTTCATAGTAATTTACATTCTTATAAATAAACAAATCATTAAGAAGGATTCAACATTTAAGAAAAGCAATTAAACAGTATTGGAGCTGAAATCAGCTAAATTCTCCTTAGTTTGTGTGAGCTTATCAAGATGTGAATTAATTATTACACTGTACTGCTGCCCTAAACCACGGCCAACTGTTTTTAATACAAGTTCTGTCCTGGGGTCCGTTCGGCAGTTTGATGCAGTTATTGTCCTAAAAAACTACTTTTAAACTTGTCAAATTGGCATGGCCTAGAGTGTCTGGGTCCTAGGATTGCAATACCCCTTTGTCCCTCCTCCCCATCTTCTTCATCATTAGGAATGCCCCTAGAATAATTTCTCCTATTCATCACCTATCTGAATACTGCACATGTGCAGTGTTCAGACAGGTGATAAATAGCAAAAATCCTGCCCGGTCATTCCTAATGATGAAGAGGGCAGTAGAAGGATTGGAGGGGCGGTGCAAGCCTAGGGCACAGACAATCTAGGCCATGCCAATTTGACACAGGGCTGAAAATTTAAAAGTTGTTTTTTTAAGGACAATAACTGCATCACCTCCCGTATGGACCCAAGGACAGATCTTGGATGAAAAGAAGCTATGTGACAGTGCTAGCTGTTTGGGAGGATCAGATTGTAGGTACAGAGTCACTTCTAAAACTAGAACATGTATCCTAATTAGTGACAGACCACTGGAAATAGTATGTCTGTCACTATGTT
This sequence comes from Dendropsophus ebraccatus, assembly GCF_027789765.1. Classification (NCBI taxonomy): domain Eukaryota; kingdom Metazoa; phylum Chordata; class Amphibia; order Anura; family Hylidae; genus Dendropsophus; species Dendropsophus ebraccatus. Next base: position 116,219,367 of record NC_091455.1, on the reverse strand, counting down.
AAAGCTGTAATTAAAAAATATAAATCTATAGCTCAAATGAAACAATCTCTGTGCTGAATTTTAAACATTTAAATGCAGCTATTAAAATGGACAGCAGCATTTTAAATGGCTTTGCTATGTGTCGGGGTGGTGAAGCCGGATGTCGGAGTGAGCAGTCGTGTGCTCCGGAGCTCCGCCAGGGGAGCGGCTGCATTCGGGGTATAACGGACAGCTGAGCCCACCAGACTCACCCAGCGATGGCAAGGAAGGGAACCAGGAGCTCCAAGACTCGCTCCAGCTCCGTTGGACCGACCCGCACGGGTCGGGCCGGGTATACAATCCAAGATGGTGCCGGCAGCGAGGCGCGCACCGCCTCAAGCTGAAGACTCGTCTTCATCTTCACCTGCGCATTCTGGCGGCGGCTCCCCGTTGTACAGGTAAGAGGGGCAGGGGGACACAGTGACTGTCGGGGACAGGATCGAGCACCTTCCTCCCCCAGAACGCCGGTCCTATTCAGCAGCAGTCTGCTCCAATATGGCAGAGATGGTGGGAACCGGGTCCCCAAAAGGTGGACAGACAGAGACATGCAGCCCCAGAGGTCTCCCCCCTCCTGCTCCAGCACCCCCGCAAGAGCCAACAGTACCCCACTACCTCAGCGACAACAGGGGTCACACAGAGGCACACCTGCTAACCACCTCATGCGGTCCCTCTCCCCTCTCCCCACCTAGTTCCTCAATGACCCTAGTGATGGCCCCCACATGGCTAAGCATGCAAAGCCTATAGATAAGCACATGGACTCTTGGTGGTCTAATAGGTCCTCTGCATCGGACCATAATGACTCTACCATTTTTATTAATGATCTTGTAGAGGGGCTACAGAGTAGAATCTCCATTTTTGCAGATGATACTAAACTGGGTAAAGTAATCAGTACAGAGGAGGATAATATCATATTACAGAGAGATTTGGAGAAGCTAGAGGCTTGGGCGGAGAAATGGCAAATGAAGTTTAATGTGGATAAATGTAAGGTTATGCATTTGGGCCATAGAAATAATAAGTACAGTTATGTGCTAAATAATAAAACACTGGGTAAAACTACTTCCGAAAAGGACCTGGGGGTATTGGTGGACAGTAAACTCAACTTTAGTGATCAGTGCCAGGCAGCAGCTGCCAAGGCTAATAAAATAATGGGGTGCATCAAAAGAGGTATAGATGCTAAAGATGAGAGCATAGTTTTGCCTCTTTATAAATCACTAGTCAGACCACATATGGAATACTGTGTACAGTTTTGGGCACCGGTATATAAGAAGGACACAGCTGAACTAGAGCGGGTGCAGAGGAGGGCAACAAAGGTCATTAAGGGAATGGGTGGGTTACAGTACCAAGACAGGTTATCAAGCTTGGGGTTATTTACGCTAGAAAAAAGACGTCTTAGGGGCGATCTGATCACAATGTACAAATATATGAATGGACAGTACAGAGATCTTTGTAGTGGTCTTTTTACTCCTAGGTCTGTAACAATGACAAGGGGGCATCCACTACGTCTAGAGAAAAGAAGATTTCATCATCAGCATCGACGCTGGTTCTTTACTGTACGACCGGTAAGACATGAGGTTGTCATGGCCGATTCATTAAATAAGTTCAAGGGAGGCCTTGATACTTTTCTTGAACAATATAATATTACAAGTTATGGGCATTAGATTTTTGGTGATGCGTTGATCCGGGGATAGTTCTGGTTGCCATTTCAGTCGGGGGGGGGGGGGGGGGGGGGGGGGTTGTCTTCTGCCCCAGAGGGGTTTTTCGCCTTCCTGTGTCGACACAGTAGGATTCTCCTAGGTTGAACCTGATAGACTCTTGTCTTCTTTCAACCTTATTTACTATGTTACTATGTTACTATGTTACCATACCTGTCCCACCTACAGATCTGACGTGGCGTTAATGCCTGCAGAATATGCCTACCAAGGAGGATTTTAAAGCCCTCATACAGGAAGTTCGTGAGGCCTGTCACGCCGAAATTGCGACAGTTAGACAAGATTTACAACACATTGCTCAGAGAGTAGATACTGTTGAGGAGGAACACAATTCTACAAGAGCGTATGTTGCTGACCTTCAATCTACTGTTGAAGCCCAACATGAGGCAATTTGTGATTATCAGCACCATCTTGAAGACCTCCACAATTGAGGCAGACAACATAATATACGGGTCCGGGGACTCCTTGAGGTAGAGGGCGAGGAGGACTTGAGGGAGACCCTCAATTCTTTGTTTAACATGATAATATCTGCACCCACTAACCACGAAACCCAACTGGACCGAGCTCACAGGGCACTGTGCCCCAAAGACAGATCTTCCCAGCCAAGAGACGTTATATGCTGCGTCACAGATTATATGCTTAAAGAGACTATAATGTTCAAGGCCAGAGAGCTTAAACAAATTGTATTTAATGATGCCCAAATACAACTGATGCCTGATTTGTCATAGGTGACCCTCCAAAAGAAACGCTTATTACGACCTCTACTTCAACTACCTAACATCCCATATCGGTGGGGTTACCCCTTCAGCCTAACAGCAAGGAAAAATGGCCGCTCAGTGACTTTGCGCACAGCAAGGGATCTGCAGAATTTCTGTGAGGAATTGGGCTTAGCTCAGCCTGATCTGCCGCCATGGGAAATGGTCCCACCTCCTCCACCGCCACCACCGCTCTGGTCAAAAGCACGCAATAGAAGAAAGCACACCCCACCGGCTGGATCTCCTTGGCAAAACCAACGTACATTGAGAAATCGGAGACCTCGATCTGGAGCTGGCGGTTCCCTCTAAACTCGTTGGACTGTAGTCCTCAGGACAGTTCCTCACGTTGACTCCTGCATAATGCAGTCATCCTTATGGGCTCACCATGTCTTATAGTTTCAGGCTATATGTATCCCCCTTTCCTTCAAAGTTTATAGCTACTGTTTTCTTTATATGCATAGGCGTTCCCCCGGCGCCGCAAGAAGAATTACTTTAGCGTACTTGTTCTCCCTGATATTGGTACTCCTCCCCCTCTAGCTGCTAGGGTTGGTCATTTCTCTTCGGATCTGAAGAGGAAACGCTGTATACTATACATATATTTCATAGCTGACTGAGAAGTTTGTTTGTTTCCCCTGGCAGGAGCTGTATCTGGGGTTCCCCATTGAGAGGTAGTGGAATCTCACATACAGCTGGATGATGATGTATCAATGTGTTTTTATACTTGTCGTGTTTGTCTGGTTCCCCCTTCCTCTTCTTCTTTCCTCCCCTCCATCTACTCTTATTAATCATCCTGTTTTTCTTGCAGCCTCTGGTGGACACTGCTCTGGCCATAGAAGTCAAGATACTCAATGGGTACGGGTACATAATCCTGGTCTGGAGATACATTTGAGGTAACAGGTACTGGAGGGGTCATGCTGGTCTTCTTTTCCCCTCACCCGAGGTCATGGTGCGTTTTCTAACAGTTAACGTGAAGGGGCTGAACTCTAATCGCAAGCGGAGGCTGTTATTAGAAGAATTAAAGTCCTCCCATAGCCTTTATACAGGAGATGCACCATGACAGTTCGGGTAATTTCAATTTTGACAAGTTTCACTTTCCCACTGCTTACTCTGCATACCTAAACAACAAAAGGGGTGGCGTTGCTATTCTAATAGCTAAGAATTGTCCTCTCACTGTATCCCATTCAGTTGTAGACCCAGCGGGGTGTTATGTGATCTTAGCTGGAAGTCTCCAGGATACGCCAATACTTATGTGCAACGTATACTGTCCAAATACTGGGCAATTACGCTTCCTTTCCTGAGTGCTTTCTACTATATCCACCTCCCTACAATCCCTTTCTTCACCAATACTTTTAATCGGAGGTGATTTTAAAGCGTAACTGTCATTTCAGGGCAATTTTTTTTAAAACATTAAATATCAACAGTTCAAGCGATTTTAAGAAACTTTGTAATAGGTTTTATAAACCAAAAGAGTTTCCTTCTGGACTGAAAAAGCAATCTCCCAGCCTCCCCCCTCACTTCAGAAGAAGCAGGATTTCTGTGTCCATTATGTGGCTATGGAGAGAAGAGGGGCTGTTAGGAGTGACTGAGCACGGAGCAGTCCTGCACAGCACAACACCCTGCAATCTTCTCTCAGTAAGTTCATAGATAAGCACTGACCTTTCTGACCCCAGAATCCTGCGTTTTAGGTGCCCAGAGAGTCTACAAACAGCTGACCTTCATATCACCTCTTTCTGCTCCCTCATCTCCCTCGGTCCCTCCCCCCTCCATAAGGATAGAATGGGAGAGCAGAGCCCGTCTTCACTGGCTTCTCTGTAATGAAGACGTGTTTGCCTGATAATGCACAGATAAGAAGTCAGGGGGGGAGGCTGGGAAATTGCTTCTTAAGTACAGAAGGAGGCTTTTTGGCTGATAAAACCTATTACAGAGTTTCTTAAAATCGCTTATACTACTGATTTCTGCAGTAAAAAAAAAATATGACAGTTACGCTTTAATATAGCCTTTTCTCTAAATTCAGCTCTCCCAGAGATTTCGGCAACTAATTCGCAAACATCATCTTTTTGACCTTTGGCGGATATCCCACCCCAAGGTATTTTCCTTCTACTCTCACCCTCACTGTACTCACACACGAGTAGACTATTTCTTTAGTAATATCTTAGGTCTGAGGCTGATGGATACCTCAGAGATCACTGGTATAACATGGTCAGACCACTCTCTAGTGCTCTTGGACCGTAAACAACTGAATACTCCCAGGAGGAGGTGTCACTGGAGGCTAAATGAATTTTTGGTTAAGATCCCAGAGCATAAGGAATCTATGGCACAATGCATCCGAAATTATTTCAATGAGAACACTGGAAGTGTGTCCTCGATGTCAGTTCTTTGGGAGGCCCACAAATCGGTCCTTTGTGGGTACTGTATCTCTCTGTCCTCGAAACTGAAGAAGGATGAAAACCTCCAGAAACAGCATTTAATCACCCGTATGCGTTCTCTTGAATGTAGACTAGCAACAGGCCCCTCAATCTCCATTTTACGAAAACTGGTAGCTGTCAGGTCCCAGCTGAAAGACCTAATTTTGCTTCAGGTGGACAAGATGTTGGTTTACACTAGACATAAGTATTATGAGTGTGACAATAAAGCCCATACACTACTGGCATCCCAATTGAGGGACAATAAAGCGCAGGCTTCTCCACAGGCTATAAAGGATCCCATGGATTGCCTACAATATGCACCTGATCACATAGCTGCGCTGTTTGCTGATTATTACGCTAACCTATACTTCCTCCTGTCTGACTTACCAATTTACCCTACGGCCCGGTCTGAATGCCTCCAGCGATACTTATAATCTTGTATGCTGCCAACTCTCTCAGAGACTGAGCGGGATGAGCTTAATGCCCCCATTTCCCTTGAGGAATAGCTTGAAGTGGTGAAGGAACTGCCTAATGGTAAAGCACTGGGCCCTGATGGGCTAACATACCTCTATTATAAATCTTTTATTTAGGAACTATCTTCTCATTTATTGCCTCTTTATAATTCATTTTTGTCTGGTTCTCCTGTCCCACAGACCATGCTGGAATCCTACATTACAGTAGTTCCAAAACTGGGCAAGGATCCTTCGGACTGCGGAAGTTATCGCCCCTATCTCGCTCTTGAATGCTGACTTCTTCACTAAATTGAATGCTGAAATCTTCACTAAATTGTTAGCAAACAGACTGGGGGCTCTCCTGCCAGGTCTCACCCACAAAGATCAAGTCGGGTTTGTCTCACTACGCCAAGCGGGAGACAACACGAGGCGCACCATTGACCTTTGTAGGGATCTTCCCGGGGGATGGTGTGTTAGGACACAGTTCAGGCAGCAAACTTGGACTTAAAAACAGCTTTGGTGTTTATTTGTAGCATAAACGGTCCAGCAACATAAATACAGCAACACCGTGCATTGATAATAAAACAAAACAAAAAGTCCTGCCCGTCTGGGCACTTACTAACACAGGTCACCTATCTGTCACTTCCATAGGCGGTATCGTGGAGTGTGAATAGGCCCCAGTAGTGATAGAACTCCTTGCTCCCAGGAAACACAGCATGCAAGCTGTTCACCCTGGCTGAGAGCAATCTCCTCTAGCTCTGTGGAGCTTTTACCCTGCCGCAGGCTTAACAAGGCACACCTGCCTGTAACACCCGAACTGGACCGGGGGAGGGGAATGGCAGGTCCCACTACCAACCTACCCACCATTCCAGTAAATCCAGGCCCGGAACATGGAAAAAACCCTCAGCAGCATAACACTGCTGAGTGACAGATCTCACCTGGATTCACCATCTCACCATATGCCTTAGCCTGGGTGAGATGTACCTCCCCTCAAATACTTCTCCAGTGACATGTCTACATATCCCCCCCCTCTTTTTCAGACCGGAGGGCTGAGCATTCTGTCCCCACAGACAGTGTACCCTTGATAGGGCATCAGCATTTGCCTGTAACTTTCCTGGCCTGTGTTCCACCGTGAAATTAAAGTTTTGGAGGGACAGAAACCATCTAGTTACCCTCGCATTTTTCTCCTTGTTAACCTTCATCCATGTTAGGGGGGCATGGTCGGTCACTAGCTTAAATTTTCTGCCTAGCAGGTAGTACCTCAGGGACTCTAGGGCCCATTTCACTGCCAGACACTCTCGCTCAACAATGGCGTAGTTTTTCTCGGCCGGGGATAGCTTCCTGCTTAAGTACATCACTGGGTGCTCCTCGCGATTCACGACCTGTGAGAGGACGGCACCTAACCCTGTGTTGGAGGCATCTGTCTGGACCAGAAATTCTTGCCTAAAGTCAGGGGTAACTAGTACAGGTTGTTGACACAAGGCAGATTTAAGGCTTTGAAAAGCCTTCTCGGCCTCTGGAGTCCATGTCACCATTGCGGACTTCGCACCCTTTGTCAGGTCAGTTAGCGGGGCTGCAACTGTGGCAAAGTTTGGCACAAACCTACGGTAATAGCCCGTAATACCCAGGAAAGCTCTGACCTGTTTCTTTGTGAGGGGTTTGGGCCAATTCTGTATTGCCTCAATTTTATTCAGTTGTGGTTTCACTAACCCCCTCCCAATAATGTATCCCAGGTATTTGGCCTCCTCTAAGGCTAGTGCACACTTCTCTGCATTGATGGTTAACCCCGCATCACTTATGGCATCTAACACCGCCTGGACCTTACAGAGGTGACTTTCCCAATCAGGGCTAAAAATTACCACATCATCGAGGTAGGCAGCAGAGTAGTCCCGATGTGGTCGCAGGATCAAGTCCATCAACCTCTGAAAAGTGGCAGGGGCTCCATGTAACCCGAATGGCATCACTACATATTGGAAGAGCCCATCAGGGGTGGAGAATGCGGTCTTCTCTCTAGCCTTAGGAGTGAGGGGGATCTGCCAGTAGCCCTTAGTGAGATCGAGGGTAGTTATGTACCTAGCATTACCCATCCTTTCGATCAACTCATCTACCCTGGGCATGGGGTAGGCATCGAACTTGGAGATCTCATTTAACTTTCTAAAATCATTACAGAACCTCCAAGTTCCATTGGGCTTTGGGATTAACACAATCGGGCTGGACCACTCGCTCTGGGACACCTCAATGACTCCTAGGTCAAGCATACGTTTTACCTCAGATGATACCGCCTCCCTCCGTGCTTCTGGTATCCTATAGGGCTTAAGGTTTACTCTGCTTCTAGGCTCAGTTTCAATATGATGACTAATGAGATGCGTACGCCCTGGGAGGTCAGAAAACTTGTCTTTATTTTTCTGCAGGAACTCCTTAGCTTCCTGCTTCTGGGACACTGATAGGGTGTCACCAATCCTGACCGGAGGGATTGGTGGGGACAGATGACCAACAGGCTTTGTCGCCACCAAGGATTCCCTGTCTTTCCAGGGCTTGATCAAGTTTATGTGATAAACTTGGAAAGGCTTCCTTCTACCTGGTTGGTGTACCTTGTAGTTGACCTCACTGATCTTCTCTACAATTTCATAGGGACCCTGCCACTTTGCTAAGAATTTGCTTTCTACTGTGGGAACAAGTATGAGTACCCGGTCACCAGGGCTAAATGTCCTGATTCTCGCAGAACGATTGTAAATTCTACTTTGGCCCTCTTGCGCCCTCTGGAGGTGTTCCCTTACTAGGGGCATTACAGTGGCTATACGGTCCTGCATTTGTGCTACATGCTCTATAACACTCTTGTATGGGGTGGACTCACTTTCCCATGTCTCTTTCGCTATATCCAACAAACCCCTAGGGTGACGACCATAGACTAATTCGAAGGGAGAGAACCCTGTGGATGATTGGGGCACTTCCCTAATAGCAAACATTAGGTAAGGTAGTAAGTGATCCCAATCCCGACCATCTTTTTCCACTACTTTCTTTAACATATGTTTCAGGGTTTTATTAAACCTCTCCACTAATCCGTCCGTCTGTGGGTGATATACAGAGGTACGAAGGTGTGAGATTTTAAACAGTTTGCACAGGTCCTTCATTACCTTTGACATAAACGGAGTACCTTGGTCGGTCAAGATTTCTTTGGGGATCCCCACTCTGGAAAACATATAAAACAACTCACGGGCAATTGTTTTAGACGCAGTGTTTCTTAGGGGTACAGCCTCAGGATAACGGGTTGCGTAGTCTAAGACCACCAAAATGTACTGGTGTCCCCTTGCCGACTTTACAATGGGACCCACCAAGTCCATTGCGATCCGGTCAAAAGGTACCTCTATGATGGGGAGCGAAACCAACGGGCTGCGGAAATGCGACACTGGGGCGCTAAGCTGACAAGTGGGGCACGACTCACAGTATTTTTTTATGTCAGCATAAATCGCAGGCCAATAAAACCTCTGGAGGACTCTCTCCTGCGTTTTATCTGTCCCCAAGTGGCCCCCAAGGACATGATTATGGGCCATGTCGAGTACCTGACGCCGGTACGACTTAGGCACCAGAAGCTGTTCTACCACCTCATCATTAATCCTAGTGACTCTATAGTAGAGATCATTAGTCACAGAAAAATGTGGAAACTTTTTCTCAGCTTCTGGTTCCTGAGGTACCCCATTCATAACAGTGACCTGCTCTCTCGCATTTTTAAGAGTGGGGTCCTGTAATTGTGCAGTACCAAAATTATCCCTAGACACCTCTAAGTCGGGAACATTCTGGTCAGTGGGAGGAGCCTCTTCCTCACCAGCCAGGACCTGCAAAGGAAAAGCATTTTCATCCTGTACATTTTTATCTTTTACCATGGGTAATGCAATAGACTTCGGGGTCTCCTCACTCCTTTCAGGGGATTGTTGTTTTCCCCATAGAGCCCAGAACAATGGAAAATCACGCCCCAATATCACATTATGCATAAGGTTTTTAACCACACCCACTTCATACTGTACAGCGCCTAGTTCAGTCCCGACATTAGCCAGTACTATAGGGTAAACCTTTGTATCGCCATGTATGCACACCACACTCATATGTCTTTTTGGCACAAAGTCCCCAGTCACCAGGCTGGCATGCACCAAGGTGACAAGGCTTCCTGAGTCCAGCAACGCCTTAACAGGGAAGTTATTGACAGTAATGTGGCATACTTGCGGTTCAGTCTCTAGTCCAGTGACCGCAACAAGAGACGGTTCCGCAAATAGCGACTGACGCCGGCTAGCGTCACACTCCATGGGCTCAGTGGTAAGAGGGCAATGGGCAGACACATGTCCCGTCTCATGGCATCTCCAGCACTGGATAGGGCCTGGTCTCCTTGGCAGGGAGTCCTTTTTAGGGCCACTTAGCCACCGGGGACCCTCACCAGTCTTTTGCCCCTGAGTTACCTCCTGAGCGCTCTTCCCTCTATCAGCACCCCTCCACACTCCCCCAATAGATGGAAGTCTCTTACCAGATGATGGCACAGATCTGGCACTCCGGGGAGGTGACGGTGCTGCAGGAACATCACGGAGGTAGTCCTCGGTCGCCTGGAACCTCTCCACAAGGCTGACGAGTTCGTCGGCACTCCTAGGGTCGCCTTGTCCCACCCAGCGTTGTAGATCAGCAGGAAGGGCACGGAGGTAGCGATCCATCACGACCCTCTCTAGGATCTGGGCAGGAGTAGAGGTGTCTGGCTCCAACCACTTTCTTGCCAAATGGATCAGGTCGTACATCTGGGACCTCGCTGACTTGTCCAGACTGTAGCTCCAGTTGCGGACCCTTCGGGCACGGACAGCAGCAGTAACTCCTAGTCGGGCGAGTATCTCTGCTCTTAGCCGAGGATAGTCTTTGACCTCTTGCTCACTGAGGTCATAATAGGCCTTTTGAGGTTCGCCTGTTAAATAAGGCGCAATCACTTCTGCCCACTCAGTGGAGGGTAACTTCTCTCTCTCAGCCACACGCTCAAAGACAGTTAAGTAGGCCTCAATATCATCATCAGCAGTCATCTTTTGCAGCGCACGCTGCACGGCTCTTTTCACAGACAAAGTCTCTGGCGCGGCTGCTGCCACCAGCTGGGGATTAGCACCTGCAGACGCCTCCTGCTTTGCTATTAGGTGCTCAATAAGTCTCTGTTGTGCAGCCATTGTCTGTTCATGGCGCAGGTTAGCGTCTGTCAGAGCTTGTTGTTGCTGCAAACTCACTTGCATTAACTGCTTCATCATCTCCTCCATGTTGCTTGGCTGTTTTTGGAGTGAAGCAGCAGCCTTCACCCAGGACATAAGTAGCTGTAGCCAAGTTGATGCACACCGTTGCCCCTAGCAACCGTTTTGCCCGCATCCTCCACCAATTGTAGGGATCTTCCCGGGGGATGGTGTGTTAGGACACAGTTCAGGCAGCAAACTTGGACTTAAAAACAGCTTTGGTGTTTATTTGTAGCATAAACGGTCCAGCAACATAAATACAGCAACACCGTGCATTGATAATAAAACAAAACAAAAAGTCCTGCCCGTCTGGGCACTTACTAACACAGGTCACCTATCTGTCACTTCCATAGGCGGTATCGTGGAGTGTGAATAGGCCCCAGTAGTGATAGAACTCCTTGCTCCCAGGAAACACAGCATGCAAGCTGTTCACCCTGGCTGAGAGCAATCTCCTCTAGCTCTGTGGAGCTTTTACCCTGCCGCAGGCTTAACAAGGCACACCTGCCTGTAACACCCGAACTGGACCGGGGGAGGGGAATGGCAGGTCCCACTACCAACCTACCCACCATTCCAGTAAATCCAGGCCCGGAACATGGAAAAAACCCTCAGCAGCATAACACTGCTGAGTGACAGATCTCACCTGGATTCACCATCTCACCATATGCCTTAGCCTGGGTGAGATGTACCTCCCCTCAAATACTTCTCCAGTGACATGTCTACACCTTATAGACGTTGTGAATAGATCTAAAACTGATGCACTCCTTCTGTGGCTGGACGCAGAAAAGGCCTTTGATAGGCTTGCCATTTCTCCAAGCCATGTTAGAGGCTTTTGGCATCCGTGGGCCATTTTTGATGGCTACTCAGGTTCTATACTCCAACCCGAGAGCAATGGTGCGCCTCCCACATGCTGTTTCCTCTAGACTCGCGATACGTAATGGGACTAGGCAGGGATGTCCGCTGTCGCCCCTGCTTTTTGTATTATGTATAGAACCCCTGGAAGCTCGGATCCGTCTTTGCCCAGACGTTCAAGGTATTATGGTTCAGGATAGGGAATTTAAATTATCTCTTTTTGCAGATGATATTCTCCTAACCCTAAGGAATCCATATACTTCCCTTCGAACTTTCATAAGCTACTAGACAAATATGGGTATCTCTCTGGGTACAGGATTAACCAGACAAAGATGGAAGCCCTGCCGATTAATCTCCCGGCAGCGGTTGTAGGGAACCTTAAAGAGACGTATCCTTATATGTGGCGAACAACCTCCCTCCGATATCTAGGCACAAATATCACTGCCACGTATGCTACTATATATAAACATAACTTTATCCCGTTGTTTAAGGAAATTTCTTCTTTCCTCTCTAGATGGGCTTTGTTACCTCTTTCCCTTATAGGCTGAATCACGGCAATTAAAATGTCCCTATTACCAAAAATCCTTTACCTATTGGAGACCCTTCCAGTCCCGGTACCTAAATCTGCTCTTAAAAAGTTACAATCTGATTTTTTTCGGTTCATTTGGAATAAAGGAAGACACAGAGTACCTTCCTCAGTCATGATGCCTAAAACCTCCAGAGGGGGTCTAGTGGTGCCAGACTTATTCCGATACTATCTAGCGGTCCACCTTCGTAGAATACCTTCTTGGACAGCCCTCCAGGCTTTCTCAAGGTGGTTCGAGATAGAAAAATTATGGATAGCACAGGTTCACCCGGGAGTCCTGATTTGGTCTCCACCAGACGTAACTGCCTGGCCCATCCTTTTAGGCTCCATGAAACTCACCACGGATATTTGGTTGACAGCCAATAAAATGTATCCTATGCAATCGTTTCGCACCCCATTGATACCCATCCTCTACAACCCAGCTATACCAGAAAGTATGTTGGGCCACAGGATCAGACCTTGGCAAGGGGCAAAGCTTTTCCATTTGGCAGACGTAGTGGGTATATTTCAAAGGAGACTTTTGCCCTTTGCTAAGCTACAAGAAAGGTATTGTTTGCCACCCCAAGCCTGTCCATACTATGATGTAATTGATTGTTGGCTGGAAAGTATATATGGTTCTGAACCGGTATCTAAGCCTACCTCTTTTGAATGGCTATGTAAATGTGTGGTGTCTACCAGAGGCTTGATTACTGACATATATAGCATGCTGGCACCTCCCTTGGACTCCCCCTCTGCTCGACATGGCTACATGTCCAAGTGGGAATCATATCTGGGTAGGCCACTACCCATTGAGACATGGCAAATTGTATGGTCCAAGGCTGCAAAATCTTCGTCGTGTGTGTCCTATAAAGAAAATCAATATAAAATACTGCTTTTCTGGTATTATACTCCAGAGCTGCTGCACCGAATTTTCCACAGGTTCCTGATCTTTGCTGGCGTTGCTCTCGAGATAGGGGGACCTTGCCTCATATATTCTGGGATTGTACACGGTTAAGGGGTTATTGGGCAATGGTCCAAGACCTTATCCACTCGGTTCTCACTATTGTTCTTCCCCTTGAGGTCAGTCACTATATACTTAACATACCTCCTAAATCTATGAGAAAACACCCAGCTAAATTACTTTTACATATGCTTACGGCAGCTAAGTGTTTGGTGGTTGGCGGCCAACTGGAAATCTGCAACCCCCTCTTCTAGGGAGCAACTTCTAGGGAAAATAACAGACATAAGGCGCATGGAATATCTCTCTGCCTTCAACAACTCCAGAATGGATAAATTCAAACAGATCTGGGATCCTTGGGACGTGATTCATGACACACATATGACAGCACGATGATGTTGCCTATAGTTCCCCCCCCCCACCTCCCCCCTTTCCTATTGTTTTTCCCCCCTCTTGTGATGTGATGTCTATGTTAGTTAAGTTTCTCATGGTTTATCATTTTCTTTAGAAGTTTTGATGTTGTTTCAGCTCCATTTTGTCTCATAAGCTTTAGGTTAAAGTCCGCAGTTTTCATAGCTCCTAGTTGAAGGCTATGTATGGTTACACTCTAGGGCAGTGCTTCTCAATTCCAGTCCTCAAGCCTCACCAACAGGTCATGTTTTGTGGATTTCCTTAGTATTTCACAGGTGATATAATTATACTCAGTGCATCAGGTATTATCACAGGTGTTCTTTGTATATATCCTCAAAACCTGACCTGTTGGTGAGGCCTGAGGACTGGAATTGAGAAGCACTGCTCTAGGGCAACCATTTCGGAGAGAAAAGTGAACATATGGCCCCTTTGTATTAAGCTTAGAGATATCGTTTATATTTGCGGACCTCGCAAATATGCTGATATATGTTAATTGCTATAATTTTGCTAAGTGATGCCTGACCCTTCTGTAACTTCTGGACTGAGGTTGTTATATGTTATTATGTTAATGTAAATATATAAAAATGAAAAATAAACAGTTAAAAAAAATGGCTTTGCTATGTGTCATCTGTGGTGCAGTGGATCAGATCAGCTCCCCACATTGCAATCAATCTGAACTATTTAAATATAAAGCTACTAATTGAGAATTTCTTTCATAAAAAAAAAAATAAATACTAAAAACACTGGATTATATATCTTTTTGTTACATCACATTCTAAAAAATGTTTGTACTTTTTGAAACATGACAGCTGCATTTAACCTTTAGGGGACACAGCAGTTTGGGCATTTATGACGCTGACAAATTTTTCAAATATGACTTTTGAAAGTCTCTGCCAATTATTTATCAATTCATATCTAGAACATGTCAACTTTATATGAACAGCATTTGAACATGCTTTTACTTTTTTAGGTAGAGGCCGAGAAATTCTTTAGGAACCAGTTAAGTTTTGGAGTATATTTTAGAGGCCTGTATACTAGAAACCCACATAATTTACCCCATTTTGAAATCTTCACCCTTTCAAGTATTTAAAGCGCAACTATAAAATATTTTGACCATTCAATTTTAGTTAGCTTAGGTCATGATAAGACTTTTTGCAATATACATTAATAACCTAAAATGAACAGTTTTTTAAAATACATAAAGCCAAAAGTCCCCTCTGAGCTCTCTTTGCCTCTGACTTATTTCTGCATTCCTGCTGGACACGCCCCCTCCCTGCAGATTCGTACTTAGTGTACAGACTCTGACAGGAGCATCAGCTCTGACACAGAGAGAAACATAAACAAAACCTCCTTCCCCCTCCCCTCACCTCCTAGCAGCACATTCTCCCCCCTCCCCTCACAGAGGTGACTAAACAGAGCTGAGGGTGTTGTGTGTGAGGAGCAGCGCAGGGGAAGAGCTGGATGGAGGGACAAGTGTATCCAGTGCTTCACCCAGGAGACACATGCCACCATGCCTCCAATGTGCTGCATGAGGGAGATGGTCTGAGATCAGATGTCTGCAGCAGGTGCCCCCACCTCCATGGCTGACATTATCCTACAGTGTAATGAGAGCAGATGACTGTATCTAATCCCACTGTGTGTGATACCATCTGCTGGGGCTCTGTATCTAATCTTACATTGTGATACTGTATGCTGGGGCTCTATCTGATCCTGCTATGTGTGATACATCTTCTAAGGTGCTGGTCAGTGAATGGAGAGACCCAGTCAGGGAGATGAGGGATAGGCCACGCCCACTTTCTGTCAGCCAGGAGAAAAATTCATTTATTCTTCTCAGCCAAACAACTGGGGATATCTCAGCGAGCGTACACACTATCGACGCAGTTTAGGGCTCTTTTTAAAGGGTAACACGTAGGCTTTTTATTTGAGGAATTAAATTTTTTGGCTACTGAAATTATAGTTGCGCTTTAAATTTACATTCATACAGTTTTTTAACCCTTTTTGCAGATATTCACAGAAATATCTGCAAAGAATGAGAAGTTGAAATTAGCATTTTCTTTGCAGAGATTTCAATTGTAATCCTATGTCATTTTTACTATACAAATTACCCTAAGGGTATAAACCCACACACCATATACGCAGCAGATACGCAACAAATACGCAGCAGATTTGTTGGTACAGATTTGATGCTGTGTTCAGTTATTTAGATCTAATCTGCTGCGAGTTTGCTGCGAGTTTGCTGCGTATCGCAGCAGTAAATACTCTGCATATACGGTGTGTGGGTTTATACCCTAAACGATCCACCAATGCCGGCAACTGCCGATGCTATACCCCCTTTGGGGGTCCAGTGGCAGTTACACTTAATGGTCAGCTATCAGCTGACAGTTTAGTTGCAGCTCCCAGTCACTCTTTGTGTAAACAGTGAGCATCTGAAGCAGGTCAGTTATAGTACATCCTCGTGCTTAAACTAACATGCTACCAGGACGTATTATAACCCAATCCCTTGTCTAGTGGGAGGTATCCCCCGCGCAATGCAATCACCCAGGCAATCCATGTATCTGATCTGCTGCAGACCAGAATAATAGAATAATGCTCTATTATATATGAGAGATCCATGTGGTAATACTAGAAGTCCCCCAGGGGACTTCGAACTAATGTGTATGTAAAAAAAAATAAAGTTTTTTATTAATAAAAAACCCTTCCCCTAATAAAAGTTTGAATCACCCCCCTTTTAAATAAAATAAATTAATAACAAAATAAACATGCTTGGTATGACCACATGCGTAATCACCCAAAAATTAAATAATCACATTTCTGATTTTGCACTGTAAACCGCATAAGCGGGAAAAAAAAATTCCAAAGTGCAAAGTTGCGAATTTTTGGTCGCATCAAATCCAGAAAAATTTTGATATTGATTTGAAAAAGTGATTAAAAAGTTGCATATACGCAAACAAGGTACCAATATCATGGTACAAAAAATGACACCGCACACAGCCCCATAGACTAAAAAATAAAAGCGATAAGGATAGGAATAGAGCAATTTTAAGGAACATTTAGGTTTTTTTTTTAAAAGGTTTTAATATTTTAAAAGCCATCAAATAACATAAAAGTTATGCATGTTGTCTATCATTTTAATCGTACTGACTTGACAAACATAGATACCAAGTCAGTTTTACCATAAGGTGAACGGCGTAAACACAAAACCACCCCAAATAAAAAATATTGCGTTTTATTTTCGCCGCACATATAATTTTTTTCTGGTTTTTCAGCATATTTAAGCCAAAAATTAAGTTTGGCATTGCATTGCATTTTTTTTTTCATTGCAAAGTACAATTAGAATTGTGCAAAAAATAAGGGCTCATGTGGGTCTGTAGGTGAAAAAATGCAAGCAATATGGCCTTTTAAACAGAAGGAAGGAGAAGGAAAAAACAAAAACACAAAAACGAAAATAAGCCCGGGAGGGAAAATTATATCATTTTTGTATAGATGGGATTTTTGATTGCTCTTTTAAAAAAAAAATATTGATAAACAAAACAAAAATTCTAATATATGATATTATAAAACGCAGTTCAGGCATTCCCCCCCACCCCCCGCCCCCCGCGTATGCTATTCATTATGCGGGGTAATGTTATATTTTAATAGTTCAGACAACTAAGCACGCTGTGATACCTAATATGCTTACTTTTGTTTACTTTTTTTTTATTAAGAGAGTGGCTTTTTATATTTTTACAAATGTTTTATATATTTTTTGCACTTTTTAAGTCTCCCCTAGCGTGCCATCATCCACTTATTAATGCTATGCTTTTTTTGCCTTCATATTATGTCTTAGGGTAAAATAAAGGTTGCCATGAAAAAGATGGTCCTGCAGAAAACAAATCTATATCTGTCTATGGCAAAATAGGAGATATGGCTCTTAAAATACAGAATGCGAGGAGGGAGGGCCAAGGCCTGTATGAAGACAATAAGCCTGATTATGGTTAATTTCTGTTTTACTTATTTTTATATTTTCTTTATATATTTTTTAATTATGTGCTTTTAAAATTAGTCAGAAAATAATATGAACCAAATCAATAATACAGGTGGATATAATAGCACATTCTTTAAGTATCGCACATTTTCCTACAGAGAAAAGATGGATGTATCTTGGTATTTGCAGTGAGCATTGCTGTGCAGAGATGCATTCATCATTACTATAAAGACAGGTGCACTGGGACATGTAGTCTTTTGTATGGATATATTTATCACAGCTCTGCTGTCCAAGCAATCTCTGCAGAAAAGCCACTGATCACTAGAGCTTTGTCAATAATTATTTGTTGCTTGCACCTGCCTGAACTAGCTTATCTCTTGGAAATAGTAATTTTGGAAGCTACATTGGTGTAGCAGGATATGAAAGATAAATTAAATCAAATGGCAAATAAGGGGATCTCAGCCTTATCAGGATGTGCAGGTTGTATCTCCTTATTATGCGGAGATTACAGTATAAAGCTAATAATAGCAATTAATGTCAATTTATGACAATATTCAAAATTCTGCATTTCCTTTGATAAAACATTACAAATCCTTCTCATTTATAATAATAACAATATTAACTCCTTGGGGCTGTAGAGCATTTTGTTGGTGACTTTACCATTTTCACCTCCGATTTTCATGTTCTTCGTGCATTGAGGAACACTTTACTGTGTAGTCCAATGATCCAGCAACAATGGCTCATGTAGCAGAGCAATGGAAGATACAGTTTATTTTTATATGGTATTATGACCACAATAAAATATATTGAGATGTCTAGTGGATAGCAAAGGCCCTTAAAAGGCCCAAAAATGCCCTTATACAGCATAAATCAAAGTGCAAGAGAAATAACAATGCATCTACGTTCCGCTCCGAATATATCATCCTTTTTGTAATTGCCAGAATTCCAAATTACCCTAATGTTGTATCCCTAATGTTTATCATTTGCATACACCATGTATCATGTTTGCTTTTCCAAGCAATTTAACCAAGGCCTTGAATCATTTTTCTTTGCATTTCTTTCTGGCTTTCCCTTTCATGAGTATACACCCAGGGGCGGTCTTGGCATTTCTGGGGCCCCAAGCAAAGTCCCCTGCTTTTAAAGGGGCAGATCTGCCTTGAAGAACTCCGGCGGCCGCGGCCCCTGTGTGTTCCGGGGAGGTGGGGGCGGTAGTGTATGTTCTGGAGGGGCCCAACAGGCGGCCCTACAACTGATAATCTGGGGGGGGGCCAAGCGGGCATTTGCCCGGTCCGCCAGATTATCAGCCGCTCATGCCACCCCCTGCAGGACCGCAAAATCTGCCGCCTGAGGCGGAATACTCATTCCGCATCATGGCAGAGGCAGGCCTGCCTGTGGCAGGGAATGGGCAGACAAAACCAATAATCCACTCTTAAGGAGAAAGATATTGCCGCAACCTTAGAACAATTTCCAGATTTGTATATTTCTGAGCTTCATCTTTCCAGAATGAGCAAAACACTGTGCAGTCTTTGTTACGATTTTGTAATAAATTTGTAATAAATGTGCTCAGACTCAGGGAAGGGTGGTGGTGGATCTGAATCCCGTCTTTCCCTGGAGGGGCCAGGCTGTGGGGAAGGAGGCTGAGCTGCTGGAGCAAGGGTTCCACTCCCTTGGGTAGCGTGGGTGGACTGCGTGGAAGACTGGGTGGTGGATAAGTTACTGGGCACATTACCCGCTATCCACTTGATCACCTGATCACACGGCTGCGGTTTAAATATCGGTCTACCATGAGACCCTGTAAGTTGGGCGAAGAAGCTAAGGAGTGGACGTCTGCGAAGTGCCACTGCTACCTCCTCAACAGGTGCTGCTGTGTCACCCTGCCCTGAACCACAGCCTCTGCTAACTGCTAGATATGCCTTGAGTAAGAAATACAGAAATCAGAAAATATACTAGTGGTCCCACTAGTTTTTGGGGGGCAGTGGTATACAATCTGTTGGTGGCTGCACCTATACACTCTGTGACACCCCCTTTACACTGGGCAAGCAGTAGTGAACTTAGATACGGCTTGAGTAAGAAAGACAGAAATCTAGAAATATACTAGTGGTCCCACTAGTTTTTGGGGGGCAGTGGTATACAATTTGTTGGAGGCTTCACCTATACACTCTCTTGACAATGAGCAATGAAGTTCTATGCAGATGTACTACAAATCACAGAAATACAATGCACGTCAGCAGGACCACCAGCCACAAAATAATAAAAGAGTACTGAGCACTTCTTAGGGGTCTGTATGCAACATCTAATGTCCCCTTTCTTCCAGCAGCCGGTCACCACAGTGTACTGCTGAAATTGTGGTAGCTGCACAGCCAGCCAGCATTCTGTAGTAATACAATTTAAAAACGATTTGAAGCCCTTACAAGGGCTGTTTGGTTGTTTCGCTAGTATTCCCTGCCTACTGGAATGCTAATTCCCTCCCTAACGCTCTCCCTGACCAGCAGCAGCTCTGTCCCTAATCTCTTCCAGCATGCATGTGAGCTGAGCCTCGGCGGCCGCGATTTTTATTTGGCAGGGTCATCTGATCTGGCCAACCAATCGCTGCTATCGACGATGTATGGGTCCCACGTGATCGCAGGATGTACCAAAGAGTCTCCTGCATGTTTATTGGCTGAGAAATTGCGCTCAAACTTACTTATGATGAGATTTCCCCGAGTATCGCAAGATGCTCGTCCGAGTAACAAGTACCATCGAGTAACCTAATGCTCGATCGAGTACCAAGCTCGGACGAGTCTGCACCTGATTATCACAAATTCCAAACATAACTGCACAATGTAGGAGCACCCTAAATAGATTCTTTGCTGTGCTTATAAAGTGAGTAAAAAAAAAACGGTAACAGTTATTGAAAAAAAAAATCACCCTCAAAGCCCTAGTTGACCATCTTATTCTAATGATTCTTGATACTACTGGGGGCAGGCTGGTCCATCTCCAGTGCTTTACCCCCAGCCCGGTGCCTGTAAATAGAACGGTGTTGTACACAGGAACTGGTCTGTGGTTCAAAAAAAGGATCACCGCACCAGTGCCGTTCTATACATAGGCAATACTTAAAGCGAATGTACCTGATGGTACATTTGCTTTAAAGGAGAAGTCCCACAATTGCTAAAATCCTGCAACCTGCAGGGGGAGGGGGGAAGTTGTTTGCAAGTAGGCACTTACCCGTGCCTGTAGTGAGTGGCTGGAGTGGCCGCTGGATCCCCGACGATAGTCCTTCCCCAAGTTATGATGACGTCACGGGAAAAGGCTTGTCCAGCTGCTGAACAGGCCGTCACTGACTGGCTGAGCAGCCAGCCCATCATTGTGAGGTGGACACCATGGAGATCCCCGAGCCCTGTGGTGGTCCCACGGCCTCTTTCGCCACTCACCGCAGGCACGAGGAGACGTAAGTGCCAACTTGCAATCAATTTCCCACCTCCCCCTGCAGGCTGCCGGGTCTTAGCAATCACCAGACTTCTCCTTTAACCTCATAGTGCTGCAGCACATTTGGGCTTTACTGACCAAGTTACATTTTCAAAATCTGACCTGTCTCACTTTATACAGTTATAGCACTGTAGTGCATTAACGTATGCTAGCAATTCTGATATTGTTTTTTCGTAACATATTGTACTTTATATTAGGGGCAAAATTTGGTCACTATCTTGAGTGTTTTTTTTGTGAAAAACATCAAAGTATCATTTATTTTTCCTTTTTTTTAAATACCAAAGTTTTACATATATAAATGACTTTCTGATCTCTTTTATGACGTATTTTCTGAAGCGGATTAATAAAATACAGCAATTCTGGTACTGTTTTCTCGATTTTCTTTTTACAGCGCGTGGTGAGCAATGTAATTAATTGAATAGTTTTATAGATTGGGTCGTTACGGACATGGTGATACCAAACATGTATAGGTTTAATGTTTTTACTTTTAGGTTTTAGGTAACGGTTTATTAAGTATAGCGAATATAATGCATTTTTTTACTAATGAGGGCTGGGGACAGAATAAAGACAGAATAAAGCCCAGTAGTGACCGCTGTACAAAGCCAATAGAGCAGTCACTAAGGGGTTACGGTTGTGGCTGGTGCAGAGAACAGCACATAGAGTAAGGGGGGGAGGGGACAGTAATAATGTGAGGGGTTAATAGTTAAGGATATAATACAGTATGTATAGTTGATAATAACCTCTAGTGTGTTTCTCTATTATGTAGTTTTTGCTCTGATGATCAAGGTACAGAATATGAGTAACATTTGGTCATAATAGTCATCCAACATAAGACACAGAGTACAGGTTCAAAGTGTTCCTATCCTTTATAGAAGATTAGTTACAGTAAACCATGTACTCAATGAACACTGTCCCTGCAAGACCTTTATATATGTTCTTAGATGTGTGCTGTACATTATGTAGTTATCCTATCATCAAGCGTCATAGGTTATCATACTTCTTAATCAGCAAACATGACACTTAATACAGGATGAATAATGATGTCTTCATCTAGTGTAACAGAGTAGGAGATGTACTTGCAACAAGAACAGGAAGAATAGACAGATTGGAATGATGACAGCCAAATTATAACAATCTGATTCATAGAAATGATCCTGCTGTTAAATAAAATATAAATGATATTACAACATGATTTCCTCACAGACATTAAAGCAATTTGTACGGTCTAAATCAACGGTTTCCATGGTGTGGCTGTCTTGCTGCTGCAAAACCATAACTCTCAGCAGGCAGAATTCAAGCCATGCTGGAAGTGGTAGTTCTGCAACAGCTGGACAGCCACAATTTCAGGATCACTGGCCTAAATGAGAAGTTATTATCCCAGCATCACAGTGGTAACGCTTTAACATGTACAGGTGGTTTTAGGTTAGAATATCACCGGGTAGATCTGTGAAAAGGAATGTACATATAGCAGTAATTTGATATATCTGTTAAGCTGGCCAACCTTTTGTGGAAATAAAATGCATATATTAAATCTGAAAAACAAAAGTTCATATACAGCCAGAACTTTTTATTTGTTATAAGGGTATGTGCACACTACGGAATCCCGGTGTATCACCTGCTGTGGATTTCGCAGCTTGCACCTGCTAAAGGCTGCGCACATCTCCGCTGCTCCCATAGGCTTTACTGTATGGTTTGCCCGATTCTGCTGCCTGCCCAAAGAATGAACCCTATAGGAGCAGCGCAGAAATGCGCATGTCCGACAGCATTTGCAAAAGGGGACGAGCTGCAGAATCTGCAGCGGGTGATACGCCAAGATTCCGTAGTGTGCACATACCCTAAGGCTTTAAAACATTCCTGAGTATTTTTAATAGTTAATTTATGATCAATTATTGTCCAGGTGGAGTTATGTGTAATAATTGGTGTCAGTAAGTTGTAAATATTTGTAATTTACTTCTATTAAAAAATCTCAAGTCTTTCCATACTTATCAGCTGCTGTACATGCTGCAGGAAATGTTTTATTTTCAGTCTGACATTGTGCTCTCTGCTGACATCTCTGGCCGAGACAGGAACCGTTAAGAGCAGGAGAGGGTTTCTATGGGGATTCATATAAAACCGAGACAGAGTTCCTTTTGACTACCCCTTGAATGTCAAATAAATAAAGTTTTGATATGTCATCAGACAAATCAAGTTATAGAGAATCTGTCAGTTTCAATTCATGCTCCAAACTGCTGACACTGTTACATAGTTGTTAGATCAAAGAGATATGGTATCTTTCCTATATCTATCTGTGCTTCTATAGTGTAGAAAAATGCTTTTATTTAAGTCAGAGACCTTCCAAACCGTTGAAGTACTGGGGGGTGTAACAGCTCCTCTCGCTCTCTACCTCCTAGCCCTGTCCCTGCTTGTTTGACAGTCTTGTCCTGCTTTTAAATCTCACACCTGCACACAATTTGTATGTACACTGCAGGAATAAGATTTGGAAACACGGCTCAGCTTCCAACTGACTATCAAACAAAGATAGGAGAAAGGAGGTAATCCAGTTTGCAGTAATTTGGGGACTTGGAATAAAACTGATATTTTTAACGATTTATTCAAGTGTCTTGCTTTCTGGACTCTACAAAGGAAGCTCATTTTCCTTCTGAACATACAAATGTCAGGTCAGATGGCTGGAAGCATCTACTTCAAGTTAGTCTTTTTATAGCTAATCTGTTAGATTCAAATTCCGCTTCAGTAATTAGAATTTGCTGTAAAAGCTGTACAATATTTGGTCTTTTTTGAGGGAATAAATTATATAAGATATCAGTGGAACTTATCCATTTTCCTTTAATAACAGTGTAACAACAGATAAACCTAAAAATCCAGATAGAATCCACTTTAAAGCACTTTTGTCTATGAAATGACAGAAAAGTGGCCAAAGAGTAATTGTTAGCAGAACTGGTAACAGAACCCACCAACACCATTGCTTAGGAATCTGTAAATTGTGGCATCTAATAAGGTATTTGTGGCATGGTAACTAAACCACAAAAGACAAACTCCTTGAAACCTGTAAGCTTAAACGCTGCGTTCCCACAAGTCATTAAATGCATGCAGCCAAAACCACACCCCCATGCATGCACCAACGGCCGCAAGGTGATGCCAAGATGATATGCAACTATAGCCACAACAGTAACAGTGGCCAACAGTAAATGCAAGGGGCATAGTTCAGGCCTTTGTGTTCAGTCTCATGTGGGAACGCGGCCAAATACAGCCCAGTAGATGAGTACTATAATGTTATGCATGTCTGTCCGTCAAAATTGCCAAGTGTTTTTAGCAAAGCTGGATCAAAACAGATTCCATGCAGATGTTTTCCTTGGTCAGATTTCGACCCAGGACTCCAGTGCTGGGAGGCAATAGTACTAACCACTGAGCCCCCATGCTGCCCACAGAATGGTTCACCAAGATGCTCTACTCAGCTGCTTGTAAGACACAGTATAAAGCATACCACTGTACCATCTATATATGGAGCATCCTAACTAAAATGTTATAATGTTGGGGGAGAGAAAGTTCAGGCATGTTGTATTTTAACTGATCAATCCTTTTGTTCTTAGGGAGATAAGGAACCAACAGAAAAGACTAGCAGGGGCTTAAAAGAGGATGTACCACCAGGTATATCCTCTTTAATCTGAACCCACGTATCGAACGGCGCCGTCACGGGGAGGCCGCTGCCGCTGTCCATTTTTTGGACCGCAGCCAGGTTCCCGTGCACGGCGCCGTTCTATGCACAGGAACCGGCCGGTGCTCAAGCGCTGGAGTGGAATTCCCTCCCCTGTATGACGCAGCTCCCTTAGAATGAATGGAGCCGCATGACGGCGCAGTTCAATCCGTGGGTTCAGATTAAAGAGGATGTACCTGGTGGTACATCCTCTTTAACCCCCCCCCCTTTTAATTTAAAAAAGTACAATAAAAGTTTTATAGATGTCTCTATATAATGTATTATTGTGTTTGCATGGTTCACTGGTAGTTGATTGACATCTAGGAAGTGAAGAGAACTGGCCTCTGTGCAATCCAGTCTCCTGCTCCCTCTGATGGCCCACCCTCAGGTAACCTCCTTTTCACATTGAGTTTGTTTGCTGAGCAGACATGACAGGAGGCTTCCCCGAATCTTGTGTCCTCCCCCTCCCCGACTCCAACTCCAATCAGACACCAGGGGACTTGATTATCAAACTACTGTAACACAGAACTGGCTCAGTAGCTTCTTCCTAATGTCCTACATGATCCTGGGGCGACTTCTGAGTAAATAAGGCAAAGATATAAAGCAGATTCTCCTGTGTGTGTGCGCGATGGATGCAGGCAGTCTCCAGCCACCATGTCCTGAAGAACCCAACACTAGACTAGATGGACAAGGTTTTTTGTTTTTTTTCTGCTGACAATCTTCTATGTTTCGAACTAAATATTCACCATACACAAAGAAATACTGCCAACAATGCCAGATACCTGTGATATAGAGCTCAGCCATAGGCCTAGATTTATCAGCTCTCCGTCAGCTCCTGAATCATCGCGGCCCCACAGGAACTACCCACTCAGCTAAGGGCTATGACATCACAGGATTGGGATCCCAGGTGGGGAGCCATGAGGTATTATGCTGCACTAAGGGGAAATAGGGAGGAGTAAATAGGACTTCTTTATTATGCCCCCCCTATCCCCCCTGGATTTTTCACGGTTGCCCTAACACCCCTTTATTTTCTTCCTCTCTCTCTCTTACACATGCGGCCTGCAGCAGCCATAGCGAGTAGAGATGATCTAAAAGGGCTGAAGTTCAGGTTCGTACAAACCCAAACCATCGCATTTGACTCCCGCTGCCTTCCAGTTCCGTGGGGAAGGTGGAGACAGCCCAAGTCCCGCCTGGAAAAACAGAGATACAGCCTATTACCTAGGCTGTACCCCTGTTTTCCAGGCGGTACTGCGGCTGTCTCCACCTTCCCCACGGAACTGAAAGGCAGCGGGAGTCAAATGCCAATGGTTCGGGTTCATACGAACCTGAACTTCGGCCCTGTTCGATCATCTCTAATAGCGAGCACACACAGAGCATGCTGCAGCCATAGAACACACAATCTTCTCCCAATTAGAAAACACAGAGTTTGCTGCTACACTACTTATGGCTTCTCCTCCTTCTCTTTATTACACAGGATATCTTCATATTGTACTGCTGCTTATATACAATCATCCGGGAAGAGAACAGCACAGATCTCCCCCCACACAATGGCCTCTTCCAGCTCAGAAACAAACTGCCAAAAAGTGACCGACAACATCTCCCCGACCCCCTCATCTAAAAGGGCCAGTGCTTTATTACAGATATATGGAGGAAAATAAATGTATGTAAGAAAGGGTTTTTCTGGTTTTAATAAATAAGCTCCTTAAAATTTTTTCAACATAAAATACATTGATGAGGAACATTTATAAAATGTATATGAAAACTAAATTATTAAATTTTTAAAGATGTTTTTAAAGCTGGAGATTGAACCTTTTCCCCCCTAGCCAAAACTAGCTCCGACTCCACAGCCCTGCTCAGAATAAACTTACACTGAATGTAAAAAAGTCTGAAATAAACCATATCCAGCCCAACATTAAAAGGACATACAAGGGTCTTTTTTGCAAAGTAAAGGTAATTTTGACACTTTAATAACTAAGTTTAACAAAGCACAGTACATGAAATGCAAAAATATGCATCAACTAAAAAAAAAAAAAAAAAATCTACATGTGAACTAGGAAAAAATATGACGCCAACTATTTAAGTCCCATTAAGTAAAAATATAAGCAAAGGAGGGCACTTCTTCACTTTACTTGATTTAGTGCTGTATGGGTTTGTATTGTTTGGCAAGTGAACTAATGAATCCTCCAAAATAATTTAACTACACAGCACTGTACAATGTCTTTTACACATCAACAGAGAACATGGCACATATTCTTAGGCCATCCTTCTGAATTCCAGGCAGTGTGTCCGAAGAGAAATGTCCATTATTTCAAGAGCTCTTCTAGTGATATTCACCTGCACTTATCAATGCAGACTAAGGCAAGAATTATGATTTTCTGAATGTAGGTACAGTTCTTGTGATCATGTGAAATTGAAGCACACTTAAGACGGTGGATGCTCTTCTCCTCGGATAGCCTTGTATTTAGCCATATCTTCAGGAAAGACCTTGCTCAATTCTTGAATCAAAAGACTTTTAAATTTCTGCAGAATGAAAATCAACATGTTTGAATGTAAGCAAAAATATAATCTCTAATACGCTTAACCAGAAACACTGTACATTAACCCTTTGAGGAACACGCTGAAAATGACCCAGTGGCCTGCACCAATTTTCATTTTTGTGTTTTCGTTTTTTCCTCCTGCCCTTCTAAGAGCTCTAGCACTTTCAGTTTTCTATCTACAAGGCCATGTAAGGGCTTGTTTTTTTTCAGGAACAAGTGTGCTTTGTAATGGCGTCTTTCATTTTACCATAACATGTATGATGGAACCCCAAAAATATTATTTATGAAAATATAAATTGTTGAAATTGGAAATACGAACGCAATATGGTAACGTTTGGGGGGTTCCTGTGTCTACCTAATGCACTATATGGTTTAAGCGACATGATACTATTACTCTATAGGTCAGCCCGAACACAACCATATGCAGGTTTACACAGATTTTCTAATGTTTTTTTTTAAATTAAATCCTTTTTTTGTTGCGAATAAATTAGTAATTAAATGGCCCTATTGTGACTCCTATAACAGTTTTAGTTTTTCACCTACATGGCTGTATGGGGTGTAATTTTTTGCGCCATGGTCTCTAATTTTTATTAATACCCTATTTGTGTAGATCAGACGTTATGATTACTTTTTATAATTCCCCCCCCCCCTCTTTTCGTTTACGCCATTTACCGTACGGGATGACAACTGTTATATTTTAATAGATCGGAAAATTACGCACGCTATGGTATATATGTTTACTTATTTATTTTTATGCGTTTTATTTATACTATGTGATGTGGAGGTGATTTAATTTATTTATTTTTTTTTTTACACACACTTTGTCCCCTTGGACTGCAGCCTGTCGTTAACGGTGAGGGCCCGGCTGCTGATTGCAACCGGCCCCCACCTGCGCTTTGCTCCGGAGCAGGCTTCATAACCCAGGATGTACCTGTACACCCAGGGTCGTCCTATGTCATCTAGGGGTTAAAAACAAACTGGTGTCTTGCATTAAAAACAAATCTGTTACCCGCAGTAAAGGTACGTTCACACCTGCGTTTGACTCATTCACGAACGAATCTGTCCATATTAAACAAATAGATAAGCACAAACTGATGAGCAGATTGATACAAACTGATTGCAAATTGGTCAAGCCAGCTGTCTTCTTAGCTCTTCTCCGCCTATGTCACGGCCCGGCTGAGGGATGCCCGCTCAGCCAGTCAGTGACTGGATAAAAGGAGAAACAAGTGATATGGTGCTCTAGGTCAGCGCTGTCCACAAAAAGAGATTACCAAAAGCTTAAATTAAAAAAAAATTATTAACAAAAATCAGCACAGATATGGTGCATTTCAAAGAAATGCATCCCCCTTCATCAGATAAATAATAGCACATACCAAATAATGGAGGTAAGATTACTTAAATAGGCCAAAGGACATTTGGTCTTTGTCCTTTGTCCTATTTAAGTAATCTTGCCTCCATTATCTGCTATGCACTATTATTTATCTGATGAAGAGGACGCATGTCTTCAAAACGCGTCATATCTGTGCTGATTTTTGTTAAATTCTTTTTATTAAGGCTTTTGGCAATCTCTTTTAGTGGACAGCGATGAGTACCAAATCACTTGTTTCTCCTTTTATCTACGTATTATTTCCACAGGCCCCACAACTTTTGGGAGTATCCCGTGTTTCTGGTACAGTCAGCTTGGCAGTCCATAGAAGGAGTAGGTCCTCATTCAGTGGACAGACATTAAACAGACTTTGGATTCGGACTTGTACCCCACACAAGGGTGATATGCACAAAGCCCAAGTGGCTTTCAGGTCAGCATGGCCTTTCAGGTGAGCACCTTTTCACCATTCTCTTATTTCTGGTATATTGAGGTATCACACAAGGTGCCTGTGCCCGGTCTTTTTCTTTTTTCGAGTCAGTGACTGGAGCGGGACACCATTGCAGTCACCTATTGGCTGAGTGGGCTTGTAATATTTTAACCGCGTCGTGACATACCAGCAACCCAGGAGAAGATGACACCCGGTTGGGTATGGGGGCCCCGGTCATGCAGCACAATGCGGACATGGGGACAGGTAAGCCAAGTGTCTTTTATTCCCCCCCCCCCCATCCCCAGCCTAGTCCAAGCAGGACTTCTCCTTTTACTAAAATGATTTTTGTGCATCAGTTTGCTTCAGTCAGTCAGTTCCTTATTCCGTAGGCCTACTACGCATGTTACGACCTCAATTCAGATAATGCCACACATTCCCGGCCACTAGCAACATTGTCTCAGAATCAACTTGACCATTTATTTCCTGAAACTTTTTAACGTGGCTAAACAGACTCCCTGAGCAATAACAGATTGTTGGAGGCCATAGAATAATCAGTTGACCAACCTCATTTCAAGAGCAACATATTTTAGTAGTCCATGCAAGATAATGCAGTGACTTGCCAGTAAAAGGTCAGAGCAACCGCCAAATCAGCTAAGATATCAACTAATGTCACCCTTCAGTAACTGGCACTGCAAAGGCAGACGTAATCGTATAGTTATTTTTTCTATATATATAACTTGACAAATAGAATACTAAAATATCAATGAAGCTAATTATATATATATATATATATATATATATATATATATATATATATATATACACACACACACACACACATATATATATTAGAGAACTGACAGCGATGCTTTTTCCATTTAAAATAGTAAAGTCTTTAGATTAAATTGCAAACTGGGAATAGTTGCAACCAGCTGCTTACGCTGGAAACTGGTGCTTAAGAGGATTTCTATTGTAGTGTAGTTGCAGACAAAAAGTTACCATCAATTGTTTTTAATGGATAACCGTTCCATTCACACAAAGCAGTTCAAATAAATATATTTAGCTTTTTGTAGCCAGAATCTGACTGAATCTAGAGAAGTATAAAGCATTACAATTAGTTTTTATTATATTTCTTGGTTTACATGCTAAAACAGAGACAGGCTGAGAAATTTACCAGCTTACCTTCATTGTGTCTATTTTCCCTTTAACTTGCTCATTTTTAGCTAATGCTCTTTCCAAACATTCTTTTGTGTAAAGTTGAGGATTTCGGCCTTGATCAATATAGCTAAAAAAAAAAAAAAAAATCACATCAAATGCGTAACTCTTGAAGCAATACACTTCCTAATAACAGCCTTTAATTTCAATGCAAAAAGATTTTCATGTTTGTTTTCCAAGCAGCTTTCTAATGGCTTTTTACTACAAAACAATAGTGCAGCTGCAGGCAATGATAACAGCGGAGGGTACGACAAAAAGAACGCACAAAGACGCACAATGCCTTTCAATGCAATCTATTTACAAATGTTATGTAACAAAAGAGAAAATAGTGACCTAATGCTGCGTTTACACGCAACCATTATCGTTCAAATTGTCACGATAACAACCGCATTTGAGCGATAATCGGCTCATGTAAACACGGCGAATGATGAAGTGTTCATTTTAAACTTTCAACATGTTCTCGAATCGTTGTTGGTCGTTCACTAAAAATTGGCAGATCGATTCGAGTGAACAGTCTTTCACAGATTCACCCTGTGTGAGATAGACTTATGCGATCTTAAAACTATCGCAATAACAAATTTTCAGAACGATATATCATTCCGTCTAAACACTGATCGTTATTAAAAAAAACAAAACACATTGTTACTTCGAAATTGGTAATAGTTCGATTGGGCGAATTATCGCTCTGTGTAAACACAGCATCACAAATAAGGCAAATCGTTTATATTTGACACATCTGATCCAATTCTTAGTGTAAATTAGATACTGATTTACCACAGTGGCTCAGGCTGGGTCAATATATTTTTTGGAACCTGGGAAGAAATAAAAGTACACAAAAGAAACACACAGGCAGAATATACAAACTCCATGCAGACTTTGCACTGTTCAGATTGAAAATCAGGACCTTAGCATTAAAAGGCAAAAGTGCAAAGGAAAAGTGAAACAGTTGTTGATCACTACCAATTAGCTGCCAGCTCTTATTCAAAGTCTTCATTATTCCCCTAATGATACAGACAATGTAGTTACTGGATTTTCCTTTTTTGCTTGACTAATTGTACTTTGTATTGACAACCTTCACATCACCATCAAATAAAAATCATTGAAATCAAGGCGCACACACTTACTGTCTTTGTTATACGCGCAGGCACCGTATACAGGAGGGGCACTGAGGGACTGAAGCCAATGCCCTCAAATAGGACACTCAGCATGTGTGTGCCGCCCCTCCGGTACACAGCTTCTGTGCGGACAGAAAAGACAGGATCTCACAGGTGCACGCGTAAACTGTCTGGACAGTGCGGGAGGCCACTGACAGTAGCAGCGTGAAAATGGAGGAGTACGCACCAGTGAAAGCCGGCCACCACTGTAAGCTGTGTAAGTATGTAAGCGTCAGCCCCCCTTTAATCCCCGTCAACCACAGCATACATTACCTGCTTCGCGCTCTGGCTTGCTTCGGTGGTTCCCAGCTGGACGTCCTGCTCAGCCAATCATTGCGCTGCCCCGCTGCAGCCACTGATTGACTGAGTGTGAAGGCCAGGCACTGGGAACCCCCGAAGCAAGCTGGAGCGCAAAGCAGGTAATGTATGCTCCAGCCGGCGGAGGGTTAAGGGGACTGTCACTTACATACTCGCAGCGCTATGACAATCCCGATGCAAGTATGGATTCTCATAGAAACTTACAGGCAAGGGATCTGCAGCGGATTTCTCAGCGTAAAATCCGCTATGGATCTGGTACGTCTGAATCTGGCCTTAAGCAGTATGGCCTTTTAAACATGGAGGAGGAAAACTAAAATTAGCTCAGTCCTATAGGGGTTAATAGTGGGGACAATTCCGCATGCTGCAATGTGAGCAGATCAGTCCCATCCTGGGGTGCTGATCTGCCACTTGAGCACCAATGACAGCTGTCAAAACTGTTTAGATGCCCAAAATTCTATTGAGCATGACACTTAAACCATAAAATAACTGGCATCAGAGTGATCTCCAATGTCGGTCATTATCATCAGGTGCAGTGTGCACATAGCATAGCCAGCATCTATCAGATATGATGTGAGGCCAGCTCCTGGGTTCTAATCATAATACCTCACCCAACCCAAGCTGTAACTGTATGGCATGGGTTGGGAAGGGGTAAAAAACCAGAGGAATGAGCTTCATTGGAAGAAAAACAAAGAAGATCCATACTTCATATACCTCAAATACTGCTGTCTCTTTCAAGCTGGGTTTCCACGTGCTTCGAATGCAATGAAAACAGCACCTCATTTCTCCCTTAGTAGCCATGCGATGAAGCTAATAACCCCTGCGCAGCTGTTGGGGGAGAAATGGAAGCATGCTTTCCACACAGCTACTTTCTTGCAAAAATAGACCCACACCTGTCCTAAATTATACGTGGTATTACAATTCAGTTCCATTTACCTCAATGGAATTGAGATACAAAATATTTTTTTTTGCGTCACAATCTCAAATTTTTATTAGTACCATATATGTGTAGATCGGACGTATTGATCACTATTTATTTGTTTATATATAAAATGTAATAATAAAAAAGTAAAAAA
The DNA here is from genome assembly GCF_027789765.1 of Dendropsophus ebraccatus. Lineage (NCBI taxonomy): Eukaryota > Metazoa > Chordata > Amphibia > Anura > Hylidae > Dendropsophus > Dendropsophus ebraccatus. Next base: position 116,186,792 of record NC_091455.1, on the reverse strand, counting down.
AATCAGCAAGGCTGGCGGTTTTTACCGCTTTTTGTTCATGCCTTTCACCATGCGAGAATAATGTTGTTTTATTTTAATAGATCAGACGATTATGCTCATTAAGTCATATATGTTTATTTATTTTATGATTTTATGTGTTTTATTTATAAAATGGGAAAGGAGGATGATTTAGGCTTTAATGGGGGGAGGGGCTTTGGGGCATTTTTAAAAACATTTAGTCAGTCCCAGGGGACTATTGCATACATATAATAGATTGAACACACTGAACCCTGCTATGCCATAGCATAGCAGGGATCAGTGTTATCTGTGATCTTCTGATTGTGGCAGACTATATCAGAAGACTGACGATCAGACTGCACGGAGATAAGCTACATATCTCCAGCAGTTAAGCAGTGTGATCGGGACCCCTGCAGACAGGAGATGCTCCTGTCACAGTTAAACCCCACGGTCGCAGCCCGCCATTGAGGGCAAGGGCCTGATTCCTGACAGCAGCCGGTTCTCACAAGTTATGAAGCTTTATAGTACGACCCTGTTGTGTTAAGGCCCAGGCGACAGGGGCGTACATGTATGCCTGCCGTCATTAAGGGGTTAAAAGCCAGAGCCTTGGTGTTAACAAGCACCAATCTGCTAGATCGGCTACCTGATTTTGCAGACAAACGCTTTGCGTAATGTGTGCAGGGTCGTTTCAATGTGATCAGCCCTGCACACATTACTGTCCCCAGTCCTGGACATAATGACAGGCAGCCACGGTCACGCAGCTGCCTGTCATTAACCCCCTTAAATGCCACGATGCAGAGCGATCACGGCATTTAAAGGACAAGGACCTGTCACTGACTGATCGGGACCCCTGCAGCACTTGTACCAGCACGTGGGGGGGCTAAGCCACCTCAGTCATGTCAGATCGGCGATCTGTAGAGTCTGCACTTCATACGGATGAATGTTATGCTATGGCATAGCATTCATCAGTAAATGCAATCAGAGTATTGAATATATAAGTCCCCTAAAGAACCTATATATGCAATACAAAATTTGTGTAGCGCGCAGAATTATCCGATTAAAATATAACAGTGAACAGTGTAAAAGAAAAGTGGAAAAAAAAAAAAACAGAATTGCTGCTTAAAATTATGTATTAGAAAATTTTTTTATAAAAAATAAATAAATTATTTCTTACTAAATATGATATCAATTGATAAAAAAAAAAATTTACACCCCCCCCAACCAGCCCTGTAGGTGGAAAAATAAAAAGCGGGGAGAACATTGCAAGGGGTTAATTATGACATGGAATCCCATTGGAGACAGAATTCAGTCCATAATCTACAACAAGCTTACAGACGCTATATCATGGTTGTGTGAATTTAGCCTAAGAATGCTTTTTTGATTAGAAAAATCCCCTGTAACCTAATGTCAACTTATGCAAGAATAATCACTGAACTACTAATCTATTGGAAACGATTTTTAATGAAACCAGTACTGTACAAAGATTTCACTGATAAGCAAGTCATTCGTGCTGCAAAGCTACTTACACTTTTATATAAACGAAAACCCTAAAGAAACTTACTCAAATACTTCCAAGGGCACAGTTATGTCATGAAGCTGCTGACGACACTTGTCTATATCCTGCAGTCCTGTGATCATGAAATTCCTGTAAGGTAAAAGAGTTGAGTAAGCAATTAATGTGCAAGTACTACGGACAAGGTGTCTCTCAGCAATCATCAATTCATGAGACTAACTGCTTACTAAGCCCACCTCTGCGGATACCAATGTGTTTAGGAAGCCTTGCTAAGTATAAGTGTCAAGAACTACAAAATCATATTAGAAAGTCTGCACTAATATAATATATATCAACCAGTTTTTTTTCAAGGAAAGTTTGCTTGGTTCCCAAACATTTTTCGGGCCCCGGTCTTGAAGTACACTAATACCGCGGTACTTAAACAAAAATTTACCTGGAAGTAATGTTCAGAATTCAAACTTTGCTTGGTATCTAAACATTTTTGCGAGCATGGATGGTGGATTGTACCTGGTGAGCTTAGCACTGGTGAGGCTTCACATACAGTACAGCACTGTATAAGACTGCTGCCGTGCATATAAAGTACAGTAGTAGTACAGTCAGCGCACCATCTCCCATTCTGTACTGTATAAAATTGGTGGTGTGCATTTACAGTACAGTAGTAGTACAGGCAGTGTACCACCATCTCCCATCCTGTACAGCACTGTATAAGATTGCTGGAGTGCATATACAGTACAGTAGTAGTACAGTCAGTGTACCACCATCTCCTTACAGTGCTGGGGTGGGGGGGGACTATACATTAAAGGATGAGTGAGGAGTTAGACCCCATTCACACATCCATGTCAGTTTTTACCGTCAGGAAATCCTGATCAGGAGGCCTCAAAATGCATCAGGAAAGCATCAGGATGTCCTGACAGTAATCAGTTTTACCTTCAGGAAACCATCAGGAAATGCCTTCAGGATTTCCTGATCAGAAAAAAAAAAAAAAAAAAAAGAAGTGTTCTCAAGGAGGTACACAAGGAGGAGACTGTGGCAGGGTACCCACATCGCCCCTAGTGTACCCTGCCACAGTCTCCTCCTTGTGTACCACGACACGGTCTCCCACTCGGGTACCCTACCACAGTCACCCCTCGTGTACAGTACCCTTTCCCGCCTCATGTACTGTATCATTGTCTCCCCCTCTTGCCATGTGTCATCCTCTAATCCATGGGACTCCAAACTGTGGCCCTCCAGCTGTTGCAAAACTACATTTCCCATCATGCCTGGGCAGCCAAATCCAAAGCTTTAGCTGTCCAGGCATGATGGGAGTTGTAGTTTCGCAACAGCTTGAGGGCTGCAGTTTGGAGACCCATGCTCTAATCTGTTTCAGTACCACAACTCCCATTATGTGATGTAGTCCTGCATATTACCCAACAAACCATGATGGAAGATGTAGTTCTACTGGGCCACTGCCTCTCTCCTCCTATACTGTGTCATCCCCTAATCTGTTGCAGAACTACAACTCCCATTATTACCTGCCAATAGGGCATGGTAATGGTAATAATGGTAATAATAGAGTGTCGGGGCCACAGAGGTCGGGGGTGGCGGCCGGCGCTGAAAGCCGGGGCCGGCAGCCGCTAAGTTCTAGGGGGCCAGGGGCCTGCTGCCGCTGCAAGAGACCGGGGGCAGCGACAACAGGGTGCCCTGTGGTGAGGTCCGGGTGCTGGGCAGAGAGGTCTGCCGAGGGGGTGGGGGGTAGGGAGCCCTGTGCTGAGGTCCGGGTGCCGGGCAGAGAGGTGAGCTGAGGTTGCGTGAGTGCCAGTGGTTGCGTGGGCGGGCTCTTAACCAATCCGGAATCCCGGGCACTTCCCTGATGTACATCAAGAAAGTGCCTGTTATTCCGGCGCTCCCATAGACAATATATTATATTGTATATGACTTGGCACAGCTTTTATAGAGACATTGCTGTCAGAAAACAGTAATGCAAGTCCTTGCAAGAAACATTTAGTAATAGCTGGAAGCCACCAAAAATAGGAGAAAAAGATTAGATCTGGAGATACTAGAAATCAGGAATTTGCAAACATCTGCTAATCTCTATATTTTTTATACGCTATTTAACAATAGTATTATACCATGCAAACTGGCACTGCCTAGTGTTAGAATTTGTCTTCAATAACATCAATTGCACCAGCAGATGGTCATAACGACGATGGATCTAATGTCTATTGTCAGTGATCTTCCTACAGATGGTAGAAGCTTGTTACCACTGATAAGCGAAGCTGAATTCGCAGCGAGGTTTACTGAAAATTTGTTAAGTTAGCGACGAACATTTCCGCACACTTTGTTTTATATTTAGCTCTTAAGAAAAAAAAAATCAATAACTTCACCTGTCCTGGTCCTGGTGTCCTTTTTGGTGTGGCCTTGAGCACACTCAGCCAATTACTGAATGAGACATGACAGTGGCAGCCAGTAATTGGCTGAGCAGGCTGTTACTCTCCAGACAAAAGTGAAGAGTGACAACCCGATCAGCCAATCAGAAGACAGGAACTGTCCAGAGCAGCAGCAAGTCCCCATAGAAAATCTTTCCTGCTCAGGACAGTTCCTGTCTTGAACAAAGATGTCAGCAGAGAGCACTGTGTCACTAATTTATAGAAAAGTGCATACATGACAATTTAAAAAAAACAATGAGCACATTTGTGCTGATAAGGATCCCAGAACAGCTGCACGCAGATATGTAGGTCAATAGAGGAGGAATTAATACCTACAGAGTATAAGACACACTTCTATGCCAGAAAACATCTGGCTGTAAGTGCCTATGCCTTATAGCCCACATTTAGATTGGCATGACAGTATCAGACCACTTTAATGGCTTCACAAGGGATATGCTAATGCAGTTTCAGAGATACCTAGGGACTTCCCATATGTATGGTGTAAACGAGAAGTAGCTGTAAGCCAAACGAGTTTGTCCATCAGCTATTGACGGTGTACAGGCCGCCCATTCATATACTTGCCTGGGACATATCTGTGTAAGGATGCCAATTTAGTCTGCACCATTCCCAAACCTTACACCACCACAACCTCCCCCAAAAGAGGGCAGGTTATGTTTCTGACTTCTGAGCAAAGAAACAGAAGTGTTCATTCAGGAAAAACTGGTGGTCACTAGTGGAATATATTGAGACTACTAAAGTCTATAGGTCTGCTGCAGTATACAGCTGCATACCTTTCATATAGTGGCGTCATATCTCAATTGTGATGTGAATGATGCCGATCAGGTGCGTACATGTAGAGAAGGGGGCCCATCATGGTGCCGCTCAGGTGTGTACATGTAGAGAGCCCATCATGGTCCCGATCAGACGCGTACATGTAGAGAGGGGGGGCCCATCATAGTGCCGCTCAGGTGTGTACATGTAGAGAGCCCATCGTGGTGCCGCTCTGGTGTGTACATGTAGAGAGCCCATCATGGTTCTGATCAGACGCGTACATGTAGAGAGGGGGGGCCCATCCTAGTGCCGCTCAGTTGTGTACATGTAGTGAGCCCATCATGGTTCCGATCAGACGCGTACATGTAGAGAGGGGGGCCATCATGGTGCTGCTCAGGGACCTATCATGGTCCTGGTCAGACGCGTCCATGTAGAGAGGGGTGCCGCTCAGGTGCGCACAGGTAGAGAAGAGGGCCCATCATGGTGCCGCTCAGGTGCGTACATGTACAGACGGGGGCCCATCATGGCGCCGCTCAGGTGCGTACAGGTAGAGAAGGGGGCCCATCACAGTGCATCAATGTAGGGAAGGGTTCCCATAATGGCGCCGCTCAGGTGCGTACAGGTAGAGACAGGGGCCCATCATGGCACCGCTCAGGTGCGTACAGGTAGAGACAGGGGCCCATCATGGCACCGCTCAGGTGCGTACAGGTAGAGACGGGGGCCCATCATGGCACCGCTCAGGTGCGTACAGGTAGAGAAGGGGGCCCATCATGGCACCGCTCAGGTGCGTACAGGTAGAGAAGGGGGCCCATCATGGCACCGCTCAGGTGCGTACAGGTAGAGAAGGGGGCCCATCATGGCACCGCTCAGGTGCGTACAGGTAGAGAAGGGGGCCCATCATGGCACCGCTCAGGTGCGTACAGGTAGAGAAGGGGGCCCATCATGGCACCGCTCAGGTGCGTACAGGTAGAGAAGGGGGCCCATCATGGCACCGCTCAGGTGCGTACAGGTAGAGACAGGGCCCATCATGGCACCGCTCAGGTGCGTACAGGTAGAGAAGGGGGCCCATCATGGCACCGCTCAGGTGCGTACAGGTAGAGAAGGGGGCCCATCATGGCACCGCTCAGGTGCGTACAGGTAGAGAAGGGGGCCCATCATGGCACCGCTCAGGTGCGTACAGGTAGAGACAGGGGCCTATCTGCACCATATGACACAGTGACAGCAGTGATGGTGTTCCCTGCATGCAAAGAGATGTGCAGACTGGGGAACCCTAAAGATTATCTACGGATGATAAAAAACCACAGACAACAACAGTGCCATGCAAGTGTCTAGATGACATGCAGCTACAACTAGATGACATGCAGCTACAACTAGATGACATGCAGCTACAACTAGATGACATGCAGCTACAACTAGATGACATGCAGCTACAACTAGATGACATGCAGCTACAACTAGATGACATGCAGCTACAACTAGATGACATGCAGCTACAACTAGATGCATGAAGGTAACAACACATCGTGTAAGTGAGACACAACCCGTATATAAACGAGCCCAGCGAGACTCACAGCTTCTGGTTGAGGCCAGCCTGACTGCTCGGCTGGAAGTCGCTCACGATGATCCCCAGCTGTCTTATGTTCTCTACAAACTTCTCCAGGTGCTCCTCCAAGTTATCAAACTTCTCCGCCATGTTGCCTTCGCCGGCAGCGTCTTGCACGCTTCTTCCGCTTTAGCCTCTACTAAGCGACCATGTCCTGTCGTTCACTCTCAGCACCGCAGCCCTCAATGTGTCGGAACAGACGACCACTTCCACCGTTTCGGAGCAAGCTCTACTTCCGGCTTAGCCCCCGCCCCTATTTTCTGAGAAAGAGAGACAGACGGCCACGTGATCATCACGTCCTACAGTGCGTGCGCTCTCGTGAGGTCGGCTGGGCTGGAGGCGGAGCTGAGAAGAGCTGCGGGAGCGCGCGCTAGCCGCACGTCATTCGCCGAGTGTGCGCTTGCGTGCTGAATGTTCTACGTGTAGTGGCTGGAGATGGCCTCAGATAGCCGTAACCTTAGTTACAGCTTAGTGACTTTCAAGCATAAGTGAAAGTAAAGCATAAGCCATTATGCGTGTGAGCAAACTTGGTGACTACCAATGCGGGTGCTACTGTAGCCCCTACCTAAAGGGTTTAACTAGCACAACCGTCTAGGGGCGATGCTGCGGGAGCTGGTAATGTGATGTTTAGCCGACATTTAACTGAAGGGTATGGCCACCATTAACCCCTTAAGGACAGAGCCTGAAATGGCCTCAATGACAGAGACAAATTTTATGAATATGACCTGTGTCACTTTATTCATTAATAACTTCGGGATGCTTTTACCTATCCGGCTGATTCTGAGATTGTTTTCTCGTGACATATTGTACTTTACATTTCTGGTAAAATGGAGTCGATACTCATAACAAATCTTTATGGAAAAACACCAAAATAACGTGAAAAATTGTGAAAAAATGCATTTTTCAAACTTTGAAACTTTTCTGCTTATACAGAAAATGGTTATGCCACATAAATTATATATTAAATAGCATTAGCAACATGTCTACTTTATGTTGGCGGCAGGGGCGTAGCTGCGGGTTCAGCCTAGGGGGGGGCGAGTGAGTCTCAGTGGGCCCCCAACCGATTATGTTACCCATAGGGAACCTCAGTAGATGACAATGCTTTCCGAATAATAAAGGGAATATTATGCTACATTATTCATAGTGAACAGGGACTGAGAACAGTGGAAAACACTTTCTACATTTCACATATAAAACCATGTAAAAATTAAAGGGGTTATCCAGCATTACAAATACATAGCTGTCTTTTTCCAGAAACAGCGCCACTCTCCTCCAAAGCTTGGATGTGGTAGTGCAGCTCAGTTCCACTAAAAGAGAATGGAACCAAGTTGTAATACCACAAACAACATAGATGAAGCTATGGTGGTATTTCTGTTTTCTAATTGGCCATCCATCCATTCTTCTATCTCTTTATCTCATACCTATCTGTCTAATATCTATTGGGCAGCATGAGGACTACACCATAGCTTATGGTCAATGACCAAATAGGCAACATCCGAAGGGTATACCCGCAGTACCACTAGAGTAAATGTATGGTACAAATGCTGGGTAATAACAATAAATAGTCCCATGGAGTTCAAGGCAATTATACTAAATAATCTATATACAAAAAAGCCAGACTACTGCAACATAACTAAATGGAATACAGTGGTCCCTTGGATTACGAGCATAATTTGTTCCAGGACCGGGCTTGTAATCCAAATCCACTCTTAAACCAAAGCAAAACTTCCCATAAGAAATCACTGAAATGCAAACAATTGGTTCCCCACCCCAAAATATAATGATTTTTTATTCTGAATAGCGTGTAAAACAAATGAAACAAAGATTTAGAAAATGCTGGATATGTTATAAATTCCATTACAGTATAGCAATCGGCATGTGGTGTATAATGTATAGTAACTGCATTAACCTGAAAAAACATCAGCTGTTTGTAGATACAGGATGGAACTGCAGATCCCCATAATGGCTGAGTGTGAGTGCAGGCACAGTATAGCAGCAGTGTGTATAGCTGAGTGTGAGTGCAGGCAGATTATAGCAGGAATGGAGAGGATGGGAAACACAAGGACTGACAGAGACTGCAGGGAGCATGAAGAAATGAGCAGGGCAGATGTGGGCACAGTATAGCAGCACTCTCTGTCCGGGGAGAGAGGGGTTACAGCTATGGAGAGATTACCACTACGGTCCTGTCCCCTGATGTAAGCCCCAGCCTGAAGTGGATTTGCTAAGATTTGGAAGGTGAGGGAGACTTCCTGGATCAGAGTGCAGTGCTCTAGATCACCCTGCATTAATTGGCAAAATCTTCAGTGGGCCCCCTGCCTGTGTGGGCCCGGGAGCGGCTGCCCCCTCTGCCCCCACCAAATTACGCTACTGGTTGGCGGCATTTATTAAACAATATTTAATTTTTTTTAGACAATAGGAAGCTTAAAACATTAGCAGCAATTTTCCAAATTTTCAGTAAAATTTCAAAATCAGATATTTTTAGGGACCTGTTCAGGTTCAAAGTGTATTTGAGGGGCCTGTATGTTAGAAAGCCCCACAAAGCACCCCATTTCAGAAACTGCACCCCCCAAACTCTGCAAAAGCACATCCAGAAAGTTTTTTAACCCTTTAGGGGAGTCACAGAAATAAAAGCGAAGTGTGTAAGAAATTTGAAAATTTTTATTTTCTGTGCAGAGATTTTATTGTAATCCAATATCTTTCATAATGATAAACCTATTAGCAGAGAAATGCACCCCAATATTGATTGCTCCGTTTCTGCAGTTTATAGAAATACCCCATATGTGGCCCTATTGTGCTATTTGACGCAACCACAAGCCTCAGATATAAGGGAGCGCCTAGTGAATTTCAACGCCTCCGTTATATTTGGTAATTTTTGAACGTACCACTTCAGGTTGGCAGAGGCTCTGGGATGCCAAAACCTAAAAAACACCCCTAAAGGGACACCATTTAGAAAACTGCACCCCTCAAGGAATGTAACAAGGGATGCGGTGAGCATTTGGACCCCACAGGTGCTTCGCAGATTTTCAGAACAATGTGGTGTAAAAAAAGAAAAATTCTATTTTTTACACTGAAATGTTGTTCTAGCCTTCATTTTTTATTTTTACAAGGGGATAAAAGAAAAAAAAAAACACCAAACGTGTAGCACAGTTTCTCCCGAGTACGGAAATACCCCACATGTGGACATAAAGTGCCAAGCATGCGCAGGACGAGCCTCCAAAGGGAAGGAACGCCAATTGGCCTTTGCAAGCTGGATTTTACTGGAGTGGATTTCAAGGGCCACGTCGCATTTACAGAGCCCTCGTGCTGCCAAGACACTGGAAACCCCCCACAAGTGACCCCATTCTGGAAACTACACCCCTCAAGGAATCTAACAGGGGGTTCAGTGAGCATATGGACCCCACTGGTGATGGGCACAAATGTGGAACAATGTGACGTGAAAGGGAAAAATTTCATTTTTTCACTTTCACGGCACAAATGTGGCCGTCATCAAGGGGTCCATATCCTCACTGCACCCCTTGTTAGATTCCTTGAGGGGTGTAGTTTCCAGAATGGGGTCACTTGTGGGGGGTTTCCAGTGTTTTGGCAGCACGAGGGCTCTGTAAATGTGACATGGCGTTCATCATCCATTCTGGCCAAATCCAACCTTCAAAAACCAAATGGCGCTCCTTCCCTTCGGAGGCTTGCCCTGCGCCCACATGGCGCTTTATGTCCACATGTGGGGTATTTACGGACTTGGGGGAAATTGCTTTACACATTTTGTGTGTTTTTTTCTCTTTTAACCCCTTGTGAAAATGAAAAATTTAAGGCTAAACCAACATTATAGTGTAAAAAATGTAATATTTCATTTTCACGCCATATTGTTCCACAAATTTATGCCCGTCACCAGTGGGGTCCATATGCTCACTACACCCCTTGTGTAGTTTCCATAATGGGGTCACTTGTGGGGGGGTTCAACTGTCTTGGCAACACAGGGGCCTTTTAAATGCAACATGGCCCCTCGAAATCCATTCCAGACAAATCCAGCCTCAAAAAGCCAAATGGCGCTCCTTCCCTTTGAAGGCTTACCCTGCACCCGCATGGCGCTTTATGTCCACATGTCGGGTATTTCCATACTCAGGGGAAATTGCTCTACACATTTAGTGTTTTTTTTATCTTTTAACCCCTTGTGAAAATGAAAAAATCAAGACAAGATCAATGATTTAGTGAAAAAGTTAAACATTTTTTACACTAAATGTTTGTCTAGCCTTGATTTTTTCCTTTTCCACAAGGGGTTAAAAAAGAAAGTGAACACAAAACGTGTAGGGTAATTTTCCCTGAGTACGAAAATACCCCACATGTGGATATAATGTGCCATATGGGCAGAGGGCAAGCCACCAAAGGGACAGAGCGCCATTTAGAGGCTGGAATGGAGGATGGAGGCCATGTCGCAATTACAAAGCTCCTGTGCTGCCCGGACAGTAGAAACCCCCCACAATTGACCCCATTCTGGAAACTACACCCCATAAGGAATCCAACAAGGGGTACAGTGAGCATATGGACCCCACTGGTGACGGGCACATAATTGGAACATGTGCCATGAAAATAAAAAATACAATTTTTTCATTTTCACGGCCCAAATGTGGCCGTCACCAGGGGGCCATATCCCCACTGCCCCCCTCGTTAGATTCTTTATGGGGTGTAGTTTCCAGAATGGGTTCACTTGTGGGGTGTTTCTACTGTCCTGGCCGCACAGAGGCTTTGTAATTGCATCATGGCATCCTCTGATGGGAATGGCGGCCATACCTATTTAGCTGGGGAAAAGGGACCATTCTAATTTATTTGGGGGTATTAGGCCAATTATTAGTTTATAAGGTTGAAAATGACAGGTGTCCATCAAATTCAACCTGTGTTGATCCAGAGGAAGGCAAAAAAAAACCTCGTAAGGCAGACGACAGTAGCCTCATCACAGGGGAAAAATTCCTTCCCGAATCTATAATGGCGATCAGAATAATCCCTGGATCAACGTGACCCCTGAAATAGGAATAAGGGACAGAATTTAGATAATGTAGAACTCCAATGACGTGTGGTACGCCTTGAAGCGATCCAGTATGCAGAGGCCGGGGGGATCAGGACAGGTGTCACACTGGAAAATGGTGTCCTTCCTGATCCCCCTGTTACACCACACTCTGCACTTCTTCTGGGGTCTCCTGTTTTCCAGTGTGGGGGACGTCACCTGGAAAATGTTGTCCTGGTGCGATATGGGGTCCTTTATATCCAGAAGCGCTGGGTCCGTTCCATGGCTGCTAAATATTAGGGCTTTATTACTGCTTCTGATATGCACGGGCGGATTCCGCTCTCCGTCCAACGTGTTCACTCTTTGGATGGACGACGGAATCCGCCCGTGCATAGAATGGAGTCTATGACACGGGTGGAGACGCTCGCCTCCATCAGTCCGCCGGTGGGTGCCAGCTGCGGAATGCACAAAGGGTTATCCTTCTCCATTCCGCAGTGTACACGTACCCTAAATCTGTAAGAGTACCCTGAGGTACTCTCACAGAGTTTGTAGAATTTCACGCCATACCGTCATCTCTTATTGGGACGGTACTGGCGGAAAAGACGTGTCTGGGGGGAAGCGTACGCTACGCTACCCCCAGACACGTCACTGGATGATGAGGATGAATGGAGGAAAGAAGGATCCCCCCATTCATCCTCACTGGCTGTTTCGGTGTCGGAGGCAATAATAACGTATGCGTCTGACACCGAAAACACCTTTGGGGCCATCTTTATACGGGGATTGGTATATGGGGTATGTAAATGTGTAGTGGTGTAGTGTAAAACTTTATTTCATGTAGTGTAGTGTTTTTTACGTATTTTTTTGACAGTAAGAAAAAATATCCCTTTGCCAAGAAAGGAGCTGCTGCTAAAAGCCCCACTTATGTGCGGCACTTATCAGCAGCCAGTGGCGGTAGGATATAGGGGGGAAAACGCCCCAACGCCAAAAAGGAGGAGTGGCTGATCAGCAGCGCACTTACGGGCGTTAGGGCGCAAAAAAAGAAAAAAAAAATTGAAAAAAAAAAAAAAAAAAAAAAGCTTTTTAACCCAAAGCAACTGATCAGTGAATGATATTCACTGATCAGCCGCTAGGGGGGCGGTAGAGCGACGCTGCCGGAGATTACCGAGGCCCACCGAACACGAGGACCCGAGCGATTACGAAGATTTCCAACGCTGGACGACCGAACCCGGAAGTGACCCGAAGAAGACGCGAGGACGGCGCGGACCGCAGATCGTCGCTCCGGGCGCCCAGATCAGGTGAGTATGGTACACCTGCACCACACACACCTGTTCTGCACCCCTAGCTACCTACAGTTTGATCGCCATGATGGGCCGGCCGGTACTGGCCGGCCTATCACGGCGATCGTGGGGGTGGCATCGGCGCCATCTTTGGTGGGGACACTAATGGCGATTGGTGCTGTCTCGGACAGCAGCAATCGCCATTGCTTTCCGGGTCACCGATGACCCGGAAAGCTGTTTTCAGCTGCTATATGCTGATCTGTATAGATCAGCATATAGCAGCGATCGTCGGCACGGGAGGGGTTAATCACCCCCCGTGCCGACAAGCAGAGATGGCCTGCTATACATTATAGCAGGCCATCTTCCCCGACCGCTGTGTGTGAACACACAGCGATCGGGGAAACATCGGGCGTAAGTATACGCCCGTTTGCGTTAAAGCCCACCCTGCGGGGGCGTATACTTGCGCCCGATGTCGTTAAGGGGTTAAAAGATTGCTCTGAGTCTGTTCAGACCTCCACCAATTATAAGATAGTGGTTTATATACAAAACTAGTGGGCACCGCTATAAATCAAAAAAGAGTGCTAAACCAATGCATATAAACAACACAAACCGTCCTGAAGAAGCACATGCATAAAATGGTAGCACATCAAAAATCTTTTATTACAACACTATCATAAATACAAAAAATACAAAAATTACAATTATGCAGGAGTATAGCAAGAAGGGAGACAAACCCCGAATACTACTCTACATTAAAAACACTTAAAGTGACACTGTCACCCCCTTTTTGCATTCTGACATCTCTAAACAGGTGTAAAGGGTAAATTTAGCGATTTTCATACCTTATTTTATATCATACGTAATGGTGCTTGTTCAAGTAAAAAGTCATCTTATATCAACTGCAGATTGTGTTAAGTGGGCGTGGCCTCGCGGGATTAGCACCACTTAGCCCCGCCCACAAATCCACAATTGGCACCGCCCCCTCATCGGCCATTAGAACAGGCTGGCCGAAAGGTCTAGACCCCACTTCCTTTACGTCGGCCAACCTATGGGTGTCAAGGGGGCGGGGCTAACGGTGCAGTTGATAAAAGGACACTTTTTACTTAAACAAACACCATGACGTATGATATGAAATAAGGTATGAAAGACGCTAAATTTACCCTTTACACCTGTGTAGAGATGTCAGAATGCACAAAGGGGGTGACAGTGTCACTTTAAAATGTCAACATGTGTCCCGCTGGTGTTCCAGCTGGGACTGAACAACCAACCTAACTCTGGACTGTATGTACATATAAGTCTAGCAGATCTGTCTAAACAGAACCCCTGTATAACATGATATAACCACAAATGGTATATACATATGAAGAAAAAAATGAAAAGAAATCACCATATACAGTCCAAACATATAACAGAAGGGTTAGATGGGAAAGGAATCGTTCTCGTTTGATCGTTCGCAGGGTTTACACGTACGATTATCGTTCGAATTCGATCGTTGTCGTACAATTTCGCACGATAATCGTTCCGTGTAAACGCAGCATAAGTCTGGGCAATTCATCAAATTAATCCAATTAATTTGCCCCTGGGGGGGAGGCTCACAATTTTAATATTTTCAAAAATTGTGTCCCCTGGAAAAACGTCAGGAGCCGATGAAGCATGAATGCAGCGTCCTGTTAACCCTTTCCGTGCTGCAGTGTGTGTCTGTGCTATAGTACAGAAAGGGTTAACAGCGGGACACCAAATTCATACTTCATCAGCTCCTGTACTGAAACCCTCCGAACAGGAGCTTGATTTTAAAAGGGCCCTTTTTCTTTCAAATCAACTGGTTGCAGAAAGTTATGTGTCATAAGTACCAACCTGACCTAATCTTTACAGCATGGGTCTCCAAACTGCGGCCCTCCAGCCGTTAGAAAACCACCATTCCCATCATGCCGAGACAGCTAAAGCTTTCAATTTGGCTGTCCAGGCATGATGGGAAATGTAGTATTTCAACAGCTGGAGGGACGCAGTTTGGAGACCAATGCTTTACAGTTTATAACAGGGGTCCCCAAACTACGGGCCGCATGCGCCCCCCCGGGGCCTTTTATCCGGCCCCCGCCGCACTTCCGGAAGGGACAACTCTTTCATTGGTGGTCAGTGAGAAGACTGCTCTCACTGACCACCAAGAAAAGAGTTCCCCCTTCCGGATCACGCCAGCCCCTGCCCCGCATCCACACTGCTGCTGACATCCCGGCCGAAGGGATCCCCCAGCAGGTACAGCGACGTCATCACTGCCCCCGCCGGAGGATCCCTCAGAGATCATTTCCAGGTTACATCCCAGGTGGGGGGGCTGGTGGTCCGTGCGGCGCGGAGGAGGCTGGCGGCAGGGATAACATCTGACACTGCTCCGAGATCTGCGGTCCGTTGCACCAGACCGCAGATCCCGGAGCAGGACCGCAGATCTCGGAGCAGTGTGAAATGTCAGCCCTGCCGCCAGCCTCCTTCGTGCTGCACGGACCACCAACCCCCCCGCCTGGGATGTAACCTGGAAATGATCTCTGAGGGATCCTCCGGCGGGGGCAGTCATGACGTCGCTGCTCCTGCTGGGGGATCCCTCCGGCGACTGACCGGCTGAAGAGGCTAGAAGAGATGAACACAGTATTAGGTGAGTATAATTTTTTTTTTTTTTTTGTAGCAATGCAGGGGCGCATAATAACTTTATGGGGGACATTGCAGGGGGACAATATAACTATATGGGGGACATTGCAGGGGGACAATATAACTATATGGGGGACATTACAGGGGGTCATTATAACTATATCGGAGTCATTATTACTACTATATGGGGGACATTGCAGGGGGGCATTATAACAATATGGGGGACATTGCAGGGGGCCATTATAACTATATGGGGGACATTGCAGGGGCCAATATAACTATATGGGGGACATTGCAGGGGGACAATATAACTATACGGGGGACATTGCAGGGGGACAATATAACTATATGGGGGACAATGCAGGGATACATTATTAGTATATGGGGTGAGGGGGCTGGTTGAGGGTGTGAAGGGGGAGTTAGGGGAGGCTGGTTGAGGGGGGAGTGAGGGGTTGAGTGGGGGCTGGGTGAGGGGTGGAAAGAGAGGGATGCTTTTACTTTGGGGGGGGGGGGCATTGTGGCATTTTGCACTGGGATTTGATTATATATATATATATATATATTTTTTTTTATAGTCCGTCCCTCTTACGGTCTATAGGGACAGTGAACTGGCCCCCTGTGTGAAAAGTTTGGGGACCCCTGGTTTATAACTAGAACAGATAAATCTAATTGACTGCGTATTTCCCACATACAACAGTTTTTGACAAAATAACAAAATAACTGTCCTCAAAGCGGTTGTCCAGCGAAAATCTTTTTCTTTCCAATCAACTGGTTTCAGAAAGTTATATAGATTTGTAATTAAAGGGGTAGTCCACCCAAATTTTTTTTCTTTCAAATCAACTGCTGCCATGAAGTGACAGAGATTTGTAATTTACTTCTATTAAAAAATCTCAAGCCTTCCAGTACTTATCAGCTGCTGTATGCCCAACAGGAAGTTGTATTATTTCCAGTCTGGAGAGCAGGAGGGGTTTTCTATGGGGATTTGCTCCTGCTTTGGACAGTTCCTGACATGGACAGAGGAGGCAACAGAGAGCACTGGGTCAGACAGGAAAGAAAACACCACTTCCTGCTGGACATACAGCAGCTAATAAGTACTGGAAGACTTAAGATTTTTTAATAGAAGTGAATTACAAATCTCTGGCACTTTATGGCACCAGTTGATTTGAAAGAAATTTTTTTTGGGTGGACTACCCCTTTAACTTCTACTTAAAAATCTCAAGTATTCTAGTACTTATCAGCTGCTGTATGTTCTGCAGTAAATTATGTATATTCTTTTTAGTCTTTTCAGTCTGACACAGTGCTCTCTGCTGACATCTCTGTCTGCGACAGGAACTGTTCAGATCAGCAGCAAATCTACATAGAAAACCTTTCCTGCTCTGCCGGAACTTGAGAGAATACTTTAGAGTAAGAAGTTTACTTTCACCGGTGTATAGTCTTTAGTCTGACCACCTTCTGCCCTACAGTGTCGAGTGACTCGTCCTCCTAGGGCATGGGTCTCCAAACTGCGGCCCTCCGGCTGTTGTGAAACTACAACTCCCATCATGCCTGGACAGCTAAAACTTTGGCTGTCCAGGCATGATGGGAAATGTAGTTTTGCAACAGCTGGAGGGACGCAGTTTGGAGACCCATGCCCTAGGGTGATACAAGCCCCAGTTGTGGTTACCTGGGTGAAGCTAAGCTCCCTGGGGTGTTCCAGGTTCCTGTACTGTGAGATAGGATACATAGCTGTCCTATCCAGGCTAGTTCCTCTTTTTTATCAGGATACTACTTTGCACTTTCTAAACTGGTTCACGGAGTGGTCTAGGATGTTCCCAGACTCTTCACTCTTAGTAGTGTTTAGGACTGCATAGTAGATATAGTAGATAGACTAAAAGAACGGAGTGTCTCTAGTTACATCTGCATACACATGTGTCTTAGACTAGACCAGACCAGACTGAACACTGACTTCCTCCCGCACAGGGCTAACTAGCTACTTCTACAGGGGCTGTGTGTGTGTGTGTGTGTGTAGAGCAGGAATAGGCAGAAAAAAAACAGAATCTCCTATAGGTCAGCACTGAACATATGGTACAACAATAACAGTAACCCTTTGTTAACTTCAGCTGTGCAATGAAATAACAAGGTTTAGAAATAACACTGACACCTAGTGGTGAAACTGCTCTGTCGTGTACATATTATAGGCGTTGGGGCTGATCTCACCCACGGAGGTGTTTGTACTGTAGCTGGTCTCTTACTTTCCTTTTGTTGGAAAGACCTCCTTTTCTGTTTTCTCTTCCCTCTGAACCTGTTCGGACCACTAGCTTCAGAACCTGACTCTTCTTGGCCCGAAGTATCTGAGCCCGAATGGTTATGACGTTGGGCTTGTGGGTTAAACCTCCTTTTATATGTGTATTGTTTACCACTATCAAAATCTTGCCAATCTCTAACGAACTTCCTATGTTTTTTCTCTTTTATCTCACTCTTATAGATGTCAAGATGTTTCTGTAATTGTTGTTCAAGACCAGAAAATTCTGGACGTGAGGAAAAATTTCTGATATCCACTAGTTCTTTTTCTAGTTGTTCACTCACTTTCTTATAGTAGCCTCTTTCGTAATCCAACAGGTACCTAATGAGGCGAAGTGAGCTATCAGTGAGTAGTTTTTCCCAACCCTCAATGAACAACGTGTCCTCTCTATGAGAGTTAGGGAAAATAGGTATACGCAGACCTCTATGAACAATGTTTTTTTGTAAATAACTTTCAAAACTGGCTATCTCCCACCAGGTACGTATTTGTAGTTTGAAGGTCTTTGTAATATTGCGAAATGCTGCCTGTATGTCACACTGGTGAAGAGGCAAAGCTTCAGTAGTGAATACTTGTGTAGCTTCAGCTAAATAGCTCTCAGCATTAAAGTCTCGTGACAGGAAACCTGCCATACTGTATTAATAGGCACAAAAGAAAAACTAGGGGAATACCCCCACAACAGACTAAATCAATAACTAACCCTAAGTGTGCCTAAAAGGAATCCATACTGATGGAAATACTGTCCACCACAAAATACAGGGCCAAAAGCCCAGAACACATCAGATAGGATTCCCACTAGTAAGATAAAATATAACTTATATTGGCTCAATCTAATAAAGTCTATAGTGCAATAAAAACACACACTCATATTCCTTTTTTTTCATGTGATTCCCACTTTGGGTATATACACTAGCTGGGTAGCTGCAGACTACTCGCTATTAAACATACTGTCTATCTATCTATTTTGTATATAAAGACAATAGAGTGCGCACATTAAAACACCAAAGCATAGCCCCTCAACTAGTTTCACCCTCACTCGGGCGTCATCAGGAGGTGGGCTTATGGCTAAGCGGCGCCCCTTTTCCACTCATATTTATATGCCCTGATTATGACATCATATGTAAATTATCAGCATA
Organism: Dendropsophus ebraccatus; assembly: GCF_027789765.1. Classification (NCBI taxonomy): domain Eukaryota; kingdom Metazoa; phylum Chordata; class Amphibia; order Anura; family Hylidae; genus Dendropsophus; species Dendropsophus ebraccatus. The sequence goes on along the minus strand of NC_091455.1, from coordinate 116,168,185 downwards.
ACCAATCATCTACTGGGGATATCGTAGGATATTCCCCCCTCGGCCTCTTAACCAGTAATCATGAAACACGTCAGACGCCGGTAACAAACATGAAATCGCCATTCTACTTAGCTCCTCCCCTCACCATAGCATATTCATACTGGGTGTCCGTGATCAGTCCCTACCAGGCATCGTCATCACGGTCAGCTGATCCGGTCGCCACATTCAACTCCTCCCCCGCATCACTCACCGGTCACCTGACTCGGTCACATGATCGGGTCTATGATGACGCCAGCATATCTCGTCTGCGCATGTGCGCTCAACTAAAGATCAGCTGATCCGGTCGCCACATTCAACTCCTCCCTCGCATCACTTCACCGGTCACCTGACTCGGTCACATGATCGGGTCTATGATGACGCCAGCAGATCTCGTCTGCGCATGTATGCTCAACTAGCGTACCGTTACTATGGTGATCCGGACCTTTACCCTTACCATGGTGTCTATCCATAATTAAGAGGTTCAGTCCTTTTTCCTTTCCTTTTCATTTTTATTCCCTCTTTTCTTACTGTTTCTCTTTCCATGATATCCGAGAGGGTGAAAGTGGCCATAAAAAATCAGTGTAATTAAATAAATAAAAAACTAATGTATACACCTATTACTATTAACTCTGACTCATGACACTAGGGAATGGCTATTCTTTTATATTATATAAATTTTATAAATTTTATATATATACAATATCTAATCTTTATAAAATTCTATCTGAAATTGGGGACATGTAGTCTAAAAGGAGACACAAAATGCACTGCAAAATATAATTACAAAAAAGCCAAAAAAGAAAACCCCTCATTGAGTCCCTGTGGACTCATACTAGAGAGTCTATGAATCCACTTTGCCTCTTCACGTAGTAACAATCTATCCAGGCATCCCTTCCTTGGTCCCAACTTCGGTTGGGAGATACCTATAAATTGTATATCTTCGCATTTCCCTCCATGGAAAATCCTCACATGTCTGGATATCGGTGTATCCTCCTCATTCCTTATAGTACTCAGATGTTTGGAGATCCGTCTCCGAAATTCCTGTGAGGTCTTCCCTACATACACCTTCGGACAGCTACACCTAGCTAGATAGATGACCCCCCTAGACCTACAATTAATAAATTGTCTAATTTGATAAACCCTGAGGTCAACAGGATTTTGAAATGTCTTGTGTGTTGGTACAAATCTACATAGTTGACATCTTCCACAGGGGTGTGAGCCAACCACACTAGATCTTAACCAGGACTCCTTCCTCTCTTCCTCATAATGGCTATGGACCAAAATATCCCGCAAATTCTGTCCCCGCCTATAGGTCACAGTTAATGCTGAGAGCTATTTAGCTGAAGCTACACAAGTATTCACTACTGAAGCTTTGCCTCTTCACCAGTGTGACATACAGGCAGCATTTCGCAATATTACAAAGACCTTCAAACTACAAATACGTACCTGGTGGGATATAGCCAGTTTTGAAAGTTATTTACAAAAAAACATTGTTCATAGAGGTCTGCGTATACCTATTTTCCCTAACTCTCATAGAGAGGACACGTTGTTCATTGAGGGTTGGGAAAAACTACTCACTGATAGCTCACTTCGCCTCATTAGGTACCTGTTGGATTACGAAAGAGGCTACTATAAGAAAGTGAGTGAACAACTAGAAAAAGAACTAGTGGATATCAGAAATTTTTCCTCACGTCCAGAATTTTCTGGTCTTGAACAACAATTACAGAAACATCTTGACATCTATAAGAGTGAGATAAAAGAGAAAAAACATAGGAAGTTCGTTAGAGATTGGCAAGATTTTGATAGTGGTAAACAATACACATATAAAAGGAGGTTTAACCCACAAGCCCAACGTCATAACCATTCGGGCTCAGATACTTCGGGCCAAGAAGAGTCAGGTTCTTAAGCTAGTGGTCCGAACAGGTTCAGAGGGAAGAGAAAACAGAAAAGGAGGTCTTTCCAACAAAAGGAAAGTAAGAGACCAGCTACAGTACAAACACCTCCGTGGGTGAGATCAGCCCCAACACCTATAATATGTACACGACAGAGCAGAGATCCTGGGGATTCCTCAGGACTCTCCTCTACGGTATCCTCCTCCTTTCCCAGCTCGGGCCAAGTCAATCGGGCTATGAATGTTCAGGTATCAGGTACAGGGACACATATGAATCAGGCTCCGAATGGACAAATACCAAATATAGGGTCACATGCAAATCCATCTACGACACCAGCTCCCTCACCAGTTGTATTCCCGTTCCCAGGTACGCCTTTTTTAGGGCCAATAGCACATACCAGCATGGGCAGACAGGGGTAATAGATACGATCCCTTTGAGCAGAGGGTCAGATAGTAATGAGGAGACGTTTGAAGTGAGATCTGAAACTAGAAATGATGCATTACAAATTTTCAATTTATCATCTGTCTCCCTGACCCCGAGCCAGGAGTCCATACTGAAGAAAGGACTATCGTTTACACCAGTACCGAGATGTGATAATTTCGGCTGGATAAAGGATGTCAACTTATTTGCTAGGAAACTAGCTCTGCATAAGTGGCATCGTAACAGAGAAAGAAACACAAACTTGACAGGTGATCGGGAGAGTCAAGCTATTAGAACGTTGGAGGAATTACTACGGGAGAATATTGAGGGAGCAGGAATACCGGACACAGGCTTGTGTCCGAGATCGAAATTCACCCCTAGCTTTGCTCAATATTCACATATTGATACTTTTGTATCTTTAGTAACAGCTGACATAAACTCTCTAAGAAATAAGAGAGAAAAAATTCATTCTAATTTGAAACATGATGAGCAAGTTGCATTAGAGGAGTTACGGAATAATCAAGAACTAATAATAAAACCATCCGATAAGGGTGGAAACATAGTCCTTCTGGATAGGAGTGACTATGTGTTGATGGTAAAAACACTCCTCGATGACAGAACGACGTATAATATATTGGATGTGGACCCTACAAATCGATTTCTAGGTGAACTGAAAATCATTTTGGCCAAAGCTAAGGCTCTCAAACTTATCAGCGATGGTGAATACCAATACATTTGAATCCCACACCCACTACAGCTACTTTTTATGCCCTTCCCAAGGTGCATAAATCTATTCCCCCACTTAAAGGTCGCCCCATTGTGTCAGGCAATGATTGCCTAACACAAGGGGCAAGCACATATGTTGACAAAATTTTTAATTCTTTTGTTTCGGCACTTCCTTCATTTTTAAGGGACACTAAGGATACAGTACGGAAGATCACGGACATCACAGTCACTCCGACAACACATCTAGCTAGTCTAGATGTGGAGTCCTTATATACTAATATCAAGCATCACTTGGGTTTACAGGCAGTATCATATTTTTTGAACACTAGGAGTCGGCATCTTCAGGAACACAATACATTCACTCTCACCCTTTTGGAATATGTTCTCACACACAATTTTTTTCTTTTTGACCATCGTTTTTATCACCAAGTTAAAGGGACAGCCATGGGGAGCACATGTGCACCTACCTATGCGAATTTATTTCTAGGGTGGTGGGAGGCCGAACACGTTTTTAACGAGGATTTACTTTTTTTCACGAGTCACATTTTATTTTGGGGTAGATTTATTGATGATGTTTTGATTTTTTGGGATGGGGAAAAAGATATGTTTGAGAGCTTTGTACAGATCCTTAATAATAATGATATCGGGATGTATTTCACTCACGAATTTCAAGATCGGGAGATCAATTTTCTTGATCTAACCATTAGGATAGATTCTGACCTCAAGATACAAACGGATATTTTTAGAAAGAGTACATCAACTAATAATTTTTTACATTGGCAAAGTTGGCATCCAAAACCACTAAAAAGGGGGATCCCTATAGGGCAGTTTTTACGAGCAAAAAGAAACTGCTCAGAATCAGCCTCTTTCTTGAGGGAGTGTGAGAATCTCTCGCACCGTTTCAAAGAGAGAGGCTACCCCCGTAAACCAATTAAGAGAGCCTTCCAGAGAGCTCGGAATGAGAACAGAGGAAGTCTCCTTGAGGATAAATTTCCAACCGTACAAACAACAGAAGAAAAGAAAATTAGATGCATCGGGACGTATGATGCTAATGCATCATCTATTATGATGATCTTACGCTGACAAGATTCTGTTGGGAGATCAAGATCTCAAAAAGGTAGTAGGGCTAAGACCAACTGTGACCTATAGGCGGGGACAGAATTTGCGGGATATTTTGGTCCATAGCCATTATGAGGAAGAGAGGAAGGAGTCCTGGTTAAGATCTAGTGTGGTTGGCTCACACCCCTGTGGAAGATGTCAACTATGTAGATTTGTACCAACACACAAGACATTTCAAAATCCTGTTGACCTCAGGGTTTATCAAATTAGACAATTTATTAATTGTAGGTCTAGGGGGGTCATCTATCTAGCTAGGTGTAGCTGTCCGAAGGTGTATGTAGGGAAGACCTCACAGGAATTTCGGAGACGGATCTCCAAACATCTGAGTACTATAAGGAATGAGGAGGATACACCGATATCCAGACATGTGAGGATTTTCCATGGAGGGAAATGCGAAGATATACAATTTATAGGTATCTCCCAACCGAAGTTGGGACCAAGGAAAGGATGCCTGGATAGATTGTTACTACGTGAAGAGGCAAAGTGGATTCATAGACTCTCTAGTATGAGTCCACAGGGACTCAATGAGGGGTTTTCTTTTTTGGCTTTTTTGTAATTATATTTTGCAGTGCATTTTGTGTCTCCTTTTAGACTACATGTCCCCAATTTCAGATAGAATTTTATAAAGATTAGATATTGTATATATATAAAATTTATAAAATTTATATAATATAAAAGAATAGCCATTCCCTAGTGTCATGAGTCAGAGTTAATAGTAATAGGTGTATACATTAGTTTTTTATTTATTTAATTACACTGATTTTTTATGGCCACTTTCACCCTCTCGGATATCATGGAAAGAGAAACAGTAAGAAAAGAGGGAATAAAAATGAAAAGGAAAGGAAAAAGGACTGAACCTCTTAATTATGGATAGACACCATGGTAAGGGTAAAGGTCCGGATCACCATAGTAACGGTACGCTAGTTGAGCATACATGCGCAGACGAGATCTGCTGGCGTCATCATAGACCCGATCATGTGACCGAGTCAGGTGACCGGTGAAGTGATGCGAGGGAGGAGTTGAATGTGGCGACCGGATCAGCTGATCTTTAGTTGAGCGCACATGCGCAGACGAGATATGCTGGCGTCATCATAGACCCGATCATGTGACCGAGTCAGGTGACCGGTGAGTGATGCGGGGGAGGAGTTGAATGTGGCGACCGGATCAGCTGACCGTGATGACGATGCCTGGTAGGGACTGATCACGGACACCCAGTATGAATATGCTATGGTGAGGGGAGGAGCTAAGTAGAATGGCGATTTCATGTTTGTTACCGGCGTCTGACGTGTTTCATGATTACTGGTTAAGAGGCCGAGGGGGGAATATCCTACGATATCCCCAGTAGATGATTGGTTATGCTGATAATTTACATATGATGTCATAATCAGGGCATATAAATATGAGTGGAAAAGGGGCGCCGCTTAGCCATAAGCCCACCTCCTGATGACGCCCGAGTGAGGGTGAAACTAGTTGAGGGGCTATGCTTTGGTGTTTTAATGTGCGCACTCTATTGTCTTTATATACAAAATAGATAGATAGACAGTATGTTTAATAGCGAGTAGTCTGCAGCTACCCAGCTAGTGTATATACCCAAAGTGGGAATCACATGAAAAAAAAGGAATATGAGTGTGTGTTTTTATTGCACTATAGACTTTATTAGATTGAGCCAATAAAAGTTATATTTTATCTTACTAGTGGGAATCCTATCTGATGTGTTCTGGGCTTTTGGCCCTGTATTTTGTGGTAAACGTCATCTTCGGCCTGCCGGCCCGAACACCTCCGGTCTTCCCGAGTGCCGGGCGCCCTCTGCCGCGTCATCAGCTGCTCAGCCGCGATTGGCTGAGCATAACTGTGCTCGGCCAATCGCGGCTCAGCGGCTGATGACGCGGCCGGAGGTGTTCGGGCCGGCAGGCAGAAGATGATGTTTGGCACAAGATGGCGGACGGACGCAACACGGATCAGGTAATGTATAATGCACTACACTTCCGGGTACACGGGTGGGGGTGGTGGGACACGGGGAAGGGGGCCGTTCACAGACATAACATACATTACAAAGTTGTATAACTTTGTAATGTGTGTTATTCTGTGAATATTTTTTTACCGCCGCACTACCCCTTTAAGGACCGGACCAAATTTCAGGAATATGACATGTGTCACTTTATTAATAACTTCGGAATGCTTTTACCTATCCGGCTGATTCTGAAATTGTTTTCTCGTGACATGTTATACTTTATTTTTTTTTTGTAAAATTGAGTCGATACTTGTAGCTTATCTTTATGAAAAACCCCAAAATAACGTGAAAAATTGAAAAAAAATGCATTTTTCTAGCTTTGAAATTTTGTGCTTGTAAGGAAAATGGTTAGGCCACATAAATTAGATATGAAATAGCATTAACAACATGTCTACTTTATATTGGCAGCATTTATTAAACTTGCCTTCAATTGTTTAAGACAATAGAAAGCTTCAAAATTTAGCAGCGTTTTTCCAAATTTTCACAAGAATTTCAAAATCTGATTTTTCAAGGGACCAGTTCATGTTTGAAGTGGATTTGAGGGGACTGTATGTTATGAAGCCCCACAAAGCACCCCATTTCGGAAACTACACCCCCCAAACTGTTCAAAATCAATTCCAGAAAGTTTTTTAACCCTTTAGGTGAGTCACAGAAATAAAAGCTAAGTGTGAGAAAATTGAAAATGTCAATTTTCTTTGCAGAAATTATGTTGTGATCAAATATCTCTCATAATAGAAAACCTATTTCCAGAGAAATTGCACCACAATATTTATTGCCCCGTTTCTGCAGTTTATAGAAATATATGATATGTGGCCCTATTTGACTTAACCCCAAGCCTCAGATGTAAAGGAGTGCCTAGTGAATTTTGAAGCCTCCTTACAATTGGCCAATTTTCAAAGTACCACTTCTGGTTGGCAGAGGCTCAGGGGTGCCAAAACCTAACAAACACCCCTAAAGGGACACCATTTAGGAAACTAGACCCCTCGAGAAGTTTAACAAGGGGTATAGTGGGCATATGGACCCCACTAGTGACAGACACAATGTGCCGTGAAATTGAAAAATGTAATTTCTTTACACTAAAACTTGGTCTAGCCTTAAATTTTTCAGGCTGACAAGGGGTTAAAAGGAAAAATAAAAACATAAAACTTGTAGAGAAATTACCCCCAAGTACAAAAATACCCCACATAGGGGACATAATGTATTATGCGGGCGCAGGACACGCCTCAAAAAAGTAGGAGTACCATTTGCCTTTTGGAAGTTGAATTTGGCCAGGACGAAGGCCATGTCGGGTTCGCAGAGCCCCCGTGCTGCCAAAACATTGTAAACCCCCCACAAATGGCCCCATTATGGAAACTACACCCTTCAAGAAATGTAACAAGGGGTATAGTCGGCATTTGGACCCCACTGGTGACAGACACAAATGTGGAACAGTGTGCCGTGTAAATGAAAAATTTAATTTTTTACACTAAAATGTTGGTGTAACTTTGAATTTTTCATGTTTACAAGGGGTTAAAAGAAAAAATAAACCACTAACCATGTAGAGCAATTCGCAGAGCCCGGTGCTGCCAAAACATTGTAAACCCCCCACAAGTGACCCCAACGAACTCAAGAATCTGTAGCTCGTACGGGTTGGGGTCACTTGAGGGCATTTGTGGGGCTTCCTGGGGCCTAGTCCTGGGGCGGCGCCTTGGGGGCTTATCATCATTAAATGATGATGACAATGTGGAAGAAGAGGAAGGGAGAAGGAACGAGGGATCTTCCTCTGCTCCCTTACTGGTTGTCTCAGTATCAGAGGCGATCCAGGCGTATGCCTCCTCTGCCGAGAACAACCTGTGGGCCATTTTTTTGTTTTTTTCTTTAGGATGCCTTCACACACACCGGATCGCGCTGTGGATTCGCAGCGAAATCCACTGCAGATCCAGTGTCAGTGCATCCCTATGAGAATACATACTCGCTGCATGAATTACATCCCGCTGCGTGTAAGTTAACCCCCTGCTGGCCGGAGCATACATCACTTCCTCCCGCTCTGGCTTGCTTCAGGGCTCCCGGCATCTGCTTATCCCGCGCAGCCAATTAGTGTGCTGCCCCGCCACAGCCACTGATTGGCTGAGCAGGACATCCAGCTGAGAACCCCTGAAGCAAGCCGTAGCGGGGAGGAGGTGCTGTAGGCCAGCAGGGGGTTATCTTACACGCAGCGAGATGTCATTCCTGCTGCATGTATGTAGGGATGAACTGACACTATAGGGATGAACTGACACTATATCCGCAGCGGATTTCCCTGTGAATCCACTGTGTGAAATCTGCAGTGGATCCGGTGTATGTGAAGGCATCCTTAGAAGGGTGTGTAAGTGTTATGCTTTTACACGTGTAAGTGTTAGTGTGTGTGTGTTTTATGTACTGTATTTAAATTTTATTTGTGTGTTTTTTCCTCTTTTTTTTTTATACTTGGGGGGCACAAAACAAAAAGAATCACCACCACCGATCCAGGGGAGAGGGTGGCAGGGCAGAGGGGAGAGGGTGGCAGGACAGGGGCAGCAGGACAGAGAGGAGAGGGTGGCAGGAGATTGGTGGCAGGACGGAGGGGAGAGGGTAAGAGGAGAGAGTGGCAGGAAAGAGGAGAGGGTGGCAGGAGAGTAGAGAAGGTAAGAGGAGAGGGTGGCAGCGGAGAGGGTAAGAGGAGAGGGTGGCAGGATGGAGGGGAGAGGGTAAGAAGAGAGAGGGTAAGAGGAGAGAGGAGAGGGTGGCAGGATGGAGGGGAGATGGTAAGAGGAGAGAGGAGAGGGTGGCAGCGGAGAGGGTAAGAGGAGGGAGGAGAGGGTGGCAGGGGGTGGGGTGGCAGGACGCAGGGGGTGGGGTGGCAGGACGCAGGGGGTGGGGTGGCAGGACACAGGGGATGGGGTGGCAGGACGCAGGGGGTGGGGGGGACACAAAACAAAAAGAATCACCACCACCGATCCAGGGGAGAGGGTGGCAGGACAGAGGGGAGAGGGTGGCAGGAGAGGGGCGGCAGGACAGGGAGGAGAGGGTGGCAGGAAATTGGTGGCAGGACGGAGGGGAGAGGGTAAGAGGAGAGAGTGGCAGGAAAGAGGAGAGAGTGGCAGGAAAGAGGAGAGGGTGGCAGGAGAGTAGAGAAGGTAAGAGGAGAGGGTGGCAGCGGAGAGGGTAAAAGGAGAGGGTGGCAGGATGGAGGGGAGAGGGTAAGAGGAGAGAGGGTAAGAGAGGAGAGGGTGGCAGGATGGAGGGGAGATGGTAAGAGGAGAGGGTGGCAGCGGAGAGGGTAAGAGGAGAGGGTGGCAGGATGGGGGGGAGGGTAAGAGGAGAGAGGAGAGGGTGGCAGAGGAGGGGAGAGGGTGGCAGGAGAGGGGGTGGCAGGACGGAGGGGAGAGGGTAAGAGGAGGGAGGAGAGGGTGGCAGGATGGAGGGGAGAGGGTAAGAGGAGGGAGGAGAGGGTGGCAGGACACAGGGGGTGGGGTGGCAGGACACAGGAGGTGGGGTGGCAGGACACAGGGGGTGGCAGGACGCAGGGGATGGGGTGGCAGGACGCTGGGGTGGCAGGACGCAGGGGGTGGGGCGGCAGGACTGAAGGGTGGGGTGGCAGGACGCAGAGGGTGGGGTGTGGCAGGACACAGAGGATGGCGTGACGCAGGGGTGGGTGGCAGGACTGAGAGGGGGTGGCAGGACTGAGGGGGGTGGCAGGACTGAAGGGGGGTGGCAGGACGCAGGGGGGGCTGGCAGGACTGAGGGGGGGGGGTGGCAGGACGCAGGGTGGTGGCAGGACTGAGGGGGGTGGCAGGACGCAGGGGGGGCTGGCAGAACTGAAGGGGGTGGCAGGGTGGCGGCAGCGCAGCAGCGTAGGGAGGAGGAGAACGCACGGGGAGCGGCGGAGGAGAGAGAAGGACGCAGCCGGTACCGGCCGACACCCGAAGGTATCAGAGGGGGAAGGGGAGGAGGCGATCCGTTACCAGGGGGGGAGGACGCCTGGGCACAGCTATGATTGGTGCTGTCTCAGACAGCACCAATCACAGCTCTGTGCCGGGATCCGTTCCCGGAAACACAGCAAATCGCTGTGATTGGCCAATGAGAAGTCATCGGCCAATTACAGCGATCGTCGTCACGGAGGGCAGGGAAACTGCCCCCTATGTCACAAAGGAAGATGGCTGCTGTAAGAATCAACAGCCATCTTTACCGGAGCACCGCACAAAATCCCGTTTAGAGGGCCGGCGTACCGGTACGTCATGGGTCCTTAAGTGACAGTGATCCATGACGTACCGGTACGTCATGTGTCCCCAAGAAGTTAATGACATACATTGATGTGTTCGTAATTCTCTGAACTATTAAAATATAGGTGCACATTTATCAACTGTGCCCCTGGCATACACCAGAGAAAAGGCACAGATTTTTCACAAACTACCCAAATCTGACATTTTTCTATTACTTCAGGCTTGTCTGATAGGCTGGAGGTGTAGATAGGACAATTTTAAACATTTTTATTTAGCAAAAAAGAAAATTTATATTTACTAAAGGTGCGCAACATTTTTTCTTAAAACCCGACAAACCTGACATTTTTGTCCAAAGACCCACCAAGTGGGCGTTTTGTGGATGTGTTATAGGTGTGTCCTTTAAAACCCGCCACAACCAACAGATATACTAAGCAAACTGTCATTTTTTTACTGGTTTTCTATAACCTTCCAAATTAACTAAGGGCATGTGCCACATTAATGAATTTGATGCAAAACAGACAAAACTGACAGCATAACGGCTTAAAATTGACAAATTGTTAGTAAATCAGCCCCAATATGTTGGTTTTAACGTAACGTGAAACCCCCCCAAGTATTGCATTTTTTATTTATTTCACCCCAAAATGATATTTTTATTTTACTCTTTGGTGAAAAGAAAGGTGTCATTAGAAAGTACAATTGGTTCCACGAAAATAAACCATCAGCTCTGTACATGGAAAACTGAAAAAGTTATGGCTCTTAGAAGGCAAGGAGGGAAAAACTACACAGCAACAATGAAAATCCTCAAGGCCAAAATAGGCTGTGTCATTAAAGGGTTAATGGAAGATAAGAACACATTTGTTTATTTAATATTAGCAGTAATAAGCAGCAGAGTTCACATGTGCATGTCTGAAATATGAAAGCTATTTTGATCTCATTATGAAAACTGGGATATGGTCATATAGCACATCCATTGTGAAAAGTGCCAATCAATTCAGCTGGTCCCTTTTAACATATTGACTGTTTAGCTGTGCAGCTCCTTTCACTGATACAGGTCAGAGGTTTCACAGCAGTACCAGTAAATGGATTATAGGACTTATTCTTCATTTATGGTAATTTTCATATATTGAATTTAGAAGTCATCCAGAGGATGCATTTATATAAGATAACGGCTAGTTACTGTAGTGCAGTGTACAGATTGATTTACTAGATATTTTTTTATTAGCATTATTATTATTATTATAATCAAGCTAGGGGTTTATTGCACATTTATCACAAAACAGTTTTCCTGTTGGAGCTGAAGAAATGATCAAATAGATATGATCATACGTTTGTTCACCTTTCTAATCTATATAAATTAAGATTGAGTTTTAATTGAGGATAATCATGAAAAAAAATTATATTGGGTCAAAGCTCTCTCTCCTTGTATTGATGAATTATTATTATTTTTTTTTTTACATATATACATATATCACATATCTATCTCCTGCAATTCAGGATCCAAACTGCTGACACTGTTAGAAAGCTCCTAGATCATGGGGACACATGGTACCTTTCATAAATCCAGCTGTGCTTCCAGTACATATAAAAATTAGAGATGAGTGAACCTTGAGCATGCTCGAGTCGATCCTAACCCGAACTTTCAGCATTTGATTAGCAGTGACTGCTGAACTTGGATAAAGCCCTAAGGCTATGTGGAAATCATGGATATAGTCATTGGCTGTATCCACGTTTTCCAGAGAACCTTAGAGCTTTATCCAAGGTCAGCAGCCCCAGCTAATCAAATACCGAACGTTAGGGGTTCGGATCGACTCGAATCCGAACCCGGTTCACTCATCTCTAATAAAAATGCTTTTATTATATAGTACAAAGAGTCAAAGAGGCTTTTCCGAGCCTCTGCAGTGCAGCAGCTGTAACACTTCCTCACTACCCCTCCCCTTCCTGACCATGGAGGCATTCCAGCTTGCAACTTTTCAGGAGCTTGGAAAAGTCTCTTTGACTCTTTATACCAGGGAATAAAAGCATTTATCTATGTTTTGGAAGCTAAGGGTGCGTTTACACAGAGAGATTTATCTGACAGATTTTGGAAGCCAAAGCCAGGAATGGATTTGAAAAGAGGAGAAATCTCAGTCTTTCCTTTATGACCTGATCCCTGTTTATAGTCTGTTCCTGGTTTGGGCTTCAAAGATCTGTCAGATAAATCTGTCTGTGAAAACGCACCATGGCCCAGGCTGGGTTCACACTACGTATATTTCAGTCAGTATTGTGGTCCTCACATTGCAACCAAAACCAGGAGTGGATTAAAAACACAGAAAGGATCTGTTCACACAGGGGGAGATTTATCAAAGGGTGTAAAATTTAGACTGGTGCAAACTGCCCACAGCAACCAATTACAGCTCAGCTTTAGGCAGTGCTGAAAGGAAAGCTGAGCTCTGATTGGTTGCTGGGGGCAGTTTGCACCAGTCTAAATTTTACACCCTTTGATAAATCTCCCCCACAATGTTGAAATGAAGTGGATGGCCGTCATTTAATGGCAAATATTTGCTGTTATTTTAAAACAACGGCTGTTATAGTGAAATAATGGCCGTTATTTACTGTTATATGGCGGCCATCCACTCAATTTCACCATTGTGTGAACAGATCCTTTCTGTGTTTTTAATCCACTCCTGGTTTTGGTTGCAATATGAGGACCACAATACTGACTGAAATATACGTAGGGTGAACCCAGCCTAAGACAGATACATGAAAGGTACCATGTTCGACCTAACAGCTATCTAATATTATTAGCTGTTGTGAACCTGAATTGTACGTAACAAATTCCCCTTAATAAATAGTTAACATGACCTCCAGACCATTTAATTATTAAAGTCCTGTGCTTAAAGCAACCTATGCACCAGTTCCCATCTACTAAAGATAAACAAACAAAACCATTTGAATATATTGACTGTAAATTACTGTTGTCCTGGCACATCATTAGCTGATACTACTTTTGTTTTTACTAATTATGTTTTCCTTAGCCATGACTAAGGGTCCTATTCCACGGGCAGAGCAGGGCCCGATTAACGATGTAAACGAGCGCCGATCTGCTAGATTGCCGCTCGTTTACTGGGCTTATTCCACGGCCCGATGATCGTTAAGCGAGGGCTGCAGGGACATCGTTCCCGATGTCTTTGCAGCCCTTGCAGCATACATTACCTAGCAGGGCTTCTCCTCTGCTCTGTCTTCCTCCCTGGGTCCCGCGCGCTCTAGCTTCAGAATGGCCTGTCAGCTGACAGGCCACTCAGCCAATCACAGGCCGCGGAGGAGGAAGACAGAGCGGAGGAGAAGCCCTGCAGGTAATGTATTGTGCTTCTCAAATCGTCGGTCGCCGCCGCGCACCGCTATTCCACCGTAGCGATGCACGGTGGGAGAACGATGATTTTAGGTCTGGCCCTAAATGAATGATCAGCCGATGACACGATCATCGGCTGATCATTCTCTCTATTCCACCGAACGACAATTGGCCGTACTTCAGCTGCTGTATGTTTTTTAGGAAGTCGAGTTTTTTTTCCAGTCTGATGATGATGCTCTCTGCTGCAACATCTGTCTGTGAATGAAACTGTCAAGGACAGTAGCAAATCCCCATAGAAAACCTGTCCTGCTTTGGACAGAGGTGGCAGCAGAGATCACTGTGTCAGACTGGAAAGAATACACCACTTCCTGCAGGACATACAGCAGCTGATAAGAACTTGAAGGCTCGAGATTTTTTAATAGAAGTAATAAACACATTTGTATAACTTACTAACACTAGTTGATTTAAAATAATTTCTTTTTCTCTGGAGTACCCCTTTAATACTATAATTTTCCTTAACATTGAGTGATTCCATATTTTCTTCCACTACTTAATGTAGAAAACAATATGCCTTCATTAAAATAACTTCCTTTTATTTGTTTGACTAAACCAGAATGTTCAGCTATTAAACTTTGTCTTGCATCGTACCTGTGAAACAATCCCCTGCATGTAAGTAAATCCATAATTTTTACTAAAGGTTGCATTCATATCCTTATTGATATGTACATTTAGTTATATGTTAGATAAAAGCTTTGAAACTGCTCTATAGATCATTCTTTGAAGTACTTATACCTCAGACATGTGTAATGCCCAAACTGGCTGCAGCATAAAGTGACTGTGTGGAGCTACCAATAATTGTAAAAAACATCTAAGAACAATATCCAAAAGAAATAAACACCATAGCTCTTAACTGTATGGATCGATAGAAAAGAACATAGTAAATAACACTAAATTTTGTCTAGCTCAATTACATGTCTAGACAAAGAAAATTCTAAGGCAGATGAAAGTAGTCTATCACAGCAAGGCTAATACAAAAATCTTAAAAATATTGTTCAAAAGAAACACGTTTCTCTATACTGTATATTACTTGGATGATACACAGCTTGAATTGTTACAGTTGAACAGCTAGTTAAAGTTATCCCAAGACTAACAATTATTCCCCGTCTACTGGACAAAGGATACTGAGCTAATCAATGAGGGTATACCTTCTGGGATTCCCTCCAGTTCTAAGAACAAAGGCCTGTATTCCCCTAGTAAATGGAGCAGCAGCACACAAACTCAACCATTGCTCCAGCCTCTCTCTATGGGAGAAATCTAGTTGCAAAGTACATATACCCAGCTGACTCTTAACAGTTCCTACGAACCAATTGTTAAAATAACAGCTCACTGGACTGGGACTGAGAAGTAGTTATCCTACATTACTGTTGTGAGTGGGAAGCACCAGCTGAAACATCTTAATGGGTACTCCAAAAACTGAGGGAACTTTTTTTGCCAATATATTGCTTCAATTTGTAATATGTAATAAAAATTAGATAGAATTGTTCACTGGCAACAGTAAGCGGCCACACAGTACCATCTACTGCCACCAATGTTTGTGTCGGGAACTGCAGAGCTCCAATCCCTGCGCCGTGACTCCCTATCCCTTGCATTGTTCTACTGCTGCTAAACAGTGCTATGCAGAGCTGGGTCCTGTGTTCCCCCTGTGTTCTGTATGTTCTTATATACATTACACATGAAGGGAGTCTGCCGATCACGATTGCTGTGTCTGGCAGCCTCTGCAAAGGAAGCAGAGATTGCTATCACCACTCAATCCGCTTCTAGCACAGTTAGAGGTGATAGCAATCACTGCTCGCTGTGCAGAGGACAGCCCGATCCTGTAGGGCAGCCTGCCCCTGTGTACTGTACATAACAATATACTACACTGTGGCAACTAGGCCCTGCAGTTCCATCCACAATTTTGGTAGGAACTTTTTTTTACCGTTTGCCCCACCACTTTCTGTCAGCCTTTTTTATAGTTACATGTACCTAGTTTAGGTATTTTCCATCAGAAGTGTTAAATGATTTTTTTTTTTTTAATGATATTTTTTTCCAGTTAATAAAACTGAATCTATACCCCTAATGTAATGGTCAACAAGATGAAATGTTTTATTTCAGTTTTTTATGATTAAATAACTTTTAATTAAAATATTTATTTAAAAAAAAAAAAAAAATATATATATATATATACTGCTTTCTATACTCTTTTTAATCATAATTAGAGATGAGTGAGTAGTGAAATATTTGACTCTCGAGAATTCGAATCGAATAGGCACCGAGATTCGACTATTCGAACGAATATTCGATCTCATTATAGTCTATGGAGAAAAAATTCTCGGCACTTGGAAATTAAAATTCAACCACTTGGAGGTCATCAAGTCTCCCATGAAAAATCCCTACACGATGCAAACACCTCCGTAATGGCACTGGGACATTAGGGGGAGCATGCCGGGGTGCACCCAACACAGCGCAGCGTTACATACATGATTCCAATGTGCGTCTGTAGAGAGTCATACTATTCACGTGTATCACGCATCATGCTGTACGAGCGTTACTGGAACAGTATGTATGACGTGCCTTTTTGTGGGCTACTGGAACAATATGTATCACGTGCCTTTTACTGGGCTACTGGCACAATAGGTATCACTTGCCTTTTACTGGGCAACTGGCACAATAGGTATCACTTGCCTTTTACTGGGCAACTGGCACAATAGGTATCATGTGCCTTTTACTGGGCTACTGGCACAATAGGTATAAGGTTAACGTGCCCTTAGTGGGCTGAACCAGGGACACTATAAGTCACTTGTACACACAGGGTACTGGAATGAATACAGCTGATGCTGCTACTGCTGCTGCTGTTATATCGTCTATTTCTTAGCACTGAGAAGTGCTTTGGAGGCAGACTCCAGAGATGACTTTTGTGCTGGATATTAGCCCTGAAAAGGATTTTTGGGTTCAGTAATAAGCCTGCCTAACCAAAACGCTATTAATACCTATCTCTCCCTGCTCGAAGAACTCTCCCTGACTAGGTTGAAATCGCATCTGCGGTCGAGAGGCGGAAGTCAAGTCTTAAATATTTGAGGTCATGTGGCTCAGCCATCCAATGTGGGTAGATGGCGTTTTCGCGCTGCGTGCGTACTCCCAGGGTCCCTCGCGGCCTCCCTGCATGGTGATTGGATTAAAAAAAAGCACCAACTGCGATGGGAGGGCTTTCGAATGTTTGCTGCGTATTCGACACACTACTCGATTGTATTCTAATTTTTTGAATACCGCAATATTCAATCGAATACCTACTCGATCGAATCGTATTCACTCATTTCTAATCATAATGTTTAGAGCATGTTTCAATCAAATACATTACTACCCAGTGGCGTAGCTACCATTGAGGCAGGGTAGGCAGTTGCTATGGGGCCGTGCAGGAGGGGGGCCCGGGGTAGAAGGTAAGAGCGTGTGTCCTTCTGCTTAACCCCTTATGTGCTGTACTGTGTAAGTGACCCAATATTTACTTACATGCTGCAACACAAAAAAAGGGTTAACAAGCAGAAGACAGAGATCTCTGCTTAAAGGGCTACTCCAGCGGGGGGGGGGGGGGCACTTTTTTGCTGGGTCCTCGGTTCCAGCGGCGGGTCCCGCATCGCGGCGCTCCGGTGCCCGGTTCCCGGCCGCTTCCGGGTGTCTGACGCGGGCCCGAGACGTGACGTCTCAGGTCCGCTCAGCCACTCAGTGAAGGAGGCGGGATCTGTTTCAAGTCCGCTCAGATCCCGCCTTTGTCACTGAGTGGCTGAGCGGACCTGAGACGTCACGTCTCGGGCCCGCGTCAGACACCCGGAGGCGGCCGGGAACCGGTCACCGGAGCGCCGGGATGCGGGACCCGCCGCTGGAACCGGGGAGGTGAGTGGACGTCTTTTCCCTCGGCCACCTCCTTCCCGGTCCCAGCAAAAAAGTGCCCACCCCCCGCTGGAGTACCCCTTTAACTGCTCTGATAACCTCGGACCTTTGTTCTCCAGCTGCAAGGTGCATTGGTCAGGGGTTATCAATGGACAAGCAGTAAAGCAGATATCTCTTTGTCTTGTGAACTTTGGGTCACTTACACACTGCAGTACATAAGGGGTTAAGTAGAAGGTAGTCTGCTGGGTCCTTATAGGTGAAAACAGTGGACTGTCATAGCAAGCAGCCATTGGCTCTCTGCTCTGGCAGTCACTCTTGTGGCTGCAGCCAGGAACATCACAGAGCATATACTATATATATATTAATAACAATAATATTTATTTGTATAGCGCCAACAGATTCTGCATCGCTTTTTTTAACACAGTAAAGAGTTTACAATTACATATGATAAAATTAAATTAGAATAAATAAAAATACATCATAAATACGAGAACTGCTCGCAAGAGCGTACAGACTATGAACTGTGGGTGACACGAGGCACAAGTGCTTTATTTGCCCCTGGTCCAGCCATTGTACATAGAAGGAGCTGGATAAGCCAGTTTCACGCCAATGTCTTGTTACAGGTAAAACATATAAAGTGCATGGAACCCTCGAAGATATAGTAGAAAGTGAGGAGACAACAGAAGGGGGAACAAGATTAGGCAATGTTATAAGCAAGCCTGAAGAGATGGGTCTTCAGGGCACGCTTGAAACTGTGGGTGTTGGAAATAAGTTGGAGGTCTTTGGGTAGGGCATTCCAGAGAACTGGTGCAGCACGACAGAAGTCTTGGAGTTGGGAGTGTGAAGTTTATGGAAGATTATGGAAGATGTTAGTGTAAGGTCATTAGCAGAACGCAGAGCACGGGAAGGCTGGTAGGTGGAGATGAGGGAGGAGATATATTTTTATTTTGCTATGGGGCCCCGTGAATCCTAGCTACACCCCTGTTACTACCTGTACAAAAAAGTACCTGTTAGAGTACACATGTGATATACCCAAATAGGGACTTAGCCTCGGGTTTGTGATGATATGACAGGGTAGGTCCCTTCCCTTTGTCAGCAGTGTGATCGCCATTGGTCAAGATGTTGAACGGAACTCGGTTTTTTAATCGTGGATGTTGATGCTAGAGGGTGGCAGTCAACAGCAGCATCTTTTTTAAATATGTAATCACCATCACACAGATAGGGATATGGGAAAGGGGCCCTGACCTCAATGTATATGGCCACTTTCTTCCAGAGAAAGCACCACTCGTGTCTCCAGTTCAGGTGTGGTTTGCAAGTAAGCTCCCTTCACTTCAATAGACCTGAGTTGCAAAACCCCTCCCAAACTGGTTACGAGTGGGCATGTTATTTAATGTTGGATAACGTCTTTAAGGGTGTTGACCCACTGAAAAGTATTTATCATCAACCTTCAGGACAGGTGATAAATGAATGACACGTGTTACCTTTTATATATCTGACAAACTGTATCTTTCAAATATCTGTCTGTGCTTCAAAGAGGCAAGCTGCTGAAGTGCACCAAGCTATAATACCTCCTTACCCCCCCCCCCCCCCCAATACTTGAACCTGCTGAGACTCAGCTTCCAGGTGTCAATCAAGCAAGGTGTGGTGGGGGGAGGCAGTTCAGCTTGCTGCATATCATGAGCTTGGAAAAACCTCTTTAGCTAATTTTTCTATATCCTGGAAGCAGTGCCCTAGAGCAGTGCCCAAGTAAGCATGTTACTGCTGTATTCACAAGGTGCACTTAGGGACATCCATTCTTCAGATCATTGAGGGTCTCAGTGGTTGGACCTCTATTGATCATACATTTTTCACCTTTTTAGAGGTTTTACAGCTGCTCCATCATACAACCATGCCACATGCTTTGTTGCGTGTATATTAGTTATAAAGTATGTACAGCTTTAAAGAGCACCAGTAGCCAGCCCCAAAAAATAAGATATTGCCAAATAGTTTAAAGCGACTGTGTACCCACAATCTGTCTCCCCCAAACCACTTGTACCTTCGGATAGCTGCTTTTAATCCAAGATCTGTCCTGGGGTCTGTTCGGCAGGTGATGCATTTATTATCCTAAAAAACAACTTTTAAACTTGCAGCCCTGTGCCACTGCCGTGGCCTAGAGTATCTGTGCCCTAACCTTGCACCACCTCTCCGTCCCTCCTCCCCACCCTCTTCATCATTAGGAATGACACGGACAGGATTTTCCTATTCCTCGGCAGTGAAAAATGCAAAGGTGCCTCAAAGATCCAGCCCATGTGCAGTCCTCACACAGCTCATGAATAGGAGAATACCTGTCTGGGGCATTCCTAATAATGAAGAGGGTGGGGAGGAGGGACAGAGAGGGTGTGCCAGCCTAATGCATAGTCACTCTAGGCCACGGCAGATTGGGACAGGGCTACCAGTTTAAAAGTTGTTTTTTAGGACAATAACTGCATCACCTGCCAAACGGACCCCAGGACAGATCTTGGATTAAAAGCAGCTATCCAAAGGTACAAGCGGTTTGGGGTGGGCAGATTGTGGGTACAGAGTCACTTTAAGGTATCCTGAATACACACTTCTTAGTCTAATGTTCACATTCCCTGTATAACCACATGCATCATATAACTCATTTATCTTGGAAACAGGAGAGTACATCCACATCAAGAAAATGTAGAAAGGTGTGTTATCAGAGCACCCAAACTGGAGACAAGAGTGTTGCAAAAGTGGCCATGTTTTTGTAGTGCTGGATAACCCCTTTAACAACTCAACTCAACATCTATTCTTTTGAGGTGGTTACAAGTCCATTCTAAATCTAGTTAGTATCTGTGTGGAAGCTTTGGTATAGATTAGAAAAGACAGATACAATTTTTCATTTTCAGACTTGAAAATCCATAGAGACTGGAACTTTTTTTTTATTGAGCATAAGTAATAGAACATAGCAGTAGTCAATAAATCAGATATCTCTCTTTCCCCCTTTGTATAAAGAGAGGTTTTGCAATGCCTGTGTTTTTTTTTGTTTTTTTTTATTCTGCTGATGGTGCTCATAGAGCAGCAGTGGGGACTTTCTTTTCCGTTGCCTTGTACTACTTTATTAATGGAACTTCATTTTTGTGAATGGAATTCAACTATTTGCCATGGGTTTGAGGAGCCAGATTCAGAAAATATTATGAAATGTATATTTCTATAAAGTACAAAGGAGTGTTTGAGATTTAATGAAAATTGATATGTGAATGCAATGAAAAAAAGGAAAAGCTGGATCCAATCCTGGGAAACTGCGAGAAGTTTCCCAGGATTGCATCCAGCTTTTCCTGGCATCCTGGGAGGGGTGGCAGCGAGTGGAGCAGCACTGACAGCCTGGCAGCTTGATGAGCATGCACATCAAAGAAGACCTTTGCTTCGTTTAAATCTGCGATTCGCGCTTCTCTGCATACTAGGTTTACATAAACCCGATCCCTGTGTATGCCGATTGCTTTTACCATTGCCAGCTTTTTTTGAGTATATTTACTTATTATAGCATGTTTTAGTTCCAATGTTGCTATTGGAAATGAAAAACAGCAACACTTGAATGAAAACATGCTGTCATAAGTAAATATACACAAAAGAAGCTGGCAGTGGAGGACGCAATCTGCATACAGGGATATATATATATATATATATATATATATATATATATAAATATATATATATATATATATATATATAGGGATTAGGTCTATGCAAAGGTAGCATGCAAAAACTAACTGTATGCAACTGCTTAATCCCCTAAAATAATAAAGATTATATGCCTAATTTATCATGGGGCAGACTATGCAAATCTCTAAAGCAGGTATAGATTTTTTGCTCAGTCCCTGCAACAGTTGTAGTTCTAGCCAGCTTTACTAAGAGGCTTTGTTCTGAAATTTACCATTCCCTTTGCAACATTATTTTGGGTATTTTTTTGTTTGAGTAAAATTCTAAGCAACATTTATCAAGGTGTTTGGCCTTCTTTTGAGCATTTTACTTCGTCTGCGCATTCTTTTTTCGTTCCAAGTCAGTTTATGTTAGCTACTTTATTAGCCAGATTTATTATGTGCAATTTTTTTTATTTTGCACAAAAAATTATGCATCAGTACTCTTCTCTTACCCTGGCATCATTTTTAAGCCAAGTTTTGCTAGCCAAAAAATTGCTCATGCACACAAACAATGTGCAAGGTTCATAAAGGCCTGTGCTCCTAATGATGCATTTAAACTTAAGAGTTTTAATGCAGTACAGAGAAAATGTGCAAGTGCAAAACTAAATTGCGCAGATGATAAATGTGCCCCTAGGAGTTTAAGAAACGTGATGGATCTTAAACCTGTTTCGGAACGTACTGTGTACAGTGGCATTTAAGCGTAACTGTCATTTCAGGGCCATTTTTCTGAAAACATTAAATATCAACAGTACAAGCGATTTTAAGAAACTCTGTAATAGGTTTTATGTACTACAAGAGTTTCCTTCTCTACTGAAAAAGCAATCTCCCAGCCTCCCCCCTCACATCACAAGAAGCAGGATTTCTGTCTCCATTATGTGGCTATGGAGAGGGGAGGGGCTGTTAGGAGTGACTGAGCATGGAGGATTTCTGCAAAGCACAACACCCTGCAATCTTCTCTCAGTAAGTTTATAGATAAGCACTGACCTTTCTGACCCCAGAAACCAGCGTTTTAGGTGCCCAGAGAGTCTACAAACAGCTGACCTTCATGTCACCTCTTCCTGCTCCCTCATCTCCCTCGGCCCCTCCCCCCTTCAATGCCGACGATCGCCGCTATTGGCTGATAAGCCCATAGCGGCGATCGGAACCTTTCCGGGCCATCGGTGGCCCGATGACCCGGAAAAAAATGGCGGTCGGTGCTGTCCGAGGACGGCACCGACCGCCATTACTGTAAAAAGTAATGGTGGTCACGGTACCACCGTCCCGATCGCCGTGAACGGCCGGCCAGCCGGCCGGCCGTTCACGGCGATCAAAGTCCCCACAAGTAATAAATACCTGCTCCGGACCCCTCAGCTAGGTAGCTGAGGGGTCCAGAGCAGGTATTTGTACATTACTTACCTGTCCCGGGGTCCTGATCGGCGTCTTCTGGGTTCCCGGCGTCCTCTTCATCTTGTCGGGTCTTTGGCTTCTTCCGTGAGTCCCGATCGGCTTTTTCCGGCTCCAGCGTCGTCTTGTTTCGTATTTTTCCGGCTCCAGCGTCGTCTATTTTCGGATCTTGCGCTCTGCTGCCCCCTAGCGGCTGATAAGTGTAATACACGTATCAGCCACTACAGGGATGTTCAGAATGTAGTAAAAAAAAAAATTTTTTCCCAATTTTTTTTTTTTCTATTTTCCGCACCCTATCGCCGCTGAGTGTTGATCAGCATCGCACGAAAGTGCGCTGCTAATCAGCAACTCCTCCTTTTTGGCGTAGGGTGTTTTTTTTTTATATCCTACTGCCACGGTCTGCTGATAAGTGCCGAACATAAGGCATTTATCAGCAACACCATTTTTGGCGTAGGTTTTTTTTGTATACTTACTGTAAAAAACACGTAAAAAAACACTACATTACACCACACTACATTGAATAAAGTTTTACACTACACCACTACATACCCCATATACCAATCCCCATATAAAGATGGCCCCCAGGGTGTTTTCGGTATCGGACGCATACGTTATTATTGCCTCCGACACCGAAACAGCCAGTGAGGATGAATGGGGGGTCCTTTGTTCCTCCATTCATCCTCATCCTCCTCATCATCCAGTGACGTGTCTGGGAGTAGCGTAGCGTACGCTGCCCCCCAGACACGTCTTTTCTGCCAGTACCGTCCCAATAAGAGATGACGGTATGGCGTGAAATTCTACAAACTCTGTGAGAGTACCTCAGGGTACACTTACAGATTTAGGGTACGTGCACACTGCGGAATGGCGAAGGATAACCCTTCGTGCATTCCGCAGCTGGCACCCACCGGCGGACTGATGCAGGGGCGCGTCTCCGCCCGTGTCATAGACTCTATCCTATGCATGGGCGGATTCCATCATCTGTCATTCCATCAACACGTTGGACGCAGAGCGGAATCCGCCCGTGCATAGAATGGAGTCTACGACACGGACGGAGACGTGCGCCTGCATCAGTCCGCCGGCGGGTGCCAGCTGCGGAATGCACAAAGGGTTATCCTTCGCGATTCCGCAGTGTGCACGTACCCTTAGAGTGTATGAAGGAAGGGACACTCGAATCCAGCCCCCAGATGCCCACTCCCCCCCCCCATCCTCGGAGTTAGTGGGGACATCATCCGGGAACTGATCTTCCCACTGCTGGATAAAGGTCACCACCACCTGTACGGGGATAACATTTATACCAGCACCCCCTCTTCCAGTCCCTCGCTGCCCGAGCTACTGTAGCTTGCGGCACGATCCGAACATATCAGAAGTAGTAATAGAGCCCTAATATTTAGCAGCCATGGAGCGGACCGAGCACTTCTGGATATAAAGGACCCCGTATCGCACCAGGACAACATTTTCCAGGTGACGTCCCCCACACTGGAGAAAGGGAGACCCCAGAAGAAGTGCAGAGTGTGGGGTAACAGGGGGATCAGGAAGGACACCATTTTCCAGTGTGACACCTGTCCTGATCCCCCCGGCCTCTGCATACTGGATCTCTCCAAGGCGCACCACACGTCACTGGAGTTCTACATTATCTAAATTCTGTCCCTTATTCCTATTTCAGGGGTCACGTTGATCCAGGGATTATTCTGATCGCCATTATGGAGTCGGGAAGGAATTTTTCCCCTGTGATGAGGCTACTGTCGTCTGCCTCACGAGGGGTTTTCGCCTTCCTCTGGATCAACACAGGTTGAATTTGATGGACACCTGTCATTTTCAACCTTATAAACTAATATTTGGCCTAATACCCCCAAATAAATTAGAATTGTCCCTTTTCCCCAGCTAAGTAGGTATGGCTGCCATTCCCATTAGAGGATGCCATGATGCAATTACAAAGCCTCTGTGCGGCCAGGACAGTAGAAACCCCCCACAAGTGACCCCATTCTGGAAACTACACCCCATAAGGAATCTAACAAGTGGGGCAGCGGGTATATGGCCTCCTGGTGACGGCCACATTTGGGACGTGAAAATGAAAAAAATGGTATTTTTTATTTTCACGGCACATGTTCTACACATGTGCCCATCACTAGTGGGGTCCATATGCTCACTGCACCCCTTGTTAGATTCCTTATGGGGTGTAGTTTCCAGAATTGGGTCACTTGTGGGGGGTTTCTACTGTTCTGGCAGCACAGGAGCTTTGTAATTGCGACATGGCCTCCATCCCCCATTCCAGCCTCTAAATGGCGCTCTGTCCTTTTGGTGACTTGCCCTGTGCCCATATGGCAAATTATGTCCACATGTGGGGTATTTTCGTACTCAGGGGAAACTACCCTACACGTTTTGTGTTCATTTTCTTTTTTAACCCCTTGTGGAAATGGAAAAAAATCAAGGCTAGACCAACATTTAGTGTAATTTTTTTTTAATTTTTACTCTAAATCATTGATCTTGTCTTGATTTTTTCATTTTCACAAGGGGTTAAAAGATAAAAAAAAACACAATGTGTAGAACAATTTCCCCTGAGTACGGAAATACCCCACATGTGGACATAAAGCGCCATGCGGGTGCAGGGT
Organism: Dendropsophus ebraccatus; assembly: GCF_027789765.1. Lineage (NCBI taxonomy): Eukaryota > Metazoa > Chordata > Amphibia > Anura > Hylidae > Dendropsophus > Dendropsophus ebraccatus. The sequence continues at coordinate 116,142,852 of NC_091455.1, read as the reverse complement.
AAGCCTCCAAAGGGAAGGTGCGCCATTTGGTTTTTGAAGGCTGGATTTGGATGGAATGGATTTCGAGGGGCCATGTTGCATTCAAAAGGCCCCTGTGTTGCCAAGACAGTTAAACCCCCCACAAGTGACCCTATTATGGAAACTACACCCCTCAAGGACTGTAACAAGGGGTGTAGTCAGCATATGGACCCCACTGGTGACGGGCACAAATGTGGAACAATGTGGCGTGAAAATGAAATATTAGATTTTTTACACTATAATGTTGGTCTAGCCTTGAATTTATCATTTTCACAAGGGGTTAAAAGAGAAAAAAAAACACAAAATGTGTAGAGCAATTTCCCCCCGAGTCCGTAAATACCCCACATGTGGACATAAAGCGCCATGTGGGTGCAGGGCAAGCCTCTGAAGGGAAGGAGCGCCATTTGGATTTTAGAGGTTGGATTTGGCTAGAATGGATGATGAACGCCATGTCGCATTTACAGAGCCCTTGTGCTGCCAAAACACTGTAAACCCCCCACAAGTGACCCCATTCTGGAAACTACACCCCTCAAGGAATCTAACAAGGGGTGCAGTGAGGATATGGACCCCTGGATGACGGGCACATTTGTGCCATGAAAGTGAAAAAATGAAAATTTTCACTTTCACGTCACATTTTTCCACATTTGTGCCCGTCACCAGTGGGGTCCATATGCTCACTGCACCCCTTGTTAGATTCCTTGAGGGGTGTAGTTTCCAGAATGGGGTCACTTGTGGGGGGTTTCCAGTGTCTTGGCAGCACGAGGGCTCTGTAAATGCGACATGGCCCTTGAGATCCATTCCATCCAAATCCAGCTTCCAAAAGCCAATTGGCGCTCCTTCCCTTTGGAGGCTCGTCCTGCGCCCGCTTGGCACTTTATGTCCACATGTGGGGTATTTCTGTACTCGGGAGAAACTGCGCTACATGTTTTGTGTTTTTTTTTTCCTTTTATCCCTTTGTGAAAATGAAAAATTGAAGGCTAGAACAACATTTTAGTGTAAAAAATACTTTAGTCTTTTTTCAAGCCATATTGTTTGGAAAATCTGTGAAGCAACTGTGGGGTCCAAATGCTCACCGCACCCCTTGTTACATTCCTTGAGGGGTGTAGTTTTCTAAATGGTGTCCCTTTAGGGGTGTTTTTTAGGTTTTGGCACCCAGAGCCTCTGCCAACCTGAAGTGGTACAGTCAAAAATGACCAAAAATAACGGAGCCATTGAAATTCACTAGGCGCTCCCTTATATCTGAGGCTTGTGGTTGCGTCAAATAGCGCAATAGGGCCACATATGGGGTATTTCTATAAACTGCAGAAACGGGGCAATCAATATTGGGGTGCATTTCTCTGGTAATAAGCTTATAATTATGAAAAATATTGGATTACAATAAAATCTCTGCACAGAAAATTAAAATTTTCAAATTTCTTACACACTTAGCTTTTATTTCTGTGACTCCCCTAAAGGGTTAAAAAACTTTCTGGATGTGCTTTTGCAGAGTTTAGGGGGTGCAGTTTCTGAAATGGGGTGCTTCGTGGGGCTTTCTAACACACAGTCCCCTCAAATACACTTTAATTAAACCTGAACAGTTCCCTAAAAATATCTGATTTTGAAATTTTACTGAAAATTTGGAAATTTGCTGCTAATGTTTTAAGCTTTCTATTGTCTATAAAAAATGAAATATAGTTTAATAAATGCCGCCAACATAAAGTAGACATGTTGCTAATGCTATTTAATATATAATTTATGTGGTATAACCATTTTCTGTATAAGCAGAAAAGTTTTAAAGTTGGAAAAATGCATTTTTTCACAATTTTTCACGCTATTTTGGGTTTTTTCATAAAGATTCGTTATAAGTATCGACTCCAATTTACAAGAAATGTGAAGTACAATATGTCACGAAAAAACTATCTCAGAATCAGCCGGATAGGTAAAAGCATCCCGAAGTTATTAAGGAATAAAGTGACACTGGTCAAATTCATAAAATTTGCTCCGGTCCTTAAGGCCATTTCAGGCCCGGTCCTTAAGGGGTTAAGGAATGGGTGAGTGCAGGGGGCTAGCTTTGTTGGTTACATATCACTTGGAGCGCGAAGAATGACTTGTAAGTGAATAAGATTGAGCTAGATAGTTCTGTGACCCTATACAATATAGTGCCTTATAAAGCGGCACTACCAGCAGGTTGAGCAGTTACGGGCAGCTTCCTGCACACGTGCCGTTACAAGCGGCCTAGCTATGCATATATGAATATGCTTAGTGGGCAGGCCGGGAGGGGGCAGGCTAGGTGGGCCGAGCAGGTGCTCTGGGAGCATGGGGAACGCCCCATGCCCATATTTATTGTATGTTAAATGATTACTATTAAAGTCTATGACACTTCGCTGCGACAATACAGTGCCATAGCCATGAAAAACATAACTAGCTGCTGTGACACAGAATTAATAGACCATGCTTACCTGTACATGCACTCCTAATTGCTCTGCCAATCACTGGCTGCGGTGGGACAGTACAATGTCTGTTTTAGAAGCAATATGGGAATTTGCAAAAATGTAGTCAAATATGTAACTTAAAATATGAAATCTGGTATGAAAAAAAAACCATAATTTTACGTAAAATCTAAAGTATAATTAGATTGAAAATGTATTCATTGCATCTTTTTAATGGACCAGTTTACATAAATTTCCTCTTCTTCTTAATAATCAATTGCATGGTCATTTCACTGTGAGATTAAAAAAATTATTGTTATTCTGAGTTAGGGATGCTTTCAGGAATACATGGAATTGCTACTTTGAAATTGATGCTGCTGCCTGGGTAGTAAAATTTATATGCTAAAATTTCACTTTTAGGGTACAAACACACACGGCATATACACTGCGTATTTACTGCTGCGATACGCAGCAAATACGCACCAGATACGCAGCAGATTAGATCTAAATAACTGAACACAGCATCAAATCTGCACCATCAAATCTGCTGCGTATTTGCTGCGTATCTGCTGTGTGTGTTTGTACCCTTAAATGTATTTGTAATGTTCTAATATGTTTAAAGTGTTTCTGTTCATGTCCCAGCAGACATAAAACAAAGATTTTCGTACTTGCCTGAAAACATAAATTGATGAGAAGCAACTTAAACTGGTAAAAAAAAAATCTACAAATGTGATTAAAGAACATTAGGGTCCATTTACACAGTAAGATTATTTTACAGATTATCTGCCAAAGATTTGAAGCCAAAGCCAGGAATGGATTAGAAAAGAGGAGAAATCTCAGACTTTCCTTTATGACCTGATCTCTGTTTATAGTCTGTTTTTGGCTTTGGCTTCAAATCTTTGGCAGACCATCCTTCTGTGTAAATGGACCCTTAATAGTAAATTAAACGGGTATTGAGGTAAGGTGAAACTACTGCACTATATAAATAAAGTATTTAATATTATTATAAAGGAATTATTCATAACAATAACAATAAAATAACAATAAAACAATATTTGATTTTAATCTCCTGAATCTGTATAGATTTATTGAAAAGGAAAAAAGAGTTACATACTTAGAATGACATAAGTCCATTCAGTTCAACTTATCCTGCAGTGTTGATACAGAATCAAAAGACTCTTTGAGGCAGAACAAACTTTATCCAGTGGATATGCCATAAGTAAGTGTGTAAGTGTACACCAATTTAATCCAATGAGTAAAATCAATTTAAATCTAATCAGTTAAAAAATGCATATTTTAGACCATATTTAAAGGACAACTCCGGCGAAAAAATTTTTTGGCTTATTTAACACACATTACAAAGTTATATAACTTTGTAATGTGGTTAAATACCCGGTCTGGCCTCCTTCCCCCACTTTCCGACCCCCGACCCACCACCCCGGAAGTTAAAGAATATATACATTACCTATTAAGGTCGTCACGGTCCTCTTCTCTGGTGTCGAGTGACGTCAGAGCTGGGGGACGGTCCGGGTCTTTTTCCTCTTCGGCGTCTTCATTGAGAGTGAATGGGAGAGAAAAGGCTGCTGGTGCACATGCGCACCAGCAGCCTTTTCATTGGCTGGAGTGCATCACATGGCTTCCAGCTTGCTCAGCCCTGATTGGCTGAGCTTGCTGGAAGCCATGTGATGCGCTCCAGCCAATGAAAAGGCTGCCGGTGCGCAAGCGCGCTGGCAGCCTTTTCTCTCTCATGGACCCGGAAGAAGGAGACATCGCTGGACAGCGGACGCAGGTGACGGTGAGGCGGACGGCGGGCGAATGGAGTGGCGATCGTCACCGGAGGGATGGTGAGTATGGTGTCTGTGTGTGTCTGTGTTTTTTTTTGGGGGGGGGTCCCGCCAGAGTTGTCCTTTAATAGATGGTATAGCCAAGTAGAAACAACAAAAAACAATAAAAACATAAACAAAAAACTACAACTACAACAAACTACTCTTCATTCTGTAACAGAATTCCTGTTCCTGCTTACAAACAGCTCTACCTAGGAATTCAACCAGCTCTATCAACCCCCCATTGTGAAACGGATCATAATCAAGAAAGTGTGGTGTAGTAGGGAGATTGAGATGGCTTATTTTCTGGCTAGGGTGTCTTGTAGGCAGGAACAGGAAGTTCTTTACAGGATGTACACCAGACAGGAAGTTGTGCTGCAGACAACAGAGCAGACGGTTTGTATGAAAAGCAGGCAGGAACTATGAAAGACTACAGAAAGATATTAAAATAACCTTCTTTACCAATATATGTTTATTATAGTGCTTGAAAAAGCACTATATTATGATCCGTATTTGTCTTCTTCTGCTTCTTCTTCTTCCAGCCATTCTTCTGCGATTAATACCGCCCAAACCACTTTGTGCACAGACTGCATTTCGAAGCCCTCGGCGGTGACAGGTGTGCTATCTATTTCTGGTTTCGATTGGATTTGTCGTTTTAAGACCCCTAATTTCCCATAGGAAATAATAGTCCATTGGAAATAATGGCCACACTGTAAATGCTAACAGCCAATCACAGCACATATGCAAATAGCTGAAGTATAGCAGCCAATAGAAATTCAAGTCTTGTCAGTCAATGTATCACAACGTCCACACAGTCACATGTCCACTATTGGACAATAAAAGATGTAGAAGTTGGAAGGTCCTCAAAGATTTTGTCTCACTGACATGAGCAAGATTGTCATGGTAACCGAGCAAAGATCTTTACCATTATAAGTTCAGTCAGTAAAGTAGCAAAGCTGAGCCAGCCCGACACCCGCACTACGTAGCAGAGCTGAGGCATCCGTGTAGCAGAGCCGACACCCGCAATACGTAGCAAAGCTGAGCCAGCCGTGTAGCAGAGCCGACAGCCGCACTACGTACTTAAAGGGACGGTACCCAAATTGCTCTTAAACGGACGGCACCCAAGTCGCTCTTAAAGGGATGGTACCCAAGTCACTCTTAAAGGGATGGTACCCAAGTCACTCTTAAAGGGCCAGTACCTAAGTCACTCTTAAAGGGACGGTACCCAAATCGCTCTTAAAGGGACGCTACCCAAGTCGCTCCTAAAGGGACGGTACCCAAGTCGCTCTTAAAGGGACTGTACCAAAGTCACTTTTAAAGGTACTGTACCAAAGTCACTCCTAAATGGAGGGTATTAAGGGTTAAAGTTTCTCTTAAAGGGAAGTCACTGTTAAAACCGCGCTTTTTTCAAGCACTATGTATTTCCCTGGAAATGCAAATCTAGTTAACCATGATGACAGGAAACCCACCAATTTTTGTTAAGTGAAGTCTTTAACCCTCATGTTCTGGTACAAATACAGCCAACTACTCTATTCATCAGAGCCTCCAGTCAAACCTTGTACTACACAACCCCACAATATAGCATTCAGGGTCAGACACTCCCATCACATTCAAGTGCACTGTACTGTCAACCTCATCCAAACACAAGATGAACATGTACAGAGACATACACCAATGCTTTCCTTAGTAGCAGTGGCGTAGCTACCATAGAGGCAGGGAAGGCGGTTGCTCTGGGGCCCGTGGAGGGAGGGGGCCCAGGGAAGATAAGAGCCTCCTGTGTCCTTTTGCTTAACCCCTTATGTACTGCAGTGTGTAAGTGACCCAGTGTTCTCTTACATGCTGCAAAACAAAAAAAGGGTTAATAAAGAAGACAACTAGCTCTCTGCCTGACTACTCTGATAACCTCTGTTCTCTGAGCTCCTGCAGAGGTTAGGGGTTATCAGTGCAGGAGTAGTGAAGGAGAGAGATAATTGTCTTCTGTGTTAACCCTTTTTTGTGTGGCAGCATGTAAGAGAACACTGGATCACTTACTCACAACATATATATATTAGTGTGTAGGGGAGGGGGGCCCCATACAATTTTTTGCTATGGGGCCCCATGAATCCTAGCTATGCCCCTGCTTAGTAGCCTACAACAGTTACACATATTGAACTATTTACATGTAAATGCAGAGATATAAAACCAATAAACTTGTAAAAATAACTCCCAAGGGTGGTAGCATAGATTCTTCAGCAAGAAGATAGAGCAGCAAGCATAATTGCTGAAGTACTTATTTTACAATATAAATACATATATACAGCATTTTAGGTTGTTAGCTTTGGGTTAGGGTTAGCTCAATCTATTCAGGTCCTCTCAGTTACTGCTACATCCACACCAACTCACAAGACAGGAATTGCACAAGAGCATATATTATTTTTCTTAACAACACATTTCTAAATAAGCTACTTACGTTGGTTTATGCCCCACTCAAAAACCAAATAGAGCAGTAGCAAGCCACAGAGACCTAAAGTCCTAAATCAATAATTATGTAGAAACTGGCAGCATTCCAAATAATATCAAAGGAAGACAATCTCGGTGTGAGCGAATAAAGAATTTCTTTCTTTAATAAAATTTGGAGTATTGCCAATTTCAACAATAATTTATGAAGAGAAACATGGTGAGCAACTTTGATAAAGTAGTCATACTTGAAAAGCACACCCCATTTTCTAATCCAAACACGAATATTCATTGTGTTGGAAAATTAAATATGACATTTGGACTGGTATCTTTTCAGTGTAATTACACCAGAAAACAGGCACAATATCACTGATAAATCTGTAAAGCAGATGAAAGCACCCTAGGACTATACTGAGACTTTTGTAGTATTACTGATTCATTTCTAACTAATTGATGTCAGCTATAGTCAACCCATCTGTAAGAAGACAAAAATTCTCAATGTAGTCCTAGCTTAAATGTTGGGCAGGATTTATGAGCTATTTTCACACAAAAAAATAAATAAATAAAAAAATCGGTAAACCCAACCTAATGGCCTAAAAAACATCCCTGCTCTGTATTTGTTTTTCACTTCTTAAAGCTGGGTTGTCATGGAGCAGTGACACAAAACACAAAGGTGTCCAATACCAAAATGCTATACAAATCATTGCAGTTTTTAACCCCTAGACGACCCAGGACGTAGAGTTACGTCATGGAAGTCTGTCACCAGACGACCCTGGACGTAACTGTACGTCCTGGGTGGTTCTCCCGCTATGAAGCGCGCTCCGGAGCGGAGCGCACTTCATAGGAGGTGGGGGCTGGCTGCAGTGAGCAGCCGGGACCTCACCGGTAATGACACGCTGCAGCGATCGCGCTGCCGCGTTTCATTAACCCCTTAAACTCCGTGCGGTCCAATCGGCGATCTGCTACACTGAGCCTGCACAGGCAGGCTCAATGAGCAGATCGCCGATAACACTGATCAATGCTGTGCCTATGGCATAGCAATGGTCAGTGTAGAAATCAAACTAGTGTATGTAAAAGTCCCCCAAAGGGACTTCAAATGTGTAAAAAAAAAAAAAGTTCAAAACACTGTTACACTACCCCAAAACCCCTCCCCCAATAAAAGTTGAAATAACCCCCCCTATCCCATTATATAAATAAAACATATAAAAATAAATAAATAGATAAATATATAATATACCGTAGAGTGCGTAATTGTCCGATCTATTAAAATATAACAAGCGTCATTGCGAACGGCGTACACGAAAAGAGGGGAAAAAGTGCGCAGATTACCGATTTTATGTTACATTATATATTTAAAAAAATCAATAAAAAGTGATCAAAACGTCCGATCTTCACAAATATGGTATTAATAAAAACTAGAGATCATGGCGGAAAAAATGACACCCCATACAGCCCCATAGGTGAAAAAATAAAACTGTTATAAGTGTCACAATAGGCCCATTTTATTAATATTTAATTGCAAAAAAAAAAGGATTTCATAAAAAAATATGTATATAACATGAGAGAATCTGTGTAACCTGCATATGGTTGTGTTCAGACTGACCTATAGAATAATAGTGTCATGTCGCGGTTACCATATAGTGCATTACATAGACACAGGAACCCCCCAAACGTTACCATATTGCATTCTTTTTTACGATTTCACCTATTTATATCTTCATAAATAATATATTTGGAATTCCATCATACATGTTATGGTAAAATGAATGACGCCATTACAAAGTACAACTATTCCTGTAACAAACAAGCACTTACATGGCTTGTAGATAGAAAACTGAGAGTGCTAGAGCTCTTAGAAGGGGAGGAGGGAAAAATGAAAACACTAAGATCAAAATTTGCGCGGTCCACTGGGTCATTTTGGGCCTGGTCCTCAAAGGGTTAAATTCACTCATTGAGCAGTTTGATGCCATGGCCACCAGACAGCCTAAACATGGCCTGCTAAAGGAAGGTCAGTGTGTGCACCTGCACCAGCAGATTTCCTGCATCTCAGTGAATTGCTACATTTCAGCTAGTTGATAGTTTCCTTGTATGAATGTGTATTTAGCCCATGTATAGCAAAGTATAACAAAGCCAGACTCTTGGGCTCACCTTGCTTTTAAAGACACACTTAATACAAAAACAATTAGGGCTCTCAGTCAGCTAGCTAGTACATCAGTACCCTGTAAGTCAAAAATTAGTCATAGAATTACAAAAAAAAAAAAAAAATAGACATTCGGCATAAAACATAACATTTATTGGAACAATAAAAAAGGACCCAACACTATACCTTGCATGAAAATGGAGACACCACTACTGGTTACTGTACAAATAGTACAAGGGGAAATAAATAAATAGTGGAAGGGGAAGGGCAGGAAAGTGCACTCAATGCTTTTATTGATACACTGTCCCTGCCTACACTGTCCCTTCTTAGAAAGGTGGCCCTAACCACGGTGGTGTTCCCTTTCTAATCAAGGATAAAATAATAAACACCAGGTGTCACACACAACAAATGAAAATCCTACCTGCAACTTAAACTATTTACATAAAATGTCTGATCAGAAAATTCCAAAGGCTACTATTGTTCCAACGCATTTCCACCATCTAATAAATGGGGAACCATAAGAAACTGATCATTCAATATCATAGGTTTTACATTAGTTATAGACAATGTAATAGGCTTGCGGGGTAAGACTCTACAAACCCCCAGATTATAGACCATCCATCTTGTGATCCTTGTGTTGAATTGTGTTGTTGTGATAAATATACAGAGTGTAAAAAGGTAGTAAATTCTAAGATTGATAATGTGGAGCTGTATATAGATACTCAATGATATATATATATATATATATATATATATATATATATATATATATATATATATGCAGTGGTATCTCCATTTCAGGAAGTGAAGTGATTTACCTAACATGAGATCTCACCCATCAGAAAAGATAAACACAATGGGTGATTCTACATAGCTCTAATGATACAGCCCTCGATATAATGAACCAACCACAAAACAGAAATGTGTACCTTATATATACATTATAAGAAGCGCTTTCCTCCATTCCTTCATTGATGACAGAGACGCTGACATACTTCTGCCAGAAACTGGAAGAGGAGAATTGAGCTTATTCCTAGTTCTGAAACGAATCATGCACTCCTCCCCAATGTCTAGAAGCGGTCAAGTAACTGGACAGTATAAATGAGTTGGTCACCAGCTCCTCCTTAAAGTGACACTGTCACCCACTTTTTGCATTTTGACTGCTCTCCTCAGGTGTAAAGGGTAAATGTTACAGCTTTCATTACTTGTTTTATATTATACGTCATGGTGCTTGTTCTGGTAAAAAGTGGTATTTATCATCTGTGGATTGGGATATGTGGACGGGGCTTCGCGGCCTACGCGGCCCACATCGCCCCGCCCCATCCGTGACATCAGCACCACATAGACCCCACCCCTCAACAGACATTGCAAGGGCCAGCCTAAAGATCTAGGCCCCTCCCCCCTAGATTGACCCACACCAATGGCCACTGAGGGGGCGGGGCTATGTGGTGATGATGTCATGGATGGGGACGGGTCTAAGTGGCGCTAGGGGCGGAGTGATGTGGCGCTTAGGCAGCGAAGCCCCGCCCACATATCCCAATCCACAGTTGATAAAAAGCACTTTTTACCAGAACAAGCACCATGACGTATAATAAAAAATAAGTAATGAAAGCTGTAACATTTACCCTTTACACCTGTGGAGAGCAGTGAAAATGCAAAAAAGGGGCGACAGTGTCACTTTAACTAAATAAAGCGGGCATAGAACTATTGCAGAAAACCCAATAAGATGTCAATCTGTTCACACAGACTGGTTGCAAACAGGGCGCATTTATACCATGTTGCTATACTGACTATGAAACACAGTCATATAATGCACCTAGAGAAGCCAGTTGCCAGGCAACTGGATGCGCAAGCGCATTCCATATTGGTAAAATATCAGTTTAAACCAAGGACACTAATAAATGAAATAGAATATATTAAAAGATACATTGGACCGCAAAGTTACAACAGGATGACACAGAGTAGAGACTTACAGAATCACTGTTTAACTTATTAGCCAGATTTAACATGTGCGATTTTTTTGCTTCTGTACAAAAAAATTGCGCAGCAGTACTCCACTCCTACCCTGACATAGTTTTTAGCCAAGTTCTGTTAACCAAAAACATTGTGCAAAAACATTCAAGAGCAGATTATTGCAAATGCAAAAAGGACTGAGATTGAGAAGAGTCTGGAGGAAATCCACTGGATAACCAGTATTAACCCCTTAAAGACAGAGGCTGAAATGGCCTTAATGACAGAGACAATTTTTATGAATATGACCAGTGTCACTTTATTCATTAATAACTTCGGGATGCTTTTACCTATCCGGCTGATTCTGAGATTGTTTTCTCGTAACATATTGTACTTTACATTTCTGGTAAATTGGAGTCGATACTTATAACGAATCTTTATGAAAAAAACCCAAATAATGTGAAAAATTGTGAAAAAATGCATTTTTCCAAATTTGAAACTTTTTTGCTTATACAGAAAGTGGTTATACCACATAAATTATATATTAAATAGCATTAGCAACATGTCTACTTTATGTTGGCAGCATTTATTAAACGATCTTTCATTTTTTTTAGACAATAGGAAGCTTAAAACATAAGCAGAAAATATCCAAATTTTCAGTAAAATTTCAAAATCAGATATTTTTAGGGACCTGTTCAGGTTTAAAGTGTATTTGAGGGGCCTGTATGTTAGAAAGCCCCACAAAGCACCCGATTTCAGAAACTGCACCCCCCAAAATCTGCAAAAGCACATCCAGAAAGTTTTTTAACCCTTTAGGAGAGTCACAGAAATAAAAGCTAAGTGTGTAAGAAATTAGAACATTTTAATTTTCTGTGCAGAGATTTTATTGTAATCCAGTATCTTTCATAATGATCAACCTATTAGCAGAGAAATGCACCCCAATATTGATTGCCCCGTTTCTGCAGTTTATAGAAATACCCCATATGTGGCCCTAATGCATTGTTTGACGGAACCACAAGCCTCAGATACAAAGGAGCGCCTAGTGAATTTCAATGGCTCCGTTATATTTGGTCATTTCTGACTGTACCACTTCAGGTTGGCAGAGGCTCTGGGGTGCCAAAACGTTAAAAACACCCCTAAAGGGACACCATTTAGAAAACTGCACCCCTCAAGGAATGTAACAAGGGGTGCAGTGAGCATCTGGACCCCACAGGTGCTTCACAGATTTTCCCAACAATATGGCGTGAAAAAAGAAAAAATAATTTTTTACACTAAAACGTTGTTCTAGCCTTCAATTTTTCATTTTCACAAAGGGATGAAAGGAAAAAAGCCCACAAAATATGTAGCGCAGTTTCTCCTGAGTACAGAAATACCCAACATGTGGACATAAAGCGCAATTTGGGTGCAGGGCGAGCCTCCAAAGGGAAGGAGCTGGATTTCACTGGAATGGATTTCAAGGGCCATGTCGCATTTACAGAGCCCTCGTGCTGCCAAAACACTGGAAACCCCCCAAAAGTGACGCCATTATGAAAACTACACCCCTCAAGGAATCTAACAAGGGGTGCAGTGAGGATATGGACCCCACTGGTGATGGGCACAAATGTAGAAAAATGTGACGTGAAAGTGAAAATTTTCATTTTTTCACTTTCACGACACATATGTACCCGTCATCCAGGGGTCCATATCCTCACTGCACCCCTTGTTAGATTCCTTGAGGGGTGTAGTTTTCATAATGGGGTCACTTGTGGGGGGTTTCCAGTGTTTTGGCAGCACAGGGGCTCTGTAAATGCGACATGGCGTTCATCATCCATTCTGGCCAAATCCAACCTCCAAAATCCAAATGGCGCTCCTTCCCTTTGGAGGCTTGCCCTGAGCCCACATGGCGCTTTATGTAAACATGTGGGGTATTTACGGACTCGGGGGAAATTGCTCTACACATTTTGTGGCTTTTTTTTTCTTTTAACCCTTTGTGAAAATGAAAAATTCAAGGCTAGACCAACATTAGGCTAGGTTCACACTATGTAACTGTGCGGCTGTATTTTTTATGCGGCTGTAAATGTGCGGATGAAACTACGGCCGTGGGAAAAAATAGACATGCGGCTGAAAACATACGGTCATTTACTTGGAAATCTAGTTCAACTAAAAATAACAAATAAAATCTTAAGAAAGTGATGCAAACACCTCTGGATGCATCTGGGAAAGCAGGGAAACAGTTTACATGAATCGCTATTACCGGGGTTTGCGATCCTCTGCAGTATGCCGATGCCGATGCCTCTCATGTTTAATATATTAAATTAATAAAACACATTTTCGTTGTAATAAAGTCCCTTTCATTGTTCAATAATTAAATTTAAACGATTCCATCATTTTGCAATTAAATATACTGTTAAAATAAATATATATATAAATAAATGTATATTTAAATATATATTTATTTTTTGACAGTATATTTAATTGCACAATGATGGATTTGTTTAAATTAAATTATTGAACAACGAAACTGATTTTATTTCAACGGAAATGTGTTTTATTAATTAAATATTAATTAGTACAGGAAGCTCCAGTAAGCCGTTAATTCATATTGCCGGCAATAGAGCATTCTGTACTAATCATCACTTTACTTTAATTAAAACATCAAATGTTTCTTCTAATTATGTTATCACAATAGCATTATTAGAAAAAACATTTTGAATTATATGTGCGCTCAGCTGATTGGCTGATCGGCTGAGCGTACATATAATTAGCGGGTCCGCAGCACAGTGACTTCATTGTGCTGCGGACCAGCGAAGAGGACACATCGGGGTGAGTATAGAGCTCTCCCCACCCCTTCCCCAGCACTGCACCCCTCCCAGCAAGTAAGGGGGGTCACTTAACCCCTTCCTTGCTGGAATGGGTGCAGTCTGACATCAGTCTGGCCCCCAAGGGGTTAAGGGGGATACAATACATCCTCCCTTAACCCCTTGGGGGCCAGACTGTAAGCAGCGATCTGTAAAGATGCTGCATACTGTAAGGAGCACAACACCGCTCACAATGATGGGTGTTGTGCTCCTGTTTGTGTGTTTTTTGTGTTTCTCCCTTTTTGTTTTTCAGATATCGGTATCCTGGGGATTACGTCGGATTCCGTGGACTACGTCGATGACCAGCAGTTGTTTGTTGTTTTTTTTTAATAAAATGGTCAATGAGGGGTGTGGGGGTGTTTTTATTTGAATTGTTTTTTTTTTAAATAAATAAATAATTTTAAAAAACCGCATAGGGTCCCCCCTATTTTTATAACCAGCCGGGTTAAAAACCAAACGACAGCAGCCTGGTAACACCAGGGTGGGAAGAGCCATTGGTTTAGGCCCTCCCCAGCCTAAATCTTACCAGCCTGCTGCCGCCCGGTCCAGGAGCGCCAATTTTGACGCCCCGGGACCACTGGCACCCGGCTCTTCCCAGTACCCCTGGTGGCATTGGGTACTGGGGTAATAATGGGGGGTTAGTGTTAGCCATTTTATACCGGCTAACACTAGGCCCCAACTTAGTAATGGATTCCGTCTATTAGACGGCTTCCACTACTAAGTCTATAAAGTAAAGAAATAAAGACAAGACACAAGTTAAAAATTTTTTTATTCAAATAAAAACACCCCCACACCCCTCATTAACCATTTTATTAAAAAAAAAAAAAAAACAACCGCTGGTCATCGACGTAGTCCACGGAATCCGACGTAATCCCCAGGATACCGATATCTGAAAAACAAAAAGGGAGAAACACACAAAAAACACACAAACAGGAGCACAACACCCATCATTGTGAGCGGTGTTGTGCTCCTTACAGTATGCAGCATCTTTACAGATCGCTGCTTACAGTCTGGCCCCCAAGGGGTTAAGGGAGGATGTATTGTATCCCCCTTAACCCCTTGGGGGCCAGACTGATGTCAGACTGCACCCATCCCAGCAAGGAAGGGGTTAAGTGACCCCCTTCCTTGCTGGGAGGGGTGCAGTGCTGGGGAGGGGGTGGGGAGAGCTCTATACTCACCCCGATGTTGTCTCTTCGCTGGTCCGCAGCACAATGAAGGACCGGCTCTTTATATGTGCGCTCAGCCGATCAGCCAATCAGCTGAGCGCACATATAATTCAAAATGTTTCTTCTAATAATGCTATTGTGATAACATAATTAGAAGAAACATTTGATGTTTTCATTAAAGTAAAGTGATGATTAGTACAGAAAGCTCTATTGCCGGCAATATGAATTAACGGCTTACTGGAGCTTCCTGTACTAATTAATATTTAATTAATAAAACACATTTTCGTTGAAATAAAATCAGTTTCGTTGTTCAATAATTTAATTCTAACGAATCCATTATTGTGCAATTAAATATACTGTCAAAAAATAAATATATATATAAATATACATTTATTTATATATATATTTAAGTATATTTAATTGCACAATGATGGATTCGTCAGAATTAAATTATTGAACAACGAAAGGGACTTTATTACAAAGAAAATGTGTTTTATTAATTTAATATATTAATTATTAGAGGCATCGGCATTCGGCATCATTGCCGGCTATTTTTGAAGTACTCCGTACGGACCGCCTGTCAGTCCACGGCCGCATTTCCAGCCGCAAACAATGGTCTTGTTCATTTTTTACGGGTCCGTTTACGATAGGGCCGTAGATTCATACATAGTGTGCACTGTGCAGCCGTATATCGTATACTTTCCAGCGTACGCATAAACCACCAAAAATACCGCCGCACAATTACAGCCGCAAATACAGCCGCACAGTTACATAGTGTGAACCTAGCCTTATAGTGTAAAAAATGTAATATTCACGCAATATTCATTTTCACGCCACATTGTTCCACATTTGTACCCGTCACCAGTGGGGTCCATATGCTCACTGCACCCCTTGTTACATTCCCTGAGGGGTGTAGTTTCCATAATGGGGTCACTTGTGGGGGGTTCAACTGTCTTGGCAACACAGGGGCCTTTTAAATGGGGTATATGGGCCAGTTCTCTAGAATTGATCTGAACCAAATTATACCTCCCAGCAAGGTGTGGGTCGAACACACAATTTTTTTTTTTTTATTAATGTGGGGGGCCCAGACACTTTGGTTGTATGGGGCCCCGAAATTCCTGATGGCGGCCCTGAATATGACATAAATAAACAATTATGTGAAGAGCAGTTCATATTCTCTGTTTAGTCCATTGGGTTCCAGTGTACCCAGGGTGTGGATCTAGTAGGCTTCACATTCTTTGAGTCTCTGGATCCTATTGCCTCCTCGGCGAGCCAAGATATTTGGAACCGTAATTGTGAGATGTTATGTCTTGCCGTAATGAGGTGGGCTGGTATGGGTAGAAGTGTCCTGGCGCACCTAATGGTTCCCTAATGTGTTATGTGGTTTCCCCTTCGTATCCAAGGCCGCAAGGGCACTTGATGTTGTAGATGACATATGTACTGTCACACATGAAATAACCCTTAATGGAGAATTGTTTGCCTGAGTGGGGGTGAGTGGCATAAGGGCCTTTGGTGACATTGGAACACTGATGACAATGTAGACAAGGGAATGTGCCCTTCTTCTGAGGTGTAAGAAGAGTTTGTCTGGCAATTTTGGTTGTTGGAACGATATCTGCCCTGATCAGGTGGTCATTGGGAAAGAATCCCCCAATATCGTTAGAAGCTGTTCTGTATGAGTGGTGAGAATGGGTGGTACTCATGACCGTATTTACCACTAGGCACCCGTGGTCCGGTGCCTAGGGCAGCACATTTCATGGGGGGCAGCCCCAGGAATCAGGGAAAAAAACAATTTTTTTTTTTTTAGTCTCCCACCTTCCATTCAGACTTGCCAGTAAATCTGGTGTCTTTTCGGGGATAAATATATTGCTATTAGCCAAACATCCCTATTACACTGCAAAACAAGGATTTATAGGGCTGAACAAAAGATGTGATCAACCGATGTGCGGCCCATGATAATTGGCCAATGTAAAAGGGCCCTTAGTTGATATCTTGACAGGGGCAGGTGAATGACTTGTCTCAGCAAGTTTGCATTCAAATCCCAGTATTTGTTTGGTTGGGAAAGCACCAATGCTAACCCTCTGTCTCAGAACCCTAGTTGGCCCACCATTAATGACGGGGAGGAGAATGAGAGGATGGGTACGCTGCTAGTGGACTACCGTCAAAATGGTTGCACCATCAATGCAAGGTAGCACATTGAACTTTTAGACCAATTGAAGGCAGCTCAGAAGGCCAAAAGGCGCAAAACTGTCCAAAGAAACCTTGTTACTGCAAGACAGCACCTCCGCTCACACTGCTCAAGCGACCACGGTGGAGCTAGACTTCCAGTTGTTTGACCACCCACCTTATTCACCAGATCTAGCTCCCTCCGACTATGATCTGTTTCCAAACCTGAAGAAACACCTCAAGGGTACCAAAATTCACACCATTTCTGTTGCAATGGCTGCACAACCGAAATCCTTCTTTTTGCAAGGTTTACTGAACTTGGATGATAGGAAGATGGTGATGTAGGCTGCAGGGGTTGGTTACAGGTGATGACAGCACTCAGGGGCAGTGCTGTATTTCATACCCATGATCCAGCTAAGCTTCCTGAGACAACACAGGGTCATGAGTAATGTCACGGAATGTAAGGTAAGGAATGGAAGACACCAGACAAGTGCTGCCCTGGTACTGGCACCCACCCGAGCTGTCCTTGCCTACTTGCTCTGACTGCCCTAGATAGCAGCGGACAACTGGGTTGTGTTCCCTAACTTAATCAAAGTGTTACACAAAACGAAGACAGGGCGAAAAAACACAATAAGGGGGGGGTCAGTGGTCGAAGTAAAAAAAAAACAGCCGGTCAGCGAAGTACAGAAACAGAGTCCAGAGAATAGTCGAAGTTCAAGCCAGAAATCAGTTTGCCAACAGAATCAGTCAGAACAGATGCTAGGTCAAGAAAACACTAATGAGGCTCTATCGCAGGCAAGGTACTGAGACAGGGGAGGAGACTTATGGGGCCCGGAGTCCCAGCCCCATGGCGTGATTGGGGCTAAAGCTCCAGGTCCTGCCCAGATACTGACAGCTGACTATTGAGTCAGCCATCAGTCAATATTCAATGAACTCACTACATCTGATCTGCCAGGGAGTAAAGCACTGACCACTGCTACAACCAGGAATAGCAGAGCAAAGCAAAACATAACATGCAGTCTGGCTGCCATGGATGCCGAGCCAAACGCATGGCCCGAGTCCTAACAAGTAATCTTGGGACAGAGGAAGGATCCAGGGAGGTGTTGAGACAATACCACATTAAAAAAGACTATACAACTTCATGTCATGGGAATTTCAAGTGAAAACTTGCTAAAGCCAGTATAATTTGTGATAACACTATATAAGTAAGTTATGTTTTTTTAACCCCTTAGTGACCGCCATGCTGCCTTTTCACGGCGGCCACTAATGGGCTTTATTCCGATGCGTACACCTTCCAGACTCTTTCCGACTTTGGAGCTGTTTCTGGTTTACGCATTAATCAGTCTAAGTCGGAAACCCTCTACTGTAATGTGCCTCTCCCGCAACAGCAACTTATCCAGCTGAACTTTGGTTTCAGGCCCCAATCCAAATCTCTTCCCTACCTTGGGATTAAACTTACCCCCTCTCTGTCCTCTCTTTATTCTTCTAACTATCCTTCTCTTCTTGCTGCAATCCGGTCTGACCTACGTCGGTGGAGTGTCCCACACCTGTCATGGTTTGGCAGGATAAATGCGGTCAGGATGGTGATACTGGCCAGGATCTTGTATTATTTTAGATGCCTGCCAATACCCCTGGTGCGTTCTGATCTAGATAGCTTGCAACGTGATGTACTAAAATTCATCTGGAACAGGAAACACCCCCGTATTTCACGTAAGATCATGTTAATTCATAAACGGGCTGGTGGCCTGTCAGTGCCCCACTTTGGCCATTATTATATGGCTGCTCGTATGGCCCAATTTCTATTGGTACACTCTACTGATCATCAACCCCAATGGGTGAGTCTGGAATTTGACCAAGTGAGACCCTACATCCTTGCCGCCCTGATGTGGTCCCACTTGCCCTCCCTACCTCGACTACATGCATCTGCCCAGATTGTGATGTATTCTCTAGCTTTGTGGCGTAGAGTCCGTTTTAAGAAAAATCTGCAATCCTATTTTTCCCCCCTGTTACCAATTCTGGGAAACCCCCTGTTTACTCCTGGCCTCTCCCCTATCCATTTTCATTGGTGGTCCTCTAAGAACCTCACTAGACTTCATGACTTTTTGGGCCGCAAACACCTACTTACCTTAGATGCCTTTACTAGACAATATGAGCCCCCGGCAGCTGAATATTTTCGCACACAGCAAATTTTTTCTTTCCTTAAATCATATTGCCTGTTGGGTACTGACTGTACACCCACTGATTTTGAACGATTGGCCCTCTATACCCCTGATAGGAAGGGTATGCTATCCTTACTGTACTCCTTGTTGGCAGCCCCACTTGGGGATTAGAAACTTCCATACATGGTCCAATGGGAGTCTGATCTCCACATCACTCTAACTCCACTACAGTGGCGGATGAGTAGTGAGGTTCTCAGCAAGGGGAGCTGGCAGGTATCTCTGACTGAAACAGCTCTGAAAGTATTACATCGGGCCTATTATGTCCCAGCCAGATTACATGCCATATACCCTGAGGTCTCCCCACTTTGCTTTAGGGGCTGCTCGAGCCACCGGGTCGATGCACCATATCTGGTGGTCCTGTCCTGTAGTCCAGACCTTCTGGACGGCGGTGGTTCATATGATTACGAGCATCTTGGGCCGAGCATACCCTAAGACTCCCCAAGCATGTCTTTTTGGGGTCAAACCCTCTAGACTCCCCTTGAGCTTTCAAATTAGCACAACATATGTTGCTTGCTGTTAGAATCCATATTGCATCAAATTGGAAGCAATCTTCCCTGCAGTTGGATAAGGTGGTAGACCGTATTAACAATATCCTATTATCCGAAAAGATTTCAGCTGTCAGGGGGAACTCTGTGGCGGCATTCGAGAGGCTCTGGGCGCCCTGGTATACGTCTGCTCATGTAGCGGACCTATCGTATTATATCACTATATGTATTACCTCATGAAACTACTCTGTCTCCTCTCTTCCTAATCTGTGTTGTTGTATTGTGTTACATGTTGGGCTCATGATATGTATAATTTAAACCTGATTGTCAGATTGCGCTCTGACACATTTATTTGACTGTTTATTCATACAGGCCATGTTTAGGCCAAATTTTTGTACTTTGCATTCTTCTGCACTATAATAAACTTAATTTTTTTGACACTAAAAAGTCAAGTGCCCTGGATTACCTGTAACCACTCCGCATTACTTGCAACCACCCCAGAATACCTGTAACCACCCCACAATACCTGTAACCACCCCAGATTACCTGTAACCACTCTGCATTGCCTGTAACCACCCCAGATTACCTGTAACCACCCCGCATTACCTGTAACCACCTCGCATTACTTGTAACCTCCCCGCATTACCTGTAACCACCCAAGATTACCTGTAACCACCCCGCATTACCTGTAACCACCCCAGATTACCTGTAACCACTCAGATCACCCGTAACCACCCCAGATTGCCACAGGCTGCCCATAACCACTATAGATTGCCACAGATTGCCCGTAACCACCCCAGATTGCCCGTAACCACTCCAGATTGCCTGTCACTCCTCCCCCAGATTGCCCATCACCACCCCAGTTTGCCTGTGACCCCCCCAGATTGTCCATCACCACCCCATATAGCCAGTAAACACCCCCAGATTGTCCGTTACCACCCCATATAGCCAGTAAACACCCCCAGATAGCCAGTAAACACCCCCAGATAACCAGTAAACACCCCCAGATAGCCAGTAAACACCCCTAGATTGCCCATAACCACCCCAGATTGCCCATGACCACCCCAGATAGCAAGTAAACACCCCAGATTGCCACAGACTGCTCGTACCACCCCAGATTGCTCGTCACCACCCCAGATTGCCTGTCACCACCCCAGATAGCAAGTAAACACTCCAAGGTTGCCCGTCACCACCCCAGATTACCTGTGATCTCATTTAAAAAAAATTTTTAGCAACTGTGCTATTCTAATAACCGATACTAGCTGTGGTTTTGCTCCAGCAAAATGACGCTCCTTTCCTTCGGAGCCCTACTGTGTGCCCATACAGTGGTTTATGCCCACATATGGGGTACCGTTGTACTCAGGAGAACTTGCTTTACAAATTTTGCGGGGCATTTTCTCTCCTGTTTCTGGTGAAATCGAGAAATTTTAAACTAAACAAACTAAATAATTTTTTTTCATTTTCATTTCTAATTTTGAATCCATTCCTCTAATACCTGTGGGGTCAAAATGCTCACTGCACCCCGAGATGACTTCTTTAAGGGGTGCACTTTCCAAAATTAGATGACTTTTGGGGGGTTTCTCTTCTGCAGACATTACAGGGGCTCTGCAAACGCACCTGGCGCTCAGAAACTTCTTCAGAAAAATCTGCACTGAAAATGTTAATTGGCGCTCCCTTCCTTCTGAGCCCTGATGTGTGCCCATACAGTGGTTTATGCCCACATATGGGGTACTGTTGTACTCAGGAAAACCTGTGTTACAGATTTTGGGGTGCATTTTCTCTCCCTTTCCTTGTGAAGTTGAGAACTTTCAAACTAAACAAACATATTAATGGAAAAATTCTAGTTTTTAATTTTTACTGTCTAATTTTGAATACGTTCCTCTAATACCTGTGGGGTCAAAATGCTCACTGCACCCCAAGATGACCCCAAGATTGCTGATGTGTGCCCATACAGTGGTTTATGCCTACATATGGGGCAACGTTCTACTCGGGAGAACCTGCGTTACAGATTTTGTGGTGCCTTTACTTACCTGTGGGGTCAAAATGCTCACTGCACATCTTTGAGGTTAACTTTCCAAAATAGGGTGACCTTTGGGGGGATTTCACTTCGCTGGCACTACAGGGGCACTGCAAACGCACCTGGAGCCTGAAAACTTGTACAGCAAAATCTGCACTGAAAATGCTAATTGCCGCTCCTTCCGTTCTGAGCCCTGCTGTGTGCCCATACAGTGGTTTACGCCCACATATGGGGTACCGTTGTACTCAGGAGAACCTGCGTTACAAATTTTGGGGTGCTTTTTCTCTCCTGTTTCTTGTTAAAATTAGATACTTTAATCTGTACGAACATATTATTTGAAAATTTCTATTTTCCATTTTTTCCGGCCTAATTGTGAATACTTTCCTCCAGCTCCTGTAGGGTCAAAGTGATCATTATACCCCTAGATTAATTCCTTAGGGTGTGTATTTTCCAAAATGGGGTCACTTATGGGGGTTTCAAGTATACAAGCCTCCTAAACCCACTTAAAAGAGAACTTGTCCCTAAAACAATCAGTTTTTGAAATTTCATGAAAATTTTATAATTTGCTGATACATTTCTAAGCCCCGTAACACCCAAGAGAAGTTAAATATGTTTACGAAATGAAGCCAGAATAAAGAGGACATATTGGTAATGTGACCTAGTAACTAATTTATGTGATATGACTTTCTTTTTTTAGAAGCAGAGAATTTCAAAGTTTGTAAAGTTTTAAAAAATTTTCATGATATTTTAATGTTTTTCACAAAAGACACAAAAGATAGTCACCAAATTTTGCCACTAACACAAAGTACCATATGTTTAAAAAAAAACAATCTCAGAATCGCTAGCATATGTTAAAGCATCACTGAGCTATAAGCGCATAAAGTGAGACAGGTCAGATTGTGAAAAATGAGCCTGGTAATTAAGGCCCAAAGGTCCCTAAGGAGTTAATACAATTTCATGATGCCAGAACACCCCTCTAAGTTACTATCATGTTAAAAGCAAAGTAAAAGAATTATGAAAAATAGCATTCAAAAACCACCCAGTAAATGCAAAAATAGAAGCAAGACTTCCAAAAAGGAGTTGAAGTTACAAAATAAAATAGAGAAATTTAAATTCACTCAATAGCCAGAAAACATTGTAAATTTGTAAGGGACTTTACAACTTTTTCTCTATTGAATTCTTCATCACGTGATAGAGGAGAGGGAGAGATAAAGGCCAGGCAGGCAAAGAGATGATGAGGTGTTCACCTTTAAGCCCCTTGGGCTTTATGCATATCACCCAAGTGGGTATCAAGTCTTTAAACGGCTAGATGCTGATATTTCTGGTGGAGAAATAAAGGCTGCAAGCCAGCTAGGATAGTCTGAAGGGGATTCTCCTACGTAGGGGCCCGTAGAGAAATGTCAAGACCAGGTGCAAAGTGTCCATCACATGGTACATGCTTTTGTGGGTGGGGTTTTCTGGTCTATTTAAAGTGGCTGGCCATTTTATAAAAAAATGTTTTGTGTGTAGTATTAGTAAGTGTTTTCACATTACTTACTGACAGCAGCTCCTTGTATACCTCATAGAGCTAAAATCAGATTGCCCTCCTCCAGGTTGTGCTGTCCTTTTCTGTAGTGAGGCTGTCCATAAGATGGCCGACATGAAGAAGCATGTGACCATGCCCCGCCTCCAGTGTCCTCCATAGGCATATACAGGCTGAGTCATGGAAACTGGGGGACGAGGCAAGGTCACATGCTCCTCCATGTCAGCCATCTT
The DNA here is from genome assembly GCF_027789765.1 of Dendropsophus ebraccatus. Lineage (NCBI taxonomy): Eukaryota > Metazoa > Chordata > Amphibia > Anura > Hylidae > Dendropsophus > Dendropsophus ebraccatus. The sequence goes on along the minus strand of NC_091455.1, from coordinate 116,119,435 downwards.
ATGGACAGACTCACCATAGAGCAGGACACCCAGCCTGGAGGAGGGGTACACAGGGAGCTGCTGTCAGTATATACAGTGAGTACACTTACTAATACTGTACACTGAACAAAAGGGCCAACCCCATTAAGTGTTTCCTAATTGACGAGGCGTTCGTTTCCATTTTTGGCAGTTGGATGGCCCATTCAGCTCAACTATCAGATAACAGTAAAAAATGGATATGTGTGTGTTTATTCATTGGTGATTTTCTTCCTTTTCTTGGATGCTTAAAAGAATAAAAGAAGGTTCTGCTACAGATGCCACCATCAGCTGTCTGTGCTAGGCACTCAGGGTTGAAGAGAGTCCAAGTGCTGCCACTGCCACCTCCAGGTGTCTGTTCTAGGCCCCTTGGGTTTGAAAAGAGCCAGAGTGCTGTCGCTGCCAACTCTGGGTGTTTTTTCTAGGTCCCGGAGGATCAAAGAGAGTACCAGTGCTGCTGCTACCACCTCCAGGTCTATGTTCTAGGCCCCTCAAGGTCAAAAAGAGTTGGAGTGCTGCCGCTGCCACATCCAGGTGTCTGTTCTAAGTCCCTCAGGGTCAAAGAGAGTTCAAGTGCTGTCGCTGCCACCTCCTGGTCTATGTTCTAGGCCCCTGAGGGTCGAATAGAGTCCGAGTACTGCCACTTCCACCTTCAGATCTCTTGGTCAAAGAGAGCCCGAGTGTTGAAGCTGCCACCACCAGGTGTCTGTTATAGACCCTCTCTGGGTCTATAAAAGTGCCACTGCTGGTGCTGCCACTTCCAGGTGTGTGTTCTAGGGCCTTCTAGGTCTAAGAGATTGCCCCTGAAGGTGCCACATTAGAATGCCTACTGCTGTCCTGGGAGAAAGCGTTGCTGATCCACTGGTGTCCATTAATGCCATTGGAAAGAAAATTTTCGCCACTGATGCACCAACGTTCAATGCTGTCCAGGGAGAAAAGGTAAGCATACACTGCTGACCCACCAACATCCTTTGCTGTCCTAGGAGAAAACTTGATTTGATGATACTGATCCACCAATGTCCACTGCTCTCCTGGGAAAAAGCATAATTTTACGCTGATGATCCGCCAATGTCCACTGCTATCCTGGGGGGAAATTAATTTAACACTACCAATGCACCAATGTTCCACTGCTGTCTAGAGCAAAAACTGATGGTTTTCAAAATTTGACATTTTCCAATTTTTGGCACTTTTACAACAGCTGTTATACAAAACATTTCTCTGTAATAGTCCCACTATTGTGTCTACAATGGTTTGCCTATTTTATTGCAGTTCATTTTTATTCGATTCACGAATGTTCGCAATTTGGACCGAATATTCCCACGTTTCTGATTGATTCGCTTATCTCTTATTACAACCATCCAAATAATGAAAATAGTCATTACTGATGAGCTACTTTTGTAAAATATGGCTGTTTTTTCCAAATCTCTCCTTTAGTATATTTTCACATTTTATAATATACAATATACAAAAGAAAGCGCTCAAAACACAAAAAAGAAAGTTATACCACTCCAACCCACATCCTCCCCCCTAGAAAAAAAAAGGAAAAACCCCTCCCCCCACCCCTCCTCTTCTTCAATCCAACCTATGTAGCCATTATCATTTTATACTCAGTGGATTCCCTATATTGACACCACAAAGACCAGGTATTCCAAAACTTATTGTTATTTTATTGTACACAAAGCAGAATAAATAATAGATAGAGATTGACGCAAAGGACCCACTCCCTGTATAACCATTCAAAATTTGTGAGAGGTCTATCAAATCTACTAGCGATAGGTAAAGTACATAGAAAATGATTTCGCTGGTAACATTGCCAAAAACCCAGTGGGCAAGAGTCCGTTATACCATTCAGATGAGTCATTGTAAGCCAATGCCCATCCTTCAGAAAAGCATTAGCTTGTCCTACATTTGCCAAATGCCACCTACGGAACACTGAATCCTTGATTTCTTGAATAAAATCAGGGTTTCCCTAAATTGGGAAAAGGGGGGAAGGGTGAGGGGCTAAATGGCCTCTGGATAACTGTTTAACACATAACTTAAGAGTAGGGGTGATTGTCGGGTGAAAAGAACTATACTTAGTAGCCTTAGGGATCCATGCCACTTATGTCAAATCCAATCCCAAGCTATTCTTTCCGATAATTTACCCTCCTGATGGTGATGCCAATCTATCACTCTAGTCAAGTGTGTAGCTACATAGTATAGATAAACATTTGGTTTCCCAAGACCACCTGCTCCCTTAGGTCGAGATATTATACTTCGAGCCAGTCTAGAAACTCTATGGGGGACATTTATCATCCCAAAAAGGTGTATTTTTTGTCGGAAAATGGGCAGAGGCATCTGGCCATTTTCTGTACGCTTCTCCGGGGTGGGAGGAAGGCGGTGTGGAGGGGGTGGAACAGGTGGAGCGGACCCTAAGTCCTCTTAATTTATCATTTTTCTCGCCGAAAAATTACAAGGAAACCTACGCCAGCTCTGAGATGGCGTAGGTTTCCTCGGCGCACACACTGGTACACACAGGCCCTATGTTTCCAAATAAATAACAATAAACAGCCCCTATGTTTCCAAATAAATTTAGTAAACACAGAGGAAATGGATCTAAAAGAAGAGGGAATCGAAATTGGTAAAGCTTGAAACATAAGCAGTATCCTAGGTAAAACATTCAATTTAATTAGCAAGCACCTTCCAAACCAAGAAAAAGTCCCCTTATGCCATTTGTCCAAATCTTTTGAAACTGTTTCAACCAAAGGTTGTACAATTGTGCTGTTTTAGGTGTCAAATATACCCTCAAATGTTTCAAAGAAACCGAGTTCCATTTGAACTGAAAAGAATAAGACAAAGTTTGCACCACGTGAGAAGAGATTGAAATATTAAGAGCTTCAGACTTTTGAAAGTTTATTTTATAATTGGAGAGCTCCTTATATATATGGCCATTTTATTTTATCTATTCACACACTTTTATTTTTTCTCAAAATTATGGTGGTATTTAGCTTTTATTTTACAGTGTCTCAACATAGCCTAATAGACAAATGTATTTGCCTCCACATGTAAAGACTTGTAATGACTTATTTAGATAGTTGAAATCATAATAACAAATTTTAAGGAGCATTGGTATGAGTAAATGCAATTGCTTCATGGTCTTGCAATTTATAAAAGTATTGCCACCTAAAACCATCCAGTAGCATGCACTATTTTTTATTTTAATTCTGCACTTTTACTTTGTGTCTACAATTTCAACTGCATTATCATATCAGATAATTGCCACATGTAAAGACAGGTCGTACACCTCCTTCATGATCAGGAACTAGAGCTGAACAAGCACTGAATCATGTGCATTTTTAATGTATGTAAAGTCTCATCTAATGGAAAGGAATTGTTATCGTACACATGAATAACAACACTTTCAAAACTGTGAATGATGATGGCAGTTTTCTGAATCAAGCATTCAAATCATTCGGGCCACTATTACAATAGTGTGAAATAAACCACACTTATAAACAAAATACACACAAATAAAACCATCTTTTGCCAATATGTAGTTAATTATACTATGTGACAGGAATATCAAGGCAGAGCCAAAAATGTGGTCTGGGCTTCCTATATTAGGTCTCACATCACTGCTGTGTGCATGAACCATATGGAGAGGCAACAGTCCCGATTGGGCAGGGCAATCCTGAATAAAATAAATAGTTCGCAAAACAAGTATTTAGGGGGCATTCCGGTAAGGTAAGGCTTAGGCTATGTGCAAATCATTATAGTTTGCCTCTATTTCAGAGACACTCCTGGTTTTGATAAAAATACTGACAAAAATGAGGGCCAGAATATGTTGTGTGCACATTACCTTACTTGTTCTGAATATGAAGATATAATGTGTTGCTAAGTATGCATACAGACAGGACCAGTTACAATTATAGTTACTTGCACAGCACCATATCCTATTCAAGCAAGCTGAGCAGTTCTTGCAGGAGTTATCAGAAGTTCTTTTAGTACATCAGAGCTGTTACTGGGGTGAAAAAGGGGTGCCAAAATAATCCTGTCCATGGCTCAGTGCTAAAGCCAGACTGAAAATGGAGTTCCTGTCATACAGTACTATGTAGGCACAGTTTATGTCACTGCATGGTGCCTCTGTACTGTGAGCAGTACTGTGGAGACATAAACTTTTCAGGAAAACCTCCATAATATGGAACTTTTTTAATTTGATTCTATATAGAATTGGAGGCAGATGGAGGTACAGTAGGGCACCATACAATTCCATGGATGCCATTTTACAGCTCTTTTTTACAAATTGGATTCCCTATGAATCTGAGTTCCTGGCATACTACATCAGTGATTATATTATGGATGTATTCTATCCTAGAAGTATTGTTCCGTATGGAGGATATCTCACAAATTTAGTTCCGCACTGAGCATGAAACAGTGGCAAATGGAGTGCTTATGGCCCTGTAATACAAAGCAGCATGTATGCTGCCATATAGCCTCACCCAGATGGCTTTAATGTTTGGGGTCTATTTGCTGTAAAAAAAATAAAAAAAAAGATTGGTAGTCACGTACCTGGTTTCCTGCAAAAGATGACGATAAATAGGACCCCAGTGTGGCGCAACGGAGGCAAAAGGGACGGGCGAGTTAACTTGCTTTTTTCTCACCCACCCCTGCCTGTCTGCCTGCCGTTTTTACAGTTGGTGGGACTTCCTCTTTAAATAAATTAATCATATCTCCCTTTAAATGTCTCTTCTCCAGACTGAATACATTTAATTACTTAAATATTTTCTTATAACTAAGATGCTCCATTCCCCTTATTAGTTTAGTTCTGCCCCTTTGTATCTTTGACCAGTTCCAAAGTATCCATTTGATAAATCGGGGCCCAAAACTAAACAAAACAAATATTATATCCCTGTCCGAGAGTCCATGCCTGTTTTAATGCATGACAATATCCTGCTGGCCTTAGAAGCAGCTGACTGACATTGTGTGCTGTTCTGTAGTCTATTATCTACAAGTACACCCAGATCCTTCTCCATCAGTGAGTCTCCCAGAGTAACTCCCCCCAGGACATATGATGCATGTGGGTTATTAGTACCCAGGTGCATAACTTTATATTTATCTACATTGAACCTCATTTGCCAAGTGGATGCCCTTTAAGTCCAATAAGTCAATTGTAATGTCCTGGTACCCTCTATCCACAGCTGTTCCCCTATCTAGGCTTCTTTTCACCATTTCATAAAAACATATTAGGTTGGTTCACCAACTTCTGTCCTTAGTAAAACCATGCTGGCTATCACTTTTAACACTATTTTCCCCCTCAAGCATTTTTCCACAATAGACATTAGGCTTACCAGTCTAAATTTACCTAGAGCCCTTTTTGAGGATGGGCACCACATTTGCGTTGTGCCAGTGCCTCAGCAATATACCAGTCACCAGAGAATCTCCATTTTTAGACCTGACCGATACTACCATACTGTGACTAGATAACACTGCCACACCAGACCTGAACAATACCCCCCTACTGTGACTGGATAACACTGCCACACCAGACCTAAACAATGCCACCATATTGTAACTGGATAACACCGCTACACCAGACCTAAACATTACCACTAGAGATGAGCAAACCTCGAGCATGATCAAGTCGATCCGAACCCGAACTTTCGGCATTTGATTAGCGGTGGCTGCTGAACTTGGATAAAGCCCTAAGGCTATGTGGAAATCATGGATATAGTCATTAGCTGTATCCATGTTTTCCAGACAACCTTAAAGCTTTATCCAAGTTCAGCAGCCCAAGCTAATCAAATACCGAATGTCCGGGTTCGGATCGACTCGAACCCGAACCCGGTTCGCTCATCTCTAATTACCACCATACTGTGACTGGATAACACCGCCACACCAGACCTGACCAATACAACCATACTATGACTGGATAACACCACCACACCAGACGTAAACAATACCACCATACTGTGACTGGATTACACCACCAGACCTAACCAATACCACCATACCGTGACTGGATAACACCACGACACCAGACGTGAACAATACCACCATACTGTGACTGGATAACAGCACCACACCAGACCTAAACAATACCACCATACTGTGACTGGATAACACCACCACACCAGACGTGAACAATACCACCATACTGTGACTGGATAACAGCGCCACACCAGACCTAAACAATACCACCATACTGTGACTGGATAACACCACCACACCAAACCTGACCAATACTACCATACTGTGTCTAGGTTAGACCACCATGCCATACCTGACCAATACTACCATACTGTGACTGGGTTACATTGCTATACCAGACCTGACCAATACCACCATACCCCAATACCCCAACCCCTACCTCCTCGAAAATACACCAGAAGTCTAAAAGGGACTAAAAAAATTGAAAAAAAAAAGTTGTTTTCTTCCTCCCCTGCTCCCTGGTGCTGCCCCCATGCAAGGTGCTGCCCTAAGCACCGTGCCTAGTGGTAAATACGGCCCTGGGTGTAGTACATCTGGTCCTGGAAATTTGCTGAGATTCCTGTTATCCTAATACCAGAGATATGACCATATTGTCTTTTCTAATCTGTTACTCACATACAGTAGTTTTAATTATGTAAGTGTACCATTCTACTGTACATACCTGATAGACTACTGTATGTTAATCATATGTTCTTCAGGAGATAGGAAGCATTACAATTATCACTAACATTTGTTCTGGGACAAAAGGCCATAATCCTCTGACTAATTCTAACTAATTGCCTGCGTCTAAGGAAGTGTTAGACAATCATTTACGCTCACATGATGTACTAACTAACACTTAAGCCAGGGCTTTTGTAGCCAATATGTCCTTGGATGCTATGACATGAGATTTAATGATGATGAAATGGAAGCAATGTTATGGTAAATGCTTCATATTTGTAATCATTCTGTAGTTAATATTTCTGTAGGGGAAGGATAAGCAGTTCAGATACAATATTGGGGGGCAGCAGACTGGAGTTTTATACAGCCCTACATGTCTATGTGCAGTTGACTGTCACTTTAAACAGAACACAGTGGTCAGGCTTTTCGTATTATGTGGACACATCTGGCAAACATTTTATATGGAGGCACAGGTGGCAAACAACTGTTGTGCTTCACAAGTGCTTGACTGATTTATTACTTATGATGTCTGACACATTGAGGTATTTTCTTTCTGAAGTTTAGTTGTGAATAAGGAAACAGACAGCAATGTGTGGCCTGACACTGCAAACAGTAGACCACCATAAAATGCTCTAACACCAATGCAATAAACAAACTTTTGCTTCCAACACCACAGAAGAAAACCTCCCTGGTAGAAAGGATATATACTGTATCTGTGTGTAATTTTCCTGTGGACTACAATACATTGAAAACACCACTTACCATCTAAGGAAAGCAGATGAGGAAGAACTGATTCCACATCTACATCTTTCACACACAACTGACTTTAACCTCCTTTTCTCTCATAAAGACCATGTATCCTTCTACTTCTACTCTTACAATCTACTTTATGGAACAGAAATGTTCTGTTTTCTCAAGCTATATATATATATATTTCCAAATATTCTGAATGAAGTTTTCAATACCATTTAACAGCCACAACCATTCTATTTTTCTCCCTTCATTTTATGTTGCTAAATGCATAAGAGAAAACTTATCCTAACAACTTTCTGCGTCCCCTTCACAGCTTTTTTTTTTTAAGTGGACAGGGCTTAACAAGAGATGCAAAAAACAAAAATTCGGTGCATACAGGGGGTGCAGGAACATAATCTATAAGAATCTATACTTACCCATCTCCATGCCCCCGCAGAGCAGCACCCGCCAGCCTCCCCTAGACAACATGGGAACTCGGAAGAAACTGGGGACCAGCAGTGGTCAGTGGTGGGGCTTTATGTTAGACTAACGTATGGGTGCCCTGGTCTCGATAAATTCCCCCATTGGCCTCACACAGGCCTTTTTCAATTCAGTATATGAACAATTACATATTAAAATCACCAGGAAACAGGGCAATATCCATTCACTCCGTGTTTTTTATATGTCTATAGAACTAATGTGGTTATGTTATAATGTAGGTGAGCAGAAATAATTATCCAATCTGTGCAATACAATTTATTGTCTTGGCCCAAAAACAGAGCCTTAGGTGTCATGTACATGGTCATATTATGGTTTTATGCAATGCCCATTTGTAATATGGTGCCCAAAGAATTATATAAATGTTAGGGTATGTTAGGGTATGTAGAACTTTCCGCTGCGGAATCCTGCCTGTCTCAGTGTGTCATAGCCCGTCTATGGGATGCTCTCTGCTCTCCGCCTGTTTTACTCAGTGTGAACATACCTTTATACTGTAACTGTGTGGTCTTCTCATTTTCTTAAAGATTCCATGAAAACAATCTTTGTATATTCCATCGAGAATATAATGCCTCATTGGGGAACTGTATGATGCACATAGAGTCCCTACAAATCTGTAATATGCACCTGTAGGGACTAGGCCCACATACACGGCAATGCCAAAGCGTAAATGATGAAATTGTATAACATAAACAGCAAGCTAAGCAATATCAAGAAAAGCTAAACCTATTTATGAGATGTTTATCCCGGAGAAGAGCTGTAAAGGCAGTATATCTATTTCTACATTTACCATTTAATGTTTGTTTTTTGCCAGTTAACCCTCTGAAATTGACCTGATGTATAACCAAGTAGTATCCATGCGTCATTTCTGCATGGAGTCAATGCTTCAGTTGCTACGGCAATTGGTTGATGACCTGTTCAGTGTGACCTTGAGGAAGCTATTATTTCACATCTATTTGTGCTGTATAAATAGAAAGTGAAATCAGCCTGTTTTTCCATACTTATTAATATGATGCTGCAGTTATAATATACCATAAAATGATTCCACAATGATATACAAAACATTGTACAGGTCATTACAATGTCTTTCTGATTCCAAATGTGACAGGCATAGTGGGGGCTGGTACAGTATGTTGCAGATGAGTGCAAACAACCGCTTCTCTTTTATTATGTTGCTTGAAGAGAGTCAGATATGGCTGGCAGTCATATAATAAGCAAGCAGCAGTTCAGAAAAAACAGTCTAGACCCATAGTAGATTCTTATCACACAAGAAGCATCACATCCCTCTGAAACCATTTGCGTTAGAGGATCAGTCTCAGGACTGGCAAACTGACTTTATTACCAAGGTTTGCTGTAGCACTATGCGGATAAGTGAATTCAGACCTCAGGAGCATTTTATGTATTCTATGCAAATGACCAACATTTAAGGTCTTCACACAGGAGCAAATGCCATCAGCTTACAAGAAGTAAGATGTCGGAGATTTGCATAGAATGTGTGAGAAGGTCTGGAGGTCTGGACTGTGGGAGAAAGTAGAGCTCTGCCTCTGATTTGGTCGCTGAGGGCGTAGATTATGTGCATACCCCTTGCACAAAACATCAATGGCATACATTGTCAAATTAAATTGGCTCAAAGTCACCAAGTAATATAAATTTTACTGAATGTCCCTAATGTCACATAAAATAAAATAAATAAATAATAATGATAATCGGCCCATATAAAAGGCCCTTAAGGTGTAATATAAAACAGTAGTAATTGTAAGGCTACCATTTTGAATAAATTTTAATCAGTTGTTTTTATGATTTTATGTATGTTTTCCTCCTGGTTTTAAAATGACCCTTAGTTGCCATTTGCCCTGTTGGCTATTAAATGTACCATTTGGCCGATATAGACATCTTAAGAAACACTGCACTAAAGAGTTTGAAGAGACGGTGTGGATTCGACACATTGAGCTCAGGTTGCCAACGAGCACCCTGATGTCTCCACTCACAGCCAGAGCCTGGCATTGGTCCTCTTTTTTATTTTTTGTTTATTTTTTTATCCATTTCCTACCTCTTTAAATTATGCCTACATTTTTATACATTTTAGTGTATTCGGATATATATGTTAATCAGTACACTTTTCTTCTATAAATCCCTTACACTAAAATCAAGACAACTAGAACCATGTTATTAAAATTTGTCAGCTATCTGTTAGTAATTTGATGACTAGATATTAACCATATAGACTGAACAGCCACGTGAAATGACATCTTTGTTAGAAACCCTCACTGATACTTTCCTCATCTTCTTCTAATCTTTTTTTTGCCTTGTATTTCTATTGTATTTGCCTTCTATTTCTCCCCATGTTTGCATGGATTTCCTCTCACACTCCAAAACATAGTGATAGGTCAATCTGGAGTTTAGATTGTGAGCCCCATTGAGACAGGGACCTATATAAGTGATCCTGAAAGCATTATATGCACTTTATTGCCTAAAGAATGACTCTGTACAGGGCATAATATTGCGATAGTAACAATGGCTGTTGTATAGATTGATATAAGCTATATAATTACATTTTGACTTAATGTTGTTGTTATGATTCATGTTTGTCTTCTTGATGGTTTTTATTTTTAGTGACATTAGGAATATACATTAAAACCTGTCATTAAAATGTAGTGTAAATGGGCCCTAAGAGTGCATAAGTGTACATGTAAATGTTTGTGTTGTGCGTTAATGGGCATGTGTGTAATATAAAGCAGTGCTGACCGGGGGGGGGGGGGGTTGTTTGGAGACTGACTACTATTTGGGGGTCTATACAGAGGGAAGGGGTATTGCTATTGGGAGGTCACTATCACTAATTATTATCTCTACTATCATGGGGGGCACTATGGAGGGTTAGTTACTGCATTTGGTCAGGGGAGTTGAATTATAAAGCATGTGAGGAATAAGCTTTATAGTGCAAAAAGCAAAAAAATCTACAGCACTTCCCACAGAGACCCTCCAGTCAACTGTCCATGTCAAGGGTCTGGGGATAGGTTAAAATGAAAACATTTCAATGTGCCATAATTTTATGTAATCCTTGATCAATACATATTTCGATACATCCATGCTTGAAAAAGACCATTAATGTCACTACGTGTGCTCTGCTCAAATAAAGTGTTTCTTTTTTCCTTACGTCCGCCTATATGAGATTTTGGACATAAGGCACATAGGCAGGGGAAATGCTGGTCACATAGCTGGTACATGTGTTTGCGTGCGGTATATACACTGCCGCTATATATGTATATGTGTGATATATATGTGTGATATATTCAGCTAATATATACCTATGTGTGCGGCATAATTGCCGCTAGTACAGTCATGGCCAAAAGTTTTGAGAATGATACAAATATTAATTTTCACAAAGTCTACTGCTTCAGTTTTTAAAATGGCAATTTGCATATACTCCAGAATGTTATAAAGAGTGATCAGCTTAACAGCAATTACTTGCAAAGTCAATATTTGCCTAGAAAATGAACTTTATTCCTCAAAACACATTTCAACATCATTTCAGCCCTGCCTTAAAAGGACCAGCTAACATCGTTTCAGTGATTGCTCCATTAACAAAGGTGTGGGTGGACAGGACAGGGCTGGAGATCAATCTGTCATGATTAAGTAAGAATGACACCACTGGACACTTTAAAAGGAGGCTGATGCTTGGCATCATTGTTTCTCTTCTGTTAACCATGGTTATCTCTAAAGAAACATGTGCAGTCATCATTGCACTGCACAAAAATGGCCTAACAGGGAAGAGTATCGCAGCTAGAAAGATTCCACCTCAGTCAACAATCTATCGCATCATCAAGAACTTCAAGGAGAGAGGTTCCATTGTTGCCAAAAAGGCTCCAGGGCGCCCAAGAAAGACCAGCAAGCGCCAGGACCGTCTCTTAAAAGTGTTTCAGCTAAGAGATCAGGCTACCAGCAGTGCAGAGCTTGCTCAGGTATGGCAGCAGGCAGGTGTGAGTGCATTTGCACGCACTGTGAGGCGGACACTCTTGGAGCAAGGCCTGGTCTTAAGGAGGGCAGCAAAGAAGCCACTTCTCTCCAGAATAAAACATCAGGGACAGATTGATATTCTGCAAAAGGTACAGGGAGTGGACTGCTGAGGACTCGGGTAAAGTCATTTTCTCTGATGAATCCCCTTTCCGATTGTTTGGGACATCTGGAAAACAGCTTATTCGGAGAAGACGAGGTGAGCGCTACCACCAGTCTTGTCTCATGCCAACTGTAAAGCATCCTGAAACCATTCATGTGTGGGGTTGCTTCTCAGCCAAGGGAATCGGCTCTCACAGTTTGCCTAAAAACACAGCCATGAATAAAGAATGGTACCAGAATGTCCTCCAAGAGCAACGTCTCCCAACCGTCCAGGAGCAGTTTGGCGATCAACAATGCCTTTTCCAGCATGATGGAGCACCTTTCCATAAAGCAAAAGTGATAACTAAATGGCTCAGGGAACAAAACATAGAGATTTTGGGTCCATGGCCTGGAAACTCCCCAGATCTTAATCCCATTAAGAACTTGTGGTCAATCATCAAGAGACCGGTGGACAAACAAAAACCAACAAATTCTGACAAAATGCAAGCATTGATTGTGCAAAAATGGACTGTTATCAGTCAGGATTTGGTCCAGAAGTTGATTGAGAGCATGCCAGGGAGAATTGCAGAGGTCCTGAAGAAGAAGGGTCAACACTGCAAATATTGACTTGCTGAATTAACTCATTCTAACTGTCAATATAAGCTTTTGTTACTCATAATATGATTGCAATTATATTTCTGTATGTGATAAAAACATCTGACAAACACACATAAAAACCAGAGGGCAGCAGATCATGTGAAAATATAATATTTGTGTCGTTCTCAAAACTTTTGGCCATGACTGTATATATGATGTGTGCAGTTGATTACTAATTATTAATGGGGTGGGGGGGGCATTTTAATTTTCAGCTCAGGCAGCAGAAAAGCTAGAATGGGCCCTGATTGTTAATATATTGTGTGTGTCGGTAACCTGAGTCATTGGTTGGGAAGGGGAGGCATTGGTTGGGAAGGGGAGGGGGGCATAATTCATTTACAGAATCAGCCCACAAGATGCAGCTGTTTTGTGTGGTTCCTGCAATGTAAACAGAACCTCCTAATGCCCCAGTGTAGGCGGCTGACACTATAGATATGTGCCCCCAGTGTAGGCGGCTGACACTATAGATATTTGCCCCCAGTGTAGGCGGCTGACACTACAGATATGTGCCCCAGTGTAGGCGGCTGACACTACAGATTTGTGCCCCCAGTGTAGGCGGCTGACACTACAGATATGTGCCCCAGTGTAGGAGGCTGACACTACAGATATGTGCCCCCAGTGTAGGCGGCTGACACTACAGATATATGCCCCCAGTGTAGGCGGCTGACACTACAGATATGTGCCCCGAGTGTAGGCGGCTGACACTACAGATATGTGCCCCCAGTGTAGGTGGCTGACACTACAGATATGTGCCCCCAGTGTAGGCGGGTGACACTACAGATATGTGCCCCCAGTGTAGGCGGCTGACACTACAGATATGTGCCCCAGTGTAGGCGGGTGACACTACAGATATGTGCCCCAGTGTAGGCGGGTGACACTATAGATATGTGCCCCCAGTGTAGGCGGGTGACACTACAGATATGTGCCCCCAGTGTAGGCGGCTGACACTACAGATATGTGCCCCGAGTGTAGGCGGCTGACACTACAGATATGTGCCCCCAGTGTAGGCGGGTGACACTACAGATATGTTCCCCCAGTGTAGGCGGCTGAAACTACAGATATGTGCCCCAGTGTAGGCGGGTGACACTATAGATATGTGCCCCCAGTGTAGGCGGGTGACACTACAGATATGTGCCCCAGTGTAGGCGGGTGACACTATAGATATGTGCCCCCAGTGTAGGCGGGTGACACTACAGATATGTGCCCCCAGTGTAGGCGGCTGACACTACAGATATGTGCCCCCAGTGTAGGCGGCTGACACTACAGATATGTGCCCCAGTGTAGGCGGGTGACACTATAGATATGTGCCCCCAGTGTAGGCGGGTGACACTACAGATATATGCCCCCAGTGTAGGCGGCTGACACTATAGATATGTGCCCCCAGTGTAGGCGGGTGACACTACAGATATGTGCCCCCAGTGTAGGCGGGTGACACTACAGATATGTGCCCCCAGTGTAGGCGGGTGACACTACAGATATGTGCCCCCAGTGTAGGCGGCTGACACTACAGATATGTGCCCCCAGTGTAGGCGGCTGACACTACAGATATGTGCCCCCACTGTAGGCGGCTGACACTACAGATATGTGCCCCCAGTGTAGGCGGGTGACACTACAGATATGTGCTCCCAGTGTAGGCGGCTGACACTACAGATATGTGCCCCCAGTGTAGGTGGGTGACACTACAGATATGTGCCCCGAGTGAGTAAACAGCAGGGACGGCCAGCAATAGCAGCTGCATCTGTGTGTCCAAGATATCACATTGCCCCTGCCAATCTTTCTGACTCATTGTGAGCGAAGTTTGGGCATCAGTGAATGGGAAGACTGATGGGAAGACTGCAGAACCCCAGCTGTCTGTCTGCATTGGAAGGCCATGCTTTATTTCTGTCCTAGTTCTACTAGCACATTGTGTTCATGACTGGTACCAGGAATAACTGATAGGAAACTGGGTCAGAAGGAGAAGAAATGGAGCCCCCCTGCAAGGCAGGGCTGGAATATGGAAGGTATAAGCTGTCAGTGGCACACAATGAGAGCAGCTCCATCCTCCCCCCTCCTCACATGATGCAGAATAGCTGCAGACCCGGCGATTTAGGATGCAGCACAGGTAACCGAGCACAGGGGGCGGGGCCCGGTGACGTCTGGGAGAGTGGGCGGGGCCAGAGCATTAATCACAGGAGCTTTAATAGTGAAGCAGCCAGTGGTGTGCACGGGCTCCATGTGAGCTGCTCCTCTCCTCCCTCCTCCTCCTCCTCTCCTCCTCCACAGCTGCCCTCCCCCCTCTTTTGTGAGGGCTGCAGATAAGAGACAGAAGGGACAGGGCTGCCAGGCGATCAGTACTATTTCACTGCACCACAAGGAGGTGAAAACAAGAGGAGGGACCGGCAGCAGCGTGCACGGAGGAAGGATGCTCAGCTGATGGCAGTGACAGCCGTCCGCATCTGTAGGGGATTGATCAGACAGCCGTGCTAGGGGGAGCGATGCGAAGCAGCAGTCTCCAGCGTGAATGAAGCCAGCGCCGACTACTGTGTAAGGTTGTCCTGTGATGGTGGCTAGTGCCAGGCCAGCTGGCATCTGAGGGGCACCCTGTGATCGTCCAGAGAGTGGAAGCCATCCGTGTCTCCTCGCCCTGTCCGCACCAGTCTCACCGTGTACACAAGAGACACCTTGGAAAATGGCCACACTGCTGCGGAAAATAGGACTCATCCGTCTTCACGACAGAGATACGGAGGACCCCAAGCATCACCACCATCACCACCGCAACCAGCAGGGATCGCTGAAGAAGGGCAAGAACAGCACCAACAAGCAGCAAGGAGGCTCGGCAGGAGGGGGCTGTGGGGGCAGCAGCAGCGGGGGCTGCTGCAGTAATAACACCACAGAGGGCATCCTCAGCCACACAGCCGACAGCAAGGCCAAGAAGAACGAGCAGTGCCACAAGGACAAGCATGGCAGCGCGGGCCAAGCCAAGGAGAAGAGCTGTGCCAAAGAGACCAGCACCCCCACCATCACCAAGGAGTCCAAACAGCCAGGTGGGGGCAGCGCGGGAGGGGGCAACAAGCAGAGCGGGGGCTCCTCGCTGCAGCCCCTCCTGCCCCCCAACAGGCAGCACTGCACCCAGGTGAGGAGCCGGCGGCTGATGAAGGAGCTGCAAGACATCCGCAAACTCAGCGACCACTTCATCTCGGTGGAGCTGGTGGATGACAGCCTCTTTGACTGGAACGTCAAGCTGCACCAGGTGGACAAGGACTCCACCCTGTGGCAGGACATGAAGGAGACCAACACGGAGTACATCCTGCTCAACCTCACCTTCCCGGACAACTTCCCCTTCTCCCCCCCATTCATGAGGGTGCTGAGCCCCAGGCTGGAGAACGGCTATGTGCTGGATGGGGGCGCTATATGCATGGAGCTGCTCACCCCCAGGGGATGGTCCAGTGCCTACACGGTGGAGGCAGTCATGAGGCAGTTCGCTGCCAGCCTAGTCAAAGGCCAGGTAAGTGTGCAGGTTCTTCCATGCCAGCTGTTTCTTTCCTGCTTATTGCCCTTGTTCTGTAATGGGCAGTGCTAGTGCTGAGCCTGTGCCCTGGTATGGGGGCATTGGTCATGGTGCAGTAGTGAGGTCAGTTCTTTTATACCCACCACCTATAGAGGGACTGCAGACTTCATTGTAAAACCATCTATACAATATGGCATCCTATACAGGTGGAAGCTGAAAGCAGCCACCACCTATGTACAGCATCCTCATCCCTATCATCCATTATCCCTTATGCCTGGTAAAGTAATGGGGGCAATGCAGGTGGGAGGCATGGGACAGAATTCCTGGGTCTTTGGGGCTGATATGATCATGGGCCCAGAGTATTGTTAGCAGATACTCATTGTGCCTCCCTAGATTGGGGGGGGGGGGGGGGTGATTAGTCAGTGACCATTTGCTGACCTCACATTTTAATTCCAGGTCTAGCCTTTGTCAGCCGCGTTCAGATCACATCTGTTTGCCGGGTTTGAGGTTATAGCGCCCAAAGGAATATTATGTAGAGCAAGGTTTGCCCTCCTCAGGGATGTTCACCAGTGGTGAGGTTTAACCCTTACTGTGCTTTATTTATGTATCTGTATGATATATATTTATATAGCTCATTGTGACAATAGGAGAGAGCCCAGGAATTAAGTACCAGCCAGTTATGACTATTCAACATACACGTCATCCTCATTAGACTAACAAGCCTGGTAATGTAAGGATGTGTGTGAATGGGATGGATACATTGTAACACCCCAAGCTGTATGAAGGGTGGCGTTACAAAGAAGGCATTAGAAAGGGAGAGCACTCCACCGTAATTGATGGTCACTGCGATAAATGGAAATTTACAATGGCTAACCCTCATTTTCTTATTAATGTTAGGACAATCGCATGAAATAGGTAACTGGGATCATTGCCTATAGATAAGCCTTTCTACCACAGGTCTGGTACCAAAGTTAGAACTCAAATACATTATGAATTGCATTTTCAGGTATATATATGTTTTATAAGTGGGATATTTGGTAGTATAGATACTAGTATAGTGCATAAAATAGTATACTGTGCTGTATCTGCAGATACTGGAATAGGTAATGGCCCCATTGTATATAACCTGATGTCTTTGTTGTGTGTACTGAATACGTCATGATGCTTTTATGTATTACCTCATTACCCCACCATCTGCTCTTCTATTTCTGCTTGTCAGTTCAGATTACACGATATTGCCTGGAAGTATAACTTGTAATATATACATAGATATGCATACTATGACAATACTAGATCTGCAGTCAGTTTGGGACAGGAACATTTAGATGTGGATGAAGTGATATAGATGATATATATTATCGAACACAGTTACCAGTTCAGTATAGAAGAAAATCCAGTCCTGTATGTAGAATTTCATGCACAGTCTAGAATACAAGCAGCTACCTAGGAAAGTAGCTGACAATAAATACATACACCCCTTTATAAGCCATCCATACCTGACCAGCCTTTTTCACACAGGGAAGACCCCATGTGAAAGAAATGATCTGCTATTATAACCAAAGGCCCCTGTGCATGCCAGCTCTGGAGAAAGATGGGGCATACCACCACGCTCATTGAAATCAATTGACATGTATTGTTTTCAGTGATTGGTGGCCTTTCATGGGCTACATCTGTGCAGTAGGGTAGCTCCTGATTGGTGAATGCCCCTGCTATTACCCTGTTGGGGAATATTACATTATCTTGACTGACATTCTCATTATAAAATTGATCTTGTCAAGACCATATTAAGAATGACTTTAGCCTAAAGCTGCCCATACACTGTGTCTTCTACACCAATAGTCACTGATATGTGTCCTTGTTATCAATGCCGTGCCTTGCCTACAGTGCCCTTGGCCAGTTTAATTGCACTTTTTTTTCTAGCATCCATCAATAGCTCCTCATGCATGATGCCATTCTTGGTCTAATGATCGCTAGGTCGGCATAACTGAAGGCAACCAGAGTCACTAACCAGGCAATTATTACAGAAGTGGAACATTTACTCTTTAAAGGGAATGGGTCATCAAAAAATGATCTCGTTTTTCGATCAAGTTTTTATGTTAAACATGTTTGGTTTTTTTTATCCTGGGTGTTGTTTACTATCTTTAACATAAAGTAATCCTGAAATCTTACAGTTTTCATTTTCAACACTAGGCCTGAAACAAAGCCGAGGCTTTATGTTCTGTCTGTGGTGATAAGAAGAGGCTGCTGTAAAGTGATCTGTACAGCCTACAGCACCAGTAGATAGATTGCACCAGTATAAGACAATAGCAGCTCCCTGGGGAATGACCTCTTCAGAGGTCACAGAGTTCTGAGTATTGATTCACATTCATTTCAAGGGGACAGGTCCTGTCTATTGATAGGGGTCATCATAAAGCACATCACTAAGTTCTGTTAAAAACAACCCTGACAAGATGGCAGCCCACATAAAAATGTACAAACAATTAAATAAAACATTAAATTCAGAACAGAAACAGATTAAAAAAAGAAAATGTTTCAGTAAGAGAAAATCTATGCCATACATTTAACCCTAAGATGCTTATATGTATACTAGTTTTGTAGTGACTGGAGGAGTTTCTACATGGGGATGTTGCTTTGGCAGCATTAAAGACCTGTTACAAATTTATCATTCTACATCCTATGGCTATGCTCTATGCCACATGTCCCTCCACATAGATTGAATGTGGCAGTAAGGCTGCATTCACACATTCTGTACATACGGTCCGTAAGCGTACTGTGTGTCATGGACTGAACTGTTGGAATGGCCTAATTAATTTTGGTGTTTGCCATGTGATAGGGAGTAGGGATGAGTGAAGTGGCCGAGGTTCGGGTTCGTATGAACCTGAACTATCGGCTTCTGATTCACTCTGTCTGTCCGCTCCGTGGAGAGGGTGAATACAACCTTGAGGACCGCCTGGAAAACTGGGATACAGACATAGCCATAGGCTGTATCCCAGGTTTCTAGGCAGTCCTCAGGCTGTATCCACCCTCTCCACGGAGCGGGCAGACAGAGGGAATCAGAAGCCGAAAGTTCAGGTTCATACGAACCCAAACCTGGGCCGGTTCCCTCATCCCTAGTGATTAGCACTAACCACTTAATGACCCAGCCAGTTTTAATTTTTGCACTTTTATTTTTTCCTGTGGTGTTTACCTAGAGACCCATATGAGCTCTTTTTGCAACACCTACTGTACTGCAAGACAGGCTACATTTTTCCATAAAATATTCTGTGATCCTTATATCACTTTTATTTTTTGGCCTATTGGGCTATTTCAGGCCTAATTTTTGTGCCATTATCTGTTCTTTCTGTTTGTACCTTGCTTGCGCATAAGCAATGTTTTGATCACTTTTCATTACAATATTTCTGGATTTGATGGGACCAAAAATCAGCAATTATGCACTTTGGTGTTATTTATTTTTTGTGCTTATGCCTTTTACCGTCTGATATTAGGTATGCAATAATTTAATAATCTGGACAATTCCACATTTGGTGATAGCAAATATGTTTTATTTTTTTGTTTATAAAATGGGAAAATATGGGTAACAAACTTTTACTATGGAAGGGAAGCTTTAATTATTAAATAAACTTTTTTTTTTTTTTTAACAGTAATTTGTCATTCCCCAAGGAACTCCTATAAACAGTGCAATGTACTGCATTGATCTATGTATTCAGTGCTCAATTACTAAGGGCTGCTGAAGCCCCTAGTAATTAATAGCCGAGTCGGGACTAGCATCATTAGGTTGCTGAGGCCCAGTAAGTATTACAGGTCTCAAGAATTCAATCTGCCACTAGACCACCACGGAGGCTTTTTTAACAGCATTTAAATGCTGCTGTCGTTTTTGACAGCCTTCATCATATTGTATGACAAGAAAACACCTGCGATCGTTATTTAACACAATGAATTAGACTCTAATTTTGAAAACAAAGAAATGTGGGAACACAGCCTTAATCAGATTATTTATGACAAAAAAGACCTGTGATGAAGCCTGGTAAAGCCAATTACGTGGCAAAGCCCAGACAGTCAATTCGGGCAAAATTGCAGAGCCCACAAAATTAATCAAGTGTGACCATAGCCTGAGGCCACGACTAGACAACATCTTTTTTTTGGATGGTTGTCATTTTGCAGCTAAATGACATCAGTTTTAAAATAAGGTACATTATGTGATTGACATTGTGTGGTCATGGCCTAAGGCTCACACATGCAGTGATGCAATGAAAAGGCAATAGGAATGCATAGTTTAATTGCAGTAATTAATCATTTTATTGCAGTGCTGCATCATTAATTTAGTTGCTGTCCAACCATCCTTCATTGTGTTAGCGCAATGAAACTCCAATGTGTGTGAACATACCCTAAAGGTGTTCCAATGTATTATGCCATAAATTTCGAAAACTCCTGTGTAGACTGAGATTAAAGCAACTCAGTAACAGAGGTATAGCAGATTACTTGCAGGAAATTCAGGCAATGCTCTTGATTGGAAAAAAAAATTGATGATGAATATTGGGTGCTTGAGATAATATTTTATATATGAGCATGTGTATAGATGGATAAATGAATAGACAGAAAGAACATTAGAACAGTACAATCATTTCCATTGTGTCAAATGCATATATACACAAATGTGAAAAAATATGAAAATGAAAAGATTAGTGTCTATGTAATAGAGACAGGATTTGGAGGTGTTTATTTATTTAAATGAACCCATGTCATTGTTGGCAGTGCCCAGTGTCTTTCCATTTCCAGCAATTATCTATTACATTCTGGCAGTGATCCTGGTGCTCTGTTACAATCACTGGAACATATTACCCCAATTCCTCTTTCACTCTGAGATCAGGTTAAGCATCTGATCTCCCGCAGTTACCTTTCATAGTGGCTATTATCTGCACAGTGGTCAAGATAATACTTTATTGTCAACATACTGGAGTAGTGACACAATGTAAATAGGGCTTTACTTTTGTGTTGCTGTTTGTAAAGCTTTTATGTTGGTGTTGTATTTTTGTGGCAATGTAGTGGTAGTGGGAGTTGGGGTTTTTACTTTTTATTTTATGTGATTATTGCTTTTCAGCAAGAAAAAATATATACTATATACAGTATACTACATAGTAAAAGCAATGCTTAGAAGACATGCTGGCTTTTAGATGCAAATATCAGTGAAAAGAAAATGACATTTAATTATTTTTCTATTTAGTTATGTAGTCCCGTTAATAGATACATGGAGCCTGACAATGGAGATTTTACCTAACTGTACACAGTTTTTTTTTTTTTTGCCCCAGTCTTTTTGTCTAACTTCGATTTCTGGGAGAAAAAGTAGTTGTCAGCTCTATTCGCTCCCGAAGGTCTAATTACACTGTAAGGCGGGATTCACACAGCGTAAAACACCGGACTTCTTTGACCCAGCCGGGTCACAGTGCGGCCAGTGTTAGTGAAGATCATCTTCATTTCTATTGAATTCGGATGCGGGCCCACCCGTGTCCGCCCACATTCCAATTCACATTGCAGACAACTGACATGTCTGTGCGGCCGCTCAAAACTAACCTTTCAGTTTTCCGCGTGGCTGGTTGGAATCCCGGCCGGAGCGTATAAGTACAACTTATGGTTTGCGTAAATCATGGCCGTTGTGGCAAATTGCAACTATTGCAGAAACCTATGGTGACATACTGGGTGAGTAATGCTTTTTTTTTTTTTTTTTTTTGGTAATTTTATGGCAATTCCTTCCCCATAGCCAATTTTTTCAGAACCCGTTCTGATTTGGCTGACGACCGATTGTCAGATAGGGCTGCACTACTGATTGAGCCTTGTGAAAGCTCTGTAAACAAAAGCTCTGTAAACAAGCATGATGTCCATGCAGCCCTTGCTGCACGATGGTCGATCTGTGCAGTAGGCCCAGTAAAGGAGCGCCGATCTGCTAGGTTTACAATTGTGATGGGGCCGTCTAATACGGCTCTAAGGGGCCTATTCCACGGAGCGATAATCGTCCGAATCGAAGCGATAATCGGCCAATCGCTCCGTGAAATAGAGAGAACGATCAGCCGATGATTGTGTATTTAGGTTCAGACCTAAAATCATCAGTGATTGGCTGAGCGGTCTATCAGTTTAGACAGCCCCGCTCCGAAGCTGCTGCGGCGCAGGACCAGGAGAGAAGGAGAAGACCTGCAGCCCGGACAGGTAATGTATGGTGCAAGGGCTTGCAAGGACATCGTTAACGGTACATCGGTAATCGGTACTGGTCGGATGGCCGGATGATCTTTAGCGCCTTAGAGTTCTGATGTGGGCGCATCCATGCATACCCGCATCAGAAATCCCCACTGCACACTTTGAAGCGAGCGACCGGAGCCGCTCGCTCCACGGTGTGCTTTGACAGGGTTTTCTGTCCTGAGGCGTAATTCATATGTCAGAGAAATGATGGCATAGTGTGTGTGTTGGGGGGGAAGGAAGGGGTGAAACCCCAACCCAACCTAGCGAATGTAGTGCATAAAAAAATCTGAATGTGGGAACATACTTTGATGATACTGGTGATATATTATTAAAATACATATAAGAATTTTATAGTGAAAAAAAAACAATAGATCTTACCAACTACTTTTTTTTTTTTTTTTTAAAAAGTAACTTCACTTTTTACATCCACCTTGGCATAAACCACACATTTTACCATTTCTTTTTTGTGTTCTGAATGAGTAATGCATATGAGATGAGAGAAGTGAGGGTAGAGATGGGGTTTGGGAAAGTATGTGACTTACGTGACTTAGCGCGTCATAACATCTTTGAGACTTTCTGTTTACCATGTGGTGCTATGGGACTGAAGGGAGGGACCACTATGGTATCTTTAAAGTCTAACTCCCCTGGCAGCAGCCAGCTTCATTATCATTTGCAAAACCTATAGCTATATAATTTAATGGCTTCTAATAATATTTTGTTGTCTCTATGGGATCCAGAATATATTCAACATAACATCAGTATTTCAGCACTATTGCATCCTTGTTTCTGTACAGTAAATATTCATGGGTGTAAATATTCTAGACAGAAAATTGAATGACACAATGGATGACAAAATAAATAGAAATACTGATGCAATGCAAATCGAATACAGATGCATCCTTGTTTTAATTTCTCTGCATAAACTTCAATGGGTGTATTCCATCCACAAAACAGATAAAAGTAGCATATGTGGCTTGTAAGTACTGTACATGTAGCTGAAGTTGTCACATAAAGAATACTCTAGTATGTAATAGGCTTATTCTCTATCCTGCATATCATTAGTTCAGACCAGAGGAAGCATGTCAGCACCTGGGCCCTACCTGAGGTGCTGACAGTGTGCTGTAGTTGGCAGTCCCCTTGTTAGGAGGTTACCTTTTGGTAATTTGTCCGTGGTTGTGGCTCAGCATTTGTGCCTTACTCTGGCACTCCTCACCACTCCTTCCTCCTCCCTCTTCTTCATGAATTATCAATGCTGCTCGGCCTTCTACTCACTCAGCTGTCAGTATCTGCCAATAGAGGACTGATCTGGCAGATACTGACTGACAGCTAAGTGAGCAGGAGGCTGGGCGACATTGATTTATTTATGAAAAAGAAGGAGGAGGAAGAAGGAGTGGTAAAGTGTGCCAGAGTGCTGCACAACTTCTCTTTGACTGATTATTACAGTAGGTTGTGCACAATCCACTCCACTGACAAATGACCAAAAGGCACCATGCTTACTAGGGTACTGCCTACTACAGCACACTGTCAGCACCTGAGGTAAAATACAGATGCTGACAGATTCCCTTTAAAGGGGTACTCCGGCCGGGGGGTATTTTGAAGCTGTGGCCGGGGTGGGAGTGGTTATGGACGGCGGAGGTAACTTACCTCCCTGTTTACAGCACGGGGTCCCGGATCGTGCCGCCCGGTACACACCTCGCAGCCGCTGAATGGCTGAGCTGCCTTGAGACGTCACGTCTCATATGGCAGCTCACACCAGGAAGCGGCTGCGAAGTCCAGCCTCGGCCGCTGAATGGCTGATCTGCCTTGAGAACGTCACGTCTCATGCGGCAGCTCACATCAGGAAGCCGCCGCGGGACGGTTGGTATGGGCGGCGCGATCCGGGACCCGGAGCTGGAACCGGGAAGGTAAGTGACCTTCGCCGTCCATTACCACCCCCTCCCCGGGTAAAAATACATGGGGCCAGAGTACCCCTTTAAGTCAATGGAAAAACAGCTGTCTTTGCACACACATCCAAGTGTGTAGGAGCGGTTATGACAACTTCTATTTGTTGTGATTTTGTTTTGCACCTGGTGATCAGAGAGACTATGCCACCTTACACAGTGAATGTTAAATGATTCACCTTCAGGCTACCTTTATTAGATACATTATTTATCTGCCTGTCTACCTTTGTTGTGCTCATTACGTTGGCTCATTTTAATAGTCTTTGGATAGAATCAACAAATCCACAGCATAGTTGTATCCTGGAGGAGTGATACTACACTGCCAAGTGAGAGAAAAATCCTTCCTGAAAACACAATGATAGAAAGTATTTTATGTAGCGAAACCCAGAAAGCTTATATTGCCATATACCATACAAGGCTGTGTTCACATCTTGTTTATTTCCTTTATAGTACATTTAACTTTGCTGCATACAAAGACGCAATCAACAATTCTAATGTATACAGCAAAAAGTATGTTTAAGTCAAATTTTATTGTTGTTTTGTTTTTTTAGATCGGGTTTACACTACGTAAAAAACAAGGCCGTATTTCACATAAACGGCCATATTTGCACAAACAACGTCCGTTTTTGGAAAATTGTTTTTGCAAATATGGCCGTTGTTATGAAATACGGCCGTGTTTTTTACGTAGTGTGAACATAGCCTCATAGTGTAAGTCAATAAAAAATGGATTCTGCTATATGGTATACAGCAGGATCTGTTTTTGCATCTGATAACATATACTGTTTGGTTTGATTTTTTTTCACTTTTAAGTGTATAAAACATATGAGTTAAATGTATACAAAAACGAATTGTGAACGCAACCTAACAGCCAAGTTGTTATTTTAAAATGTTATAGAATCTCTCTTTTCACTAGTAATAGAAAAAGATATATTGTGTGTCCAGAGCGTTGAGAAGAGGAAAATGTAGTCTTATAAATAATTTATAGCTCCAATATTACTCTTTCGTGTAATTCTACATAATGAATGTGCGTCATAGCCTTCAAGGATAATATCCTACATAGCTTAAAATGACTTACCAGTACAGTAAAACAGAAGTCTATATCTGTACAATCCTTTTTTTTCCCACAAATGTATTCAGCATAGCTTTTTGTGTCAGGTTGTGTGATTTAAAAGGGTTTAAATTTTGTAAATCCGCATAGATTTTCCTGAAGTGTGAGTGGGACCTGACCTTGAGTAGTCCACACTTGAACAGAGCTGTATGTACAGTAAATATATATATATATATATATATATATATATATATATATAATGTTCCATGGAGGTTTCCTTAATCTCGCGGCTTAAAAATCTAATTTTGACATAGGAACAAAATAAAAGTAATGCCTATTGCTTATTACACTAATATCACATGTCACTTACACTGGTAAATCACATATAGTGGTAAATGCATCTACTTTTAAATATTTTTTATTTCCTCACTAAAATATACTAAGGATTCATTTACCATTCGGAGCTTTCCTCCAGGAATATCACAGATCTCTTAGTCTAAATTATACCAATCTCTCGGGATGGTTAATTATTTTTCTGGCACATGTAAGGGATACATGGGAATTATCACCTTGGTTCATTAGCAATTGCTTTATCATCAAAGGTAATGGTTGTAAATAAGTTGTATCCAATTGTGAATACAATAACATATATATAATAAACAATAAATATGTAAAGTACCAAATGATAGTCTGTAGACAGAAACCCAGCCCAGCTTCCTTTGAGTTTTATTAGTCATAGCAGCTTGTCTGTAGACTATGTGTACTTTTGCTGTGCTACCCCCATGAAAATACTTTGGCTCTTCCAGTCATGTGATTGTGAATCACACTTTATATCTGGGATGGGGAACCTTCAGCCCTCCAGCTGTTGCAAAACTACAATTCCCTTCATGCCTGGACAGCCAAAGGACCATTTTAGCTGTTTGATTTGTGGAATAGCAATAGTGAGTTGCAGTCTATCCATCAAGATCCTTTAAAAAAAAACACATATCTAATGTTCACATACCATATCAGTCTATGGGCAACAGATGGCATCTATTTAAAGTGAACCTATACCCAGAGATTTATCAATCAAGGCTGGTGGGGCAGGGAGACTCCACCAGAGGCTGCCTCCATGACTTGTGGTTCAGGCAGCATGAAAGTGATAACAGGTTCCTTTTAATGGGTACATCATGCAAAAGCTCAAAAAGTGTCTAATAAATAGATCCCATATTGGTCTATGGGTGATAGATGCCACTGTTAAACATCCATCACAGCCTCCTCTTAAAGGGGTTGTCCAGTATTTTTTTCAATCAACTGGTGTCAGAAAGTTATATAGATTTGTAATTTACTTCAATTAAAAAATCTGCAGTCTTCCCATACTTATTAGCTACTATTAGAGATGAGCGAACCTCGAGCATGCTCGAGTCTATCCGAACCCGAGCATTCGGCATAGCGGGGGCTGCTGAAGTTGGATAAAGCTCTTAAGCTATCTGGAAAACATTAATACGTGGATATGTTTTCCACATAGCCTTAAGGCTTTATCCAAGTTCAGCAGCCCCTGCTATGCCGAATGCTCGGGTTCGGATAGACTCGAGCATGCTCAAGGTTCGCTCATCTCTAGCTACTATATGTCCTGCAGGAAGTGTTGTTTTATTTTCAGTCTGACACAGTGCTCTCTGCTGACATCTCTGGCCGAGACAAGAACTGTCCAGACCAGTAGCAAATCCCCATAGAAAACCTCTCCTGCTCTGGACAGTTCCTGTCTCAGCCAGAGATGTCAGCAGAGAGCACTGTGTCTGAATGTAAATAAAACAATACTTCCTGCAGGATATACAGCAGCTGATAAGTATGGGAAGACTTGAGATTTTTAAATAGAAGTACATTACAAATCTATATAACTTTCTGACACCAGTTGATTTTAAAGAAATTTTTTTTTCACCGGACAACCCCTTTAAGGTATGCATCTAGAGATTTTCCTAATGTATACACAATAGGGAATGGACAACTGTAATGTACACATAGCTTTACCACAATCTATATATTTAGAGTATACTGTTTATTATTCTGTACTTCTGTGCACAGGTGCCTGTTTTCATTTTTTTTCGTTCCCAGAATGAAACAGAATTTTCATTCAGTCCTGCCTTTACTCCCTGATCCCCCCCCCCCTCCCCCCCCCCCCCACACACACTTGCAGTACCTCCTTTCCCGCTCTCCTCACCTAAAAGCACTGTTGATTACTGCAGTAACAATTAGATTATCCTGTCCCCCGTATTACTGCTGAAGTCCTTTACATTGGGGGCATGGATCATAAGATGCTAACCATAAGACCAATGTACAGGATGTCATCAAAAGAGAAAATAATGAGGAATACATCATGTGATCTGAGCACGTACAGTATGTACATATACAGTTATGCTCCTTTATGCTGCTGACCGGTTCCTTTGCCACTCTTCCAGTTATCCACCCAAAGAGATCTCAGTACAGTGGGTGATGAATGGCCACTATGCAAATTGTAAGGAAAAACATGGTCACAGTGGCCAGACATCAACCTTTCAAACCGTCTGAAATGTAGAAGGGAAGTGTGTTAGCTGAACATGGTGTGAACAGAGCGTCAACACTAATTGATAGGCTTGAGGCCTTCTCTTGTGGAAGGGTACCTGAAGATATGCAATATGTTTTGTATGGTGCTGTATACAGCACATAGAAGCTTTCTATGGTATAAAATGGTGCTTTACCTTTATTCTCCAGTACCTGGCTGTATATGACTAGCATTGCTTTCTTCTGGTGTATGTGTAAGAGTGTGGGGTCTATCAGTAATACAGTAAGCTAGCATTGCCTTGTGTAATTAAGGGCTGTATAAGCCGGGATTTATGGATATTTGATCCACTCTAGTCACTAGGATTGACCTGTACCTGCCATTCACCTCTGTGCTAAGTCCACTGAGAACTATGTATGGCATAGTTATATTGTTTAATACAGCTGTTATTTATTATTATTATTATTATTATTAGTGTACCTTAAAATACATGATAACTCTCTCTATAAGATCAGTACATTTAACTTTTCTCATATTTTATAAAAACTTTGGTTATTTTGCATTGTAGTTGTGTCTTTATTTAAGGCGTAATTAAAATAATATAATGTTTTCTTAAACCAGCAAAATGTATATTTTAAATTTCTACTTTCAGACTCCACTTTTCTTTGTCCAGAGGAGAGTGCTTATATAGCAATTCTCTAATAAATTATCAGTTTACATCAGGATCAGGCATGCTGGATTTCAACATGGCTGATTATTTGTTGCAGAGGATGACAAGGCACAGCAAAAAGGGGTCTGACAGTGGCCTTTTACCATCTCCACATTAAAAAATAAAAAAAACTAGTGTGGCCAAGACAAGCATGCATGTTTATGGTGCAGGTGGATTGGATATCCATCAGCTACATAAGTACTCACAAGTAGTGATGAGTAAACTTACCGAAAGTTTGGGTTTGGCAACATTTGTCCGGACCTGGACGCTCAGTATTTGACTCCCGGCATCTGGAGGAGTTGGATGCAGCCCTAGGGCTGCCAGGAAAACATAGATAAAGCTTTGGCTGGGTTCACACACAGTATGACAGAACGGCCGGTGTCAGTGAAGTTAATTTCTTTAGAATTGGCATGCGGGCACATTCTGGTGTGCCCGCATCCCAATTACCCATAGCC
Source organism: Dendropsophus ebraccatus (assembly GCF_027789765.1). Classification (NCBI taxonomy): domain Eukaryota; kingdom Metazoa; phylum Chordata; class Amphibia; order Anura; family Hylidae; genus Dendropsophus; species Dendropsophus ebraccatus. Next base: position 116,090,438 of record NC_091455.1, on the reverse strand, counting down.
GGAGCCGCACTTTAGCTTGTCTGCTCTGTCAGTCTTGTGCGGCCGCTATTCAATGATGTTTTTTCTAATTTTCCATTTTACTGTCCATATTATAAAATAATCTTAAAATTTGCAGTTTTCATTGTCACTAGGTCTAAGTTTAAGCTGAGACTTCCTGCTGTGTCTGTGGTGAGGTGAGCTGTACAGAATTACAGCAACATGTGACACCAATAGATAGAGGAGACAATAGCAGCTCCCTTTGGAATTACCTCTTCAGAGGCCACACTATGCTCAGTAATATTTCACATTCATCTCAAGGGCAAACTTTGTCTATTGTTGCCTGTGTCCATGAGTCTTGCTGTAAAACATGTCACTAAATGCTGTTAAAACAGCTCAGGCAAGATGGCAGTCCCCTCATAACAATGTACAAAAAGTGAAATGGAAAGAAAATTTGTCAGAAAATAGAAACCGATTATAATAAAAGAACAATGAACTAACTCTAATCTGTAACATAAAATCTACACAACAAATTCCCTTTAAGGTCTTTGTATTTGTACTGAGCTGAGTTCCTACCGTTGAGCCATTGTAACACATTAATTTGTTTCTTATTTAGTAATTCTGTTGTAAAATTGCTCTTGTGCTTGGTTGTATTTTCCTGTTGTTACTCTCCCAGTTGAAGGAATCAAACTCTATCACTGGCAGCCCCATATTGAATGAATAGAGAGTTGTTGTGCTTGTTTGTCTCACCTTTGTTTTCAGCCCAGAGAGTTGTATCCTTGTCTGGGAAATTGCTGAGGTTTCCAGTTGGTTAGCCCTCAAATAATTAGATGCTTATTCCCTATCCTGTGGATGATAATAATCATAGTGATATTAATAGAATCCACAGCAAAATCAATGTCAATGGCTTGACATTGACATCACTGGCTTATCGTTTCTTTAGGTCCAGACATAAAAGCACACTACCTGTAATAGCGATGTGCAGCCGTCGGCTGGTGACTGTGTAAAAAAATAAATAAACTTCTACATACCTCTCTATGCTCCGTGACGCCCTGCTAGCATTGGTCCTAGCGCTGTCCCGGTGATTAACTGAGCGACCTGTCTTCAGACATCACCAGGAGCGGACTGAAGCTAGCAGGGCATCAGGCACCGTGAAGAGGTATGTAGGAGTTTATTGTTTTTCGCAAGGGTTGCATGGACATCGCCAACAATTTCTGTGCAGCCCTTGCAGCCTGATTATTGAACAGTGTATGGGCTCAGTAAGCGCGTGCCTATCTAGGAGATCAGCGCTCACAGAAAGTCATCTGGCTGTGTAATAGAGCCCTTATACTGGCACCGGCATTAAGTCTAATGGCCCTATTCCACGGAACGATTATCGTTCGTTTTCGGACGATATCGACCGCTACGGACGATAATCGTTCCGTGGAATAGAGTGCAACGATCAGCCGACATCGTTCATGTCGGCTGATCGTTGCAGTCGCTTGTTTTTCAACATGTTGAAAAACAAGCGACTGATATAGCAGCGATCTGCTGCCGTCGCTCCGTTGAATAGGAGCATCGGCAGCAGACGCTGCTATATCCTATGGGCTGCCCGGACGATCAGCGATCCCCCGGGCAGCCCCCCCGCAGCTCCCCGCCGCCCCTCCCGCACTCACCCGCACGCTGCAGCCGCGTTGAATAGCGGCGGCAGCGAGCGGGGAACGAGGAGCAAACGAGCGCTAATAGCGCTCGTTTGCTCCTCTAAAACGACCCGTGGAATAGGGCCATAAGAGCCCTATTACACCAACAGATTATCTGACAGATTTTTTTGATCCAAAGCCAGGAGTGGACTATAAACAGACAATGGGTAATGAAAGAAAGACTGAGATTTCTCCTCTTTTCAATGCCATTCTTGGATTTGGCTTAAAGGGGGCTGTCCAGCGAAAATCTTTTTTTTTTCTTTCAAATAAACTGGTGTCAGAAAGTTATATAGATTTGTAATTTACTTCTATTTAAAAATCTCAAGTCTTACAGTACTTATTAGCTGCTGTATGTGCTGCAGGAAATGTTGTTTTATTTTCAGTCTGAGACAGTGCTCTCTGCTGACATCTCTGGCCGAGACAGGAACTGTCCAGAGCAGGAGAGGTTTTCTATAAGAATTCATAGAAAATAGAGATGAACGAACCGGGTTCGTGTTCGAGTCGATCCGAACGTTCAGTATTTGATTACCTGGGGCTGCTGAACTTGGATAAAGCTCTAAGGTTGTCTGGAAAACATGGATACAGCCAATGACTATATCCATGTTTTCCATATAGCCTTAGGGCTTTATCCAAGTTCAGCAGACACCGCTAATCAAATGCCAAACGATCGGGTTCGGATCGACTCGAGCATGCTCCAGGTTCGCTCATCTCTAATAGAAAACCGAGACAGGAACTCTATAGAGAAGGAGAGGCATTTTATGGGAATTCCTATAGAAAGCCTCTCCTGCTCTGGACAGCAAATTACAAATTGCAAATCTGACGCCAGTTGATTTGAAAGAAAAATTTTTGGGGCTGGGCAACCCCTTTAAATAATATGTTGGTGTAATAGACCCTTAGTAAATTCCCCCATAAGCCTCTGTTCCTTTTGTTTGTGGTTTATGGGGCATTTGAATCATTTTGAACCCCACATCCCACTGACCTTGTGATTTTTAAATGTGTATGTGCGTTTGTGTGAACACTTTTAATGTATATAAGTGAATGGTAATATTAACATCCTGGTGGAAATTTAATTGTGGGCTCTTTTTCATGGTGACCACTCATTGGGATAACTGCACTTGTTCTATTCTGTGTAGCTTTATCTAGAACTATTATTGAGTGACACATGCTGATTTTCAGCGGGAAGCTAAGCTCCACTTCATTACATCTGTGCGATAAAGGAGATCAAGGTTACTCATTCTGTAGGTGAAGCTGGGAGGCATTCTCCACTACTTCTCTTCTAGTTACAGACATTCAGGTATTGTTAGCCTTGCTGATAATGTGGCTTTGAAATAAAGCATTCAAACCTAGTGGAACCCTGGTGGGCTGAAGACAATTAACCCGTTCATCAATGAAAGGCCTCCAAACGCACAATGCCGAGTAGAAATGTATTCACAATCATCGATTTTCAGCCATGATTTTTATCTCAGTTGTGTAGCATCTATTATTGTTCTTTGAGTGATACAGTAAATGGTATTATCCTCTCATCTGAGACCCTGGTTTATACTAACCATTGTATGAGAGCTGTGACATATAGGAATTACTGCTAACTGGGATTCACATTGACCTATTTTACTTTAATCTAGAGATCTGCTTAGTGTAAACTAAAAGTTTTGCCTTAGATAATTACTACTTTATAGGAACTTTAGAGTATATCCCTGTACACTGCTGATATGCTCACATTTAGCTGCATTGAATAAGCATTTTTAGGGGTGGTTTTACACAGTGGTAGACACCAGTTTTACAGAGACACACTAAAGACCATGACAGTGATAACAGTACCGTTATATCCACTGACTCACAGCTGATGTCGTCTTGCATTCATTCTTTCTTCTCCACCCTGCTCGAACCCCCATTTTTTAAAGGGAATGTGTCTAAATTTTCTTTTACTGATTAGAAACAAATACGTTTTTATTTTCCGACTTATTTCACTATTTGTGCATTGTTTTGGGGGCTGCCATATTGCCTGGGCTGTTTCTTCTTGACATGCTTTACAGGAAGTCTTGTGGACATAGACGACAGTAGACAGACTCTGTCCCCTTGAGAATATTGTAAAACATCACTGAGCGCGCTCTGTAAACTTTGAAAAGGTCATTAAACAGGGAGCTTCTATTGTCTTGTACTGATGCTATCTACTGTACCTAGACGACGCTGTAATGCTGTACAGATCACTTTACAGCAGACTCCTCTTATCACCACAGACAAAACAGGAGGTGTCAGCTTAGTTTTAGTCCCAATATTTCCGGATTATTTTATAATATAGATAGAAAAATGGAAAATTAGAAAAAAGTCTCCAAAAATTTTTTTAAAACTATGTTTAACATAAAAACTGTCAGGTTAATGCATTACCTGGCTGCACTCCTGCTTGCTTCTCAGGCACCCAGTTCCCTGTTTCCCGCTCATCCGATCAGTGGGTGCAGCGGGACAGTACACTGATTGGTTGAGCAGGTGCCAGGAAGTTGGGAGCCAGAGAAGCAAGCAGGCAGGTAATGTATTAGCCGGACAGAGGTGGGTTTAGTGGGAAGGGGCTTTACATATTTTCAGCGGCATAAAATATAAGACCCATAGAAAATAACAGGACACAGGATCACAGTGGGCATTTACCTTTTACACCAAGACATCAAAATTTATTTCAATTTCTCCGGACTTGATGTGACAAAATAAATCAGCAATATTTACCGTGTGGGATTAGGAATTTGATAATTTAATAGTTCAGGCGATTCCACATGCAGCTATAGCAAGTATTTTATTATTTTTTTTTTTATATATATTTTTTAATAATTAATAGGGATTTATGCAATTAGTCCTTAACTACTAAGGGCTGCTGAAGCCCAAAGTAATGATGCGCCGAGCTGTGATCAGCATCAAAGTGTCACTGAGGCCTGTCCGGAAAAGTACAAATGAGCAGAATCTCCTGATCACATCAGGGGAGGCTGATCACCACACTCCGTGATTAATAGCATTTAAATGCTGCTGCACAAAATGCTGTTTTGACTGTGGCATTTAATTGGTTAATTAGCTGTTGCAAATGATCAGTTTGCGTCACCTAATTGCCGCAGTGCCTTACTGCTAGCCCTGTCTGTACTCTCCTAACGGTACCATGACAGGTATACCCATCATCTGTCATTAAGGGGTTAAAGTGGTATTGTTCTGTTCTTTTTAATATGTTGGGACGTGACATAGGAGAAGGTTTGGTAGGCAAGGTTTGTCTGTTTGCTGATAACACAAAAGTGTGCAATAGAGATGATATTCCCGAAAGTAATCATTTTGCTTTACTAGATACGTAGTCAAAACAATGGAAACTGCAGTTCAATGTTTCCAAATGTAAAATAATGCACTTGGGGAGTAGGAATCCTCTATCCAAGTATCATATTGGCAGTTTTGTGCTAGCCAAGACTTCAGAAGAATCACCAGTGCAACCAGTCAGTAAGGAAAGCTCATCGTATGCTGGGCTGTATACAGGGCCGGATTAAAGTGAGGACACAAGGGGCATGTGTCCAGGGGCCTCCACCACTAGGGGGCCCCCACCAGCCCAAACCCAGAAGTGGTGTCTGGGAGCCAGTCCCACGCGCAAAAAGCATGTGGAAACCCTACCTGGACACAGCACTGGCCACACTGCATGCTGTCCAGGAAGGGAGGGAGGTTTAGGGTTAATCCTGTGTAAGCATCTCCCTCCCGGCAGGCTCAGACTCCCCCCTGATGGGTCTTTGAATGGATTCTTCCTGTCAAGCTTCCGGGTGCCTGTCTCCTGCCGAGGTCCTCACTCCCCCTTGCCCCTCCCCCTCACTGAGGAGAGGACTGCATGGGACCTTAGCAAGGAAACCTGATCTCTCCAGCAGGGATGTGACATCATGGAGCATCTGTCACAGTGGCTGATAGGCTGAAGGAACAGAGAAGAGCCAGAAGAGAGAAGACCTGTCATCTGCCTAGATCAGGTGAGTATGAGGTTTTGTTTTGTATTGGCACAACAGAGCAGGGGTATATACTATAGAGGCATATATCAGAGCAGGGATATATACTATAGGGGCATATATCAGAGCAGGGGTATATACTATAGGGGCATATATCAGAGCAGGGGTATATACTATAGGGGCCGATATCAGAGCAGGGGGCATATACTATGGGGGCATATATTAGAGCCGAGGGCATATACTATGGGGGCATATATCAGAGCAGGGGTATATACTATAGGGGCATATATCAGAGCAGAGGTATATATATATATATATATATATATATATATATATATAGCCTGTGCGGCATATGACATGTAGCCTGTGTGCAGTGTATGATATATAGCCTGTGTGCAGCCTATGATATATAGCCTGTGTGAAGTGTATGAATACATAGCCTGTGTGCAGTGTATGGTATATAGCCTGTGTGCAGCCTATGATATATTGCCTGTGTGCATTGTATGGTATATAGCCTGTGTGCAGCCTATGATATATAGCCTGTGTGCAATAAATGACATATAGCCTGTGTGCAGTGTATGGTATATAGCCTGTGTGCAGCCTATGATATATTGCCTGTGTGCAGTGTATGTTATATAGCCTGTGTGCAGCCTATAATATATAGCCTGTGTGCAGTGTATGGTATATAGTCTGTGTGCAGCCTATGATATATAGCCTTTGTGCAGTGTATGGTATATAGCCTATGTGCAGTGTATGGTATATAGCCTGTGTGCAGTATATGACATGTAACCTGTGTGCAGTGTATGGTATATAGCCTGTGTGCAGTGTATGGTATATAGCCTGTGTGCAGTGTGTGGTATATAGCCTGTGTGCAGTATATGACATGTAACCTGTGTGCAGTGTATGATATATAGCGTGTGTGCAGTATATGACATGTAACCTGTGTGCAGTGTATGATATATAGCCTGTGTGCAGCATATGACATATAGCCTGTGTGCAGTGTATGATATATAGCCTGTGTGCAGCCTATGATATATAGCCTGTGTGCCGCATATGGTGTATATATAGCCTGTGTGCAGCATAAGGTATATATAGCCTGTGTGCAGCATATGACATGTAGCCTGTGTGCAGATATATATGCCATGATCCTTAGGGTATATTCACATGTACCATATCCGCTATAGATTATACACAGCCTTTAAGTACTTTCTGCTCTTTACTGCTTCAGGTAGTTTTTATGGTTGGGAACTGAAGATGGGACCTAGACTTGCAAGTCCAGGTTCTGCCTGCGATTCACAACTGCATATGCTAGCTGTGGTGGCTAACACAGTGGGCAAGAGCGCACAGAAAGTGCTAAAGTGCTCTGTTCTCGCATTGAATTAAGTGGGAACACACCGCAATGCTCACCCCTCCCCCATCCTGTCTCTAGGGACCATCACATGCAGAACATAGGAGGATGCTGAGCCATACAGCCAGGAGTGAGGAGGGGTAGGTGCTAAGTCCCCTACAGTAATCAGCCACCTGTATAGATTGCTGTATGGTTTATTTGTGGGGGAAGAAAATGGGGGGGCCCCCAACAAAATTGTTGCCCAGGGCCTCCACCAACCTTAATCCGGCCCTGGCTGTATAGCAAGAGGGATTTTGTGATCCTGCTGTATTTCTGAATGCCATTAAAGCTTAACTGTCATTTCAGGGTCATTTTTTTGAAAACATTAAATATCAACAGTACAAGCGATTTTAAGAAACTCTGTAATTGGTTTTATAAACCAAAAGAGTTTCCTTCTGTACTGAAAAAGCAATCTCCCAGCCTCCCCCTTCACTGCAGAAACAGCAGGATTTCTGTCTCCATTATGTGGCTATGGAGAGGGGAGGGGCTGTTAGGAATGACTGAGCACGGAGCAGTCCTGCACAGCACAACACCCTGCAATCTTCTCTCAGTAAGTTCATAGATAAGCACTGACCTTTCTGACCCCAGAGTCCTGCGGTTTAGGTGCCCAGACAGTCTACAAACAGCTGACCTTCATGTCACCTCTTCCTGCTCCCTCATCTCCCTCGGCCCCTCCCCCCTCCATAAGGATAGAATGGAGAGAGCAGAGCCCGTCTTCACTGGCTTCTCTGTAATGAAGACGTGTTTGCCTGATAATGCACAGATAAGAAGTCAGGGGGGGAGGCTGGGAGATTGCTTCTTGAGTACAGAAGGAGGCTTTTTTGGCTGATAAAACCTATTACAGAGTTTCTTAAAATCGCTTATACTACAGATTTCTGCAATAAAAAAAAATATGACAGTTACGCTTTAACAGCTGCAAGATGCCTCCATAATCATGCACAAAAAACAACAACAAAATCTTAATTTTGAAAATAAAAACAAACAAAAGTATTTTGTATCTGTATCTGGTTTTATTTAATGCTAAAAATAGGAACTGATACATTGGGGGACATGTATTAAAAGGCAAAAATGCCTTTTTTAGGTGCAGATTGGCCCGATTGGCGGAAAAATATTCACAAAAGGTTTTTTTACCAATACTTTATTCACATTGGATCTGCGCCACCTTCGACAGTGGGGCGGAGAGGGGGCGTTATAGGGGGGTTCGGCAGCACGCAGAGGGGGCGCGGCCTCTGCGTGCGCCTCATTTATAATTTTTCCAGACCGGCTCCGTGAGTACGGGATTTATGTAGAGGCAATGCGCCTCTACATAAATCTCCTGAGCTCCGGAGCTGCAGGGACATTCGTAAGACTTCATTAATGTCCCTGATTGTCTTTAAAGAGACTCTGTCAGCAGGTTTGGGCTCTCCTACCTCAGGGAAGCATAAAATAGTGACATAGAAGCTGAACAGAATGATGTTGTGGGGGGTTGTGGCAAGAATCCTATGCTCCTGCGTATCAGGAGAACAGCTGAACAGAATGATTTAATATATTGTTCTATTCAGAATTTCTGTCACTAGTTTATGCTAGTATGCTATGCTCTGTGACCGGTGCAGAAGTCATTTTGCAGAAAGTGAGGAGGCTGAAGTTGGACCATCACATATTGTGAATGATATGATCCAATCTTATCTATATACTGGTTTCACCTTTCCCCGTAATCCTATCTGTGATGAGACTGCTGAAAAGGTTTCTCTACAGAACATGTGAAAATATGCAGGAGACAGCACTTCCGTGGTGGTGCTCGAGGTGAAAAAACTTGCAATGGTAGAAAGAGCCCGGCACTCACCAAGTAAATTATGTTTCTTTTATTGCAGTGCAGCAAACATGTGGTACAAAAAGGACGCGTTTCGGCCAAGCATGGCCTTTATCAGCCTAAGGCTGGGTTCACACTATGTATATTTGAGGCTGTATTTGTGAGGCTGTATAGCAACCAAAACCAGGAGTGGATTGAAAACACAGAAAGGATCTGTTCACATAATGTTGTAATTGAGTGGATGGCCATCATTTAATGGCAAATATTTGCTGTTATTTTAAAACAACGGCTGTGGTATTGAAATAATGGCCGTTATTTACTGTTATATGGCGGCCATCCACTCAATTTCAACATTGTGTGAACAGATCCTTTCTGTGTTTTCAATCCACTCCTGGTTTTGGTTGCTATGAGGACCTGACATGAGGACCAAATACAGCCTCAAATATACATAGTGTGAACCCAGCCTAAAGGTGTACCTCTTGTTGGTGTACACCTTTAAGCTGATGAAGGCCATGCTTGGCCGAAACGCGTCCTTTTTGTGCCACATGTTTGCTGCACTGCAATAAAAGAAGCATCATTTACTTGGTGAGTGCCGGGCTCTTTCTACCATCTCTACAGAACATGACAGATCAGATTATTATTAGACACAGTGGCTGAAATAAAAGCTACATGATTTCAGGGTTATATTGTAATATCGATAGTAAAATGGAAATTAGAGAAAACATCAATAAAAATTCCATAAAACTATGTTTAACATAAAAACTTGATTCAAACCATAGTTCATTTTCCAATGGCACATTCCCTTTAGTACGGCTGTGAAAATTCTTTGCCTTTATTTATTACTAAAAATAGGTTAAAAGCTTAGATCCTGTTAAAAAAAAAAAATAGCAATACCACCTGGAATTACATCCATGGCCTCATTCTATTTTGTAAATGGAATAGTTTCCTATTTAACACTAAATATAAAAGAATAGAAGTAGGATAGTAAAGTGTATTGAGTATCCTTAAAAAATTCATCACCTTAATGTGTTAGAGAACTTATACTGAACCGTAATTTAATTTGTGATGCATTTCTTTCAAGCAGCCGCAAGTGTTTTAGTATGCCACTCACTTTTAGCACAGATTGAGGAGCTAGTTAGTCATTTCAAATCATGCCGAGAACATATACAGGCTCACTGCAGTGCTAATCAACAAAGAGCTTAAGCCATCAATTTTAGATGGGGGTGATTCTAGGACCCTGACATTCATAATACTCTGGCAAGTGCTTTTAGTAGGGGATGTGCTTGACATTACAGCATCACCTTGCCATCATGTGCCAATTATGGCCATGCTATTATTGAGACCTCACTGTACTGTAGTTACCACCAACAAAATAGTGTCAAATAGTTTCCCAGATGGTTATAGTAAGAGATTTATGAAAGGGTATAAATATACACCTGGTCTAAATTGCCCAATGCAACCAATTACAGCTCCTCTTATATTTTACCAGAGCTGAAAGCTGAGCTGTGATTGGTTGCTGTGGGCAGTTTACATCAGGTGTATATAATAATAATAATAATGTCCACTTTTGTGCCCTAAACAGTAGTAAATCCTACTTTGTACCCCACACATTAATAGTGCCCCCTTTTGTGCTTCTGCACAATAATTCTATACCTGCCTTTACAAAGCAAAATTGCCCTTTTTAGAGGCCTACTCCCATTAGTTGTGCCCCCCTTACTGTCCTCCTTATATGATTAGTGGACCTACGCAGTCACAGTGCCTCCACACAGTAATACTGCCCCTTTAGTGCCCTTGATAGTATCCACAGAGTAAGAGTGTCCCCCGGAATAAAAAAACAAACATTAAAACTAAAATTAGTACTTACCTAACCCCATTTCCATGCTAAGTGGTGCAGCTCAGGCTACTGCCATCTAGTGGCCTTAGGACTACATTGTAAGAAGCATGATGCAAATGTGATTACATCATTGCTTAACACTGGAGTTTGTTGAGCCTTGTAGGTTACCAGCTTGAAGTGCCAGTGGCCTATCAAAGTATATGGCTAGACAGAGAGGTAATTGTTCCCTGCTGCACCATAGTGTTTTGTTGTATCTCTGTCCAGAGGATGCAGATATAGCTGAAAGTGGCACAAGAAGGCAGCTTTCACTATTGATGTCCTACCATGAGAATAACCTACCTATGGTCTACTATAAAGTTACAATAATACCATATGCTGTTGGACTGCGCTTGGGTGACCTTTGATTACTAATTGTATTATCCTATTTTTTAATTTTGTTCATTTATTTTTCTGTAAAAGGTCTACTGGCTTGTTCACACACCATCAAAATGACATTGTGTTTTAACGGCTGTTGTTATAAAACATAACATGGTGTGTTATCATAACCTAAAATAGGTATAGGGTTTGAAAAAGAAATCAAATCAAGTCTATAAGGGATTTCTACATAAATATTGGTTGGGGTTCACTAAACAGAACCCAATGTACTAACAAAAGTCTCTTCCTCTCCCTGTTGTGAGGTGACATGAGTTGGTGCTATTAGGGAATTTAGCACTTGATTTTACCTCGATTATTTCATAGCTAATTACTGAGAATGCTGTGTAATCCTCTTACTTGGAGGTTCTAGGGTTGGTAGAAGATTCTTTTTTTTTACCTTTTTGATCACGAAAAAAAAGAGATAGACTAATAGAAACTTAAAGGAGTATTCTAGAGGTTATTTCTTTAAAAGCCAACCAGGCTTACGGTGCGGTAAAATATTGTGTCAATGTCAGCACAAAAGTCTCTCGGCCCAGCCAGTCGCAGACCACAGCAATGTCCCTCCTCAGCCATATTTGAGAATAGGCTGAAGCTTGTTTTGTCAGTACTGCGTTCAGTTCTGGTCTAGGTTGACAAAAAAGCAGCAATGTTTTAATTCTGGAAAAATCACTTGGGCACTTTTGGCTCTTATGTCAAAAATTTTGGGGAAAAAATATATATTTTGGTCTTATTGCAGACCATTTCAGTTACCATTTGGAACTCCACTTCACAAATATGTCTAATTTTATATATGTCAAGAACATTAGGATAAGCTAAGATAATGTGGATCATTTCATTATCAAATTGTGTTATTGTGTTTTGTTATACGCAATTGAATTCCACTAATGCCTAGATGCAATGTTTCAATACCAGGAATATATGGTTTGAAGCTTATTAATACTGTTCCATATTTTTTCCTATAGGGTCGTATTTGTAGGAAAGCTGGAAAATCTAAAAAGGCCTTTAGTCGCAAAGAGGCAGAAGCAACATTTAAAAGTTTGGTGAAGACCCATGAGAAGTATGGTTGGGTTACTCCTCCAGTGTCTGATGGTTGACATAAATCACCCTGAGAAATAGACTTCAAGACAGGGAGAAGGAAACCACCTCACCGAGAGAAAATGATATATATTTAAGAAACAAAAATCACTATGCCATCTCCTCAGTGCTGTACATCATACATCATTCATCTGTCTTTTTCTACTTCACCTTCAGTTTAAGAATGTGATTGACAGGAAGACTTAATTTATTTATGTTCAGAAGTGTTTACACTGGAAGAAATGGAAGAAGAAAAGTGCGTGGCACGGAATGTGATGTTGCAGTCATGCTTCAAGATTGATAATCGAACATCTTCAGGTCACTGTCCAGAGGAGTTTAAGATTGCTTCATTGTCCATCCTAGACGCATGGTTTTTTGGCTTCTTCCATTGACAGCAGCGCCAAAAAGCAACAGTGGAAGTTGTAGCCACTGATGCTCAATTAATGTAAATGTACATGAAGCCGTTAATATTTAATAGGCAAGCAGTGCATTGCAGGTACATGTTTGCTGTGCTGTTTATCTTTGTCTCTTTTCCTGGCAGGTCAACACAACATTGAAGATTTGTCTTTATGTGGAGCTGTGGTCCGCTGTGACTCAAACTTTAGACCTCATTTGTGTTCGATGTGATCTGTGTTGGATAACTGACGAAATATAACAGTGGAAAAAAAATAATAAAGAGTTATAGTGTGGAACTATTGTAAAATAAAATCATTTCAAAGGTGTTTGTAGGTTTATGTTGACAATAGCGCTCACTAATAATCAGCGGCTGGGAGGTCAGGGGCCATGTTTTGTGTCATTAGTAAAAGTCCCTTTGCCTCTTCAGATTCACTCATTAATACAGTAATTAGATGAACCCTAGCAGGAATCTTAACCTGACATTTCTATTAGCGGATAATCTTTTTTTTATACCTTCGCTGATGGTAAGGTCCAATTGTTTCTCTTATCCACTTCATGTTGTCTATTTACAGCTACAATAAACATAAAGACTTGCACTTGCACTGTCACCACAAAGTATCACATATTTATAAGTGATATAATGCTATCATTACCACTCACAGCAAATTATGTGCGATTTATAGCCAACATCAAGTAATCTAATACGTAAAGAGGGGCCCATAAGTTTAACTTAAGCTTAACTTAACCTATTACATGAGAGCAAGCAAGCGCTGACCTGTCAGGTTCCCCGCTTGCCCCTTATTCCTTGCTTGCTGCCGGCGCTACATTGTTGCCTTTTATTACATGAAGCGCAAATACGACCGATAATCGCTTCGTGTAGTATACAAATACTTGTATTCACTGTCAAATAACTCCTCCTGGAAATTTATCAGTACAATCAGCAGTGGGTAAAAGTGGGAGAGTTTTCAAACCGGTGTAAAGCAGAATTGTGTTAGTTGCCCCTAGCAACCAATCAGATTCCACTTTTTATTCCTCACAGATTATTTGAAAAATGAAAAGTGGAATCTGATTGGTTGCTAGGGGCAACTAAGACAATTCTACTTTACACCAGTTTGATTAATCTCCCCTAAAATGTGCATCATCTCACCACATCTGCAGGTTTTCTCGCCCAGGTGTACATATAAAGGAATTATCCCAGTTGTAGCAATAGTTCAGCACTGTATACCAATGTATTCAAATTTACAGCTTAAGTCTATGTTCACACTATGTAAGCTTCCGGCCGTAGCGCGTTCCGTGAATAAGCGGCCGGAGACGTACGTAGTTTGCGTATAATGGAAAGTATACGAAGTACGGCTGCACAGTTCACACTACGTACAAACTTACGCCCGGATCATACGCGGCGGCGTAAAAAATGAACCAGACCATTGTTTGCGGACGAAAATGCCGTAACTTACGCTCGTAGCGTTACATGCGGTCCCGTACGTAGTGGTAATTTCTTTATTTTTGCAGCTTTTTGTGCCGATCCAAAAGGTTCTGTGGGGTGTCCGGGGCTAGGCGAAGATTTCCAAGTAAAAGACCGCTGTCAGATCGCTACGTAGGGTGCTCGGGAAGCGTAAGTAGACTTCGGGCGTAAGTTCGCGGTCCGTACGTAGCCGGCCGCAAGTAGAGTAAATCTCCGGCCAAAGTTTACTGCGTATATGTCCGGCCGCGAAAATATACGGCCGGACATATATGCAGTGTGAACATAGCCCAAATGATGAGCCATAATGGAAATTAAAATTGCTGTCAAAACAACTAACACATTTTAGAAATTCAGTCCTATACATATCATATTGCAAATGACCATCACTATAGTAAAAAGGGTATAGGAGAAGTCTTGGGTTGAAAAAATTTTTCCCACTGGAATGGAGGACAGTGGACCCTTGTGCTGGAGCTGTTTTGAAAAAAATGTCTGACTCAGGACCTCTCCTTAAAGGACACCTGTCACCCCCCCTGCTGGGGTGACAGGCTCCCAACCCCCTGTTAGATCCCCCTATACTCACGTGATCCCACCGGGTCCCGCTTCATGAGCCAGTCGGGTCACGGAGATATCAGCGCCCGAAGCCCGGCGCGCGCGCTGACAGCAGAGTCAGATGCCCATAGAGAATGAATGGGGAGTCCGATGCTCCGTCATTCTCTATAGGCATCGGACTCATCTCTCAGCGCGCGCGCCGGGCTTCGGGCGCTGATATCTCCGTGACCCGACCAGCTTAGGAAGCGGGACCCGGCGTGATCACGTGAGTATAGGGGGATCTAACGGGGTCGGGAGCCTGTCACCGCGGCACGGGGGGTGACAGGTCCTCTTTAACCTGATTTCTAGACAGTCAGTCTGTATTCATAGCAGCAATGGTCATGCATTATGGATCTTCATTAAAGTGGGAAGTGTTGACCCCTTAGTGACAAGCCTATTTTAAGCCTTATTAAACAAGTTTGTTTTAGTTTTTTCATGGTTGCATTTCAAAAGCCATAACTTACTTATTTTGATGTTGACATATGAGGAATTGTTTTTATGACACAAGCTTTATATTTTAATGTCACCATTTTAGGGCTTATATAACTTTAATTAACATTTTTTTATCCTCTGTGTCACTAGGACTATGACAATACCAAATTTATTTAAAGAACATCAAAGAAATTTGCTTACCAAATATTTCCCAGTACATTATAATGATGGGGTTTTTTTGCCACACAGTCATGTTAAACTTGGGACTGTGAATAATTGGATCTGACAGTGTCCATTAAAAGCAGGTTTTCTTATTATATTCACATTTAAAAACTGGCTTTACTGCACACACAGTACAAATGTCGACATGTTTCAAACAAGAAAGTCCTTAGTTACGGTAGGACTAATAACTTGCTTGTTAAAAAAGTATTAGTATTTTTTACATTTGTGTCTTGTAAGCTATAATTGTTATGTGGCCTGATAGGGCCTCACAGACTTGGTGGCCTTTATTAGGTCTCTGGCCGCCATGAAGACCTATTGGCACTTTGTGGTCACATCACAGCACTGGCAATAGGGAAACAGCCTTCTTCTGAAACTGCTTAATTGTCCTGTTCTATACCTGAATGTGGCATCTAAATGGCTAAATAACTGGAATCAGAGGTTTCTTTGCATCACATCAGACTCCAACAAAGTCAGCATTAAAGCAATTATTTATAGTTACATTTCATCCAAAAAGGATTGATAAATAACTAGGTGTTAGTGACCCTTTGGCATTGCACATAAGAGCTGTGTTCACACAGCTGTGCAGAGCCCTTTGAGCAACAGACACAAACTGTACCCGATGGACCGAACTGACCGATAATGGATCTTAGGGCGGGTTCACACATACCGTATCTGTCCATTCACTTCAATGGGATGACATACAGTGGGATGCCAGTATGTCAAAGTCAGCACCCTGGGCGCTGATTTTGACATTCATCCTGCTGTGAGTATGCCATCCCATTGAAGTGAATGGGCAGGTATCCACAGCGGATTTCGCTGCAAACTCGCAGTGTAAAATCTGCTGCGGTTGTGATACGTGGGAACCCAGCCTTAAAGTGTCACTGTGGTTATAACATTCCAAATTTAAATCAGTAGATGTGAAATAAAGCAAGTATGTAATATACCTTAATTGTTTTGTTATTATGCTATAAAACAAAGCTAAACTTACCAGAAATCCAGGTCCAGTCTCCTGAAGGCAGATTTTCTGACTTGAGTTGGTTGAAAAAAACAGACTAATCACAGGAATTCTGGCCAGTACAGAGAGTCACAGCTCAGTGTGTCCATCAATCACATGACTGCCTTCTCTCTTTGAGAAAACAGGAAGTTCTGTGTTTTCCATGATAAAAAAAAAAATGAATGTAAATTGCAAACTTGCTTGATATCACATCTACTGTTGATTAGGTTTTGTAAGTTATAGCGACAGCGACACTTTAAGGTGTCTGTTGTTCTGATAGGGCGAATAGTGCAGAATGCTCTGACTTTTTTTCCAGACAAATTTGATGGCACTAATTATGGTTGTGTGGACAGAACCTAAATGAGACATCTCATAAATGTGGGAGCCAGGGATGTTCAGTAGACAGTGTACACACAAGCATAGTCTACACTTCACTGAAAATAGACACTTCTTAAAAACCTGTTTTTTTTACCATTATTAGCCATCAGCCTGCTCTGATTTATATGATATCTTGTTGACAACAATAAGAATAAATCATTGAACTACTCCATTAAACATTTAAATATTAAATATTAATGTTGAATAAAAATGTTCAGATTTTTAAACATTCTAATCACTACAGTCTAATCAGTGAAGTTTACCTTAGGTTTATATGCCAGGATTTTGCAGACACCTGACTTGTTATCCAACAATTATGATGAATGATGGCACAGAGTGTTTACTTAAATGGGCACTGTCGTTATAACTTTCAAACTCTAAATCAACAGGGGATGTGATATAAAGCAAGTTTGTAATTTACATAAATTAGTTTTTTTTATATCATGCTGTAAAACAAAGTTATACTTACATGTATTCAGATCCAGTCTCCTAAAGGCAGGTTTTAAGTCTTGTGCTGATTAATATAAAAAAAGAGACAAAATGGAGGAAGTTCCGGTCATCTGCGCTCACAGAGAAGTCAGTCATGTGATTGACAGACACATTAAGCTGTGACACTCTGTACTGGCTGGGACTTCCTACATTTGGTCTCTTTTTTGTAACTTATAATGACAGCGGCCATTTAAGTATTTCATTAAATCTTTGGTAATACTAATTTCACTGTTCTAACAGATTGACTACCAACACCCATATTTATATACAGTTTGGCCTCCCATTCCCCCTTGCAGAAATAGCACCACTTCTGATCAGGGCTGGATCTAGTACTACAGCCAATTTGAATAGAATTGAGCTGCAACACCAGACACAGCCCAAGAACAAAAGTAAACTTTTAAGGAAAACATGTTAAATACATTTTTCAAAAGTTGCTAAATCTAATATATATATATATATATATATATATATATATATATATATATGCGCAAGTGTTTCAGTCCCATTGCCACAGGCATATAAATCTAGCACCTACCAATGCAGTCTGCAGTTTCACAAACATTTGTGAAAGAATGGGTCATTCTAACGAGCTCACTAAATTCCAGCTTGCTACTGTAGGATGCCACTACTGCAACAATTTTCTTTGCTCCTAGATGATCCACAATAAAGGGAATATGTAATCAGGAAACCACTTATTGTTTAAATAGTGTTTTTATGTTAAACATTTTTTAAAGAATGTTTGATGACTTAATGTTCCATTTTTCTATCTATAGTATAAAATAATCCTAACGTCTTGCAATTTTCGTTCTCACCACTGGGGCAACACGTGACACCAGATAGAGGAGACAATAGCAGCTCCCTGTGGAATGACCTTTTCAAAGGTTACAGAGTACATTCAGTAATGTTTTACATTCATCTCAAGGAGACAGACTGTCTATTGACATCTATGTCCATGAATCTTGCTGTTAGATATGTCACTAAATACTGTTAAGAACAGCCCAGGCAAGATGGCAGTCCCATAAAAATGTACAAAAAGTTAAATAAAAATGTTACAGTCCCAAAATAGAAACTGATTAGAATGAAATAAATTTTAGTGTCTGACTCTAATCAGTAAATATAGGTGACACATTCCCATTCAACCATCTGCTGTAACTACAGAAGTTCAAGTGTTTTGGCATTAAGATCAATACAATACACTGTACCATTATACATCATCAAGCACTAGATGAAGCGGTGCAAAGCATGCTGCCACTGTATTCTGGAGCAGTGGAAATATTTTCTATGAAGTGATAAATCACGTTTCTCTATCTGGCAGTCTGATGGATGGATTTCGTGAATACAAGCAGAACATTGCCAACTTTGATGTTTGGTGGCCATGTTTTTGGACGATTGTATGCTTTCAACTTTGTGCTAACAGGGTTAGGCCTTTTTTCTGCTCCAAAATGACTGTGCATCAGTGCAAAGGCTAAGTCCATGAAGATATGGTTGGGTTAGTTTGGTGTGGAAGAACTTGAATGACCTGCAAAGAGGCCTGAGCCCTAACTCATTAAACACCTTTGGGTTGAACTGGAATAGAAATTCACGCCATCTTTCTTAAGATCAGTGTCTGACCTCACAAATGCTCTTCTGGATGAATAGGCAAAAATTCTCTCCAAAACCTTGTAGAAAAGTTTTCAATAAAAGTGGAAGCTGTTATAATTTCAGTTGAGGAACCAATGCCATGTTAACCCATACCATGTTATGGATTTTAAATGGGGTGTCCTAAAAGCTGTAGGCGTAACATGTAGGCATCCCAAAACATTTTGTCATATACAGTATATATATATATATATATATATATATATATATGCAGTACACAAGCTACCTATAAAAAATTTTTTTAATGTTAACTTGTTTCTCACAATTGTAGCGTGAGTGTTAGTGATTATCAACATATATGGAGCTGACAATACACTCTATAGATATTTTCTGCCAAATTAACAACCCCCCATTAGGTACAGCTGGGTAAAGTGCACAGCTGTGTGCTTTACTCCCTGGCTTGTTGCTGACTCCCACTTTTTGCAGGAGAAATGCTTTATAGATTAATATTTAACATCCATGACGATTAAAGGATTTATCCAGGATTAGAAAATCACAGCTGCTTTTTGAAAAAACAGCACCACCGCTGTCGCCAGGTTGTGTGTGGTATTGGCATTCACCTACATTGACTTAAATAAAACTGAGCTTCAAAACCATACATGAGGACATGAGTGGGGCTGTTTCGGGGAGAAAGTGGCCATGTTTTTGTCAGCCATTAAAGATATGTGTGTTGCTGATTTGAAGGGGATGCCTAACTACAGAGACAAAGGGGTAGATTTATCAAGCATTCTCTCAGTAGGAATGCTCAGCTTTCATTTTACTAAGGGTCATGAATAATCTGAATCTGTGATTGGTTACTTTAGGCAACAAAGCACATTACTACTGTTTGGGTACAAACTCACTGGGCAGATCCACAGCGAGTTTCTCGCTGCGAATTTGCAGCGAAACCCGCTGTGGATCCCTGTCCTGTTCAGTCTATGGGCAGAGTATGTCCGCAGACCACCCCGTTAACCCCCCTGCTGCCAGAGCACATATATCTCTGGGTCTTTGGGGCTCCCGGTGTCTTCACGTACCACTCAGCCAATCAATGCTCTGCCGCGGGGCAGCGCACTGATTGGCTGAGCGGGACGTGTCGGGAACCCCTGAAGCAAGCCGTAGCGGGGACCCGGTGATGTATACGCTCCGGCAGCCGGGGGTTAACGGGGCGGGCTGTACAGGGCAGGGATCCGCAGCGGGTCGCGCTGCAGATCCCCACAGTGAGTTTGTACCCTAACAGTAGGAATGTGTTTTGTTGCCCAAAGTAACCAATCACAGCTTAGCTTTCAGATTATTCATGACCCTTAGTAAAATGAAAGCTGAGCATTCTTACTGAGAAAATGCAGATACGCCCAGTGAGTTTGTACCCTAAGGGTCCTATTCCATGGGCCGAGCAGGGCCCAATCAACAATGTAAACAAGCGCCGATTTGCTAGATCGGCGCTCGTTTACTGGGCCTTTTCCACGGCCCGACAATCATTAGCGATGGCTGCAGGGACATCGTTACCGACGTCCTTGCAGCCCTTGTTTCATACATTACCTGTCCAGGCGCAGGTCTTCTCCTTCTCCCGGTCGCAGCAGCTTCGGAGCGGCCTGACTGAACTGACAGAACGCTCAGCCAATCACTGGCCGCAGCGGTCCTAGCCAGTGATTGGCTGAGCACTCTGTCAGCTCAGACAGGCCGCTCCGAAGCTGCTGCTGCCGCGCGGGGTCGGGAGAAGAAAAAGAACTGCGCCTGGACAGGTAATGTATGATGTATGATGAAATCGTCGGTCGCCCTCTGCTTCCGCTATTCCACGAAGTGATGCGCGGGCGGCCACTGATGATTTTAGGTTTGAACCTAAATGAACGATCAGCCGATGACAAGATCATTGGCTGATCGTTCTCTCTATTCTAAGGACGATTATCGCTCCGTGGAATGGGCCCCTAAGACTGATGGCTTGATGATCGTTGAGCGAGGGCTGCAGGGAGATCGTTACTGATGTCCTTGCAGCATACATTACCTGTCAGGTCTTCTGCTCCGCTCTGTCTTCCTCCCTGGGTCCCTCGCGCTCTAGCTTCAGAATGGCCGGTCAGCTGACAGGCCACTCAGACAATCACAGGCCGCGGTGGTCCCGGCCTGTGATTGGCTGAGCGCTCAGTCAGCTGACCGGCCATTCTGAAGCTAGAGCGAGAGGGACCCGGGGAGGAAGATGGAGCGGAGGAGAATCCCTGCAGGTAATGTATGCTGCTACTGCTTCTTAAATCGTCGGTCGCCTGCCGCGCACCGCTATTCAACCGTAGCAATGCGTGGTGGGGGAACGATGATTTTAGGTCTGGCCCTAAATGAACGATCAGCCGATGACACGATCATCGGCTGATCGTTCTCTCTATTTCACCGAGCGATAATCGGGCCGATTCGGCCGATTATTGTTACTGTGGAATAGGGCCCTTAGCATGTGGCTTGAAACAGATTAACAGATTTTCTTAGTTATGCTTTTACTTTGAACAGAAGCACAAGAATGTTTCTTCCACCTATACAACAGTAGGAGTGTTTATCTAATATTGATATTAAGGATAAGGAAAATTGTGGGTCATGAATGGTATGAAACATAAATTAACAACAAATACATATTTTTTTTAATGTTTTGAATACATATGATAAAAAAGTCAGAAAAAAAAACATTACTGTAATCATAAAGAGATGCAGAATAAACTTTACATGCTAACGCTATAGAAACAAAACTCAATATAAAAAAAGGTATCCTCATGCAGCATGTTTTAACCAGTAGACAACACTGGGCAAGTATAATTGTCCCGATTACATCAACTGTGTATGGATCGGGCTGGGGACAAATGTTCCTTCTAAGATTCAGCAGCCACTGAGCAGAGTAGTTAGATTGTAAAGGAGGGCAACCTAAAAAAATCAGTACATCAATCAAGAAGGTAATATTACCTAGTCCTGCTCCTACTAACAGCTGTATAAAATAATCCCTCCATACCATGGACACATTGAATTGAAACTGTGAAACCAAAATTGCCTTTTTTTGCCCACAGCAACGAATCATAGTTTAAATTTAAAATTAAAGAGGAGTTCTGATTGCTTGCTATTGGCAAAACCAGACAGGTTATGTATAACCCCCTACTGTATGTTTTGCAAAGACCACTATAAGAATATTGCCCCGTACAATGCCCATATGGTGGTAGATACTAGTATTATATAGGAGCTCTGCAGCCCGTGTAAGTGATTGCAGTTACAGTACACACAGTGACTCACATGTGATGTCTTCTGATTGTAGTTATTCTCTTTTCCTTTTTTTCTGCTTTTGATTCAGATGGCCATGAAAACCTTTCCCTTATGCATCTTTTCAGAGTATGGTGCCCCTATTAGTGTACAATACAAAAATAATTTCCTCCCTAATAATGCCCCCACTGTGTCTCCATATAGTTATAATGCTCCCTGTACCCCGTATAGTAATAATGCCCATTGTACTGCCCTATAATAACAATGTCCCTGGGTCCCAATTTAGTAATCATGCTCCTGTGCCCTCATATAGTAATAATGCCCCCTGGGTCTCCATTTGGTGATAAATTTTGCTGTTGTTACTATAAGGCATTTTACTTCCTTATAGTAACAACAGTAATAATGCCCCCACTGTGTCTCCATATAATAATTCTCCCTGTGCCACCATATAGTAATAATGTCCCCCGTGCCTCTATAGTAATATTGCTCCTTGTGCCCTCATATAGTAATAATGGCCATTGTACTGCCTTATAATAACAACATCCCTGGATCCCAATATGGTAATAATGCTCATGTGCCCTCATATAGTAATATGCCCCCACTGTGCCTCCATATATTAATAATGCTCCCTGTGCCACCATATAGTAATAATGTCCCTTGTTCCTCTATATAGTAATAATGCTCCCTGTGCCCTCATATAGTAATTATGCTCCCCACTGTGCCTCCATATAATAATAATGCTCCCTGTGCCACCATATAGTAATAATGTCCCTTGTTCCTCTATATAGAAATAATGCTCCCTGTGCCCTCATATAGTAATTATGCTCCCCACTGTGCCTCCATATAATAATAATGCTCCCTGTGCCCTCATATAGTAATTATGCCCCCCACTGTGCCTCCATATAATAATAATGCTCACTGTGCACCATATAGTAATAATGCTTATTGTACTGCCTTGTAGTAATTATGTCCCTGGGTCCCAATATGGTAATAATGCTCCTGTGCCCTCATATAGTAATAATGCCCCCTTGGTCTCCGTTGTTTGATAAAGGTTATCTGTGCCTCAATATGGCAATATTGCTCCCTGTGGAGAAATCAATATTACATCAGAATATAACTGTAATTAAATTTATTAGGCTTTCTTCTGTACACTGCATCAAAAACCATGCTATTTGGTTTGGTACCAAAGCTGCAACATTTATCAGTAATGGTAATTTTGTACATTTCGAGTGCAAATATATACCCGTGGAGGTCAAATCAGAAGTTTCTCACATTTTACACTTAGGCCATGATTTATCAAAGATTGCTATGGACAGTTTCTATATACCAGTTTCTATATAAGATAAACTTGATTCTTCAGACTTATCCTCTTAGCAATGTCCTACAACAGAGCCAGCACAGTGGTGGATGGAGGCCACATAACTCCTTAGTACAGAGTCACACAGCCCCCATGTTCTGTCATACAATCTCTGTCAGGTGCTGTATAAGCAGAGATATTCCATTAGAGATATCATAATCCTGTACTTTGTATGCCTTTGTATGAAATTAAGAGACATGGATGTACAGATGAGTTCCCATAGCCCTCTGTAGAAGTCATGTTATGGCTTTGGACAAAACAGCGCTGTTATGTAGCCATATAAAAAGCATATTAGTTGACCCACTTGCCATTGAGGCACTACAGTAATTTTTTATTTATTTATTGCCATTGAATGTTTTTTTATTCCAGTAGCATCTACATTTTCCTAGACTTGGTCTTGGTGTGTATGGTTTATATTAGACATTTAGATGTATTGATCCTAAATTGCCGTTTCCAAAGACACATAAATTAAGAATCACTACTGTAAAAGAGCTAAGTGACACAGAAATTACAACTCTTAAAGAAGATTGTAGCAAAGGTTTTTGATGTCCTTCAAAATTGACATACATTTATCCTTTTAGAGCTAGCTGCATGAAGGATGTACAGAGGATGGGAACATTTTGATATAAATTGTGCTCAGCTTTTTATGCCTAGGCAAAGAAAGTCAGGCAGGAAAGCTTTAAGGTTGATGCCTTTTCATTTCTCTGCATTGTGCAAAAAAAAAATAAAAATAAGACCTGCATAAAAAATATATGTGCATTAGTATTCAAATATTTACTATACCATATGATATTCATGATGTTCTCTAGTTGTCTCAGGTTTCAGGGAAACTGTATGTGTACATTGTATATTTGAGATTTAGTACCAAGTAAGAAATGTGTGTCTGCTTTAGGCTGGGTTCACATGTACCGTATTTGCATTGAAATTCACCCTGAGAGTCTCACAAAATCCGGTGCAATATGCAGTACAGTTATTCACTATAGCTCTGCATTTTCGCAGCATATCCTGCAATCATCTGCTGGGCCTTTAAACAAGCTCACACATTACCTGCCAAGGCTCCTGTCTGCTTTTGCAGCTTATGGCTCCCTGGCATCCCGCTCAGCCCATCAGTGCGCTGTCCCGCCGCGATTGACTGATTGACAGTTTTAAACATTACCATTATTGGTTTCAATACTCCATTCTGAGCAGGACTGGACTGGCCATCTGGCATTTCTGGCAAATGCCAGATGGGTCGATCTTGTCTAATTACTGGTGATGTACTGTTTCAGTATACATCACCAGTGGTGGGCTGTTTCGGGTAGGGTGGCATTTTATGTGGGCTGAAAGGGTGGTTTATGTGCCAGGGCTGCTTTTAAGCCCCAGTCTGGTTCTGATTCTAAGGCTTCCTATGTCCTACCAGTTTCTGTTCTTGCTTGTCTGTCTTGACATGTAAATGTGATCACTCCCACTACAGCCAATTACTACCCACAAGAGTGAGGTGCTACAGCCAGTGACTGGCTGCCATAGACAAATCTTTGTTGAGAAGTACCAGGTAAAACCCTTCGAATGTTGAAACAGGATCAGCAGGTAGGTTGAGTGTGACATTTATATTAATAAAAATAATCATCCTCTTGTTTATATAGCACCAACATATTCTGTTCACTTTACAATTCTGGTGTTACACATACAGACAAAATCAAACATTACACAGAAAAATATTTAACCATCAATTTAAACACGAGGAGTGCGGGCCCTGCTCACAAGAGCTTACAATCCATAAGGAAAGGGTTGGAAACAAAAGGCAGAGAAGCTAATGGACCACTTAGTAACTAAACGCGTCTTTGAAGTAACCTTCTAAAATGTAGGCTAAATGTATTATGCGTTAATGTTTTTACAGGCATACATGAAAGCCCAGTCGCATTCCAGGAGATTACGAGACATTTAACAAGGACAGTTTAGTACCACAAGCCCCCAAAGAGAGAACAAAAATAGAGATTAATGTAAAGCAGTTCTGCTGAATGAAAAGTATACCCTAATGTACATAAGCTGCAAAATATCCCTGTCTAACAGAAATCTTATTTTGTGTTTAGTGTCTAATGGAAAATCTGCTGTCCAACAGAAAGTTCTTTTTCAAAAGAAAAATATATTATTACAAATATTTAAATAAGCAGTAAGAAAAGAAAAACAGGCTCGATCCTTGGAGGACAGAATAATAGGTGGCTGCAAATTATAATTAAAGAAAAAAAAGGTTACATAATAAGAATGAAACCAAGTAGGTCAGCATTTTATATCTTTGTCAATTAAAGGGTTAATAAAGTTTCTAAACCCTGTTGTTAATTATTGAAGGGGTAACAGGGGAGTTATAGGGTTATTTATAGGTTTTCTAGAATACAGGCCTCTCCACATAAATTAGGAAAGGTCAGATATGAAAAAATGGGGCTTTATCCCGAGGGACAAAATCGGCTGCTATCTTAAGGGGTTAATGTATTGTACCTTTCAAATGAATTTCACATATTCCCTGTTAAGTCCCTATGTTTCAAAATCCAGTGTGATGTTCTGATCTACTATTCATGTACTGTGACATAACTATGCAAGTCATATCTGTAATGCGACGTGTGTTGGAGATTACATCTCTGCTGTGACTAAAATATGACTGTGTGCATTATTAATGTTGTGTAATATCAATATGTGTGTAATACTTGCCCTTCCACATAGCTGTCATTTACAGTATGTGTACTGCAATATAACTGTGTTTATCCATGTACTATAAGAATCACTTTCCATTATTACCATGACTATTCTTGTAAAATGATATCAATGTGTGCATGATTCCAAAACTGTGACATCACTTTGTGCATCATTCCTGTACTGGAACATAACTGTGTGAGCTATCCCTGTGCTGTGAGAGTTTATCATACTGTACTGTGACATGTGTGTGTATTATTTCTGTTCTGTGGCATTACTTTGCTGTGACATTACTAGTGCATTACTTATGTTCATGCATTACTTTTATAGTACATGGATGCTATGTACCTGCGTAGTTTGAAGTACCAGATGCCACTGTTATTTCCATAAAGAAACAGAGTTAAGGCCATGACCACACAACATCTTTTTTTGGCTGTTTGGCTGACTTTTTTTGGACAGCCATCATTTTGCACCCAAGTGGAATAACTGGTGTTATTTGAGTGGGGGAAAAAACTGTAAAAGACCAAAAAAAAGACATTGAGGGACATTTACTAACAAGTCTAATTTGTCGGACTATTCTAATGAGGATTGGTTTATATTTTGGTCTAATATTTTGTGACTGATTCATTAAAATGTTGTACTGCCTTAGTGAATGTATCTAAGTAAAAAGTCGCAAAAAAGTCACAGAAAAAGGTGCAAAAACGGCGCAAGCATACTCACCTGATACTAACCAGACGTAAGCCTCCACCTGTTTGGGTGACTTTTTAAAAAGTTGCAAGTGATAAATTGGACGCTAATCCCAGATTATCCGAAATTTTGGGTGAATATTCAAAACAGGCAGATTTTTAAGAAAGTTGCATCTAAAAAATATTTGCTCGTCGAATACTGGTTCATGAATAGAAATTAGACCTAAAATGGGTGAAAAATCCAATTATTCACCTAAAAATAGTTGCAAAGTCCTTGATAAATTTCCCCCATTGTGTGGTCGTGGTTGATTAAAATCCAGTAACTAATTCTTCTTTTTCCATATTAAAGACATCATGGACAGTTTGGTGTGGACAAAAAAATTACTTTTACTTAGATCCCTGTAAGTCGTGTTTTTTTCATTAAGGTAAAATGACCAACATTTACTACACTATTACTATACTGTTATGCTATACTGGATCTTTTTCGATCATTTTTTTTCTTTTTTATAATGAAAGTCAATGGAAAAACAGATCCAAATGGATGCACACTTTTTTTCCATAAAAAATATGGTAGGTGGACTGCAAAGGCGGACTGCAAAAACCCAGTGTGAACCCAGCCCATGCTGGATAGAATACATGGGGAAAAGAAGAACCATGAAGAGAATGTAAGGCACAGATTTAGTGTAGTGTTTCTAGTTACTCAAAAATTCTCATCAATAAAACTTCTTATATGATACATTAAAACTGCTGCATGTCCATAAGTTATATCCTAGAAGTGCATCCAAAGAGTACAGTAGCATCATGAATATACACCGTAGAGACATAAACTGCCAATCTGACAGACATAATCACTAGTATAGCTCGAAATGGTTTGTACAATTTTGAAGAATCTCCTTTACGACTATCATTTCATAAAACGGGTAATGAAACTCATCCCACCATGTTGTAAATGGCAGATCCCCCAGCGACCTGAAATCAGGAGTTTGTCTTGTGTGCTGATAAAGCAAACAGACTGAATGGCTCTGTCCTCTTCAGTAACAAAGCTTCAGGTAATGGATCTCACAGGGAGGCACTGACCTATTTTACACATGAGTGATGATAATGAAAAAAGATGCCAAATGACGAACCCAGTCAATTTAAATGGGATTCTCCTTTAATTGAATACTGCAAATATAATGCAATCTCTATTTAAAGCAGTATGATATGATTTGAAATTAGAATTTCATTTTGTAATATATGCAATCAGTATGAAAATATATTTTCCCCTGATATTAAACACACTGAGCAGTTCTAATTATAAAGCAAAATTTTATAGTAAATAAAGGGTATTTGGGTAAAAATAAAATAAATCTTCAATGATAACTAACACCCAGTATAATTAATAAGGGTAGATCTACCTAGCGACATGGACCACGACACTGTTAATGCAGCAAAGGATTTCAGTGTCACTCTGCAGCTAATGAAAATTAATGTGATTGCGCTGCGACCCA
The DNA here is from genome assembly GCF_027789765.1 of Dendropsophus ebraccatus. Lineage (NCBI taxonomy): Eukaryota > Metazoa > Chordata > Amphibia > Anura > Hylidae > Dendropsophus > Dendropsophus ebraccatus. The sequence goes on along the minus strand of NC_091455.1, from coordinate 116,062,344 downwards.
CAAGTTTCTGCAACATCGATCATAAATAGAGATGAGTGAACCTTGAGCATGCTCGAGTCCATCCGAACCCGAACTTTTGGCATTTGATTAGCGGTGGCTGCTGAAGTTGGATAAAGCCCTAAGGCTATGTGGAAAACATGGATACAGCCAATGACTATATCCATGTTTTCCAGACAACCTTAGAGCTTTATCCAAGTTCAGCAGCCACCGCTAATCAAATGCCAAAAGTTCGGGTTCGGATGGACTCAAACCCGAACCCGGTTCGCTCATCTCTAATCATAAATCCTGCAAAGCTGGAAGAGCAACACTGCAACCTTTTGCTGCACTATATGTGTTCTGGTCCATATCACTGCACTAACCCAGCCCATTGAAGAGACTGAGGACACGTGATGCCGTCTCGGAGGGTCGGGGCCAGGAGCAGGGAGTGTGTCGGAGTGGACTGAGAGCTGACGATTCTATGCAATCCGTGGGGGTGGGGGCACCTTGATAACAGCAAAACTGTACAGAATCCATAATAACTTTATATTGGAAAGATGGAAAGCTAGTGGAGGGCAACGTATTAATGCAAAAATTATTTTGGGGGGAATATCCCTTTAAAGGTGAAAGTCCAATCTCTATCAATATCACACCTCCATTTTCTCTTCCTTTTTCTGTCAGTAGTAGTAGGGGGGTAAACTATATATTGTAGAAAAGAATTAGTGCATTAGGCTTCATGACTGTACTGCAGTGGGTTGACGTTATTAATTGCAGGGCATATTACTCAGGGGGGTAGTTAATGAGGGGCAGCGAGAGGGCATTCAGCTCAACACATCCATTAGGAACATTACAATGCAGAAAGGAAAATTACATACTGCTGGTAAAATAACCAAAATGATTAACAATATATCATTTCCAACTTAGTAACGGCATGAATTCTTATATCACAGTCATTACAAGGCACATAATCAAAAGTGTTCTAGCTGGAAAGAAAAGACTTCTTCTTCAATTCTCAACAATATGCATTATGTGTGAGGTTGTCAAAGTGAATTTTGCTAAAACATTTAGCTCCGAATCATTCTCATCTTAAAAGGTAGATGGTTTCTACTTGCGTCAAGGCTTCGATTTCAGAGAGATCAATATTTTAGTTATGTAGCACAGTTATATAAAGACATATCTGACAAGTCCAACAGGGTAACTCAGTCTATCCTGTTTTATGAATTCTAGTACTTTACATAGCTGGTAATGTTATATATTTTTTTAATTAGTCTACGGCTATGTTCACACATCTTTTTTTATACAAAATAACGGCCGTTGTTGACGGGTAATGACAGCCATAACTAGTGTTCATGATAATTATTAATAGCCGTCATTGTAAAATAATGGAAATTATTTTAAAAACAACGGATGTTATTTTTCATAAAAAGACATGGAATGAACATAGCCTAGGCCTGTTTTGAAGCCCTCAGCTGTTGTGAGCAGCTCCTGAGGTAGGCGGAATTCTCAGTTCTCATGGTAAAGAAGGTTTGTCGTCTCAGGAGATTTAACCTTTTATTTCTCCTGATGGTGAGACCTTCCCCATCTCTTTTAAAGGAATGTTAAATAAAACAGTTTTTTACCCAAATTTTTGTACAAGCCCGTTGAATACAAATTAGTTATGCACCCACTTAAATCCTTGCTGGCTTAAGCCTGAGGGGAAAATATAGCATTAAAATTTAGTAATAGATATAAACAGCACAAACAGAAAAGTCACACAGTGCACATCTAACCAGACTGGACCCGGTCCGGACAATATAATGAATGAACTGATGAGAGACAGCACTTGAGTAGTGAAACAAAAAACGTGAAGTTTATGAACACCATAAGTGTGTGAGAGGTTACATGCTAGCTGAAACGTTGTATATAGTTGCATAAAAAGTCATATAGTAATGCATTTTTAGCACCTCTATCTATGCTGTTCCTTTAACTCAGCAGTGCAGTGCTGCATATGCAACTCTCATTAACATGTACAGAAGTTATATAAAGTCATTAAAACACCTTATTTGGCTGTTTTCTTTTTAGTCTGACGCTGTGCTCTGCTGCCACCTCTGTCCAGGTGGCAACCTCTGTCCAGATCAGTAGCAAATGATCTTAGTAAACCTTTATTGCTCTAAACAGTTCCTGACATGGACAGTTGTGACAGCAGAGAACACAGTGTCAGACTGGAAAGAATACACCTAAAGGGCATACAGTAGCTGATAAGTACTGGCAGACTTGAGATTTTTAAATAAAATGTAATTTAAAAAGTAATTAAAGTAATTTACAAATCCATATAACTTTAATCCATCTAATTTTAAGTTAAGTTTTATCAGCTTCAAGTGTGCCAGTTCTTATTGGGTTACAATGACTGTGGTGGCATAGAAGCAACAGCATACAAAATTTCAATATTAGTAACTGTAAGTAACAATGGGGAAAAGTGAACCCCTCTGTGTCAGGAACAGAGAGAAGTCACTGTTTTTTTAATCCTTGAACCCATTGGGCAGCACATGGTAACATTTAAGAAATATTCAAGATGGCTGTTCAGTGCCATATAGAAGCAGAGATCACATGCAGAGGTCTCATGCAATAATAATGCTTTTATTTGTATAGCGCACACAGATTCCGTAGTACCTCACCTATCCGTATGTCTTTGGGTGTGGGAAGAAACCGGAGTACCCAGAAGAAACCAAAGCAAACACAGAGAGAACATACAAACTCTTTGCAGATGTTGCCCTTGGTGGGATTTGAACCCAGGACCCCAGCAAGCTACCAGGACTGTGCACAGTGTCAGGCAGGAGGCCCAGCTGCAGAGCCTGAAAAACTCCGGCTGACAGGGTGGGCAACTGTCAGACAACTGCCTAAATGCCATTTGCACTATTTATTTTGGCATTTTGGGAAATAATTGGAGCCAGTGTGATCACTGTTGTTGGTCATTAGCAGTGGGTGTCAGCTGCAGATAGTAGCTGATACTGTGTGTTGCTCAGCTTACTAGCCTGCTCAATACATCCCTTCACAACTGCCTGTGTATGTAGCCACTGTGTACACAGGTCCAGATTAATTAACCTGTGTAAAACAGAAATTGTTCTAAACTTAACACAGCAACCAATCACAGATCAGTTTTCAGCTCTGCTAAAATGAAAGCTGAGCAGCGATTTGGTGCTGTGGACAGTTTACATCTCTTTATATAATAATGATGAAGGGGTTATTTATTCTTTCAACATGATTTGGATGAAAATACACACAGAAAAGCACATTGCCACCATTCTGAAACAAAAATAAAAACATTTAAAGGACAACTCCCACGAAAAAATTTTTTAGCTTATTTAACACACATTACAAAGTTATATAACTTTGTAATGTGGTTAAATAACCAGTCTGGCCCCCTTCCCCCACTTTCGGGCCCCCCAACCCCCCCCCCCCCCCCCCCCCGGAAGTTAAAGAATATATACATTACCTATTACGATCGTCACGGTCCTCTTCTCCCGGGCGGCATCTGTGACGACGAAATCAGAGCCAAGAGGCGGTCCGGGTCTTCTTCCTCCTCTGCGTCTTCATTGAAAGTGAATGGGAGAGAAAAGGCTGCTGGTGCACATGCACACCAGCAGCCTTTTCATTGGGTGGAGCGCATCACATGGCTTCCAGCTTGCTCAGCCCTGATTGGCTGAGGTTGCTGGAAGCCATGTGATGCGCTCCAGCCAATGAAAAGGCTGCTGGTGCGCAAGCGCACTGGCAGCCTTTTCCATCCCCAGGACCCGGAAGTCAGAGACATCGCTGGACGGCGGACGGCGGCGACAGAGAGGCGGACGGTGGGCGAATCGAGTGGCGATCGTCACCGGAGGGATGGTAAGTATGGTGTCTGTGTATGTCTGTGTTTTTTTTTTGGGGGGGGGAGTCCCGCGGGAGTTGTCCTTTAAGGAAGAAAAACTTGAATGGTCTACATTTGCTGCTCAAAAAACTCAATCACTTTTTTGTGAAATTAATCTGTGCAGGTATGAAGCAACACTGAGATTTCTCCTGCTATTGTGCAAATGGAACAGACAACAGGTAGAAATGGTAGACAACGATCAAGACAACCCCTATAAAGGAGAGATTCTGCAGATGGTGACCAAAGACCATTCCTCTGTTCTCATCATTTTTGGCTGATGTTTTAGTTATTTTTACATTTTGTCATTGCTCTGACCCCTAGAGGTGGCATGAGGCAGTGTCAACAACCTACAGAGGCTGCTCAGGTAGTATAGCCCATTCAGGATGGCACCTCAATATGAGCTGTGGCAAGAAGGCTAGCTGTGTTGGTCAGCATAGTGTCCAGAACATGGAGCAACTACAAAGAGAAGGAACAGTACACCAGGAGTGTAGAAGGGCAACAACCCAGCAGCAGGACCGCTATCTTCTACTTTGTGTAAGAAACGGGAGGCGCTGTGCCAGAGCTCTGCAAAATGACCTCTAGCAGGCCACTAATATCCATGTGTCTGCTCAAACTTTCAGAAACAGACTCCATGAGGGTGGTATGAGGGCCCAATGTCCACAGGTCGGTGTTGAGCTTTCAGACCAGGGCGGTTAGCAATTGCCAGAGACTATCAAATTGGCAGATTTAACATTGGCGCCCTGTGCTCTTCATGGATTAGAGCATGGTTCACACTGAGCACATATGACAGACGTCTGGAGACACCATGGAGAATGTTCTGCTACCTGCAACATCCTCCAGCAAGACTGGTATTGCAGTGGGTCAGTAATGGTGTGGGGAGGCTTTTTTTTGGAGAGCCGCACAGCCCTCCATGTGCTAGCTAGAGGTACCCTGACTGCCATTAGGTATCAGGATGAGATCCTCAGACCCATTGTGAGACCATATGTAGGTGCAATAGGCCCTAGGTTTCTTCTGATGCAGGACACTGCTAGGCCACATGTGGTTGAAGTGTGTCAGAAGTTCCTGAATGATGGAGGTATTGATGCTATGAACTGACCTATTGAACCGCCAGTTCCCCAGACCCGAATCCGATTGAGCACATCTGGGACATCATGCCTCCTTCACCAACACCATGTTGCACCACAGACTGTTCAGGAGTTGACTAATCCAGATCTGTTAGGCGATCCCTTAGAGGAGGGATGGGGAACCTTCAGCCCTCCAGCTTCGCTTTGGCTGTCCAGGCATGATGGGAATTATAGTTTTGCAACAGCTGGAGGGCCGAACGTTCCCCTTCCCTGCCTTAGAAGAACATCCACTGTCTCATCAGGAGCATGCCCGGGCATTGTATAGAGGTCATACATGCACAAGGAGGCCACACGCACTACTAAGACTCTTTTCCTTGTCTTGATGCATTTTCACTGAAGTTGGATCAGCCTGTAATTAGGTTTTCCAAATCAAGATCTCCATAGGATATTAATTTTGATTTACATTGATCATTTTTATGTTTTATTGTTCACAGCACATTCCACTATGTAATGAATAAATATCTGCAACAGGAATATTTCATTCATGGATATTTAAGACGAGCTCTTTTAGTGCTCCCTTTTTTTTTAGAGCAATGTATTTATTTGGTAGGACATGTTTTCAAAATATTTACTAAACGTTATAGCAGTTTAATTCCATTTTGTTTGTGATAATAGGATGTCCTGAAATCTCTTCTAGGTAATTGTCTCTGTCATTGTCTATAAAATATCAGCAGAACCACTAAAATGAATGACTAGAGGATCAAGAGACAAAGCATCATGGGCAATGTTGCTGCATTGTACTACAAATATAATACTTAATAACAGTCTGATTGTGGTCAGCTCACCCGTTTCGGCGTCTCTCACGCCTTGTTTACAACTAATCATCATGCTTAGTTGTGAACAAGGCGTGAGAGGCGCCGAAATGCGCCAACTTTTGCACGTACCTTTCCTGTTATGTGAAGATTTTCCAATTAAGAAGAATTTATCTACTGGTCTGGTGCTGGACTACCTTTTCTACAAATATAATAAGTTGTTATATTCAAATGGGCAAAAAAACATCACCTAAGGGTTTTGCTTACTTAAAGCATACCTGTTGTTTCAGGTGACTTATGAGGATAGACTGTCCTGTGTAATGAGTAAGGGCCCTATTCCACGGGCCGAGCAGGGCCCGATCAACTATGTAAAGGAGCGCCAATCTGCTAGATCAGCGCTCGTTTACTGGGCCTATTCCACTGCCCGACAATCGTTAGCGAGGACTGCAGGGACATCGTTACCAATGTCTTTGCAGCCCTTGCAGCATACATTTCCTAGCAGGGCTTCTCCTCTGCTCCGTCTTCCTCCCCGGGTCCTGTGGCACAGCATCAACTCCGGAGCGGCCTGACTGAGCTGTCAGACCGCTCAGCCAATCACTGCCCGTGTCGGTCCTGGCCAGTGATTGGCTGAGTGGTCTGACAGCTCAGTCAGGCCGCACCGAAGCTGATGCTGCGCCACGGGACCCGGGGAGGAAGACAGAGTGGAGGAGAAGCCCTGCTAGGTAATGTATGCTGCTTCTCAAATCGTCGGTCGCCGGCCACGCACCGCTATTCAACGAAGCGCTATGCAGTAGGTGACACGATCATTGGCTGATCGTTTTCTCTATTCCACTGTGCGACACCGAGAGACAAACAACATGATCAGCTGCCAAACTCGTCTCCCCGTTCTCTCTGTGATGTAAAGAACTTTCCCCACACTTCCTCTTCTGTGAGTCACTGCTGCCCTCTGAAAAGTTTGTTGGACCCTTCTCCTGTGCATGCCAGGAGATGTGGGATTCATCTGATTACATGATCCTGTATTGCTGGGGAATTTTAATTGGCTGGATAGTATATTTTAGGGAAGCTGTATATATTATGCAGCCACACCCTCTGAAGAAGCAAGATTGTGAAACAAGTGTTGGGGTCAGTGTCTGAGGTCTGTATGGAGGCACATTATTTGCTATGCACCCTCCATCCACCAGCATACAATTGAGCTTCAGGCAAGAGAAATAGTAAAAGCACTAAATTGTGAAATTATAAAAACATAAAAATATGAAAACCTGAAACTATGGCTAGCAATATTCAAGAATCAGTTCATGGAAATATAGCAAATGTAGTATATAACAAAAAAAAAATCATACAGTATGGGAAAGGAACTTGTCCATAGCAATGATCTATAAGACGGAAGCCTTGGGTTTCACAGTCAATACTGGCCCATTTACCCCGTTTCATTCTAGATTTTGCTATGTCTGTGTCCACAACCCCCTAGCTGTAGTGACAACTTTCAGTATTCACTGACACCTGCAGATGTTGTAGTTGGAGGGTCGTAAATGCATTGTACACTGGATGCTTTGTGGAAGATTAGAATACATAGTTTTGTGGAAGTGACCCCAGAACAGCAAAACACACACACACACACACACTTTATACAGGGTGAGTCAAATGTCTTAGGACACCTTTTTATTTCAGTAACAAAAGGGGAAATTACATCTCAATTCATGGTTGAGGGGGCCTATCTTTTAGGCTATGTCAGGTCGACATCTTGAAAGCCGCCATATTGGATCAAGGGCATGTTTTTCCAATAGGAAGGCGGTCATCTAGCAGAATTTTTTAAACAACAGTCTGCCACGATCAAATTTGCAATATCTCTTGTGGTTGAAAAGTTATTAACAGAAATTTGTAACAACAACCTGGAATGTTTTATGTGTTGTACAGCTATTTGATGTGCTGTCCTTGCTGCTAAACACAAAGCTAAAGGCGCTGGATCCAATCAGTATGGACCTGCATGAGAATTTTCCATGTTGGTAACTTTTCAACCACAAGAGATATCGCAAATCTGATTGTGATCACCCTCCGACACTGCAAGCGCATGAGTGACGTCACTTGTGTGCAAGGGGGAGAGAGAAGGCTATTGTGGCTGTAAGCATAAAGCTCCCTGCGGCCACAAGAGTGATTGGCAGGGTGGGCAGCCGGGATCCTCTAGCAATTACCACTGATTATAAGGGTGACATACTGTAATGCATTTAATGACATTTTTTCATACAATATTGAGCAACAAACAGCATCCATTTCCAGAATGTTCTTTATGTTTGAGTATATCCACTTTGTCAAGGTAGAATTGCTTTTATAGCAGGTTAACAAGTATTATTGCTTTATTTAGTAGTCTGTTCTTTTCAACAGTCGGCTATTGATTTTTTTAACACTGCATTTAAACATTTTAAGGGATTTCTTCATTGAAATTATATACTATTTTAGTCATGCTGCAATACTCACAGCTAGAGATGAGCGAACCTCGAGCATGCTCGAGTCGATCCGAACCCGAACTTTCGGCATTTGATTAGCGGTGGCTGCTGAAGTTGGATAAAGCCCTAAGGCTATTTGGAAAACATGGATATAGTCATTGGCTGTATCCATGTTTTCCAGACAACCTTAGAGCTTTATCCAACTTCAGCAGCCCCAGCTAATCAAATACTGAACGTTCGGGTTCGGATCGACTCGAACCTGAACCCGGTTCGCTCATCTCTACTCACAGCCTTGTATCTTGTGCATGGTTTATTTACACATATTATATTTACTACTTTCACCATATCTGATTCTTCCTCACCTAATTGTGGGTTTTTAGATGGATGTATATGTGATACACCTAACATTGTGTAGGTGTTATTTATTTACAGCAACATTCTGTATACCTATTTATCTATCTGTAAATTTGACCATCACCTCTGGATATAAGCCCTAAAAGTGATCTGCTTTTACAAGAATTTAACTTCCCTTAGGCTAGCTGATTAAGTGAAAGCAATACAGAATGTCTTCTTGGCCCTATAATTCTATTTTTTAAAAAAAGTCTATATTTTTTGTCCCTGCCCTTGAAATATGCAATAGTCAAGAAAATCAGCAAATGTGGCATCATTCCTAGTTACTGGAGCATCCCACCAATTACTGAGGTTTAATGTGCTATGGAAAAGTGAAGGTTTATGAACACTGGAATCCTTTTCAATCTTCACTGAGTAAAAATTGTATGGCTTGCCCTGCTGGATTTGAAGTATAATAAAGAAGATTGGAAGTGTAATGAAATAGATTGCAATTCCAGTTTAGCTTTATTAAACATAAGGCCTATTGTGCTGATGGCTTTTCCATTACAATACAATGTGATACTACAGTGACTAATTTATAATACGGAATGTATTCTTGTGACTCATATTTGCTCAAATGAATATTCTAATTACTTACATTTATACAAAGTATTCCAGTGACCAATTCATAATACACGTGATATATAGAAGAACAGTTTACAATACACAGCACATTTAAAAGACTGCAGGATAAAATACAAATAATAATAAAAAAAAAGACTGCAGGATAAGACAGTACATGAAAAGTACTACTACAGTATGTTCTACTGGGCACATGTTGGTGCTACAGGTTAGAATAAAGCATAAATGATAATGAGATGATTAAACATCGGAAAATCTTAGGTTCTATAGAACTCGAACCTTGTCGAACCTTCTGCATTTGATTCCCAATGCCTTCCCGATCCGTGAGGAAGGAGGAGGCAGCCCAGGTACCGCCTGGAATTCTAGGATACAGCCTAGGTAATAGGCTGAATCCCGGAATTCCAGGCGGTACCCGGGCTGTCTCTTCCTTCCCAACGGACCGGAAAGGCATCGGGAATCAATTGAGCAAGTTCTATAGAACCTAAGATTTTCCGATGTTCGATCATCTCTACATATGACCCAATAGCAGAGTCTGGTAATAAAAAAACATTGGATAACTCTGGAGAATACAACTTACAATTTTCCATGTGAGAAAAATGCAGAGTACAGATTAATGCCAGCTACCTGCAATGACTGGCGTGGATAGATGACATAGACACCTCACAAGTACTTCAAAAGTGGTTCATGTCACAAGGTGCAGTACACGCAACATGGCACTACCAACTTCTTTGACTCTGCTCCTCGGGGAAGGAGTGCCAGCACTCCTCAGTGATCTAGGGGATCCACCTCCTCATGCTTGGACCATCCATTACAATCGGTACTAAGAGGTTCTATAATAGCATATGTCTCCATTATGAAAAAGAAGACCCTTTAACAGCTTAGACTACATAGTCATGCACTAAGAAAGGCCAATACTTCTTTTGTTTCCTCCCAATCTGTGAGTGCAAAAGAGCAGTGGGTGTCGGCAAAATCCTGGAAATTATAATGCTCAAAGCCAAGATAACTTTAGAAGAGATTAAAAAAAAACATCAAAGGTTAAAAAAATGGTAAGGCACCAACACCTAATGGTTTCACTGGTGACTTTTTCAAACTGCTTATCAAAGAGGTTGCTCCTGCTCTCTTGTCGCTGTATAACTCTTACCTGAAGGTAACACAGTATTGCAGGATTTGAACACTACCATAATAAAAGCATTGCCAAAACTGAGAAACGGTCATTCGTCCCCAGGGAGCTACAAACCCATATCAATGATAGATATTGACCTTAATTGATCCATACCCAGTTTAGAAGATTTCTCCTCGCTGATTATATTCTCACATTCTATAGAAACTGGATGTGGTTTCTGGTTGAACTATTATGATATCGGCATCCATGTAAGTTATATACTCTCCTACTCACTTGGATGTACTGTATATAGTTTTTAGCAATTGGTTCTATCCCTATACAGCTTAGCTGAGATGCTGGGCTGCAGCAACAGCCCTAACACTGTAAACACATCAGCACAAACATCAATGCAATTACATACAAACTATCTCACTTGGACACATTTTTAATCCAGATCAGTAGCAGCTCTTATCTCTAGAGAATTTGTATTCATCTGGTGTTGCAATACTGGTCTGGGACGCCAGCCCCAACATCTCTCCACACTACTCAATTCTGTGCATTAGCAATACGTTTCCACCCATGTCATCAGCATTGTATCACTCTATCTAGGAATTTGCTCTATGACACAGTAATGTGGATTCTGTTCTATCCCTTATATCCCTGCATTTCCTCCACCCTACCCAACACTTATTACCTCCTATCCTCGTCCTATACTATTTACTATATACTACTTCCACTTTGTTAGCTAATAGAATAGCACCCTGTGCATATACATATCGGCTGACAACTGTACATTTTATACATCACTGACCTTCCTTATTTGACCGATCCACCAACAGTCTGCGCTGAGTGCCTTGATATATACAACCTCTGCTTTTTAATTTTGTGGAAATATAGGGTGTCCCCCACACACCTAGCTGCATTTGTTCTTTTATACAATGCTAGTGAGCATACCAGCACGCTGTGTCTACCAACACAGTTAGTTGACTGCTCTAATACATTTTGTGGTTCATGCAGGACTGATGGGCAGTAATCACCCTCAGGAAAGTTATATGAGTTCTGGATAAGATCCGCTTGCGGCCTGACCTACAACCCCCTTCTCGCGTGCCATTTTTTTTATTACAGATGCTGAAAAAGGTTTTGATCATGTGTGGTGGGAGTGGGCAGGGGCAGTAATGGGCAAGATGGGTTTTTAAAGGCAATTTATATCCTACCTTTATTCTCTGTATGCAGTTTCCAAGCTAAAGTAGGGACTCCAGGATATATACGGACAAGGAGAGAAAGGAGCGCTGCACCTCACACCCATGGCTGACACTAATGCCTCTCGGCTACATTTAAAAACCAACGCCAGGGTGTTGGTATATAATTTAATCAAACCATATTGTATTTTATTCCAGGATATATATCTCCCTCCTTCACACTCCAAAAGGGGACACGACAGGGATGACCCCTGTCAGCTCTATTATTCAATCTTACTATACAGCCTCAAGAGTGCTGGCACATCAGGAAATAAAGGACATCTCAATAGGGGGCATCCTATCAAAACTGCCCTATTTGCTGAAGATTTATTATTCTTCCTAGAAAAACTCTTTGAGGGATCTGAAGACCACCTGTGATTGTTTGACTGACTTTTGTACCTGTTCAGGGTTCAAGGTTAATGTGGCTAAGCGTAAGGCTAAGGCTAAGAGGTAGGTCATATAACCAGATTCCAGGCATTTGTCATCTGACGTTTTGGAGCACCAGTTTGGATCTTTCACTCTACCATCCGTTGTTTGGGAATAGAGTGGGCAGGTCATCAGGACAGCTATATGGTCTTAACTACCCCCGTTTCATCCAGTCTATCCTCAAAGATATAGATCTCTGGAGGTCTCTTCCCTTCTGGGTTATGGCTAGACGTCATCTTCTTAAGCCTTCTTATGGTCTGATAGGCAGGGCTGATGGTTATGGGTCTGCCATTATGGTCACACCCATAACTGTAAATAGGGGATTTGGATAGGCTACATGTAGCATGGAAGGTGAAAGGCATTACATTGGTACAATATCTTTCATATTCCTATAAACAAAGATATCTCTCATTTGAGTAGTTGTGGGACCAGTTTGGATTGGGGGCAACCCACTTTTGCTAAATAAAGAATTTGTAGTCCTTTTAATACCCCACTTGAGGGACCTAAAATCTTTCTACCAATCCAATCTTGTGCATGACTTGACACAAATAGAATCCCCTCTACATATATATACTGGGCGTTAAGTAGACAGCCCTCAAGGCTTTCTGCTCAAGAACTTTTCAAATACTGGGAATCTAAATAAGACAAAGCGGATCTTACAAAACCTATATTGGATGGGTGGGCCTTGGTACGCAAAGCTGTGATTAATGAAAACTGGAGAGATTTACTGTTTAGAATGATTCACCATGCTATGTATGGTTTCACTCTCCCAAAAATTCTTGAAAGACCGAATAGTATTGATGCCTGTGCTAATTGTAACCACAAGAGGATTGATCTAATGCATGGGATTGTGTTGTGTCCAATAATGAGACATTTCTGGGTCAGGTAAAGTCGAACAAGCAGAGGGAGTTAGCATGGGGATCACAGGAATAGACAGGGGGAGCTGGGACCAGGGTATGAAACCTAATAGCCAGAGCTAGGAGACTGCCTCAGCTTTCTTCTATGCTGACCAAGAGCCCAGTCGGAATCCCCATAGGACCGGCGCTCTCATCTTCCAGGTTCCAGATAGGCAGAGAAACCAGTCAGTCTAAAGACCTGCTAAAGGCTTATTTACACAGAAAGATTATCTGACAGATTATCTGTCAAAGATTTGAAGCCAAAGCCAGAAACAGACTATAAACAGAGATCAGGTCATAAAGGAAAGCCTGAGATTTTTCCTATTTTCAAATCCATTCCTGGCTTTACCTTAAAACTTTGGCAGATAATCTGTCAGATAATCTTTCTGTGTAAATGGACCCTAATGCTGGGTTTACACAGAACAATTATCGTGAGAATTTGCACGATAACGATCGAATTCGAACAATAATCGTACGTGTAAACGCTGCGAACGATCGCACGATGATCGAGAAATCGTTAATTTTGATCTTTTAACTTGTTCTTAAATCATCGTTCGTTGTTTGCAAAAAAATCGCCGATCGTTCCGTGTAAACAGTCGTCGTGCGAAAGTCCCGCCGCTCAAAGTCCACCCCCCCGCTCGCAGCCCGGCCCCCCGCTCATCCGCAGACCCCCCCCTCGCTCATCCGCAGCCCCCTGCGCCGGTTCGATCTTCACCCCCGCCGCCCCGACCGCCACCCCCGCCGCCGCCGCTCCGATTGCCACCCCGCCGCCGTGGCCAAGAACATATGTTACCTGCTCCGCGTCGCAGGTCTTCAAAATCCCCCGCTCCCCTCTTCAGTGCATTGATTGGCTGAAGAGGGGAGCTGGGAAATTCAAACAGCCCCTCTTCAGCCAATCAGTGCTGCCGTGCATTGATTGGCTGAAGAGGGGAGCCGGGAAATTCAAACGGCTCCCCTTCAGCCAATCAGTGCTGAAGAGGAGCACTGATTGGCTGAAGAGGAGCTGTTTGAAATTCCCGGCTCATCTCTTCAGCCAATCAACGCGCTGAAGATGGGAGCCGGGGATGTCGGAAGACCTGCCGCGCGGAGCAGGTAACGAATGCTCTTGGTCGCGGCAATGGGGCCTATCGGAGCGGCGGCGGAGGAGGCGATCGGAGCGGCGGCGGGGGGGGGGGCGATCGGAGCGGCGGTGGGGGGGGGGGGCGATCGGAGCAGCGGAGGGGGGGGCGATCGGAGCAGTGGAGGGGGGGGCGATCGGAGCGGCGGCCGGGGGGAGCCATCGGAGTGGCGGGGATGGCGATCGGAGCGGCAGGGGTGGCGATCAGGGCGGTGCAGGGGGCTGTGGTTGAGTGGGGGGCGGGCTGCGGGCGGACCGGGCTGTGGGCGCGCGATCGCAAAACGATTTTTCCGTACGATATATCGTACTGTCTAAACGCTGATCGTTTTAAAAAAAATTGTTACTTCGAAATCGTTAATCGTACGATCGGGCCAATAATCGCCTCGTGTAAACTTAGCATTAGATTTCTCCTCTTTTCAAATCCATTCCTGGCTTTGACTGAAAAAAACTGTCAGATAATCTGTAAAAGATCTCCTTATCAACAAATTGCACATACACATTTTGCTTGATCCCTCTTTACTTCTTCTGCGCACTCTGCAATCTTAAGATCAGGTGCCGCTCCTCATTCATGTATTTATACTTTTGCCCAAGAGATGCATTCTAGATAAATGGTTAGTGCCTTCCTTGCATTACGAGAAGATGCAGTAACACAAGTTAAGAAATATATGTCTCTTGACCAGCTAGAGGTCATTTGAAAAAGAAATCTACAAAAGGCTTCTTTTAAAAATGAAAAACGTGTTTGTTCCTTCTTCACACAGGCAGAAATTAAAAAGGTGATGATACCATTTAAAGATACAAAGTGATATCTGAATAAAGATGTTGCTGGTATCTTAGGGAAGTTGAGGGTGCAGGATTGAGTTTTTGTTGTAACTCAACTAGATCTGATGATAATCACAGTGGGAGGTCGTGAGCATAGTGGGTGGGGGAGATTGGAGGAGTCTGTTATTATTAGAGTTTTACATGCATCGACAAGCAATCTTCATGTCATAAATATCATTTAATACATATTACCCAAGGCGGAGCTGTCAACCAACATGCCTAAAAATCAATAAAAAAAAAAACATTGTTTTTTAAAAAAAAAACAAAAAACACTCAAATTTTTCTTAAATCAGCATCTCCACACGTATGACAGTGTATATTGAATTCTATCACAGGTACATTTATTCTATGAGTGATGGAATTGTATGTAATTTGTATGAATACCTCTCCTGTTGGTAATCACTATTCTCTTGTTGTAGAACCAGCTGGATGGCAAAATTATTGCTGGTAATACCTGAAAGTAAGTGTAATAAAAACATAGCTACAGACCATGCCAAAAGACTTGAAAAGAACTGGCAGAGATGAAAGCAACTAACTACTGGTCATGATCATGGTCATATTAACCACTAGGCACCCGTGGTCTGGTGCCTAGGGCAGCACCTTGCAGGGGGGAAGCACCAGGGAGCAGGGAAACAACTTTTTTTTTTTTTTAGTCTCCCATTTCCCGTTTAGACTTTCTAGTAAATCTAGTGTCTTTTTGAGGGGGTTGGGGGATTTTGGTATTGATCAGGTCTTGTATAGCGTTGTTATCCAGTTACAGTATGGCGGCATGGGTCAGGTCTGGTGTGGCGGTGTTATCCAGTCACAGTATGGTGGTATTGGTCAGGTCTGGTGTGGCGGTGGTAAATGTGACGCCTGAAGCTATTACCTACCAATTTACTAATCCTGTGATGAGAATATGCAGATGGCTCTAATCATTCATTCATTGTGGAAATTTGTTTATGTTTCTACATGTAGAGAAATGCATGTGACCAAAACAACACTCCAATTTCATTCTCAGTAGTCATGTGCTGTTACCAAGATTATTGACCATATGCCTATTGGTTACCGCATTAGGGTCTGGTTTCGGCTGCATGTGGTGATGTACAGTAAATGTGGGAATGCGGCCGGGTAAAGGTCCATTTACACAGAAAGATTATCTGACAAATTATCTGCCAGTGCCTAGGGCAGCAGCAGCTATTAATACGGCCTTGGTCATGATGACTGCCATCCTATTCAAATCTCATTTAAACCAAACCATAGAATAAAATCAAGTGACTTACAAAAAGAATGGCAAGCAAAATCTAGGGTGAAATGCATAGCAAGGACAGCTTAAAACAAGTTTTTAGAGGCAAGGCTGAAGTCATATAAAGCTAAATGAAAGCTCCTTATCAATGAGAAGCAAATATGGACCAAGCTGAAGCTTGCAAAAGTTCATAAGGAGTGGACCACGAAGGAATGGAGTACGGTCATTTTCTCTGATGAATCAGCTTTGCTCAACACTAGGTTGTGTAATAGTTAGACAAACATCTGGAGAGGCTTATAAGCTACAGCGACTCACACCCAGTGTCAAATTTGGTGCAGGAACAGTGATGATGAGGGGGTGTTTCAGGAAGGCAGGAATTCTGCAGATTTGTCTTTGTGCGGGAAACATGAATCAAGCCATGTACAAAGTTATCTGGAAGAAAACTTGCTTGCTTCTGTTCTGACAATATTCTCGACTCAGCAGGACAATGCTCCATATCACACAGCCAGGTCAATCAAGGCCAGACCAGTCTCCAGACCAGAACCCCATTGAAAACCTCTGGAAGCCATCAAACAAAGCCCAGCTGCTTCAATTACTGTACCAACAGTGGCATAAAGTTACCTGACAGATTCAAAAATGTTCCAAAATACTATGGGGGACAGGGAAGAAAAAGAGCGCTGCACCTCACACCTATGGCTGATACTAGTGCCCCTAGGCTAAATAAAAAACACATCAGAATTTTGTGTATGAATTGATCAAGCCATACTGCCCCATGTACCATCGTGCAGGTATCTGATACACATGGGTCCCTACACTAAGTCCACACCGTGCCAGT
The DNA here is from genome assembly GCF_027789765.1 of Dendropsophus ebraccatus. NCBI lineage: Eukaryota > Metazoa > Chordata > Amphibia > Anura > Hylidae > Dendropsophus > Dendropsophus ebraccatus. Next base: position 116,045,538 of record NC_091455.1, on the reverse strand, counting down.
CAGTGGACACCAACCCCGCAGGCGTGCACAGTCAGGGAACGGGGGCCATGGGAAGGCCCTGCGACCCCCATGCCACAGGACCAGACCCAAAAACACCACACCAGAACCCAGCCAGCACCGCCGGCGGAGAAGGTCGCCCCCAAACAGCACAAGTCTGGATGAGGTATTGCGCTCACCATAGCTGCTACAGACAGAATGGGAAAAGACAGGAGGGATTAAAACCATGTGCACTCAGGTGTCTCCTGCTAATTGCGGTCATGTGGGTCTCACCAGGAGGAGTGCAAAACACGGAGAAAAGAGAGAAACAAAATGCGGTTCAGGGAAGAAAAAGAGCGCTGCACCTCACACCTATGGCTGATACTAGTGCCCCTAGGCTAAATAAAAAACACATCAGAATTTTGTGTATGAATTGATCAAGCCACACTGCCCCATGTACCATCGTGCAGGTATCTGATACACATGGGTCCCTACACTAAGTCCACACCGTGCCAGTCAGTGGCCACGAACCCCGCAGGCGTGCACAGTCAGGGAACGGGGGCCATGGGACGGCCCTGCGACCCCCATGCCACAGGACCAGACCCAAAAACACCACACCAGAACCCGGCCAGCACCGCCGGCGGAGAAGGTCGCCCCCAAACAGCACAAGTCTGGTGAGCGCAATACCTCATCCAGACTTGTGCTGTTTGGGGGCGACCTTCTCCGCCGGCGGTGCTGGCCGGGTTCTGGTGTGGTGTTTTTGGGTCTGGTCCTGTGGCATGGGGGTCGCAGGGCCGTCCCATGGCCCCCGTTCCCTGACTGTGCACGCCTGCGGGGTTGGTGGCCACTGACTGGCACGGTGTGGACTTAGTGTAGGGACCCACGTGTATCAGATACCTGCACGATGGTACATGGGGCAGTATGGCTTGATCAATTCATACACAAAATTCTGATGTGTTTTTTTATTTAGCCTAGGGGCACCAGTATCAGCCATAGGTGTGAGGTGCAGCGCTCTTTTTCTTCCCTGAACCGCATACTATGGGGGACATTTATTATCAGGCTAAAATGCCTTTCCATTGTGCAGATGGGCCAGATGCTCGTAAATATATTTACAAAAGCTGGTTTTGCAAATATTTTATTTGCATCGGGTCCCTCTGCGCCACTTGCCCCAGAGAGGCAGGAGGGAAGGGGACAGAATAGGAGGGGGGTGTCACTGCACACAGAGGGGGTGCAGCCTTTGTGTGCATCGCATTTAACATTTTTCCGCTGGAAAATGTCATTGAAACCTACATAAATCCTCAAAGCCTCGGCACTACGGAGACAGTTTTAAGCCTGACACAAAAAATGCAGGGCTTGGGAATTTGGGAGAAATGTTGTCAGTAGTTGTATGGAATAAGAAACATACTCAGTTTAGAACCATATACCTAAAATGTAAAACTAGAAAAACTGATTTGATAGAAAATAGAGATAGATAGGAGATAGATAGATAGATAGATAGATAGATAGATAGATAGATAGATAGATAGACAGATTGATAGATAGGAGATAGATAGATAGATTGTCTTATGTCGTTATACTCGCCACAGAGTTAGACTTTGACTTACAGGGGCCACTCTGGTGTTTCCCTATTTAGGTCCCAAAGCTCGCAACAGAGTGAGGACCTGAGGGACTACGTATCAGGGTGGTTTGGTGCTCTCCCCACTATGAGGCACCCCTTGGCAGTGGGCTTCCTTCTCTGGAGAGAGGGATATCTGGCTATTCCCGTCTTTTGAGACTCGTAACTGAGGCTTCACGGACCCCTTTTTTGCATATTTAAATTTTGTATGGGACAATCAATGGAGACTCGTAAATGAGTACTCCATTGGAATTTTTCACTGTTCTCCCTGAGTTCAGTGATTGTTGTGTTTTGTTGGTCTATTTATCATTGCCCCAGTAGCCAGAATCCTGCTCCACACTGACGAGGGGCAAATACCCCGAAACTGCAGTCTGTGGATGGATGCCTAGCCTTGGTAACCCTTGTCCTATGTTGTTATACTTGCCACAGAGTTAGACTTTGACTTACAGGGGCCACTCTGGTGTTTCCCTATTTAGGTCCCAAAGCTCGCAACAGAGTGAGGACCTGAGGGACCACGTATCAGGGTGGTTTGGTTCTCTCCCCACTAGGAGGCACCCCTTGGCAGTGGGCTTCCTTCTCTGGAGAGAGGGATATCTGGCTATTCCCGTGTTTTGAGACTCGTAACTGAGGCTTCACGGACCCCTTTTTTGCATATTTAAAATTTGTATGGGACAATCAATGGAGACTCGTAAATGAGTACTCCATTGGGATTTTTCACTGTTCTCCCTGAGTTCAGTGATTGTTGTGTTTTGTTGGTCTATTTATCATTGCCCCAGTAGCCAGAATCCTGCTCCACACTAATGAGGGGCAAATACCCCGAAACTTCAGTCTGTGGATGGATGCCTAGCCTTGGTAACCCTTGTCTTATGTCGTTATACTCACCACAGAGTTAGACTTTGACTTACAGGGGCCACCCTGGTGTTTCCCTATTTAGGTCCCAAAGCTCACAACAGAGTGAGGACCTGAGGGACTACGTATCAGGGTGGTTTGGTGCTCTCCCCACTAGAAGGCACCCCTTGGCAGCGGGCTTCCTTCTCTGGAGAGAGGGATATCTGGCTATTCCCGTGTTTTGAGACTCGTAACTGAGGCTTCACGGACCCCTTTTTTGCATATTTAAATTTTGTATGGGACAATCAATGGAGACTCGTAAATAAGTACTCCATTGGAATTTTTCACTGTTCTCCCTGAGTTCAGTGATTGTTGTGTTTTGTTGGTCTATTTATCATTGCCCCAGTAGCCAGAATCCTGCGCCACACTGACGAGGGGCAAATACCCCGAAACTGCAGTCTGTGGATGGATGCCTAGCCTTGGTAACCCTTGTCTTATGTTGTTATACTCGCCACAGAGTTAGACTTTGACTTACAGGGGCCACTCTGGTGTTTCCCTATTTAGGTCCCAAAGCTCACAACAGAGTGAGGACCTGAGGGACTACGTATCAGGGTGGTTTGGTGCTCTCCCCACTAGGAGGCACCCCTTGGCAGTGGGCTTCCTTTTCTGGAGAGAGGGATATCTGGCTATTCCCGTGTTTTGAGACTCGTAACTGAGGCTTCACTGACCCCTTTTTTGCATATTTAAATTTTGTATGGGACAATCAATGGAGACTCGTAAATGAGTACTCCATTGGAATTTTTCACTGTTCTCCCTGAGTTCAGTGATTGTTGTGTTTTGTTGGTCTATTTATCATTCTATCTGGCTATTCCCGTGTTTTGAGACTCGTAACTGAGGCTTCACGGACCCCTTTTTTGCATAGATAGATAGATAGATAGATAATGTGTGGACACAACGATTAAATTAGTCAAAATTCCTTGCATTTGTTTATATCTTATAGCACACTCCTCTACAAATATTAAATGCAATAAATGAAAGACTACATACAAAGATATGGGTTTATATAGGGAGTAAATCCAGCAGATAGGTGCTGCATTACTGCTTCACTTGATGTGCAATAAATCTGAAATGGAGTTTTCATATCTGTAAATGAACATATCTGGTCACTACAATGAACCTGCTATGATGGAAGAATTTCAAAACCCTGAATGCTCTGGGCATACAGCCTACACTTCTTACACTATCACCATTCAAATGCTAATTTTCCACAGGAGGTTTTAGAAAATGTTCAAGTCATATTCAATAGTCGGAATAAAAAGCAGTGTCTGGTGGTCATTGGTATATACTAAGCAAATATACACACTGTTTGAATCTACTCCCCCACCACATCTTAATCCTTATCTTTATCTTACTGTGTGGTTTCTATATCACGTTGCACAGAGATGGCCCCAGTTGGATATGGTAAAACTACACAAAGCAGAGAGTGTATTCCAGCACTAGTGGTCTTCTTTTAAAATTCCAAATGTATGCAGTCCATTTAAAACATGTCGCTAAAGCATTCAGCTAAACATTAGCTCCTCGTGAAACACTCTTCCTCATGACCTAGACACATGCCACACTAGACTACCTTAGTAGTCACCTTGTGTGCTGGCAAACTGAAGAACATCATCATACATCTCATAGTTCAAATAGACTGAAACTATATGATTACAACTGCTTACAGATACTTAGAAGTCACAGCCTTCTTCAAACCCAATAAAAATGTCTATAGTTTAGCTTATACTTTAAGAATACATCAGAAACATACAATGTCTCGACCTTGCCAGACATATACGGCATTTGCACTGTTCTTCTCTTTTATCAGCCATAATCACAGCCTGCGCTTCATAGGCATCCAAACACCTCAACTGTTTGGCCCCAATTTGGCACGTAAGTACATTGAGTGTCCATGAAGGCTTTTACTGTAATAATTATATGCAATGTTATTTTCTGCTAATGCCAAATAGCAAAAGTGTCTATAACAGTCAAAAATGTGGGCACCTACAGTAACTACCAATACAGGCATGCCTATGTTCTAATTCTTAATTGTAAGTTTGAACGCATACTGCCATCCAGATCATTTGTAATTCAGGCTCAGAACAGTCATATTGTGCAAGAAATTGCTTATAATGTACTGGTAACTGTACATCCATTAGAAATATGAAGTCTAAGTGATTTGCATAGTCATACAATTGACATCAATGATTATGAAGAGCTGGTTGATATAATGAAGCAGTAATCAGACCCACACAGTCTCAGAAGAGTCAATAGATGTATTTAGTGTCTTAGAAACATTGCACTTAGCCTGCCATCTGATAAATACAAAAAGGTGCAATTTACAGATTTTTAAAGGTCTGGTACTCACTAACTAATGATACTCCAGGGAACAAATCAAAGGGGATCCAGTGGGAGGGAACTGGGGGGAACTGAATAGACAAAAAGAAATATTCGGAAAAGCATTTGATTGCACAAACTGGTCTTCTAAACATTTCATCCATTAAGACACACATTTGGTATTTTGCCGTTCAATAATTTTCATTAAGGTTTTAGAAGAATCATATCCATATACAGATTGTATATCAGGTACTTCTATACAACAAACATAGCAGATGTGTTGCATAAAACTGGGTGTAACATGTCCTTTATGGACAACAAACATATGAAACAATCAAGTTGTCTTCCAAGAATAAAACACACAAAGAGAAATTATTGTCATGATGACATACCGTATTTTTCGCTTTATAGGACGCACCTTTTGATAAGACGCACCCCTGATTTTAGGGGAGAAAAATAGAAAAAAAAATATTTTGCTCATTGTCACAGTTTGGAGATAGCATATAGTGCCCACATAGTAGCCAATCCCCCATAAAGTGCCCCACATAGTAGCCAGTGCCCCCCATAGTAGCCAATCCCCTCATAGTAGCCAATCCCCCCATAGTAGCCAGTGCCCCTCATAGTAGCCAGTGCCCCTCATAGTAGCCAGTGCCCCTCATAGTAGCCAATCCCCCCATAGTAGCCAATCCCCCCATAGTAGCCAGTGGCCCCCATAGTAGCCAGTGACCCCCATAGTAGCCAGTGACCCCCATAGTAGACAGTGACCCCCATAGTAGCCAGTGACCCCATAGTAGCCAGTGACCCCCTTAGTACCCTGTGCCCCCCATAGCAGCCATTTCCCCCCCTAAAACAACAAACCAGTAACTCACCTGTCCGGCGGCCCCAGCAGCTCCTGTCTCCCGTCGGCCGTGCGCACTTCCGACATCCTGCGGGCACAGGCAGCGGGGTACAGAGACGCTGTCTGTGCCGGAAGTGTCCTGCAACCTCTATCATGAATGATAGAGGCTGCAGAACACATCCAGGACACAGGCAGTCTCTGTACCCCGCTGCCTGTGCCCGGAGGATGTCAGAAGTGCGCACGGCCGACGGGAGACAGGAGCTGCTGGGGCCGCCGGACAGGTGAGTTCCGGGACCACCTCCGCCCGCTCGCTCAGCTGACAGCCGATCAGGAGCCCAGGAAAGTGCTGCTCATTGCACTTTCCCGGGCTTCTGATCAGCTCAGCTGAGCGGCGATGGAGGGGCAGGCTGGGCGGGCGGAGGGGATCGCTCAGAGCCGCTCACTATGCATATGCATAGTGAGAGGCAATACAGGGGGCGGGCGGGATGGCTTCCATGCGGTGCTCAGCACTGCTTGGGAGCCGTCTTCGCTTTATAAGACGCACTTAGATTTTCCTCCCACTTTGGGAGGAAAAAAAGTGCGTCTTATAAAGCGAAAAATACGGTACATATGTTATCCTCTACCTATGCCTCAAGAATATAAATTTGAGCTGTTAAGTGTCATGTGAGTAGGTTCAGTGATAAATCAGGTATGAATGGATGTTATTCTGGTATCTGACTATATACAATAAGAGGTTTACATAATAGGGGAGATTTATCAAACATGGTGTAAAGTGAAACTGGCTCAGTTGCCCCTAGCAACCAATTAGATTCCACCTTTCATTTTCCAAAGAGTCTGTGAGGAATGAAAGGTGGAATTTGATTGGTTGCTAGGGGCAACTGAGCCAGTTCAACTTTACACCAGTTTGATAAATCTTCCCCAATATTTTTTGTTTACAATTCTTTACAGAAAGTTGAGGCTTTCTAGCTACACCAGAAATTTCTCTGAATATCCGGATCGCCAGGCAATGACCTTTTCATAATGGTAAGTATTATTCAAATAATCTATAAGTTCTTGTATGTCAGGAATAATAGGTATTTTCTGATATCTAGCCAATACCACCTTAGTATGTATGTAAAATAAACCGATTATTTTCCTTTGTTTGACAGGAAAGTGATTAATGTCGAGGAACAATAAAGCTCGACTGTGTTTTAACGATGATTGTATCACTGTATTGAGTAGTTTTAAACACTGTCCCCAAAAGATTGTAATTTTTGGGCATAAAACATGGAATAGATCACCCTTGCCCCCACAATTGCGCCAACATAAGTCTTATGAACCTTCATATAGGACCATTCTATATCTGAAAATTGTAACTGTAGGTCTGATTCCCATCTCTTTATAGCACTTGTTTTGGTGAAGATTCAGAGTTTTCATTCAGATTCCTGTAAAGATATCTAAGGCTTTTGTTGAGAATCCATATATAAAAAGATATACTTGTCAGCTTTAACATTAGGAGGTGTAAGGTTTGCTAGGAATTCTCTGATTTGTAAGTACTTATAAAATTCTGTACGCTCGACACCAAACTTATTTTGTGGTGATTGGAAAGAGATTAATGTAGCTTTGTCATATAATTGTGCTATCTTTTATTTGGTATTTTTTACATGTACTGTTGTAAAATATCTAAATCTATATACTTGAGTTATCTTTTACCCCTTTTTTCCCCCTAAATACAAATATAAATGAGGATAGTACTGAAATGGATTTTATGAATAAGGGGTTAACTTTAGCCAGGCCTTTTTGCTGGAAAAAATGACAGGCTATTCTGCTACTGTTACCCTCAGCAATCATCTGTGATCTGTGGAGGATGTACAATAAATTGCGCTGTGGCGTCGCTTAATAGAAAATATTATTATTGTTTGGCAAGGACCTACTGAAAACCTGGAAAATTGTTTTACAGTATGTGCAACTAAATTGAATGTGAGACTGACAAGTAGGCATAGTCGAACTGAGGTTGACTTTATTGATGTTCGGGGATGGTTCACGACTGATATTTTTTGTAAAAAGACAGCAGTGAATTTTTATCTCATGGCTGACTCCTCAAACCCTCCCCATGTAATTAAGTCTATTCTCCGGAGACCTGACGAATTCGCTTAAGTGATGAATAATTTGACCATCGGGCAAATGTACTTATTATGAGGTTAGAAAACAGAGGGTATGATAAGAGGAAATTGGTGGACAAATATGCAAGGACAAGGCAATCACTCTTGACTACGGGTACAAATATGACAGGGAAGAGTAATGACATCAGGTTTATTTTAATGTTGCAACAAGCAGTGGTGTGTCATGATGAAAATTATGGAAAGGCATTGGCCTATCCTGAGAACTGATCATAAGTTATGCAATATCCTTGGAGATAGACCAGCAGTGACTCCTAAACATTCAAAAAATATACAGACAAGAGTCACTAAATACCTCCTATGAATAATTTGATCCATATTTGTTTGGATCACAATGCACAAAATGGAGAAGCTTTCTGTGCAGTAAGTGTGGAGTGTGTAGTACAATGGAAAAAATGTCTATTTTTGACAGCTCAGATTGTGTGAAAACTAGGGATTAACGAACTTTTGAAAAGTTCGGTTCGGTTCGATTCGGCGAACCGAACCTAAAACGAACCTTGCAATAACGGCAGAATAAATGCAGCTACAATAGTAGGAGTCTGATAGAGTATAGTTTCATTTAGTTGCAGTTGCTATTACAATGAAAAAAGTGGAAAAAATCAAAGTGCAAAAATAGTGAAAAAAAATTAGCCAAGATGTAAGTGATTTCACGGGACATAGGTCACAAAGTTCCTTGGACCCAGTAGGGTGGAAAACAGACATTTGACAGTGGAACCAGCAGCAGTAATAGTACTGTATTGGACCCAGTGTGGAGGAGGGGGAGGAGGAGGCAGTAGCACTTGATTGCAAACAACCCAGTATGGTTAAAAAGAGACTATTTGAGGAGGAGGCAGTACCTGATTGCAGTCAGGCCAGTATTATTGAGAACAGACTAGTCATGGAGCAGGCGGATGGTCAGCCTTGGAGTGGTGGCCTGGGATTCCTCGCTGATGATGTTTGTTACCGCACTTTCCAGAATATGGGACGAGTGGGATGATGTCCTTAATGCCTGCTCAAAGAGTCGCGTCCTCAAAAGGGATCAACAATTGGCACGACATGTTCAAAGAAACCTGTGCACTATTAGGTTTATCACATGTGCCATACAAAGTGTATGACTCCCTGCTGCACTGCAGAGACAATGTTCCTCCCATTGTCGGCTACAACACTTCCCACCGTTAGTTGACCTGGGGTCAGCCATTCATTTATCTCCTTCTCCTCCCTGATGGTCCGGAGAAGCTCCTGCCCACTGTGGCTTCGTTCACCCAGGCTCACAAAATGGAGGACAGCCTGACATCGTTGCTAAGACACCGGGGCAGGTTGGACTGCAGTCAAAGCGGTGGATGGTTGCAAGCTGGTGGAGGCAGAACTTGTGCAGAACTGGCCCCCTAAAGCATCGGGGAGGTGACAGTGGCAAGAATGGGATAACTTTCTGGTGGTCTTCTGGGGGAATGTTGACCCATTGGGCAGACATGTACTGCCCTTGCCCATAGAGGACCAGACATCAGCACTGGGGTGCACGGTCTTGGACACCAAGATACCCAATGAATCACCAACATTTTTCTACACAACTGTGCAGTGATTGGACTTTTTTTTATTAACTTTTTGTTATTGCAGCTAAACGGGGTTCTTCTATTTTTTTAACCTGATTTTTAAATATATGAACTGATTTTACCTTAATAAATTCGATAAGTTTGAACATTGAAGTTGCTTTCATGTGTCTTGGTTAATACACACAGACAGCTGTCACATTACATTTTTAATTAGGCAGCACCCAGGTATATCTGAGGAGACTAATTTAAGGTCTCACCCTAACAGGGGTGACGTCACACATCTTGATATTCACAGAAAACCAGGATACAAGGGATTATAGGAGTAATAATCCCTTGTATCCTGGTGTATTCTGTGAAAAAAGTAACATTTTTCGTCGCTGTTGTTATTTTTAAGTTTCGTAACGAACTTTCTTAAAGTTTGGTTCGGTACCCAACCAAACTTTTTGCAAAGTTCGTAACGAATCTGGTTCGTAACAGTTCGGTTCGCTCATCCCTAGTGAAAACATATAAGACACATTTTATGAATTGTAGTATGGCGGGTGTGGTCTGTTATGTGCCTTGTCCTTGCAAATATGCAGGCATGACAACGAAAGCTCTCAAAATGTGCATAATGGAACATATCTGTGATATAAAGAAGGCAGGAAGAGATTGGTGTGAAGGGGTTGGCTTCAGAATAAACTCCTTGTAAGAGACTCATCAAAGTAACTGGAGATTAAATATGAGGTATCAACAGGATATAACCTGGGAACTGCTTCAGCCTCTGTTCTCCCTGTAGTGGAGGCCTGAACAGATTATCAGTGGGGGAAGCTAGATGTCGGCTCAGTCGTGTTATCTTGGAAAACCTCTTTAAAATTAGGAGAATAATCTGTACAAAACCTGCATCTTAAAATAAGAGATTAGAGGAAAGCACTATGTTCAGGAGGGTAAGGGTCCTATTAAACAAGGTGATTTTTAACGACCAACCCCTAGATGACCCTGGGCATACCCGTACATCCTGGGCCGCCTAGGGGACTTCAGAGCGGTGCTGCACGGGGGTCCCGAAGCCGAAAGCAATAGAGTGCCTATCTCATTGATCTATGCAATATTACTATACTGCATAAAACTCAATGAGAGATAAGTGTACTTATACTAGAAGTCCCCCATGGGGGCTTCTAGTATAAGGCTATGTTCACACTGCGTATGTTTCCCGCCGTAGTGCGAACCGCAAATATACGTACGTAGTTTTGAGGTTGATGCGTTCGCTTGAAAGTATACGATATACGCCCGCACAATGCACACTACATATGAGCTTACGGCCGGATCGTATACGGCACCGTGAAAAATGAACAAGACCATTGTTTGAGGACGGAAATGTTGAAACTCACGGCCGTGGATTTCCATGCGGTCCTGTACGAAGTACTTATTTCAGCCAAATTGAACTTGATTTTTCTATCCCAAAGGTTCTGTGTGGTTAACGGGGCTGGGCGAAGATTTCCAAGTAAATGACCTGCCTCAGATCACTTTGAAACAAGCTAGGGAAGCATAACTGTACTACTGGCGTATGTTCGCGGTTCGTACGCATCCGGCCGCATGTCGATTTTTCCCACGCCCGTAGTTTCAGCCGCACATGTACGGCGGCGTATGAAATGCGGCCGGACTCATACGCAGTGTGAACATAGCCTAAGTGTAAAAAAAAAAAAAAAGTGTTGTTATTAATAAAAAGCCCCCTCCCCTAATAAAAGTTTGAATCACCCCCCTTTTCCCATGTTATAAATATAAATAAATAAACTTGTTTGGTATCGCCACGTGCATAATCGCCCAAAATCTTAATTTATTTAATTCCTGATCTCTCATGGTAAATGACGTAAGCGCAAAAAAATCCTAAAGTGCAAAATTGCGCATTTTTGGTCGCATCAAATCCAGAAAAATTGTAATAAAAAGCGATCAAAAAGTCGCATATGCGAACTCAAGGTACCGATAGAAAGAACATATAATGGAGCAAAAAATGACACTTCACACAGGCCCATAGACCAAAGGATAAAAGCGCCATAAGCCTGGGAATAGAGCGATTTTAAGAAACATATACAGTATTTGTTAACAATGGTTTGAATTTTTTAAAAGCCATCAAATAAAATAAAATAAAAGTTATACATGTTACATATCGTTGTAATAGTAACGACTTGAGGAACATATATAACCAGACAGTTTTACCCCAGGGCGAACGGCGTTAAAAAAAAAACACAAATATATATATATTTTTTTTTGCTTTTGCAGTGTACTTTATAAAAAAATTCAACTTGTCATTGCAAAGTACAATTAGTGGCGCAAAAAATACGGGCTCATGTGGGTTTCTAGGTGAAAAAATGCAAGTGCTATGGCCTTTTAAGCACAAGGAGGGAAAAACAAAAACGCAAAAATTTAAATTGGCCCGGTCCTCTAAGGGTTGACGATAAATAATTGCAAACAAGGTCATTTATTGCTATCCTGAAATCTATCACCATATTACACAGTCGTTAGTAACACTCGTTACTACAATTAACAAGGGTTGATTAGGTTCAGATCTAAATGAACGATCAACAACACAGGATCGTTGCCTGAAATTAAAGGGAACAATTATCGTTTGAATTTGAATGATATAATGATTTTTACACACGGTAATAGGGCCGTGTAACAGGGCCCTAAGGCAACTAGGATTGAATTGAGATCTAAAGAAAGTGCGCTCATTTGGTTGGGTTGTACATAGGGCACAACACTGATTGAAGGCTCAAATAGAGAAACCCAGGCAATATGAGGGTCACAAAGAGCTGCAGCCAATGGTCTTTATCCAGTTTGGAAAAAATCCTCTGGTGTAAACAAGAAGCATTAAAGTTCTTACCTGAGGAAGAAGTCATTCCAACGTTAAAACCAATGTGTTTGTTTTACGGTGCTGGTTTTAAAAGAGAGTATTTTACTTGTGAGCAGCGTGTGCATGAAACGGCCAGTTTTTCTTTGTTAATGCTTTAAATCTGCAGCCTATTTACAGCATAAACTGATATGCTGTAGATTTTAATTTCTTAAACTCTTACTCATTTTACTGCCACTGTAAAACGCTGTTTATGTTTTGCATTATAATCTGTTGTGGCAGTGTAAACACCCTTATTAAAGATAGCCGACAGCAACTCCTCATTAGCTAAGGTCAAAAACCACTTTGCTTAATGGTATGGTGTCACTTTCAGGTTTTTAATTGCAATTATAGAAAACAAAGCCATGAATGGATTTGAAAACATGAGAAATCTCCAGTCTTTCCTTTATGACATGTCCTTCATTTAAAATCTGGCAGCTAGAACGGAGAGGAACAGGTAAGTATACTGCACTGTTTTGTCCCCCAGGGCCCTGGCAGCAGCAGAGTTTTGTAGTTTAGGCTGGAAGGCACCTTAAGGGTAGCTTCACACATACCGTATCGCTGCAGATTTGATGGTGCGGATCAGCAGATCAGCAGCAGATTTGATCTAAATAACTGAACACAGCATCAAATCTGCGGATCTGCTGTGGATCCTTTATGTGTGAACGCACCCTTAAAGGGTTTTCTGGGCAAAACAAATTGATGGGCTATTCACAGCATATGTAATCAATCAGTGATCATTAGGTGAAGGGGCATTTAAGCAGTTGACTCCCTTAAAAAAACAGGCCTGGTCACTACACGGTGCTTCTGTACCTGTTCACTGTGTAGTGCAGACAATGAATAACTGATTGCAGGTGTGCTGGGTGTTGACACCCCACCAATCAGTGATTGAAGATCTATTCTATGGATAAGTCGTCAATTTTTTGCCTTGAAAACCCCTTTAAGCCATAGGATAAAGCTGCCCCAGACTCAGTGAAGAAGCAATCCGGCAAGCATCTCTGTGGCTGACCTTCTGAGGTGCATCCATGGGAGAGGAGTGCTTTTTTCCATTTTCAAATGTTTGACGTTATAAAAATGGTTGAAAGAGTGAAGAGGAGGCATTTATGAAGTTTTTGTACTAGGTCCACCATTGTGTTAATGGTCATGCACCATAGTCATATTACTTTTATGCAACATTGTTTTTTGCAGTTTTTACCCTTTACAGGCCATGCTCTACAACACTCAGTACTTCATTTGACTAATGAGCAGTCAGGCACTGTCAAATTACCAAAAACATCAGTTGTCACCTGTCTGCAGTAAAATGTCCTATGTATAGGCAGGCTTTAATGTACTGCCTGATATGTTTAGTGTGTTAAGTATTGTGCGGGGGAAATAGATTGTCTGAAATTACAGAGCTTAGGCAGTAATAGTAAGCTTGCTAAAAGCATCTAGTTTCGTTCACATAATTCTTTAATATTGTATATTTTTTCTCTTTACAGTCTCAAGACTAGTAATTTGTGAGTGCCACTGAGTCAATATTTTGTACTGTACATTGTCCTCCAGAGTCTTTTACCAGAGGGATCTCAGAGTCAGACTCCTTTCACTGGCTTTCTCTGGAGCAATCTACGTCCATATACAATATCATATTTTGTGGGTAATACAGACAAGTCATCAAAAATACCTATTGTGTGTGTTCGGCCAGATTCCCAGGTAAGTTTTAGTTAAACCATTGATTTGTTCTTCTGTGCCGCATATGTTTTCTCTGTATCAGTGTCATGGTTATTTAGTTCTGCTTGCGCAGAGGTGATTGACTACTTGAAATATAAATATAGGCTGCGTTCAGAAATTCTAGTGTAGAGCATTTGTCTGGAGGAGAAAGGTTGAAACCAAGGACCCCCTCCTGTTTTGCACCTGAGTTTTCTTGGCATGATAGAGCCATAAATGTCTCAGAGGAGCAGTGTGACACTGACCTACATATATCAGAAATGACATTTATTACTACCTTAACAAAAGGGGCAACTCGTAGCCTAATAATGCCTAGGTTGCTTATACATAGCCAAATGAACACACTGGAAACAAATATCATCTTCTGTGCCCTGACTGATTTGCAAAAATCGGACTGTGACCCAAATTTCGACTTACTGTACATAGTATTAGTTACAAAAAAAATAAAATAAAATACACTATGAATTGAATTATCAAATTACCATCACACTATATTAAATGAAGCAGTCATTATTCATTCCAGGAAAGCCTTTATTCCAGTGTTGTAAGGGCAATATATTATGTTAATTAATGGTAAATTAAGCAATAAATCATTAGAAACCTATTCAGATACCGGCTAACAGCTCTCTAGCCCAACAATGGCTAAATTATCCAGCACAGCTTTATTCCCCGGGTGTCTCTACTTTATTATTATAGGTGGACTCAGCATGGGTCCTTCAGATACATCATTATTACAACCAAATTCATTCATGTATGTGCGATAGAATAAGATTTTCAGGGAATATCATTTTTACTTTTACACATTAATGGTATTATGTAAAAGTGGCATCTGTGGCTGGAAGAATGAGCATACAGATTTATAAGGGGATATAGTATAGTACTTTGTAAGCAATTCCCATTAGAGCACATTTTTACCAGATAATTTAGATGCTTTTAATGCCATCTGCAGTATCCATGCTTTCATGGGGTTTAGTCTGCTGTGTAGGTGAAAATTGCCTTTTACTTCAGACTTTCAAAGATGACATTACAATCGCTGGCATTAATGCAAAAAAGTACCTAACCCTGCCTCTACATATAATCTGCCCTTGATTTAAAGGGATTATTGTGCGCTTCAAAAACATGGCCACTTTTGCCCCGCTCTTGTCTCCAGTTCAGGTGCGGTTTGCAATTAAGCTCCATTTACTTCAATAGAGTTACAGTTGGGTGAGTTACAAACCCCACCCAAACTGGAGACAAGAGAGGGGAAAAAATGGCCATGTTTTTGTAGTGCTGGATAACCCCTTTAAAGGAGAAGTCAGGCAATTGTAAAAATTATCTCTTCTTGTTGCTGGAACATCACAGCCCTGCTTGATGGAGTGCTTGTTTAGCCAATCAGTGACTTGGGCGGGAGTGTGCAATCCATCATCCGGGTCAGGTGTTCTCCCCTGAATCGTGACATCAGAACTCAGGGAAAAATGCCTTTCGACAGGGGTTTCGGGTCCTGTGACCTGGCGCTTCAGGAGCACTTGGAGAGACAAATAATGGTTGTTTATTATGTTCCACCCTGCCAGCTAAGAAATATTTTCAATTGCCTGAACTTTTCCTTTAAAGTACTGGTGGTAACGCTTTATTATATTAGTATGTACTAATACCACCACTACTACAGACTGGTATGTGCTGATGTTTTCACATAGGAGTGTAAGAGTGGAAATCTATACTCTGTGTTACAGAATATGAACTGCACTTATACTGACTGATTAGTTATTTGCAAAACTTCTCAGGTATTTGTTTTTGCACTGTACATTTACACTGTTTATGCTGTCTGTGAAATGTCTTTACTTTGCAGGTTACCCAGATGGCGGGTCATGGTACTTTGCAGCATTGTTAGGTAACAGACAAGGATGGTTTAATCATTTAATGGACAAGCATGGTTCAATTATTAAATGTGCAAGGAATCTATAGTAACACCCTCCCTGATGCGGCCAAGCTCGTCGGTCTATGTTCTCATAGAGATGTGGTGTCCCACTAGGGGTGTTTCAGTTATATACACCCTTTGCAAAAGTCTGTACTTATTGTATTCTTATTGTGATGAAATTAGTAATAAAAATCACCACTAGATGTCGCTATATTATGTATACATATATGGAAGCTGCACAGCTGAAGGATTGCAAAGTGTTATTGTTTTTGTGTGTGACCAGAATCTGTAGACCAGTAGGAGTTCTGCTTTCTTCTTTCTTATAATCTCCCTCCTTTCTTCTTCTGTTGCACTCTTTCGCCCACTCACCGTGCACCATACACACTGGGGAGGAAGTGAGTTACACAGGAGACAGGAAGAGCAGTTCAGTCTTAGTCAGTACCCCGCATGGAAAGGACGCAAGACAGCACACTGCTACCAACCTCTTCACTAATAATGCTCCATAGCACTATGCACTGTTAAACCCCCCTTTTAAGAGAGGACAAGCCAGAGACAACCTCAACCCACACCAAGGACTAGGAGAGTCACAGAGCGGGACAGTATCCGCAATAGAGCCACAGAGCCAGGAACTGATCCGGACAGAGAAAAGTAGGAACTCTGTCTCGCAGCGCGGGTGTCAGCAGGGAACCCTCAGCATTCCGCTCATCCCAGGTAACAAGGTCTGGGGCCTGTGTCACCCATTAGAAAGGTTCAGCCGACTCTAGCGGGCATAAGGTGGTGTCAAGTTAAATTCCGGGCCATGATTGACAAGGTCATGAGCCACTGACTCACAAACCTGCTAATCACTCTTGTGTCTGGAGGCAGCATTCTGCCTCCGGTCACAAGAGGCCACTCTCTCTCCCCAGCCGTCACTTATGCTCTAAGAGCTGGATGAAGGAGACGCTGCAGCTACAATTAGGTGAGTAAATTTTTTTTTTTAACATGAGGATGCTGACATGGGGAAGGGGAGGAGGTTACCTTCATTGGGGAGGGGGTTAATTACAACTGATTGTCTACATGAGGGAGGGGGGTGTAATTTACATGGGATTGCCTACATGGGAGGGGGGGGTAATTTACATGGATTGCCTACATGGCAGGGGGGGGTAATTTACATGGGATTGCCTACATGGGAGGGGGTAATTTATATCGGATTGCCTACATGGAGGGGGGGGGGTCATTTATATGGAATTGCCTACATTGGGGGGGGGGGGTGTAATTTGGTAAGTTACATGGGATTGCCTGCATGGGGAGACAATTTACATGGGATTGCCTACATGGGGGGGTATTTACATGCGATTGCCTACATTGGAGGGGAGGATTAACAAGCATGGGTTTAATATAACAAGGCTAACTACAAGGGGAAATGCCTACAGAAGGGGGCTAACTACCCAAGGAAATGACTACATAGGGGGAGGTAAACTTCCAGGGGGGTAAATTATAAGGGGATTCCTAACTACCAGGGACACTACCTATGGGAGAAATAGCTACTTGGGGGATACTACCTACTAGGGGGGGCACCTGCACAAGGAGGCCTAACTACTATACAGATGCACAGCGGGGTATGACTACTATATAGGGGCACAGAGGGGCCTAACTACTATATGGGGGTAGAGAAGGGTCTAACTACTTAATGAGGGACACAACGGTCTAACTACTATATGAATACAGAGGGGACTACTATTTGAGGGAAAAGATGGAGCAAATAGATGATGATGGGGCATGAGTGAGGAACCTAAACTGTTTGTCTGGCAGATCCTACTAAGAGAAGTCCTTTGGTGGCCCAGGCTTGATGGAGAAGAAGGGAAAAAAGTGAACAACTCCAATTGGAGAAGAAACCCCCTGTGATGCACTCAAAGAAGACGCCCCTGTGAGTTATTGGCTATAACTGCACTGTAATCACTTATGGTGTGGAGCTTATACATGCCAGTATATGGCCACTGGTGATATTGGACTGTGGATTACACTTTAAAGAAACAGTATAAGGCACACTATATATGCTTACGTGCAACATAGGTTCCTGGGTATTTAAGAGAAAGAATCAAAAACTAAAGCAAGATCGAAATGCCACAACCGTACCTTGTCTGTTGTATAGTCTGACCATGCATAATGCATGCTTGGCCTTAGTGGAATGGTATACACAGAGGCAAAAAAATTGAACACAGTTGAGGGACTGCACCACTGAAAACCATCTTACCTTAGTGTGCTTTTTTTGAACAGAGGGAGTCGAACCCGTGGAAATTAACTGTCAAATGTTGGCTCAGTATGAATATGCTGCAAAATGGATCTAAACCTACAATTTAGAGCAAAAGAAGAATACTGTCCAAAACTGCAAGGCTGCTGCCCCATGAAAATACATGTCCTCATGCAGTAGCAGCAACAGTAGAGACAGTACAATAGCTTGGATTTCAGTGTCTTCCACATCCTCCTACATCCTGGATCTGGTAGTGAGTGGTTATCCCACCATCAGTGCACTGAAGGAGACAATACGTGTCACAGATTTATCCCTAAATCTGTAAAGAGATATTTTCAGTCGTTCACAGTTACTTAGCCATTAAAGCATTCCTGCCATGTTTCAGTCTTCTAAGCTTCTGTGTGCAGACACACCTGCCAACGGATATTTAAGCTACCATTAAAACCTCCTAAACCTCTGTGAGTTCTGTGTATGAGCCTTATTGAGAAAAATAGGGCTTGTGCACAGAACAGGTGATAAGGACAGTCCCATGGAAACTCAAGCTTTAAGGCCCTATTCCACGGAACTTTTTAGAACGATTATCGTTCATAAAATCATTCAAACGACCGCTCGTAAACGATATTCGTTCTGTGGAATAGCTGTAAACGAGCGAACGACAACAGCAAAATCGTCGTTGAGTCGTTCACTATTTTTTTTCAACATGTCGAAAAAAAATCGTTGGTCTTTCAACAATAATTCGCTAATCTTTTCGTTGAATAAAAAATCTTTCAGTTGTTCTTGAAATGTCTACCTACATTTCCCCATGTTTTAAACGACCATGTAACAAAGTAACGACCGCAAAAAAATCGTTACACTACAGATATCATTCACGTTCCCACACGTATTATGTGTTATCGTTCGCTTAAAAAAATCGTTAAGTGCTCGTTAACGAGCGGTCGTTGGAGCGAGTCTATGAACGATAATCGTTCCGTGAAATAGGGCTATTAGTCAGCAGCTGAGTCTGCATCTGCACATGAAAGTTTAGAAGGCTGAACTGTGACAGATATGCTTTAGGTAAAACCATTAATTGGATTTCACTTTTAATTCTCAATTCTCCTTAGTACATATAAACACAGAATGCAAAAGGTTTTCCATTGCCTTGAATAGCTGTAAAATCCCAAACACACATACGTTTCAGTGTAGTTGTCCGTTATGTTACTCTATGATTGTGAGAAGTTGCAAGATGTCCTAAGTTCCTGTCACAGTGGCTCCATAGCAGATACAGCCATGGTGTCTTTATAAGTGCCAGCTGCAGTGGCCCCACAATCTCTTAACCAGTTAATTAGTCTAGCTGAGTTTATAATTGTCTGTTTTGCACAGAAACTACAATAGTTCTTCTTCTGTTGGGCTTTGTTTGGGAGACAGAGAGTGATAGCTCCTTAGACACCACTTAATTAAGTTTATTCCACAGCTGCGGCTCCCCTCCCCTCTCATTAGATGGATGATACTGTTGAAATGATTATCGCAGCTCTTTCTATTCATTTATAGAGTTAATATGATTACATTAATTGGGTGGCGAGTAAAGGACTTTCATAAAATGCTTAGGTATTAGAGTTTAGTTACATCAAGGTCAGGGTAAACTTTTTCGCATTGATTTTCTTAAGTCAAGAAGTGCATCCTAAAATGGTAAAAGCATTTTATCTGAATAGAAATTCTGAATAGAAAAATGCTGGATTCTGTCTAGTGACTAGCTGATATAGCAGACTTATTAATGCACAAAAAGCCAGGAGAAAAGATATTCTGTACAAATATGAACAAGGAGAGAAATCAGCTGCTGCACCTCACACCTATGGCTGGGAAGGGAGGCCACAGAATGGCCCTGCAACCCCACTGTCACAGGACCACGGTCGGGTTGCAGGGCCATCCCGCGGCCTCCCTTCTTCGCTTGCGCTCGCTTTGCGAGGTTGGCAATCACTGACCGACACAGTGTTGATTTAGTGTAGGGACTCGTGGGCAAGGGGACCTGCACGTGGTAAATGAGGCATAATGGTTTGATCAAATTATATACCAACATTCTGCGTTGGTTTTGAAGTGTAGCCGAGAGCTGATGTGCAGCAGCTCCTTTCTCTCCATGTCCGTATTTTACTTTTTTCCCTTTTCTGAGTGCTAGCACTCCTCAGGCTAGAATCAATGGAGCCGCGTCATAGAGGGAAGGGAAGGGAATTCCCTCCCCCCCCCCAGGCCAGCCCGCCTCCAGTGCTTGAGCACCGGCCCGGTACCTGTGCATAGAACAGCGCCGTACACGGGAACCGTGCCGCGGATCGAAAAACGGACCACGACATCCAGCTTCCCCGTGACGGCGCCGTTTTATCGGTGGATCAAATTAAAGAGGATGTACCTGATGGTACATCCTATTTAAGACAAGGCTATACAGTAGCTGCAGTGGGTGAGTCCTAGAGGTTCCATACAGTGTCACGGTGGAGGGAATTTACCAAAGCTTGTGTTTCCCATGCGTATCCTTTGTAAGTCCCTGATATATTTCAACAAATGCATTAAGTGGCACCAACCTTTTATTAAATCTGCCAATGCAGTTGCTAAACTACATGCAGCACAGTGAAATCTATGCCAGCTCTGAGCTGGAAAAGAGTTTCAGTATCACTTAGGGCCCTATTACACTAAATGATTATTAGTTTTACTTGGTCGATTACTGGCTGTTCAGACTGATAATCGTTTAATGTAATAGTGCATGTTGAAAGGCGACAATCAGCTGACATGCACTGCTGCGTATTGCTCCATGCAATAGGAGTGGTGGTAGCAGATGGCCGCTGAATTCAATAGGCTGTCTGACCAATCTAATAATCGTTTGTATTATCCCTCCCGCTCCACCCCACTGAAAGGCAGTGAGCAGGGAACGAGGGGAAAGCGAGAACTGAATTGACAGGTTTGCACTTTCTATCTCTGAAACATCATTCTGTGTAAGGGTATGTGCACATGCGGAGGACTTGTGGCGGACTCCGCAGCTCATCCCCACGCGCTCCCGCTTAATTTTTCGCCTGTGCCATAGAATCCATTCTATGGTCAGGCAGATTTCGCCCTCCGCCTGAAGAATGAACAGGTTCATTCTTAGGGCTAAGGGTGGAATCTATCTGATGATAGAATGGAGTCTATAGCTCAGGTGGGGAGTGAAACGGGAGCGTGCGGGGACAAGCGGTGGAATCAAGTCCTTCATGTGGTAAGCCGTGGAAAGCATTTGTTTGGGTGTTCTCCCTGCTGGGTCATCTGTTACATTGATGTGGTAGCTAAGTTAGTCTGGGGTCACTTGGGCACTTGCCACAGTAGCCTGGAATGGTGTAGGACGCACCCCGGACGGTTTGGCGCCTCACCTTCATCGAAAAGAGATTAACCTAAGTGCAGAGCTGTGTGTGCGGGTGTGGAAAAGATAGGCCAGAGTCCAGTGTTTTGGCAAAGTAGAAAAGTTTACTTAGCAGAAGCGTAGTGCAATACAGGAATGTAATAATACAGTTCAGTGCAATATAACAGATACAATCTTGCGATAACCTAGGTACTAGTAGTTGAGGTAGAGACCTGCTTTTAATAAGAAGGTGTCTTGCAATTAAGAGAGAGAAATAGCCAGAGGGGCCATGTCCAAGGTAGTAGAGTACTCTGCCGGAACAGTAAAGGTGTATAGAAGAAGAGATAGAGAATACTTGTACTCACAGATGACTTCTAGTCTGACTGCCTTATGCCTCCTATTTGCGAACTACCCATCCTAGGTGGGTAATATGAGCTCCAGGCCTTGTTATCTAAGTTGAGCAGACTCCAAAGACTTCCCACTTTTCCTGCGCTGCACAGTGGAATGCGTAGACTATCTGTACCTTTTTTCCACTGGGGTCAGTTCCTATGACTTCTGAGATAACCGCCCTGCACTTTGTAGAGAGGTTCCTGGCGTGAACAAGATTTTCCCTGTTTGGCTTTTCTCCCCCTGTAAATGTTTAGCACTGCATATCTGTTTTAGTGCTCATAAGAAGAAACTGGTATAGTTGTAGAAGACGGCACTCTGTTGGGATGATGGTGTTCGTGGTAGGACTCGTCCCAAAAACAGTAGAAGAAGAATTAATCCCGGCACACATCAGATAGATTTTTGCTTAATTTATCGGCATAACAGGTGCAGTATATACAGGAGGACGCGTTTCGGCTAGGTTGCCTTCATCAGCTCATGAAGGCAACCTAGCCGAAACGTGTCCTCCTGTATATACTGCACCTGTTATGCCAATAAATTAACCCCTTAACGACAAAGGGCGTATAGGGACGCCCTATTGCCGGTAAGGGCGTTCAGAGCGGGGCCGCACGGCGACCCCGCTCTGAACCGCGGCGGTCCCGGGTGCCGCTTGTAGCCCCGGACCGTAGGTATTAGCGGGCGCGGTCCGATCGCCGTGCCCGCTAATACAGTAATCAGATGCAGCTGTCAAACATGACAGCTGCATCCGATTACCGGATCCAGCGTCTCCCTGGTGTCTAGTGGCGGAGATCGCTCCTCCAGGATGTTATCCCGGAGGAGCGATCTCCGTTTATGAAGCCGGCCGGGGACCGCTTCAAGATGGCGCCGTCCCCGGCTCGGCACTCGTTTACTTCCGGCTGCAGCAGCCGGAAGTAAACGAGTGCCTATCTCATGGATCTCTGCAGCATATCTATGCTGCAGAGATCTCAATGAGAGATCAAAGTGTATATACTAGAAGTCCCCTAGGGGGGCTTCTAGTATAAGTGTAAAAAAAAAAAAATATAGTGTTGTTGTCAATAAAAAGCCCCCTCCCCTAATAAAAGTCTGAATCACCCCCCTTTTCCCAGGTTATAAATAAAAGTAAACAAATAAATAAATAAACAAACATGTTTGCTATCGCCGCGTGCGTAATCGCCCGAACTATTAATTAATCACATTCCTGATCTCGCACGGTGAACGGCGTAAGCGCAAAAAAATCCCAAAGTGCAAAATTGTGCATTTTTGGTCGCATCAAATCCAGAAAAATTGTAATGAAAAGCGATCAAAAAGTCGTATATGTGCAATCAAGGTACCGATAGAAAGAACACATCATGGCGCAAAAAATTAACCTGACACAGCCCCATAGACCAAAGGATAAAAGCGCTATAAGCCTGGGAATGGAGCGGTTTTAAGTGACGTATATTTGTTGACAATGGTTTGAATTTTTTACAGGCCATCCGATACAATATAAGTTATACATGTTACATATCGTTTTAATTGTAACGACTTGAGGAACGTGCATAACAAGTCACTTTTACCCCAGGGCGTATGGCGTAAAAACACATTTCCCCCAAATAAACAAAATGCGTTTTTTTTTCAATTTCACCACACTTTGAATTTTTTTCTGGTTTCGCAGTATATTTTATGCAAAAATTCAGCTTGTCATTGCAAAGTAAAATTAGTGACGCAAAAAATAAGGGCTCATGTGGGTTTCTAGGTGGAAAAATGCAAGTGCTATGGCCTTTGATGCACAAGGAGGAAAAAACGAAAATGCAAAAATCGAAATTGGCTCTGTCCTTAAAGGGAACCAATCACGCCGAAATTGCCCCCATTGATAAGGAAGCGTGCTGGTACATCAGCCAGCACGCTTCCCAAACATCCCCCTGTCCCCTCCGTCCCCTCTTTTGTTAGCCCGTAATCTTACTTTTGTGATGTCCCGCGCCGTATGCTAATCAGCCCCAAGTAGTCAAGGTGGGCTGAACTAGTCAAGGTGGGCTGTACTAGTCACGGTCCTGGGCGCTGTAATCACGCCCAGAGGGGCGTGATTCAAAGACCTTCGCTCCGCCGACGTCATCTCTGGCCCGCGTTCACGTCGGCGGCGCGCCGCGTCTTTCGCATGCCGCGCATGCGCAGTACGTCAGCGTCTTCTCCCGCCGTACTGCGCATGCGAAAGACGCGGCGCGCCGACGACGTGAGCGCGGGCCAGAGATGACGTCAGCGGAGCAAAGGTCTTTGAATCACGCCCCTCTGGGCGTGATTACAGCGCCCAGGACCGTGACTAGTACAGCCCACCTTGACTAGTTCAGCCCACCTTGACTACTTGGGGCTGATTAGCATACGGCGCGGGACATCACAAAAGTAAGATTACGGGCTAACAAAAGAGGGGACGGAGGGGACAGGGGGATGTTTGGGAAGCGTGCTGGCTGATGTACCAGCACGCTTCCTTATCAATGGGGGCAATTTTGGCGTGATTGGTTCCCTTTAAGGGGTTAAGCAGAAATCTATCTGATGTGTGCTGGGATTAATTCTTCTTTATAAGAAGAAACTAACTTGTCTAGTTGTGTCCTTGTTAGAATGACTTAAGACCACAACTAACTCCAACTGAACTGACTCCTCCCACCGGGAACTAAGTCCTAGCTACAGGGGTTTGTCTACCCCTGTCTGTTATTGATGGGGCTGTGTGTGTGTGGAGGGAGAGAAAGAAGAGGATAGACTTGAGAATGGAGGGAAAGCACTTGCACCTGTAAGTGGACAAAAAGGGAGATTTAGGCGCAGTGGCATATCATGGGCTAGCAGCAAAGTTTTATGCCCCAACTCATGAATGTAACAAAAAGGTGATGCCTACAGTGTATGCATCACCACTCAGCAAAGGTCCACTGCAGTGACTAAATAACACTACCATACTGTTACTAAGTAAAAACACTATACACACACCAATATCACCAGTAACACCACTGTAGAAGGGATAAATAACTCTGCCACAACATGACCAATACTATTACCACTACATTGACTGGATAATACTGCTATACTGATACTAAATAAAATACACTGTACACAGACCAATATCCACCAATGCAGTACTCCTGTAATGGTGATCCCGGCTGTACACAGTTTCTGCAGACAGTATAAGAGGTTACACTCTGGTTAAATCCAGTGATCTACATGGGATGTAGTCTTGAAATCATTTTTTTTCCCTTTTTCTTCTCTATCTGGCTAGGCCCTGCCATGAAGACTTCTTTCAATCATGACTCTTCCCATAGAATTGACAAACATCTTAATGTGAACCTGTCGTTTCATTTTTATTTATTTATTTTGCAGAAATCAATATTACAGGTGATTTTAAGAAACTTTGTTATTGGGTTTATTAGGCAAATATGCCACTATCTGCATTCAAAAAGCCTTTTCCCAGATCCCCTTCCCCCCTCCTCTCATCCACTGCTCATTATCAGGAAATCTTCAGGCTATATTCACACATCCGTTGTTCTGTCCGCAATTGCGGGCATGCTATTGCAGACAGAACTTAAAACCAATGTTATTTAATGGCCCCGTTCACACGTCTGTATGTGTAGACGGGGCCGCAATCCGTGTTGCAAAAAAATGGACACGTTGTAATGCGGACCGTTTTTTGCGGCACGGATCGCTATGCTAATGAAATGTGAATGTAGTGCTCCCTGAAGCATGGAGCACTACGGATGCACATTTGTAGTGCGGGCTGCAGGTCCGTGGTTGCTTGCTGCACTACGGGTGTGTGAATATAGCCTGACTTGTTTACATCAGACGTGACCTGTGTATTCTATGGAGAGAGGAGGTGGGAGGAGCGAGGAGGGAGATTAGTCATCAGCAGAGAGCAGAGAACAAAGGATTACACAGTGGGAGTTGTGTGTAAGCCGTATTCAGAGGTCAGAGAGGTCAGTGCTGACTTTAGAGGAGATAGCCTGGTGATGAAGCTAAGTAAATTAACTCTTTGTTGTCCTGTTTTGTTGCCTCATTTCCCTCCACCCCTCCTCTCTTCATAGAGAACAATGAAGACAGAGGGGAGAGATTCAAACTGCTTTTTTATGATAAAAATGCATTTTTAACCCCAATTAAACCCAATTACAAAGTTTTTTAAAATCACCTGTACTATTGATTTGTGCAAAAAAAAAAAAAAAAAAAGAAAGAAACAACAGGTACACTTTAAGATCCCCACTTTTCCAGCACATTTCCTAACTTTTCCCTACCCTCAGTGTCCCAAATAATGCATCCCCTGGTGCCCTGCATAGTATGAGTTAGTAGATATGTGGGAGGGTTGGAAGAACTGAGCAGGGGTGGGTAGGTTATTCCCTTAAATTAGGTAGATGGTCCCAGTAGGCAGATAATGTCCCACCATTAATTAGAAGCTCCTAGTAGGTAGGCAACTCCCCATTAGATAGATACCCTGAGTAAATAGATATTCCCCCATTAAGTAGAATCCCACAGTAAGTATTCTCCTTCAATTAAGCAAATCCCATTCAGCTAGATAAATGCTTTCAATAGGTAGGTAATAGTTCCTTTAAGGTGTCTGTGAGGAGCAAATGAGTGCTGTCAGCGCTCGTTTGGTCCTTGTTCCCTGCTCGCTGCTGCTGCGTGTCATAATGGCAGCAAGCGGGTAAGAGCAGGAGAGGCCGCAGGAAGGTGCAGGGGTGCTGCCTGGGTGATTGCTAGATCGCCCTGGCAGCCCATGGAGGATAGAAGCGGGCTGCTGTCGCTGCTCCTATTCCCCTGAGCGACGGCAGCATTGTCATTTGTCTTTTAATATGTTGAAAGACAAACAGCAACGATCGTTGCCTTCTATTACACGGGTCGTTTATGGGCCGTAACAGCCGACATCGGTCGAATATCGGCCTTAAGGTAAATGCACGAAGTAGGTAGATAATTCCGCTCTTTTAGGTAAATCCCCTCAGTAGGTAGAAAATCCCCTTCATTAGGTAGAATCCCCCAATAAATAGATAAACCCCCATTAAGTAGAAGCCATTAAAACTTAGATAATGCCCCATTAGGCAGAAGCCCCCAGAAGGTAAGCTCCTCTGATTAAGCAATCCCTCCTAAATTAGGTAGATGCCCCTGGTAGGTAGATAATCCCCCTTTTAGCTAAATGTCCCCAAAAGGTAATTATAATTCCTTCCTTTTAGGTAAAAGCTCCTCTAGGTAGATTCCTCTGCATTAGGTCAAATCCCTAGTAGTTAGTTAGCCCTCCATTAAGTGGATGCCCCCCAGTAGGTAGATAACCCCGCTATTCAGTAGAAGTCAACTGTAGGTAGGTAATCCCACACCTAGCATTGCTTGAAATGCTCCTTCAGCCAATAACTGTCCCATGTAAAAGTGACATCGATCAGAGGAGTAGTGATGAACAGTAAAATGTTTGAGCTCGAGTCGAACCTCGAACAGTAGTGAAGTTTGGTTCGAAGTTCGAGTCGAACTTGGGTTAATTTTGACACCTATATGTAGTAGGAGAAACTGTAATTATCATCCAGAAGAGTAAACTGGAAGCATGAAACTATTTATAGCCTGAAATTTAGCTTTAAGAATAAAAAAAAGAGATGGGCGAATAGTGAAATATTTGATAATTCGAATCGAATAGCTCCTGATCTTAGTAAAAATATTGAATCCCATTATAGTCTATGGGAGAAAAATACTTGGGTTAATTTTGACACCTATATCTAGTAGGAGAAACTGTAATTATCATCCAGAAGAGTAAACTGGAAGCATGAAACTATTTATAGCCTGAAATTTAGCTTTAAGAATAAAAAAAAGAGATGGGCGAATAGTGAAATATTTGATAATTCGAATCGAATAGCTCCTGATCTTAGTAAAAATATTGAATCCCATTATAGTCTATGGGAGAAAAATACTTGGGACCTGGAAATCAATATTCGACCACTAGGAGGTCACCAAGTGCACAATGAAACCTCAGGAAATGATGCCAATACCTCTAGAATGCATATGGGACACCAGAAGAAGCATACCTGGGTGCATGAACGTGAAGTAGAAGTGTACGTTTTGGTCTAGCGGTACTTGTGTACGTATTAGGTGGTGCGTAATATTAGCATATATATTACGCGCTTGTGTGTATGTATGACGCAATACGCACAACGAATGCCAGGCCCCTGCGTATTGGCAGAGCTGCAAGGAAACATGGCCCAGAGATCCTTCCTATTCGGGTTTGCTAAAGCCAGATACCTTGTCCAAATCATGGATAGATTCCGATCTACAAAGGGATCAGTGCAGAATCCTAATCTGTATAAATCTGTATTTTCAAGAAAAGAAAAAAATTTACTCTGCCTTTGGCGTCACCTTACCTCTCAGCAGGTGACTAGCTGCATAAAGGCGGATGGGGGCCTCATACTGGGGTGTGTAATATGCTGGGGACCTCATTTGGTTGTGTAATATGCTGGGGACCTCATACTGGGGTGTTTAATATGCTTGGAACCTTACCGGGGTGGGTAATAAAACAGCTTATGACATGTGGGTACTGGTTTATTTTGTAGAGCAGGGACCAAACCTGCTCTGGGACACTGACCAATGTGCTACAGATGGACCTTCCTTCTACAATGCTATTTGCCAATGCTAATTTGTTCTGTTTTATTTTTCAGCTCCAACCGTCATGGAGTCTCCGGGGGAATTTTCATCTGGGCCATTCCAAGTTTAGCCATTATCGGTGTCCGGTATGAAAAAAACCCTAATCCTACAAATTTATATATGTCTAAGCACTATGGATTATTAATTTACGTCCTCCTACTTTAAACAGACATTCTAAGCTGAAGGTGTCTGCCCTCATCAGATCGCATACTGCCATGCGGCTTAAAGGGGAAGGGGTGGAAATAGAGGCTGCCGGTCACTTACTTCCCCCGTTCCATCGCCGGGTCCTGGATTGCGCCGCCCAGTTCTCCCGTCCGGACGCCGCTTCCTGGTCTGAGCTGCAGCTTGAGACGTGACGTCTCAAGACAGCGCAGCTATTTAGCGGCCGAGGCAGAACTCCGCTCCGACCGGTGAATGACTGAGCTGCCTTGAGATGTCACGTCTCAAGCCGCAGCTCAGACCAGGAAGCGGCGGACAGGCGGGAGAACGGGGTGGCACGATCCCGGACCCGGCGATGGAACCAGGGAGGTAAGTGACCAGTGGCCTCTATTTCCACCCCTTCCCTGGCCATACCCTAAAAATAACCCCCGCCCAGAGTACCCCTTTAAGGCCCGGCAAGTACTGGGATCTGAGACTGAGTATCAGAGTAAGGTAACTGTTCTCTAGAGAAGCCAAACCAAGGAGTGATATCAGTGTTCGCAGCAAAAAGCCCTGCTCTGAGCATCAGAGTATGGAAACTGTTCTCCAGAGAAGCCAAATCAAGGAGTGATATCAGTGTTCCGGGCGACAGGGGGGAGTAGGTCCATCTCCCCTCCGAGAAGTGAGTAGAATTATATGCAATATTTCATGTTTTAGTGTCTGTGTTAAGAAAAAGAGATCGCTCCCCATTTTTCTAGCTTTTTATTGTTTTTTTCTCTACATTTACGGAAAGAGTAGTAGATGCTTTGAGGAAGATGTAGTTGGTAAATCTACAATAGCCTGCCTGGTGTATACATATATCTATCCTAAGATAATAAAAAGGGAAATACTAATAGGGCAGACTAGATGGACCCAGTGGTCTTTTTCTGCTGACAATCTTCTATGTTTGTATATTTTATATAAAGCCCACACTAAGAGCAAGTTAAATCACATCCGCATGCTATTATCGGGTTAATCAAGGCAGTGAAAGAGTTAAAAATTATAGTTTATCATACTAATTATATAACTTTTTTGTACTTCAACAGAAATACCCACCGACTTTGAATTAGAGGCAGTATGCCGGCGCATGTCCACCAGCCTTTATGCAGCTAGTCACCTGCTGAGAGGCCTGCAACTTGAGCTTGCAAAAATGCAGACAATGCTGGCAAGTAGACAACAACAAAGGCAGAGTTAAGTTTTTTTTTTTTCTTATTTTTTTTATTATTGTTAATAAAAATGTTATTTATGTATGCAGTGTTTGTCATCCAAGCACATGTTATTAATTATTTAATCCTACACTACCAGTTGGAGGGCTGTAGGTGTGGAGTAGTGCTATCTAATAATGCACAGTTCACAGTTAAGCCTATAGGAATAAAGTTGTAATCACTAAACAAATGCACGAACACAAATGAGATGTACGTTTAATTACTGTATAACAGATGTCTAGTATTTCGTATTTTTGCTGACGGACAGAGGACGTTTTTCAGCTTATAGGAATAGAGCTGCAATCACTAAACAAATGCGCGTACACAAATGAGATGTATGTTTACTGTATAACAGATGTGAGCAGACCAAAATAAATTTTTTGCCACTATGTATAAATTGGCAAATCTGTGTCTGCAATGCTGTCTATGGACAGAAAAATGCTTGTTGCTAATATGCTAGCCTAACCTTGATAAACAAACCACTAATCTCTCTAATCTCAATACCTATCAGTCTAATCGAAATGCCAGCATGCAGGGAGACAATGATACGCTGATAGCAGTCTGTACAGCACAGTGAGAGAGGAGAAAATGACGTCCAGAACACAGCACAGTGACTTTTATATCAGATGGTCATGTGATTTTAGCAGCCAATAAGACCCCTACACCTCAGCAATGACGTTTCTGACACTTATATGTGCTCTGCCCTGATTGGCTGGCAAAAAGGCACCTGAACGAACAGTAAAAAGTTTGGTTCAAGAATCGAGCTGTTCGAATCGAACCTAACTTTTCTTGAACAGTACGATCAACACTACTGAGAAGCCGGCAAATGCCCATTCCTTAACTGATCAAATCTTTTAAAATTTATTGCTATCAGCTGCACATCTCCCTGTATACAGATGTGTGGTCAATAGTAAAGGGAATTCGACAGTACAGATATGCATATATCCATGCTGTCAGTTTCCAGATCACACAAGCAGTGCATTCATACATTCTGTAGTGCTGTATGATCCAGCACCCCACTCTCCAGCTGCTGCTGCAACCTTAATCTCCTCCAGAACAATTGACAGCCAGGGGCATTCTAAAGAAACAACAGTGGCCAGAGAGCAGGACGGGCGAGTCGGAGAGTGGGATGCCAGATCACACAGCAGCGCAGAAACTCTGTATGCACTGCTTGTGTGATCTGGAAACTGGCAGCAGGTATATAAGCATATTGGTGTTGTCAGTTTCCATGGGTGCACAAACAATTTAAAGATTGTTTGCGCAGCCTTGCTGCTCAATTAATTGTGCCATGTAAAGGCACTGCAAATGAGCGCCGATCCCCCTAATAGCATTCATTTGCAGCTGCTGGTGGACAAAGATCTGCAGGTGTAAAAAGGACCTTAGTAAATTGGAATTAGAAAGTACTGCATGGGTAGCTCCAGTAGACATAAATTATTTTCTAAAATTGCAACAATTAATTTGTCTTTAGAAAATAATCAAATTTGGCAATTATAATGTCTTCTCCACTTTTGCTAGTAAATCTTTTTTCTGGAGTTTCTCATTTAAATGTTTTGACATGTAGTGATTGATGACAAGAAACCACGAGGATATTTCCAAATGATTCAAAGGGGATCACAATTTCTAATTAGTGAGGCTTTGGTTCAGCTTGCTTCCCATCAGTTCCAGCACTAACCATTGTTATGTGTAGCTTCTTCTCTTTGCTTATAGTCAAAATAACTGATTACTGTTTAGTAAATTTAGTAAATTAGCATTTTCCCTGAACCCCGGAAGAGTTATACTTACCTCCGTCCTGTCCAATTGGCGATCTTCTCATATGTGAAGATCGCCAAGAACATTGGTCAATGCTATGGTATGGCATAGCATTGATTAGTACAAACAATCTAATTATGGCAGGTAATAGTCCCACAAGGGGACTTAAAATATGTAAAAAAAAAAAAAAAAAAGTTGTTAAAAATATGCTAAAGAGCCTTCCCAATAAGGGTGCCTTCACACCTACCGACTCTCAGCCTTAATAACGCTACGAGTCGGC
This sequence comes from Dendropsophus ebraccatus, assembly GCF_027789765.1. Lineage (NCBI taxonomy): Eukaryota > Metazoa > Chordata > Amphibia > Anura > Hylidae > Dendropsophus > Dendropsophus ebraccatus. The sequence continues at coordinate 116,013,785 of NC_091455.1, read as the reverse complement.
TAGGTCCTGGCAGATCACTGTCATTACATACACGCAGCGGTCTGAACGACTGCTGCGTGTATGTAAATCTGCCGGCCGCTTAACCCCTTCTGATGCCACCCGCCTCCCGCTCCGCTCTGTATACATACCTCCTCGCTGCACTGGGTCCCTGCGTCCTGCTCTCGCGCACGGCCAATCAGTGTGTTGCCCAGCCGCAGCCACTGATTGGCCGGGCGGGAGAGCAGGACGCCGCTACCCCGTAGAGCGAGGACAGGTAATGTATACAGAGCTGGAGCGGGAGGCGGGCGACATCAGAAGGGGTAAAGCGGCCGGCAGATTTACATACACGCAGCGGTCGTTCAGACCACTGCATGTATGTAATGACAGTGATCTGCCAGGACCTAGCCGACTTGCAGCGTTATTAACGCTGCGAGTCGGTAGGTGTGAAGGCCCCCCCCCCTAAAGTTTAAATCACTCCCTTTCCAAATAAAACATAAAAATAATAAAATAAATAAATGTGTTATATATTATAGCATGAAAAATTGGCCTGATCCGTAAGGAAATTTTAGGCACTGTCCTAAAGGGATTAAGGGGCCATTTACCTATGCACAATATATGGTCCATGCAAGGACTGTATGCGGCAGACTGGACCTCGGCGCTCTCTGCACCATCATTCATTATGATGCTGGGAGCTCTGAAACAGTTTAAATATTCACACTACTGTACTGACACGGCATAATCAAGAATGCCTTGTGTTCCAAGGTCCAGTCCGCAGTATAAAGTCTGTGTAGATTTACACAGATGGGGGGGTGGGAATTATTCAATTTTTTTTTTTAATGCCATAGTTATTCAAATTTTTTTTTTTTATGCCATAGTTTTTTATGTAGTTTTTGGAGCCGGAGGTGGGAGATGTACTGTATAAAGTAAGGTCTTTTACTTCTTCCTACTGGATCCACTTCTGGTTTTAGACCAAACAACTGCTTTAAAAACTGCAGTGTGTCTTTTTTTTACCTTAAACAAAAAAAATGCTGTGTAAGACCACACTCAAGGCATCGTCACATGACTGTTTTACTGTTTCTGTTCCTTGTCAGCTATACCATTAAGTTTATGCCATGGATAATCACTTTGTATGCAGCTGGCTTTAACACAATTTTGGGTGTGGATTAGCTTTTTTAAGGCTGCCCACACACATAGCAGTGTTTTGGAAATCTGCCACTGCAGTTTTTGGGCCATAACTAAGAGTTGATTCAAAAGAAACAGAAACTGTGTTGGATCCACTTCCAGGTTTGGCTCGAAAACTGCAGTGTCAAAAAACTGCTGTGTGTGACACCAGCCTACACTATGTTAAGGCTACTCAATACAAGTAGCATTTAAAGTTTCCATGCAAAATCTCCATCAAGAAGTTACGTGTCACTTTTTTAAATACATGCAGTTACAAATTTATTTATTTATTTTTTTAATCTGAAATATTGTTTATATGAAGAGGGTGGAATGTGGTTTTCATGCAATCTTTGCATGGATTTTAATACAAATTGTATTCCCCATGAACATGCCCTTTTAGGTTTTATCTGTGTAAGTACCTTTTCTAGTTGGCTTATAAATACTTTTGCAAAATACTGCCAAATATTTCCACATTGGGTTCTTTTAAGTACCATTTGTATGGTTATGTATTTTGGTTGTTGTTTGTGTTTTTGTTTCTTAAACTCTAAAGACATTTTTCTAAAACTTCATTGTAGATTCTTTATTTCTTTTTGCCCTTTCTTCTGTTCTTCTCAGGACATTTGGGTAATAAGGTTATAGAATGTAAGGATTCTAATTTATTTAGTGCAAATAATAATTGTTGCAAAGTTCTCCATCTGCTCAACATTGAATAAGCTTAAAATTTAATTTTTAATTAAAAGACCCCAGGAAAAATCTTATCCATAAACACATAAGCAATCAATGTAATATATCAGCTGTGACTTTCAGGACTCTTCAACATTTTGCTTTTGTGCATAATTAATTATTCAGCTTGTATTTATAATGGATTTGAACTTCTTAAAAAAGATATTTCTCAGCATTACCTGTATTAACTGTATTAGTCTTATAAGTAAACAAGGTCAAAGAATTTTGAATGTGAACAGAAAGATTATTTGTGAAATCGAAATGAAAGTCTCCTGTGTTTTTTTATGATTTTCCAGCCAGTAAGTGCAGAAATTGATAAAAATGTAGTTAAAGGGATTTTCCACTCTATATACCTATATAAAATAAAATTCTCAGGGAGGTGGTGAGAGGGAGAGAAAGCCATACGTCCCTTCCCTTTCTCCTGCCTGGACTTTTCACCAGAGGCACTGATTGGCTGACAGGCATGACTCCTGTGACCACTTACCAGGAAGCGCAGCATGGAGCTCCATTATACAGCCACAGCTGTACACAATGAACAACGTCAAGCAGGGACCTTTAATTATAAGAAAGGGAGTCAGAGAAAATATTGGAAATTTTATAAAGTTTTTATAGTTGAACTAATAGTCTTTATTTGCCAATACCAGACTATGTGACTCCTAAACAAGCACCATTGATCAAGTAAACACAACTCTCTCCCACTAGAATTAAGAGCAAGTTTATTAAATAAATATACAAAGAAATAAGGGTTGCTCAATTTTCCAGCACCAAAACAGTTAAATTGCCTAAATAGGCAGAAAGCATGTAATGTGTGCAGCGACCCAGTGAAAGAGGTTACACTAGGACATGCAATCATCATCAATCCAGCTGCAACTGTATTCACTCAGTGTATACACTGTACCCATTAAGACCAACATAATGTTTCCCAAGAGGGAGCAAATGGCAGAAATGATTGTGTTATTGTGATCTGCAGAGTGGTAAAGCACGGAGCTGTCATGCTCCAAATAGCAAGATTATTCTATATTCAGAAGGGTGGTCTACTACAATGTACAATTCTGTGGGATTTAATGACTTTACCGAGCTTGTTCTTATTCAGAGGTGAAATCAAATAAATGCTATTAAAATATCCAATGGAAAACACTGTTAGAAGAGTGGAGTATTAAGATGTTGGTATGACATGGTTAGCTTCACGTCACAACTATTAATATCAAGTGTGCTCTACTTGTGATTTGTCTACATGTCCAGGACTCAAGTTTATATTAATATGAAGTGTGCAGGCAACAGAGAAGTCTTGTTCCCAAAGGTGCCCATACAAATAGGGAAGGCCAGAGACCTTATTGAGGTATATGGTCATCCTTACATTTGAATTGAACAAGGCTGCATCACTCTGATGTATCACCTTGAGGTTGTTAGTCCAGTATAATGTTGATATATTTGTCTGCTTTAAGCTATATAGGTATATACATAAAGAACACAAAACAGAGATTTACCCCTTTTTTCTGTCAACACTACAGAATCCTGCTTGTGGTCGTGCTTGTGGCCGTGCGCATCTCTACTGGTCCCATAGGCTTCATTCTATGGTTGCCAGATTCCACCGTCTGCCTGAAGAATGAGTGGGTTCATTCTTTGGGCAGGCAGCGGAATCTGGCAAACCATAGAATGAAGCCTGTGAGACCAGGTGAGATGTGCACGGCCGTGAGCCTCAGAATCCACGGCAGGTGATCAGCAGGGATTCCGTAGTGTGTACATACCTATAGTTGCATCTTCACGTATGGGGCCTGCATTTCCATCAAGCTGTGTTTTAGTTGCTAAAGTGAAATTGCAGGTTTCAATCAGGGCATGTATGATTGTTGAACTGTTTTGTTGTTGATTGATCAGGTATTGCAGAATCCAGCTCAGATGTTGTTTCCTTGAACTGCTGATCTTAACAGTATCTCACATTTAGTGTTCTGAAATTGAAGATCATGGTACATAAGTGAGTAGACTCGAGTTGGGGGGCCAGGGAAATCCCCGATGGCCCCTCCCCTCAGTGGGCCCCTGAACAGGAGGTTCCCTGTCAAGCCCGATTGTAGTTTAGAGCGCTGAAAGCTGGGTGTCAGTACTGAGACATCCATTGATAGCTAGATGATCACTTAGTCAGTCATTTGGCAAGTAATGGGCTCTATACCCTATAGTGGAACCCATCTCCTGTAATGAGTGTCAAGCCGGTCACTTTCAATATGACAGGTGAGTGATGATTCAGCCATTGTTGGGGTCTCAGCACTGAAACCCTGACTGATCAAACTTTTTATCATGTCTGCATGACATGTCAATTTATTTTATTTTTTAATGACATTAACGTTTTAATGACCACTGATATGCCTTTCATGGTGGATATTAGGTCTTATTCTAGCCCGACACCTTGATGTAGTGAGGCTAGAATAAACTGTCATGGTTCCTCTCTGCTGGACATAGTAATATAAGGGTGGACCTGATGGACCAGGTGGTCATTTTCTACTACATTCTATGTTTCTACAGCTGTGGTCACACATGGAGTTTTGGATGTTCTTTTGCATCAGTTTCCGTGAAATAGCTATATAAATTGTACTGTTTTAACACAATTGTGCAAATTGTGATAAAATAGCACAGATTAACTATAAATCAGCTGAAATTGTTATGAAATATGAAACAATAATTCCATGTGTGGATGCAGCGTAAGTATTAGGAGAATTCTCCACACCTGGTATTTTACTACAAGAAAAAGGAACTCCTGTCAGGTTGAGGTGGGAATCAATTGGTGAGGGTCCTTTGGTGGGCTTAAACTATTTGTTTGTTCCAAGTCAGCTCTCTGGTTTATGTGCAGTGAGGATGATCTGTCCAGCACAGTATAAATTTGCTTCAGTGTTCAACTTATTCAGATATGATATAAATATAATTGTTTTACTGGATCCTTCTATAGTTTTTATCTATTTGTGTAGATATCTAAAAAAAAAAATTCTTGCTGGATTGTGGATTTATGGAGAAGAGAAGTGGATGTAATCTTTGCTTAAATCTTTCATGGCATGCTTTACATGTTCTTAAATAAAAATTGTATTACACGCAATATTTAACTTAAATGAGAAGTTCAGCAAAATTTTTTAGCATTGTATTGCCCCCCAAAAGTGATACAAATCACCAATATACAATTATAATGGGAAATGCTTATAAAGTGCTTTTTTCCCTGCACTTACTACTGCATTAAGGCTTCACTTCCTGGATAAAATGGTGATTTCACGACCCGACTCCCAGAGCTGTGCGGGCTGTGGCTGCTGGAGAGGATGATGGCAGGGGGACACTGGAGGGACACTGAGCAGCCACCTGCCATCATCCTCTCCAGCAGCCACAACCCGCACGGCTCTGGGAGTCGGGTCGTGACATCACCATTTTATCCAGGAAGAGAAGCCTTGATGCAGTAGTAAGTGCAGAGAAAAAGGCACTTTATAAGCATTTCCAGTAAAAAAAACGTGTATATTGGTGATATGTATAACTTTTGGGGGGCAATACAAAACTTTAATAAAATTTTTTGCACAACTTCTCCTTTAAGAATAAAGTGATGGCTTCTAACATATTGTTACATATGTTACATATTCTCACATATGACAGCTGTCAGTTCAGGTCATGGTATGGCTTGCAGCCATAATATGGATAAAGAAATGTGTCCATATTACGCTCATGTCAAAGTGACCTGAGGGAGGGCAGAGCAAAGAGTACCCTAAGAAAAAGAAGCTCCTTGATAAATTTACACCATCTTCACAATATTAAAATGGTAGGAAATTTTTTAAAAAATGGTTATTTTTGCATATTCCTAGCAAATAAATGAAATAGCCTTTAGACTATGTTCACACACAGTAATATAAAAGCAAATTACGTTGTAATTTTGAGGTAAAAATATGGCCGTATTTTCTATGTAATAATGCGCTCTATTGAAGTCAATTTGAAATTGGCTAGCAGTGCACACACACCATGTAAAATAATGGCCTTAATTGTGTATGACCATCTAAATAATGAACTTGTTGATTAATTATATTCTTTTTTTTTTCACTCAATATTATGTCTGCATTTCACTAATATTTTACTGTGTGTAACTATAGCCTTAACCCCTTAACAATCAAGGGTGTACATTTACGCCCTGCTGGGGGGGGGGGGGGGGAGGAGCGGGCTCAGGAGCTGAGCTTGCTTCATAGTGGGTGATCAGCAGGGATCAGTGTATGAAATCTAATATGACTGTGTAAAAGTCTCCTAGGGGGACTTAAAAAGTGTAATAAAATAAATAAATGTTTTTAGAAATGCCCCTCCCCCAATAAAAGTCTAAATCAACCCCCTTCCTATGTTATAAATAAGACACATAAAAGTAATAAAATAAATAAACATATTATATGTCGTAACGTGCATAATCGTCCGCTTTATTAAAATAAAATAATATTATTACTGCACGGTGAATGGAGTGAACAAAAAGCGGTAAAAAAATGCCAGGATTGCTGATTTTTTATTACATTTTATATATAAAAAATTTTTATAAAAAGTTATCAATACATCTGATCTAAACAAATATGGTACTAATAAAAACAAGAGATCATGGCACAAAAAATGATGCCCCATACAGACTCGTAAGGGGGAAAAATGCGATATAGGAGTTACAACAGGGCCATTTTAAATATACCCATTTACAAAAAAAAAGTTTTACTATTAATAAAAATAGTAAAACATTAGAAAAGGTATATAGACATGTTGCTGTATTCAGACTGACCTATAGAATAAAGATAAAATGTCAGTATTACCTTAACCCCTAGACGACCTAGGACGTACTGGTACGTCCTGGAAGTCTGTGCCCAGACGACCCTGAACGTATCGGTACATCCTGAGCTATGAAGCACGCTCCGGAGCTTCATAGCGGGGGGGGGGGGGGGGCGCCGCGGTGTTTAAGTGTAAGTGACAGGGGGAGTCCCCTGTCACTTACCGATCGGGACCCCCGCAGTGTGGACCTCGCAGTTAAAACGGACCTCCGGAGGTCTCTCACCTGCCTCCGTGCGGTCCGATCGGCGCTCTGGTCACTGAGCCTGCACAGGCAGGCTCAACGAGCAGAGCGCCGATAACACTGATCAATGCTATGCCCATGGCATAGCAATGATCAATGTCTAAAATGAAAGTAGTGTATGTACAAATCCCCCAAAGGGACTTAAAAAGGATTAAAAAAAAGTAAAAAATCACTAACATACTACCCCATAGACCAGTGCTTCTCAAACTTTTTCTACTGGAGCCTCACCCAACAGACCAAGGCAATGCCTGGGCCTCACCAGACTAACCAAGAGGGTGCTTGGGCCTCACCATCTGTGGTGAAAGTCCATTTAAAAGCTGAAAATAATGCTAGGACTAGCTTTGACCCATCTCCCAAGCTCTATATACTAATAAAGCAAGTACAAAATAAATGAATAACGTTGCTAAAATGGAGATTTTTGCAAACAGCAAAAGGACTGTGCAGATTATAGTTACTTTGGTGAAACTTGGCTCCTCAGCTGGGCCTCGCCAACAACTAGGGGGCGCCTCACTGGTGAGACTCGCCTCACAGTTTGAGAAGCACTGCCGTAGACGACAAGAGGGAAAAAAGTGCGCGGATTACCCATTTTATGTTACATTACATATAAAAAAAAAATAATAAAAAGTGATCAAAACGTCCGATCTTCACAAATATGGTATTAGTAAAAACTAGAGATCATGGTGGAAAAAATGACACCCCATACAGCCCTGTAGGTGAAAAAATGAAACTGTTATAAGCGTCACAATAGGCCCATTTTATTAATAATTAATTGCCAAAAAAAAGGATTTCATTAAAAAAATGTATATAAAATTAGAGAATCTGTGTTCAAACTGACCTATAGAACAATAGGTTTTTTACGATTTCACCTATTTATATCTTCATAAATAATATATTTGGGATTCAATCACACATGTTATGGTAAAATGAAAGACGCCATTACAAAGTACAACTATTCCTGTAACAAACAAGCCATTACATGGCCTTGTAGATAGAAAACTGAAAGTGCTGGAGCTCTTAGAAGGGGAGGAGGGAAAAACGAAAGTGCAAAGATCAAAATTTGCGTGGTCCACTGGGTCATCTAAAGGGTTAAAGTGCATTACGTAAACACGGAACTTCCCCAAACTTGGTGTAATTGCATTATTTGTCCCAAATTCACCCCATAAATGATATTTTGGAGGTTCTGTCATTAAAGGGGTTATCCAGCACTACAAAAAAATGGCCACTTTCCTCCAGAGACAGCCCCACTCTTGTCTCCAGTTTGGGTGGGGTTTTGCTGCTCAGTTCCATTGAAGTGAATGCAGCTTAATTGCAAACCGCACCTGAACTGGAGACAACAGTCATGTTGTCTCTGAAAGAAAGTGCCCATGTTTTTGTAGCGCTGGATAACCCCTTTAATATTATGGTAGATTAAAAGGCTGCATTACAAAGTACACCTGTTCCAAAAAAAAAAAAAAAACAGGCCCTTACATGGCCCTGAAAATGGAAAAATGAAAGCTTAATAACTTTTAGAAGTCGAGAAGGAAAAAACAGAAACGCAAAAATGTAAATCGGCCCGGTCCTTAAAGTGTCACTGTTGTTTAAATTGTTTTTTTTTTTTTTTGCAGAAATTAAGTACAGGTGATTTTAAGAAACTTTGTAGTTGGGTTTATTAGCCGAAAAATGCATTTTTATTATGAAAAAGCAGATTGAAGCTCTCCCCCCTGTCTTCATGGTTTTCTATGGAGAAGAGAGGGGTGGAGGGAGATGAGGCACCAAAACAGGACAACAAAGAGTTAATTTACAGCTACATTACCTCTGAAGTCAGCACTGACCACTCTATCCGCTAAATACTGGCTTTCACACAGCTCCCACTGTGTAATCCTTTGCTCTCTGCTGGCGACTAATCTTCCTCCTCCCTCCTCCCCCTCCCCTCTCCATAGGTTAGACAGGGCTTGACTGATGTAAAAGAGTTGAGATTTCCTGATATTGAGCAGTGAATGAGAGAGAGGAGGGAGGGGGCTGGGGAAAGCCTTTTTGAATGCAGATTATGGCATATTTACCTAATAAACCCAATTACAGAGTTTCATAAAATTGCCTGTACTATTGATTTCTGCAAAAAAAAAAAAAAAAACTACAGTGACACTTAAGGAAATTTTGGCCTCTGTCCTTAAGGGGTTAATGATCAGTTTTAGAGCCATTTAAGTAAGTTCTGTTTTAACATTTATCTTATCCAGTTGGATTATATATTCCCCTACCTAGCTTTTTAGAGCAACATACTGTACATTGATTTATATCCGCTGCTGTTTGTGCCAGCTGAAATTCTAATGTTGCTTGACTGGGTTTAATCAGATATGTTAAAGAAATTAATATTCTTGCAGTTATGACATTTCCCAGTATTGATTACAATCACAAAGTATGTGCTGCCAACTTGAATCATGCATGGGCATGAGACAACGTATGCTACTTATGCAGTTCACTCTAGTTTTTGTAGAATTCAGCAAACTTTAAGTCAGGAGCAGTTAGGATTTTGGATCTTAAAATCCATAAATTTCGAGCAAGTTGCATAAAAGTTCACATATTAATAATTAAAGAGAGAAAGTCTTGTCCACTAAGCAGAAATCTTAATGAAAAAGGTTAATGATGTTTATTTTCCCAGTATCATGCTGAGGTTCTTACAGCTGAATGACATTTCCCTAAAACAAAATGACATTAAAGATTACTTAACTGAATTAACTAAAATAACCTTGTCCTAAGGGATGGAGCTCAGCCATGTATCTGGCTCAAGAATAATTTTACTGACTGAAAGCTATACTTTTGGGAGCCCGGAAGAGCAGAAGGATTGTTTCTTTCCACAAGAGGAAGGAGAAGTAAAAGGATTTGAGCTGATTATATTTCTTCTCAGTATGTATGTAAAACAAAAAAAATATGCATTGTCATTCAATTGTTAAACGTACTCTAATAGTAAACTGAATTGACATTTTGTCATTGATTATATTGCTGTACTCCCTAATGCCTTTGGTCATGGATATTACTAATATAAACCAGTACATGAAAAACAGCAATTCCCTAAAATATACATAACAATCAATAGTGTCAATAGTAATCAAAAGCGTTTGAAATGCCCCTATTAATCAAAGTTTCTCACTCTTGGTTCTAAACATATTGTAAACTAAGTTAGATGGCACCCACCACTTGCAGATTAACCTCTAGATGACCCATGATGGAACTGTACATCAAGGCATCGCTAGGGGGGTTTAAAGGGGGGGGGGGGGGGCGCGCGGCAACCCCGCTCTGAACCGCGGCTATCTGCAGCCTGGGTCCGATCACCGTGGCATTTAGATGCAGCTTGCAATCCCAAAATACAGCTGGAGGAGTGTGTGGCAGTGTACTCCACTCTCCAGCTGGCCAAACATCCATCATCCAACTCTTTGCTTCATAGACTATAATCAAGCAAAGGATTTGATAAACAGGCAAGAAGAGAAACGTTGCAGTATCTTAGGACCTCAGTGGGTGTCAGGAGTAATACCCGAAACAGTGTATAACTTTGTTCTAAAGTTATTCCAAATGACAGTAACATTTTAAAGTATCCATTTCATTATAAAAACCTTTTCCCATGTTAAAAGTCTTGATTGTGTAAACAGCATGCTGTTGAGAAAAGCCGTCAGGTCGGAACGCATGCAGCATCATTTATTCACATGAATTAATAAATATATAATTGCAGCAAGACATGAGTGCCGAGATTCTTCCTACAAGTTTTGATTGGTTATATGGACCTGGAGAAGTGCACAGTTATGCTCTTCACTCCCTGGCTTCATGGAATCTGTGTCTCGCTTGACCAGTTGGCTCCATTATAAGTCTATAGAGCTTATCTCACGCAGTGAGATGGAGACCACAGGGAGACAGGGAGTAAAACACATAGCCAATCTTTTCCAAGCTTTATCTGTGGGGTTCTGAACACTCAGACCCAGACTGAGCCAAACTTTTGACACGTCTCTGACACATCAAAAGGTTTTTTTTTTTTTTTTATAATCACATGGACTCTTTATTTTGACAACTATATCATTGTCTTCTGCTCAGCACTTTTATTTGAATTATAATAACTAACATTTTACAATGCTATGAAACATGCTTAAATTGACAATAATTAAGAATATTGGGAACTTAAGGTCAAGCAGTGAAGCGGCGTGTTTAAAGAAATGTGATGAGCGATTAGGTTGGGTGTTACATACGTGCCTAACCATTCTGCTGTAGATATTATCTGTGTAATATTAGCTGTTTTCTCCAGGTTGCTAGCAATGTTAAGATGACCTGACTCACTGAAATGTTGTACATTTATTCTGAGAAAACCTTTTCCTGCAAAATATAATTCATAAATTATTTATACTGCTGCTCTAAATATCAATATGTAATTGCCAAATTAGTGTTTTCTTATTTATCTACATGTATATTAGAGCACACAGCAATTTCCTAATCTAATTTTACAGATGAGAGCAGTTTAATAGTAAATCCCACCAATGGTCACATTGTTAGCATATGCTAATTGAATAATGGCATCCTGTACGATACAAAATTTGACTATGTTTCTGAAATCTTATGTCAAGTAAGTCTGTGCAGTCTTTCTGTAGTAAGTAGTTTGTGCTCCCGATTTTTTCTGCCTGCGACAAAAAGTATCACTTTGACAACGTCTACTGTCACATTATCTCTCATGCCAACCAAATGGTCCATACATTGCTTAGGTTTCCCTAGTAGTCAACTTCTAGAATAGAACATAGCCTCAAGTAAGAAAGGAAGGAAGAAATACAGAACAATAGAAAGAAAAAAAGGCCCTGCATGTGCCATTAATCTAACTGATAGGGCAAAATAAAAGTTAATACATCAAATAGAGTAATACACCTGAATGGGTCATGATGTAAATTTAGTGGTCCAAGGGAGCAGCTAGCCACCATCCAAAAAGTTCTAGTAGGGTTTGGTATTTATATGATAGTAATGTGGGGAAAAAGGGGGTGGTTTGAATCCAGAGCTCTGTGAGTGAGAATAGACTTTATCCATTATAAGGTTATGTGCACACTGAGGAATCCTCGTGGATAACTTGCCACAGATTCCGCCGCTCGCCCCTGTGCACTACCGTTTGACTCTCCACTTGTGCCATAGACTCCATTTTATGCTCAGGCAGATTCTGCCGTCCGCCCAAAGTATTGACATTTCAATTCTTTGGGCGGACGTCGGAATCTGCCCGAATGGAGTCTATAGTGTGGTGACCCCCGGATGGTGTCATAGCGGTGGGACGGCCGATCACTTGCTAGATGGAAGTGTGATGCCACTACTTGTGGTGGATTGTAGATATACAGCCGGACCTTAAAGGGATTATCCAGTGCTACAAAAACATGACCACTTTCTTTCAGAGACAACACGACTCTTGTCTCCAGTTCAGGTGTGGTTTGCAATTAAGCTGCATTTACTTCAATAGAGCTGAGCAGCAAAACTCTGCCCAAACTGGAAACAAGTGTGGGGCTGTCTAAGGAAGAAAGTAGTCATGTTTTTGTAGAGCTGGATAACCCCTTTAAGGGTTTTGTCACGTGGCGCCAGTGACTGGTGGGCACACAGGTGTGATGGCACGCCTGCTTTTAAGGTGTAAGGCCGGTTTTACCCTTTTCCCCTATGGCCGGTGTCCTGTCAGGTTGCTGCTGGGTCCCTTGGGATAATGTAGTCACGGATGATATAGTCACAGATGGCCAGAGCGGTATAATGACCCTCCCGGATAATAGGACCCCGCCACCCACAGAAAGGGGTGATTGTCCCAAGGTTGCGGTGTAAGTGCTGTGTAGGTGGGAGTGAATAATCACAGACTCCGTTGATAACCTTGACTTGGTTTACTATTGGCAAATGTGCAACAGGTAATACAGAAGTACTTGGATACATATACTTGACAAAGTTCCAATAAATACTGAGACGTAAAACCACCAGATCTGCTTGATAAGTGCTGATCAGGATGTAGTAGAGTTGATAAGGTTGTACTGAGGTAGCATAGTAGTAACTCCTAGTCCTTGGTGTGGGTTGAGATGATCTGTTGGCTAGTCCTCTCCTGAAGGGTTTAGCACTGCATCACTCGCGATACAGGTACTTCAAGAAGAAAGTTCGTAAGAGGGATCTGTCCTGCGTCCTATTCATGCGGCGTAAAGACTGCGACTTCTCTGTCGAGGGGACCTGGCAGAGGGCCAGGGCCCAGGTAGGACCACAGTGGAGAGCTATCTGAGCTGGGCCCTTTCTCCAAAGAAGCACAACTAAGACTCCTCCCTCACCCAAGGAACTAACTTCCTAACTAGCATATAAGGTGCGCTGCGGTAAAGTGAAAGAGTGCAATAGAAGAGTAGAAAGTGAGGCGAGGTTATAGGACAGAAGAAAGGAAAGATCCTACTGGTTAACAGAATCTGGTACATATAAACACAACAACCCTTTGAGATACTTCAGCCGTGCAGCTTCCACACTTCAATACAGAACACAGTGACATCTAGTGGTCATCTTTTAGTACTACAGAGGAGAAATGAACTATAGGGTACTACAGGACCACAAAAAGTACAGACTTTTATGAAGGGTGTAAATAGCAGTAACACCCCTAGTGGGACACCACATATGGCACGAGTGGAGAGTCAAGCGGGGGGCAAGCGGCGTAATCCACAGCAAGTTTTCTGCGACAATAAAAAAAAAAAGGCGTGGATCTGTTTATGGAAGAAATCAGCCATGTTTTTGTAGTCATGAAAAAAAACACTTTAAAAACAATCACAGCCAAATTATAGTTTTCAAGTTGTATTGGTGAAAATTTCTGTCACCATCTAAACCTTTTATTTCCTACAAAACAAAAATGAAAATGATGCATGTTGACAAACCATTAATGTCATTAGCATATTTATAGGTAACCAAAATACTGGTGGATCAAACTTTTTGCTGCATAAAAGGTAACTCATAATGCAAGGGTTAACAAAAATCTGGAGCCAGTGCCGAATTCGGTGTTCATCATATTAGTTGTAAAGCCATTGAGGGTCATTGTCACTACTGGACAACTTTTGACAAATGGGAGCTATTAGGCATTGTCAGAGATATAAACCTATAGTGGTACAAAGGGGGACTCTCCATATTCATTTGGTATGCACATTGGTTGATGTGGACTGTGCACATTCAGTAATACTATTGTAAATCCAACTGGCTTGCCACTACTGTATGTTGTTACAGTGTAGTATGCCAAATATTCTACAAGACAGCGCAATCTATGAAGGATTAATAGCTACTAAACAACTTTATGTACAAATGTTAAGAATATTAGAAGAATTGTGGTTTGTACATTGTGTGATTTGTGGATGATAAACACCAACTCCAACTCCTTTTCTTTAAAAAGTTGTGCTTTATTACATGTGTGGCATAGAGATGCTCAGTAGAGAAAGCTTTTATTCCAGTATGTTACAGGGAACTACAAACTACAACTAAAACCAGCATTTGTCCAGTGTCACACATGAGAGCGGACATTCCCCCCTCTGGGTAAGCGACTCTGTGCCCCTACACTGCATTTTTCCTGTGCTCCTTGAGTGAGTCATTGTTTCAATGGAAGAGATGGTGCTGGATTAATAGGTTTCCATCTTTACAAGCTTATGATTTGTTTTCTTTTCAATGCCATTATGTGAGAACTTATTACCTAGCAACCACTGAAGCCTTCTTCTCTGCTATCTACTTGCAATTTCAATGTATTATTTTAAATGAATATTGCTTAGAGGTCTTTCCGTGTAAATTTTTCTTTGGCAGGCTAACCTAGCATTGTTCCCCTGGGGCATCCTACTGGCTCCGTCTACTGCACCTATAGGTAAATCCAACTCAAACTGAAAAACTTTACCCGTTAGGGTTTTTAAATTAAAAGAATTTTGTTTGCACAATTCATATTTTATCTATCTAAAATATGTCATATCCTGTGGGTAAGCCATGCATGTCTAAGATGAGAATAACCCTTTAATTGTGTATTCTTAATCTTAGGTGACCATAGTGGCACCAATATTTTTACACCACATATTCTGTTTACCTTGTTGTGGAGATGGTTAGGAAGCAGAATGTACCGCTAGATCAGTAATAGTTCTTATAGAACCCAATGATTGTGTGACATGAAATCATTGGTAATAGCAGGATGAGAGAGTTCTAAACATCCTTCAGAAGTGAAATTCATTCATCAATGGAGATGACGTACATAGCAGGCACTTGATTTCCTTTGGGAAATGAATAAACTATGCTTGTATAAAGTTTATACTCTTGAGAAATCCATACATCCATACATTTTGAAATAAATAAGTAGTATCAGTGCTAACTGGAAGTATGATACACATGGGCATTTGTATATTATTCATGATGCATTTTTATATTATAAATTGTACCTCTGACTCTAAATAAGGATAAATCAAAAATAAATCATTTTGTTTTATATATCCTATAAAGAAAATGCTTAAAGGGGTTGTCCAGCGGGAAAAAAAATTCTTTCAAAGTTATATATATTTGTAATTTATTTCTATTTAAAAATCTTCCCATACTTATTAGCTACTACTGCAGGAAGTGGTGTTTTATTTACATTCAGAAACAGTGCTCTTTGCTGACACCTTTGTCCTTGTCAGGAACTGTCCTGAGCAGGAGAGGTTTTCTATGGGGATTTGCTACTGCTCTTGACAGTTCCTGACTTGGACAGAGATGGCAGCAGAGAGCACGGTTTCTGAATGTAAATAAAAAACACTTCCTGCAGGATATATAGTAGCATATAAGTATGAATGCTTTTACATAGTAGCATATAAGTATTGGAAGACTTGAGATTTTTAAATAGAAGTAAATTACAAATCTACCATATTTTCCAACGCATAAGACGATTAGGCGTATAAGATAACCCCCAGATTTTCCAGTTGGAAAATAGAGTTTAGGATATACTTGCCGTATAAGACTACCCCTCTTCCAATGCACACTAAATAAAAAATAAAAATCATCAGACAGCAGCAACATTTGAGAGGCAGAGAAGGAGGAGCAGTAATAACGGTAGGATAAAAGGGCGGGCTGCACGAGTGAAAAAGATATGTTTTTCTGGGCACAGTACCACTGTAACGTATGTCTTTTTTCCATACTCCGGACGCCTGAAGCTTGCTCTGCTCTTCATACGGTCGCTGCGGAGATGCAGACTTTATCAAGCTTCCCCCACAGTATGCTGCAAAGTCTTTCAACCCCTATAAGATGACGCCCGGCGTACAAGACAACCCCTGACTTTTGAGAAGATTTTCCTGGATTGAAAAGTAGTCCTACACGCAGGAAAATACTGTATATAACTTTCTGACACCAGTTGATATGAAAGAAGTTTTTTTTCCAGTGGACAACCCCTTTAATTTTTCACAGGGGCAGAAAACACAGAAACTGTGCACATCTTTCCATTTAAATTTTTCTCTGTAGGGTACACTCCTGGTTTTGGTTACAGATACCGACCAAAATACTATGTGTGAACATAGCCTTTAACCGTTCACTCAAAAATTACTAATAGAATCCTTGGAGCACATGGAGTGACAAGTTACAAGGTCCAACACTTTTGCCTGTATCATCATGTAAGAATTCTCTTTCTTGATTGCTTTCTACACAACTATTTTATACACTTGCGAAGCTGCAGGAGAGATGGCGGTCTGCTGTTGTCGCTCCTAGTACACAAAGCAACTGTGGTGACGCGGATGCTATGTTGATGATGTGCACCGGGTTGTGTGGTGCCCAACCACCAGGATGATGTTTTTTCAGTGGTTGGAATACAGCTCAGCCAATGGTGGTATAATCGTGACTCCAGTGCTAACTCAGCACACAGGTATGTCTTTGCAATACAGGATAATGCGTGACTGATACAGACTTGCTTTCACTGGATCTTTACTGAGAGTTGCCGAAGTGCCTAGGTAGAACAGTAGTACTAGTTTGGTTGAGAAGAGTAGAGTGGAATGTGTCGGGAGAGTCTCAACTGAGTTGAGTAGTGTGCTTTGCCGGAACTTTAGTAGAAGAGATACTTAAAGAAGAAATCCTTGAAAGAAGAAGAATACTTGCGCCTGTGTTTCGACCTTTGTCACTTGAACCACCTTATGCTTTGCAGTGTCAGGGTGCCCGTCCTACATGGGTGACACAAGCCCCAGTCCTGGTTACCTGAGTTAAGCAAAGTGTCCGAACGTGTCCCACTGTTACCTGCGCTGTGAGATAGAGTACCTAGGCCTTTGGCTGCTTTGCTCTATTTAAATCAGTTCCTCTACTTAGGATACTGTCCTGCACTGTATAGATATGTTCATGGCGTGGGTTGAGGTGTTCTCTGACTTGTCCTCCCTTTAGTGGTTAGCATATTAATTTCTCCATATAATCCACCACCACTCCTAGTCTACACTGGACTGACTAGACTGAACTGTCCCTTGGGGGTTGTGTTGTGTAAAGAGTGCAGAAATAGGCAGAAAAAGAACAGTGTCTCTCATAGGCTGGCACAGACCATGTTGTACAAAAACAGTAACCCTTGGATGACTACAGCTGTACAACATACATAAATATATACAGTGACATATTTTGGTAAAACCTGAGAATGCACCTTCATTACCACTTTACTCTATAGTACAGGAGTTTTATGACAGGTGCCCATACTAGAAACACCTGTGGTGGGATACCACAAAACGGCCAACAGACTGTCATTATCATTCAAAAATCTTTCAACATGTTGAAAGACAAGGATTAGCTGACATTATGCCTTTTATCAGGAGCTATTACACCAAATACAGTCTACAGCCGATAATAGTTTGGTGTAATAGGGCCTTTAGGGTGAAACTCAAAGGTCTTTTTGGAAAACTCACACTGCAGTTTTTGTGATAAAACCAGGAGTGGATTAAAATAGGATAGAAAATATAAAGGGAGGACTTGTACTTCTCTTTTTCTGTTGGATCCTCTTCTGGTTTTGGCACAAAAACTACAGTGGTAGTTTCCAAAAAAAAACCAACTGCTGTTTATGTTTTCAGTCTCACAGTTTCTTTTGGAGCAACAGATAACCATAGCAGTTAAATGTGTCGAGTCCATAGCAAACAAGTTGGTACAGTTCTTGTGTATACTATAACTGTTAAATAATAGGCAATTACATGAGAAAAAAAACTAGCAGTAGGTTAAAAGAATCTAATGTTGCTCTGTAGTGATGTAACTCTGCATGCTCATAACTGCAGAGCGCTGCCTAAGTATTCCTGAGGAGGGAGTGGATCGGGGAACAGTGTACTGGCATTATAGTGCCCTCCCAGTGTACAAAACCTGCTAATTAGCATATTAATAAAAAGAAAGATTTTGGAAAAACAATGCTACAGATCAGGAAAATAAATAATGTCCCCTGTTCTCTGGAATGACAACAGCAGGATCGATTACT
This sequence comes from Dendropsophus ebraccatus, assembly GCF_027789765.1. Taxonomy (NCBI): domain Eukaryota; kingdom Metazoa; phylum Chordata; class Amphibia; order Anura; family Hylidae; genus Dendropsophus; species Dendropsophus ebraccatus. Next base: position 115,995,474 of record NC_091455.1, on the reverse strand, counting down.
TTATCCTGCTGTTAGCTTTCATTTAAGAACTGAAAGAAAACCATAAACCACCCATTGGTAATTCAAATGAATATCTGCATGCTATATTGATATAGTGCCTTATTCAGTATAAGTGACTGTTCTTTGTACTATTCTGAAAGTGTGCTCATGTTGTCTGATGTAAAGAGTTGCTGACATTCTGATGTCATATTTTTACATATAATTATCCATATGAGGGCTTGTTTTTTTGCAGGATAAATAGACCTTTTTAATGACATGATTTTTATCATAGAATATACTGGAAAACAGAAAAAAAAACATTAATGGGCTGAAATTGAAAAAAAAACCTGCAGTGCTCCTAAAATGTTCACTTTTCACTTTGCAATAAAACTGATATGTAATCTTTATTCTGTAGATCAGTATGATTACAGAGGCAGTTTATATACATTTTGCTTTTTTTTTTTTTTACGAAGTCTAAAAGAGTAAGTATTTTTAGAAAGAAAAAGCAACACCATGGTTCTAAATAGCCACATTCTGACTTCTATAACCTCATCACTATTTCATCTACAGAGATATATGAGGGATTATTCTATTTTTTTTTTATTACGTGTTATCTAATAGATGATATCCTCAAAAATTGCTAATTTTGCCATTTGTTGCTATTTTATGTTTGTGCCAACTACCACCCAGGATAAATAATGGTTTATTTTAATAATTCAGACAATTCTGCACAAAGTGATAAACATTTTTTTTATGGGAAAAGGGGGTGATTTTTCCAAATTTCTAGGACCCCCTAGGGGAATATAATATGCCATCATTAAATTGCATATACTGATAAGCTATATCAGTGCTCTTTTGATTAAGTCTGCCTGAAGCAGACTCCATCAGCAGAAAGGCTGGGACTGCCATGGAATGTAAGTATAAGCCTCTGACAGGCATAGCAACTGATTGCCAGCCCCATTCTTTACTGCACATGCTTCAGTCAATATTATTCATGTCAAGCACAGGGTTATATTACCAGGCTGAAGTGTTAACTGTAATATACAGCTGACACTCACTGCATGTATCGCAGGCTGAATTCCTGAGCCTACACTAAATGTAACAACCGCAGGTCCACCATACAAAGACGTATTGGCCGTCCGGTCATTGAGAGGTAAATAAATGAGACACAAACAAAAATCTATAAATGTAGGTTGTAAATAGGATACGTTGATGGTAATAGTTTTTATGAAAGTCCGTTTTAGGTCTATAGACACTATGGAGAGGAATTTATTACACATTTACTTAATACTAATACTAATGTATTTACACACTTTATTTTACCATAAAATATGCTGTGTCTATAGGGATATTTGAGGGGTAAATTTTGTGCCTTAACCCGTAGTTTATATCGTTACCTTGCCCATGTATACATGACTTGATCACATTTTATTAAAATTTTTTGGAATGTGGCCAAAAATCTTTTTGCACTTATTCCGTTCTTACCATACAAGATCAGCAATGTGATAATTTAATAGTTTGGGCAATTTCACATGTAGCAATAGCAAAAAGGTGTTTGTTTGTTTTAATTTAAAAAAAAACAGAAAAGAGGGTGATTTAAACTTTTATAATGGGATGGGTTTTGCTATATTAGAAAGGGTTTTCCACTTTATAGTAAAATTGTTCAGTTTACATTATTAGTAAGTGTACTCACAGCACTTACTGACAGCAGCTCCCTGTGTACCTCATAGAGCTTAAAGGGGTTATCCAGTGCTACAAAAACATGGCCACTTTTCCCCCTACTGTTGTCTCCAGTTTGGGTGGGGTTTTGAAACTCAGTTCCATTGAAGTAAATGGAGCTTAATTGCAAACCACACCTGAACTGGAGACAACAGTAGGGGGAAAAGTGGCCATGTTTTTGTAGCACTGGATAACCCTTTTAAGGCTACCCTCCTCCAGGTTGTGCTGCCCTGCTTTGTGATAAGTCTGTCCATAAGATGGCAGAGCATGCAGGAGCATGTGACAATGCCCCGCACCAAGTGTTCGCCATTGGCAAATACAGGCTCCTTTATGTCGGCCATTTTATGGACAGCCTTACCACAGAGCAGGACAACACAGCCTGGAGGAGGGGAATCTAACTTATGAGGTACACAGGGAGCTGCTGTCAGTAAGTACTATGAGTACACTTACTAATACTGTAAACTAAACTATTTTACTATAAAGTCGCCAACCCCTTTAAAAAAAAAAACAAAAAAAAAACTTTGTTTTTCCATGCAGTAAAACACTTTTTTTTTTGGACTGGGAAAAATCTGACACATTGTAAGTTTCATGAAGTGACATGTGGCAAATATGACATCCTATGACCATACTATATTTAATGCCACTGAGCTCTACAGTATGACCGAAACTACCACCAATGTTTGACTATGGAATGGATATTGCATGGCTGTGTGCTTGATTTTATGCATCTATTTGCAGCAAAAGGGTGCCCCCATTCTTTTGTCCAGGTCATTTAGAATTCCCTAGCACTAAACTAATGAAAATGTATATGAGAATCTCAGCTGCCATGATATCAGTAAAGCAATATCCTCAGGCCTGTATGTAGAGTTAATGCTGCCTTAGCATGCTGAGGCAAACCCCCTAACCCCCCCCCCCCACCTCCACCCCCGCCCTTACTCTTGGCACTGGAAGCATGGTGTATACCTTGGCACAGCTGGCAGGCTGGCACCCCAGCACCCAATACTACTGAGCGGCACCCCCCGGCTGTCAGTAGTACAGGGTGCTGGGTTTCTGAGAGGACAACCCTTTAATAAGAGGGAGCAGTCGGGGGGCAGAGAGAGCAGGTAAGGGGCAGAGGGATTAGCCAGGGGAGCAGCCGGGCGGGCAGGGAGAACAGCCGGGCGGCAGGGACAGAGGCCGGCTGGGGAGGTCCCCCCTATGCAGGGCCTGCGTGAGTTTCAGACACAGACAGCCTGTATCACACAGGCCAGAAGCTCACAGCTCCAGCCTCGCGGTGCCAGAACTTCTCCCCTGCTTGGCGGCGCACATGTGACGTCATCGTGCCGCTGCCGGGCAGGAGAGAAGTTCGGGCATCGCGGAGCTGCAGCTGTGAGCTTCTGGCCTGTGTGATATAGGCTGTCTGTGCCGGAAGCGCACGCCAGCCCTGCATTGGAGGGGACCCTCCCTGCCCCCCAGCCGACCCATCATCCCACCCTGGTGGTGCCTAGTGGCAAATACAGCCCTGAATATCCTCCATGTTAAAGCGAAAGAAATGGTAGTTAAAGGGGGATAAATAAGTAACTAGAGCAATAAAGGTGAAAAATATTACTACAAGCTAATATGAATAAAGTGAGGGGGGATCATTATTCACAGTCTAAACAGAATGATTAGTAAACAGGTTGTCATGGTTTCCCAGGGGATTAACCTTTTTTGGCTGTTAAGAAAAACCGTATCCACCGCTGACTCATTTCTGTTCACTATTTACTTCGGGGCAAAACAGAGAATGTTCTACATTATTTCTAATTACAATTTTACAATGTTCTTATAACAAGGAAGAATGAATAGAGTGGCTCTCTCTTGTACGAGGGAAGGGTGGGTTGTTTTTCTGCCAGAACAACTTTTATTGTTCTGATTACTGTAGAGGATTGTGCTACAGAGATTAAGAAATGACAAGAAGAAAAGGCCCCTCTCTATGGTCCTTTTCCGTGGCCACATGATTATCCATCATGTCACATGAACATAGTGGGTGCCCAAATAAGACTTATCCATCCCAACAGGGATACCTTCTGTTTACTTTGTTTTTTTTCCCCACAAAAGTGAATAGAGATGAGAGGGCACCTGGTTAAATACTCCAGTCTCCCATTGATTTCAATGTGGCTCAATACTCAAATTAATGGTATATTCACACGGGCGGGCTCGCAGCGAGATTCTCATACACTACATACTTGCTGCGGTCTAAACGACCACAGCGAGTATGTAATTCTGCCGCCCTTAACCCCTTCTGCTCCCCCGCTGTAAGCATACTTTACCTGTCCTTGCTGCACGGGTCCGGCGTCCTGCTCTCCCGTCCGGCCAATTAGTGTGTTGCCCAGCTGTAGCCACTGATTGGCCGCACGGGAGAGCAGGATGCCGGACCCATGCAGCAAGGACAGGTAAAGTATGCTTACAGCGAGGGAGCAGGCCGGGAGCAGAAGGGGTTAAGGGCGGCAGAATTACATACTCGCTGCGGTCGTTTAGACAGCAGCAAGTATGTAGTGTATGGGAACTGCCAGGACCTGCCGGGCTCGCAGCGAGAATCTCGCTGCGAGCCCGTTCGTGTGAATATACCCTAAGAACTCGAGCATTGAAAAATACTCAACTCGGGTAACAAACATTCAAGTTTACTCATCTCTACAAGTGAACACAAGGGAGGAAAATATCCACATGCAAGACAGGACTTATCTGGAAGAGGTTCATCTCAGCATGTGCTAGTAACCAGATTTTTCTAAAATAAAAGGTAAGGCGTTTAGGGAGCACTGGATGTCCTTGAGGTTTGAGAAAGGGAGCCCAGCACTCCTGAAACGCGTTATCTGTGAATTTATAATAAACAGTTGTATTCAGTATGCGCGGAGGTACATTCCTTTTTTGTTTTGATATTCCACATGGATACCTGTACCGGACTGGATTACGGTGGATAGTTTCCTGTAGCGGCCGATTTGTATATTGCTCCACCGTATACTTAGTGTTTGTGGCTTTTCACAACAACATAAGGAGAGCCGAGACACTTCCTACACATAAACTTTGATTTTTCAAAAAAGGTTTTTCTTTTTTAAAAGCCACCAAATAAAATAAAAGTTACATATCGTTGTAATTGTACCGTACCTTACCTGATACCTTACTTCTCCCTGCTCCCGGTCTTTTCTCTTGTGCTCAGAACCTTCCCAGTCCCGGCGGCTGCAGTGTTTGAGCAGCGTGTCAGCTGCAACCGGGACCAGGAAGCTGTGGAGCACAGGAGAGAAAACCGGGAAAGGGGAGAGGTAGGGTATCAGGTGTTTGGGCAAGGGCTGCATGGACATTGCTAACGATGTCCATGCAGCCCTTACTGCCTGATTTTCGGGCTGCCTAATAAGTCCAGTAAACGAGCGCCAATTAAGCAGAACGGCACTTGTTTACTAAAATTATGATCGGGCCATAGTTGGCCGTGTAATAGTGCTCTTAGCCAGCTAATGATTGTAGACACTGTTCTCGCAATGCCAGCGTGCTCCTAGGGCCTGTCACACTCCCACCTTCCTGCATAGTTAGTTAGAAAAAGGCACCAGGCAAGGTGGGAGGAGAAATTTTTACTACGTTTGTAATTCGAATAGTGTAGTATTCGTTCAAATGGCTACTCAATGGAGTGCTACTCGCTCATCTCTGGTCCTAACCTCTAATATATATTTTTCTTCTATACTTTATTGATTTTATTATTTAACCATTAATAGAAATTAATTAAGCAAATTCCTTTTTTCCCCAAGATGGAAGAAAATTGGCAGAAAAAAACAGAGCTGAGTTATCTTTGTTCTTTTTATTTAATGGCTTTGTTATCTAAAAACAGGGACTGGGATAGTGAAACAAGAGCTAATGTGCATCTTACTGAATTATTGCTATCTGTCAAGAGCAGATATGAGATCTGAGATATGAAGAAACAAGACGACAGAACAGGTTGAATGGCCCAGATAAAAGACTATGAGAAAGTAAGAGGAAAGGATTGTAGACTCAGAGTGAAAGTAAATGCCACAGAATAGGGTAAAGCATGATAAAGGGTTTGAACCAGGGACAGAACACATCATGATCACTACCAAATGTACAAAGTAAAGAAATGACAGAGATGAAAATAAAATGTCAAAATATAATAGAATAAAGTGAGAAATATATTTAGGAGCCCCCAGGATAGCCATAGAAATTGGCTATAGAGAGGATAGAATGGGCTACTTAAAAAAGAATAAATACTATACATCACTTTCTTCTGATAAGGCTTTTCAGGTATCAAATACAAAAAAAAAAAAAAAGAAAAGAGGGAAAGTGGTCAGCAGAAGTGATTCTTTAAAATTACTAACCAAAACTGCAACAACGTGTTGGGTGTTTGTAACCTCCGTGGAGGCAATAAGGGCATTATAATAAGAGCCAATCCCAGTTGGAGCACTTGATTAAAGGAGTTTTCTAGGCACAATGGACTGGATCTGTTCGGCACTCACACTACATAGTGAATTGAGTTTGTCTCAGAGTTAGCTACGTATGCTTATTCATTGCGGCAAGCTCCTGTACTCTCCAATATGAAGAGGCAACCAACAAAACACAGTAATCACTGAACTCAAGGAGAACAGCGAAAACAATTCCAATGAAGTACTCAATCAAGAGTCTCCACTGATGCCCCCAAAAATTTAAATATGCAAAACAAGAGTCCGTGGAGCCTCAGTTACGAGTCTCAAAACACGGGATAGCCAGATATCTCTAGCCTGTTGCCAACGGGGTGCCTCCATGATAGGGAGAGCACCACACCACCCTGATAAATAACCCCTTAAGTCCCACTCGGTTGCGAGTATTGGAACATAGACAGGGAAACAACAGGGTGGCCCCTTTTGTCAATGTCTAACTCAAGGTGCGAGTATTGCGATCATGACAAGGGCTTGCAAAGGCAGGCTTCCACCCACAGACAGCCGTTTCGGGGTTTTTGCCCCTCGTCAGTGTGGGGTAGGATTCTGGCTAGTTGGGGCAATGAAAAATCAACCAACAAAACACAGTAATCACTGAACTCAAGGAGAACAGCGAAAACAATTCCAATTAAGTACTCAATCAAGAGTCTCCACTGATGCCCCCAAAAATTTAAATATGCAAAACAAGAGTCCGTGGAGCCTCAGTTACGAGTCTCAAAACACGGGATAGCCAGATATCTCTAGCCTGTTGCCAACGGGGTGCCTCCATGATAGGGAGAGCACCACACCACCCTGATAAATAACCCCTTAAGTCCCACTCGGTTGCGAGTATTGGAACATAGACAGGGAAACAACAGGGTGGCCCCTTTTGTCAATGTCTAACTCAAGGTGCGAGTATTGCGATCATGACAAGGGCTTGCAAAGGCAGGCTTCCACCCACAGACAGCCGTTTCGGGGTTTTTGCCCCTCATCAGTGTGGGGTAGGATTCTGGCTAGTTGGGGCAATGAAAAATCAACCAACAAAACACAGTAATCACTGAACTCAAGGAGAACAGCGAAAACAATTCCAATGAAGTACTCAATCAAGAGTCTCCACTGATGCCCCCAAAAATTTAAATATGCAAAACAAGAGTCCGTGGAGCCTCAGTTACGAGTCTCAAAACACGGGATAGCCAGATATCTCTAGCCTGTTGCCAACGGGGTGCCTCCATGATAGGGAGAGCACCACACCACCCTGATAAATAACCCCTTAAGTCCCACTCGGTTGCGAGTATTGGAACATAGACAGGGAAACAACAGGGTGGCCCCTTTTGTCAATGTCTAACTCAAGGTGCGAGTATTGCGATCATGACAAGGGCTTGCAAAGGCAGGCTTCCACCCACAGACAGCCGTTTCGGGGTTTTTGCCCCTCGTCAGTGTGGGGTAGGATTCTGGCTAGTTGGGGCAATGAAAAATCAACCAACAAAACACAGTAATCACTGAACTCAAGGAGAACAGCGAAAACAATTCCAATGAAGTACTCAATCAAGAGTCTCCACTGATGCCCCCAAAAATTTAAATATGCAAAACAAGAGTCCGTGGAGCCTCAGTTACGAGTCTCAAAAACACGGGATAGCCAGATATCTCTAGCCTGTTGCCAACGGGGTGCCTCCATGATAGGGAGAGCACCACACCACCCTGATAAATAACCCCTTAAGTCCCACTCGGTTGCGAGTATTGGAACATAGACAGGGAAACAACAGGGTGGCCCCTTTTGTCAATGTCTAACTCAAGGTGCGAGTATTGCGATCATGACAAGGGCTTGCAAAGGCAGGCTTCCACCCACAGACAGCCGTTTCGGGGTTTTTGCCCCTCGTCAGTGTGGGGTAGGATTCTGGCTAGTTGGGGCAATGAAAAATCAACCAACAAAACACAGTAATCACTGAACTCAAGGAGAACAGCGAAAACAATTCCAATTAAGTACTCAATCAAGAGTCTCCACTGATGCCCCCAAAAATTTAAATATGCAAAACAAGAGTCCGTGGAGCCTCAGTTACGAGTCTCAAAACACGGGATAGCCAGATATCTCTAGCCTGTTGCCAACGGGGTGCCTCCATGATAGGGAGAGCACCACACCACTCTGATAAATAACCCCTTAAGTCCCACTCGGTTGCGAGTATTGGAACATAGACAGGGAAACAACAGGGTGGCCCCTTTTGTCAATGTCTAACTCAAGGTGCGAGTATTGCGATCATGACAAGGGCTTGCAAAGGCAGGCTTCCACCCACAGACAGCCGTTTCGGGGTTTTTGCCCCTCGTCAGTGTGGGGTAGGATTCTGGCTAGTTGGGGCAATGAAAAATCAACCAACAAAACACAGTAATCACTGAACTCAAGGAGAACAGCGAAAACAATTCCAATGAAGTACTCAATCAAGAGTCTCCACTGATGCCCCCAAAAATTTAAATATGCAAAACAAGAGTCCGTGGAGCCTCAGTTACGAGTCTCAGTTTTGAGACTCGTAACTGAGGCTCCACGGACTCTTGTTTTGCATATTTAAATTTTTGGGGGCATCAGTGGAGACTCTTGATTGAGTACTTCATTGGAATTGTTTTCGCTGTTCTCCTTGAGTTCAGTGATTACTGTGTTTTGTTGGTTGATTTTTCATTGCCCCAACTAGCCAGAATCCTACCCCACACTGACGAGGGGCAAAAACCCCGAAACGGCTGTCTGTGGGTGGAAGCCTGCCTTTGCAAGCCCTTGTCATGATCGCAATACTCGCACCTTGAGTTAGACAATATGAAGAGGGCCATATTTCCTTTTTAGCCTTTTGTGATAGAGCAACTGATAGACTTAAAATGAATGTACAATTAGGTACATTGCTTTTTTTTCACAGTAGCAGATCGGCACCAGTGTTAACATCCCGGGCATCCTGAGAATAGCTCATCAGTCTATTTTGCCCTAGGTCATTCATATGGCCTTTAAATTCATAATTGTTAGCTGTGTATCCGTAGTTCATACAGGGGGATGTGCGGTTTCCAACCACTCTCACCCTCCAACCAAACATCACTACTTCACAAGTGTCACCACTTAGGGCCACATGTATCATCCTGCGAACGGATGATTTTCGGCGGAAAGTGCCGATTTGCGTATTTTTTTATACGCAAATGGCCGATCTGCGAATAAAATATTTGCAAATCGGCACTTTCCACCGAGTACGCCAGGGGGGGCGGAAAGGGGGCGCGTAGTGGGCGGAATGGAGGGCGCGGACTCAGAGTCCGCGCGATTTACCATCCGTTCCTCCCAAATATACGCCGAAAACCTACTCCAGTCCTCAGCTGGCGTAGGTTTTCGGCGGTGCGCACCGGCGCGCACGGGATTTATGTAGAGGCAGTCTGCCTCTACATAAATCTCCGTAGCGCCGGAGCTGCAGGGGCATTTTTAAGTCCGGCGTAAAAAACGCCGGACTTAATAAATGCCCCCCTTACTGTTTAACATTGCTCATTATATATGTAACATCAGGTTTCTATAGAGAAGCTACATTTTAAGCTTCTAGAGCTCATTCGCTAATGTGTATCTCCTATAAAGCGACTACAAAATACCTTGTGTACTGCTACTAAACGCTCAGTAAACTTTGGATGTGCGGCCTGCAAACCAGCTTCTCTGTACACAGTGCCTTTGTCTTGAAAGGTTTTCATAAGTTTTAACAAAAACATTTGAACAAATGACAGAGCACCGGGGCCATCACGGCATTATGAACCAGAAATCCGGCAAGTTAGCTCATCTCTACCCGGCACCCTAACACGCGTATACATATTTGTGTGTCTTTTCTGGTCATATATGCTTTAAATACCATTATCGCTCACAAGCGCTTTCTTTCAACTTACACGCGCAGTTCATGCATCCTTATTGGAACAGCAGGCATGCGTTAGTCATGGTTCTGAAATCGCTCTAGTACGCACATGTCGACTGTGCATCCATCCTTAGTCATATTGCTCAAGTACGCATGCGCCGACCGTGCATCTATCCGTTGTCATGTCTCTGATATTGCTCTAGTACGCATGGGCCTACCATGCATCCTCCTTAGGGCTGCGTTCACACTACGTATATTTCAGTCAGTATATTTCAGTCAGTATTGCAACCAAAACCAGGAGTGGATTAAAAACACAGAAAGGATCTGTTCACACAATGTTGAAATTGAGTGGATGGCAGCCATTTAATGGCAAATATTTTCTGTTATTTTAGAACAACGGCCGTTATATTGAAATAATGGCATTTACTGTTATATGGCGGCCATCCACTCAATTTCAACATTGTGTGAACAGATCCTTTCTGTGTTTTTAATCCACTCCTGGTTTTGGTTGCAATACTGACTGAAATATACTGAATGAAATATACGTAGTGTGAACATAGCCTAGAAGTGCGCATACACAAGTCACAAGTCAATATTGTTTTAGTGCGCACGCGTCTATCCTACACCCCTTCTCAGTAGTACGCATGCGCGAGTCATTCATTTATGTTCAGCTACATTGTATCCTTGACTGAATTCAGAATAACTCCACACACACCTCCAGTTCGTTCCTATCATGACTAAATACTTTGGTGTTTTATACAGTATCTACGTTTTATATACATTTAGGTATCGGATCATGTGACTGTCACATGATCATTCGTATGTCTCACTTTTTATGCATGATTTATATATAACTTTACATTTATACACATTAATGTATCTATTTTATACTATGGTTTTATATGGATATTATATCAATCTTTTATTGATTTTATCTTGGTACAAGGCATAAACTGATGCTGACGGATGGCCCCGCCCCCAGCCCTGTTCTGGGGCGCTTTCTCCTTTAAATGTTTCCATTGTTCTATTGTATCTATGCATATCATTTTCTTGCTTGAAAAAGAGGCATTGTAGCCATGAAACGCGTTGCCTATATGCTATTAAACTTCATCTACGTTATCTACGTCTACTGAGACCCCCTTGTGCCACATCAGCTCCTCGGAAGTGTTCACTACAAGTGCCACACTACCTTTCTGCACGTTTCCTATTTCTCTTGATCCTTTGACGTGAGGCATCTTGGGCTGCATCATTCTATCCATACGTTTGTAGGTGTTGTGCTCTTAGCGCAACCCTATCAGGTGAGTGCAATCCTCACCACTATTGCATACTCTCTTATCGTGTTACAGATTCACCCATGGAGCGCCTTTTATGTGTTTTCAGCTCTTCAAAAGGCACCCAGGATTGTAATGGCAACGATCAAAGGCCCGGACCTTGCCGCGGTACTTCTGATCAGGTGAGCATAGGACTGCACCTGACCTGGAACCCGTTACATGCCGCTGTCATGACTTGACAGTGGAATATAATGGGTTAATACTACCCGGAGCGGTAAATTATCGCTCCGGGTAGTTGCATCAGGAGATCAGCTGTCATGCAGGGCTGCTTCAATGTGATAAGACCTGCACACATCTATACCACTTACAGCATTTAAAGGAGTCACTGACTGATTGGGACCCCCGCGGGGGGTCTTTTAAATAAAAGTTTAAATTACCCCTGTCCCATTATACAAATAAAAATATGTCTCCATGGCCACTGTAACTACTGAGGTGGACCCCGTTATTCTCCCGCCACAAGCGGCTTTGCTGCCTGAAGTTCGGAACCTTCTCCAGGTGCTGCGGCTCCACAGCTCCACAACTATACCTTGCTTCATTTAGAAAAACTGACACTTACCCAAAAATGTGCCCCAAGTCAGGACAAACGCCACAAAATACATAGCATTTTAGGTATAGTGGTCTTCTATTTCCCATTTGAATTCCAGCTAATATCTGTCCGCATTGTGGATAACAAAAAACTAAGCATTCTTTCAGAAATAGGCCCAAACACATTTCTTTTGTATTTGAATACACCAAAGTGTTTCAAATAGTCCATAAAAAAACATTCTGCATTAGTGTCAGCAAAAGCATTTTAGAAAAAAAAAAATGATATTCATACATATTCAAACAGCTTAAAATAGTCAATGCACTTTAAAAATGCCTGAAATCTAGGTAAAATGGCTTAAGACTCCATAATGTATCATACAAACAGTTCAGTTTCAGCAAAATGACAACCAAGTTATAAAACATCCTTTTATCTGTGAACAAATTATAACTAAACCAACAGGATTAGAAGATGATGAATAGTGCAATCATTCATAGGTACATTAATATTAATTGTAATGGGTTAGGTTTAGGAGATAGAAAGGTTGTTTCCCAGGATACACAAGCACCGTGCAGCACTCACAGGCTTATAGCACCTGCTCCTTAGCAGCACAATCAATGGGAGTCCTTCTCCATACATATCCTGCCCCTCAGCCCCATCCCCCCCTTCCCCCTTCCCTGTGAACCGCAGGGCTCAAATATATTTAAAAAAAAAAAATGACTAAACCAAAGAGCGTGCTATCTTCAGTGCAATTTGTTCATAATACCACTGAAGTTTTGGTTGATGGCTTTATTATACTTCTGATGACTATTTTCCTTTTCTTTAAAGGGGAACTATCAGCAGGTTAGAAGACTCTAACCTGCTGATATGTCTCTAATTCGCAGCAAACGCTGAGGTGGAAGGTATGCAGGCTCGGACTGGCCTACGGGGAGCAGGGGTATTCCCCCGGTGGGCCCTACCCTTTGGGGGCCCCTAAACAGCAGGTGGGCCTCCCTGTCTAGCAGCTCCAGGATGACATATAATCCCCCAACACTGCTGCAAATGCCTTTCATCTGTTGGCGCTATACAAATTATTATTACACTCCTAATATGGACTGGCAAAGACGAGGAGATTTTGTCAATTTTATTAACTCTAACAATCTCAACCTGAAATTCACTTACCATTGTGATTCCCGTAAAATTCCTTTTTTGGATATCCTCCTGACTAGGGATGAGTGAACCGGCCGAGGTTCGGGTTCGTATGAACCTGAACTATCAGCTTCTAAATCCCGCTGTCTGCCCGCTCCATGGAAAGGGTGGATACAACCTTGAGGACAGCCTAGGAAACTGGGTTACAGCCATACGAACCCGAACCTTGGTCGGTTCGCTCATCTCTACTCCTGACCTTTGACGAAGGGAAAATCAGCACTACGTTGTACAGAAAACCCAGTGCTGGAAATGGTATCCTTCATGCAGCAAGCAGCCATCCTAAATATGTTTTTAATAATCAACCTACAATTCGTCTGCATACGTAGGAATTGTTTCAGCCAAGAAGCTTATGAGTCAGCGTGCTCTGATCTTGAACAGCGCTTATTGTGCAGAGATTACTCTCATCATGTAATAAATAAAGCAAAATATAAGGCCGAAAAACATGAAAGGACTTATTATCTAAGGGATAGAGAGCGTAACATTGCTAATAGTGACCCTTGTAATGTTTTAGGTAACACAAGGACATCACCTACTCCATTAACGCTTCCCAACAATGCCTTTCATCTGTTGGCCCTATACAAATAAATATTATTATTATTATTACTCACTGCCTCTATCTAGTAACCTGGGGTTTCATAGTATTCTATAAAGGCAGGGAGTGACTGGAGTGACAAGCAGCAGCATGTAGTGTGCTGATTTAGCGCACCCCCTCTCCTCTTTTCTGGGACCCTCCGCCACCTTCTCCTCTCTGGCTGCCTCAATCTGCTCTATGTGCTGCTGCTGGCAGTCGGCACACAGAAGGAGAGGAGGGAGAGGGGCTGCATCCTGCCCAGGGTGGCCCTGGGGTTGAAAATCTGACAGCATGTGAGCTGTACCTCGTGCTTTCCTGTACCAGAGGTAAAGATGTGTGTGTGGACCTAGTATGTATATCGTGTGAGCCTGTGTATTATCTATACGCATATGTAATGTGCATTTGTTTAGATGTGTAGATGTGTGTATTCTGCTTGTGTTTGTGTGAGTGTCCTATATGTATGCATATAGGTAATTTCTTTATATCTGTGTATGTTGTGTGTACTATGTATGGATATAGGTATTGTGCATTTCTTTATATCTGTGTACATATTGTGCATATTTGTATATAATATGTATGTACATGTTATGTGCACTCACTTGTAACTCCCCCTCCCACACCTAAACCTGCTGAGGACTCAGTTTCCAGATGTAAGTTAAACAGGGAGGGAGGAGTGAGCCGACTTTCTAGCTTGCAGCTATTCAGGAATTTGGAGAAGCCTTTTTCATTCTTTGTACTAGAGAATAAAACCATTTTCTATGCTATAGAAGCACAGACAAATATATTTATGGTACCATATGTCTTCTTAACCGAACAGCATCTAACAGTGTCAGCAGTTGGGAACATGAATTACAGCTGACAGATTCCCTAAAGGAGAAGTCTTGTGAAACGAATAAATGACGGGCAGGCAGAGGGATGCGTGAAGATAATAAGGACACTATACCCCCCAGTCCCCGTGCCTCTGCGCTGCTCTCTCTCCCACAGCTGCTGGAAGTCATTTTTAGTCATTTCCACTAGGTTCTGTGTATGTCACGGCCCCAGCTCTTTTAGCTGCAAAGTCACATATTCGGCTGACGGATTGCCTGCTCAGCCAGTCAATGACAGTGGTGTCCATCCCCAGTCAGTGATTGGCTGAGCTGATGATCCATCAGCCTACTTTGTGACGTTGCAGCTGGAGGAACTGCAGGAGGCCCGGTGGCTATTGGATAAAATTAAAGAAGAGCTACCCTATAGAGAGGAGTGGAGCTGTTTCTAAGAGAAGGCTGTGTTCACACAGTGCGTATATCTGTTGCGTTAACATGCATTTTGATTGGTGAACTTATTGAGAGACTTGGGAGTTCACCAACCAAATCGCATCATAAATATCCAGGTAGGGATCCCCTCGTCTATTCATTTCAACAGCTTTATTTATAATACTCTTTGGCAGCCCTCTCAACATACAATTAAATCAGATTGTCAGCAGTCTCCTTCATGTTAACAAACTCGCCATTTATAACCTTATACCAGTGGATTCTAAACTGAGTGTCCAGAAATGCTGGGAATTGTAGTGTATAGAAATGTCAGTGAACCACAAGTGTTCCTCCAAAAGGTTGGGAGGTATGGAGGAAGGGCTGACTGCAAAGCATTATGGGGAAGCTTGATGTCATGTGTTTTCAGTCATCATCATCATCATCATCATAAACTTTACAGTAATGGAGCAGCTTTATCTTCAAGAGAGAAAACACAGTCTGATTCGCCTATAGCAACCAATCACAGCTCACCTTTCATATCTTAACATGCTCCTATAAAATTAAAGCTGAGCTTTGATTGGTTGCTATGGGCAGGTGGGCGCATGGCAACCAATCACAGGTCACCTTTCATTTTACCAGAGTAATTTGAGAAACAAAAGCTGAGCTGTGATTGGTTGCTATGGGCCACATCAAACCATATTATTTAGTGTTCTTAGTGCGGCCTAACCAGAAGCTTTTTGCTTGGTCACAAGTGTGTTTAGTGACCTCTGCAGTAAAGCACATCGCCAGTCATTAATGGGTTAATGCTTCAGATGTGTTTGCTTGCAGTAACCATGGCAACCTTGCACTGTGATGACAAGCGCTTATGTCATAAAGAAGGTTTCATAAAGCAATGCACCGCGCCCTGATCAGTGCCATCTTGGATGCACCGCACCCTGAGCTTGACTACTTTCCTGCCCCTACCCTTGATGTAATTCGGAGGTTCTAGCAGGGGAAAAGGGGTGGTCTGCTTTAGAATACCCCTTCATCGAGTCTCCACCTTCTTGAGCAGTGGACCTGGATCTGTGAGGGAGAAGAGATACATTTGCCTAGTCATCAAATAGGTGACATATATTGCTGCAAGATTTCTCTCACATCGAGTTTATTATAATTATATTATGGAATTCACCTCTAAGCTCAGGGGAGGGGCAACTCTCCAGCCATGGCTCCCTCGAGGTTTCCCCCACAGGAGTTTTTTCCTCGCCTTAGGGTGACTGTGAGTCGGGGGTCTGCCATTTTCGGTGTCATGTAATTTTAAATAAAATTGGGCCCCTTTGACACCTGATTACAAGGTTTTGTGTCTTTATTTTGCATTCTTTGTTTTAACTTATTATGCTTGAGAATTGGGGGTTCATAACATATTGCAGAGTCATAAAGCTGGACATCTGCCTGCTACACAGATCTATCACCTGCACAATGAGCGCAAGTAGGATGGAGCAGTGAATAGTAGAACCCCTGCATGTATGTGCATATCCCTGGATTAAAGGGGCACTCAGATCTTGCAGGAAAAAAAAAGCATCACAAGGTTTATATCTACATTTGCAAGGCTTGTCAAAACTTTTTTTTTTTTTCAAGTGACAGGGACACAATAATCATAGCATGTCATAGCAACATGGACACCACCATGAATATACATCATATATATGTTGCAGGGAAATAACAAAATCAGGAATTTCATCAGATCCCTAAGGATTTTATGTACGTATCGTGCATGTGTGTGTACTATATATGCATATGAATAATGTGTATTTCTTTATATCTGTGTATGATGTGTGTATATATTGTGCATATTTGTATGTAGTATGCATGTACATGTTATGTGCATGTATTTGTAACTCCCGCTCCCATACTTAAACCTGCTGGGGACTCAGCATCCAAATGTCAATTAAACAAGGAGAAGCCTTTTTTGACTCTTTGTACCAGAGAATAACAGCATTTTCTATGCTATAGAAGCACAGACAAATATATTTAAGGTACCATGTTTCTTCTTGACCTAACAACATCTAACAGTGTCAGTAGTTTGGAACATGAATTACAGCTGACAGATTCCCTAAAGGAGAAGTCTTGTGAAACTAACAAATGACAGACGGGCAGGGAGGGTGCATGAAGATAATAAAGAAAGCATACTTACCAGTCCCTGTGCCCCATAGTGCTGCTCTCGGTTCTCTCACAGCTGCCAGAAGTTATTTTTTACCAAGTTAGGTATACATCTCAGCCCTGGCTCCTCCAGCTGCAATGTCACGGAGCGGCTGATGGATTGCAGCCAAAAGCAATAGAATGCTGAGCCGGGATCAGCACCATTACGGCACAGACCCCGTTCGGCACCAGATGCGGAGATCACTCCTCCGTGACAAAGAGGCGGCGATCTCCCCACTAGAAACCAGGGATGAGGCTGCAGTAAGTATTCAGATGCAGCTGATTACTTGATTAGCAGGCACGGCGATCGGACTGTGTCTACTAATAGCCACGGTCCCGAAACTGCCCCCCCCCCCATGAGGGTGTACAGTTAAGTCCTTGTGCGGGAAGGAGTTAAGCTGCGGTCTGGGCACAGCTTTTCAAAATAACATTTTTGCAACACGAGCTCCAGGAAGGTTGTTTGGCCCTGAATTAGACAACCTCATGGAAAAGCTGTCAGACAAAAAAAAAAACAGCCATACAAGGGGTTCTAATGGCAAATGAAGTGATTAGGAAGAGGGCCTAATGTCAAGAAGATGAGAGCCATATACCGGGTCTTCTAAGATCAATACAGACAATATAGCCTGTTTGTTTACCATATAAACAAACAGGGAGGAACCAAGTCACAGACACCTCTTTCAGAGGTGGCAAAATTTTTCTTCTGGGCAGAAGGGAGGATAGCATTTGGCTATTTGCGATACACATCAGGAGGAACACAGAATGTGCTGGTAGACCGCCTTAGCTGCAGATTAATGATTCCAGGAGAACGGTCCTCTAAACTGGAATGTGTTCCAATATATAGTTGACAGATGGGCCATGCCAAACATAGATCTTATGGCAACAAGAACCTATGCCAAGCTGAGAGCATTCTGTTCCCTGTACAAGGTGGCCAACAAAGTAGTCTCAATGATTGCAATCATACCATTCTGGCCAAAGACATCTTGGTTCTCTCAACTTATGTTGATGTGATGAGGGAGACATTGGAGGTTGCACCCCAAAAGGAACCTGCTGTCCCAGGGCACCAAGACCTGCAAGGGCATTCCACTTGACAGCACCTTACTGATTCCAGGGGACTCACACAACGTGTGGTGGATATGCTTGTTTACTCTAGGAGTAAGACGACCAACCAATAATACATGAGGACTAGGACAATCTTTCATTCATGGTGTATGTTGTGTGGGTCCTTACAGACTGTAGATGAATATAGTAAGTGGGTTGTGGCTAGAAACTGTACGAAGAACTGGAGCTGACAATTTAGGGGTTATCTAAGTAACAATCATGAAGTGGACTGTGGCTGTCATTTATAGAGGGTCTGTAGCTGTTAAAGGGGTTATCCAGTTAAAATACACGGAACGATAATCTACCCAATCAGGCCGATTAAGCCAATTATCTCTCTGTGTAATAAAGACAAAGATCAGCTGAAGAAACGATCATCGGCTGATCCTAGTCTTTCAACATGTTGAAAAATCATCATTCACCGACCACACATGCTTGTAATAGCAATGCCCTGCCAACGGCTGTTGAACGTGTAAAAAAAAAAAAAAAAAAAAATTTTACATTACTTGTTCCCTCTCCCTGGTGTTCCTCTTGCTTCTGTCTGAATCCCAAAGTTGCCGCAGGGACTTTTGAGCCGTTCTCTTAAGTTACAGGCCGCTCAGCCAATCACTGGCAGCAGCGCTATCCTGTCTCAGCCAGTGATTTGCTGTGCTGTCTATCCTTGCAGAGATGGATGTAGAAACTTTCACGGCAGATCCTAACAGTGGAGAAAAGCTAGAAGGTCACATGGAGAAGTGAGTAAAAAAGCAAGGGCTGCACAGACATTGCTAACAAAGTCCTTGCAGTCCATGCTGCATGATAGTTGAGTCGTGTAATAGACTCTGTAAGCAAGCACCAATCTAGAAGATTGGCTGTGTAATATGGTCCTAAGAATAGTACAGTATATGTATATAGTAATAGTATGAAAGTATGAATTTCTGAGACCATTCCCTAATTATTACACAGGAGATAAATGCAACTTTTTTTTTTATTAGCAAACTAAAAAAGTCAACATACTTTTTTCCCCTTTGCACACCAATGTGCTACCATCCCCAGTGAGTACATAGATGGATGGGAATGTAATTGTGCTGTAATGACCCGAGGAAACAACATTACTGGCGAGTATACCTTCTGTTTTCCCCATCGTCATGACAGCACCTGTGAGAGAGTAGAGGGCCTTTTACACAGGCCAATTATTGTTCAGGAGCATTGTAAGTAATATCTCTGCAGCCAATAATCAGCTGATCGTGTCTTTAGAACATGCTTCAAAATGCATTGTTATCGGCCGCACATCTCCCAGTGCAAACATGGCGTGTGAGGTCGGCAAACTGACCGAATGGATATGCAAACGTACGGTATATGTATATCCGTGCTGTCAGCTTCCATGGCTGCATGAATGATACATGGATTGTTCATGCAGCCTGGATGCTTGATGTAAATGCACTGCAAACGAACACTGATCTCGCTGCTAAGCGCTCGTTTGTGTTCGCTCATGGCTAAGAAAACATCTGATCTAAAAGGACCTTTACCAGAGGTAGACTCAGGGAGGGATAATGGCCTGGGAACTTTATGGCCAAAGGTCAGACCCAAAGAGACAGCAAGGTCTGAGTGGTAATGGGGAAAAAGTGTGAGTAGATGACCACACTGCCGGTTAACATATCTGCTCAAGAGATGCTTCTTCCCCTACTACCTAGGAAATAGTGATGGTTCCAGAAGAATTGGCTCTAAATATCTTGAAGTTTAAATCCCCAGATGCTGTTCCAAATTATACTCTGAATATTCAAACCTACCTAAAATGCCTACAAGATTTTATCTATGAAACTCCTTCACCCTATCTTTATAGCAGTGCTTCTCAAACTGTGAGGTATGCCTCACTGGTGCGGAGCAGCCCAGAATCTGGTGAGGAGCGAGGTCCCTGCCTGCAGTGTTCCCTTGGGCTTTACAGGGAAGCCCAGTCACTGCAGACAGCCGCCCGCTCAACCTGGGATCTATGAGCGGCGGTGCAATCCTCTTGATCTTGCAGGCTGAGCCTGGAATCTGCTCTGAAGGCTGGAGTGATAATGTGATGAGCCAGGAACAAGAGGGATGACTTGCAATGCGGCCCTATGGAGGACACCAGAAGGATGCCAGCAAGGCTGCTACGATCACTGGCACAGATGGGTAGAAGATATTTTACTGTGTGGATTCCCAGATGGAGGATGATGTTCTGCGCACAGGAACTAATGTGGGGTGATGCTCTGCTGCAGGGGACTGATGCCAGTGCTGCACGGGTGTGGGGTGGGGTGGGGTGGGCTGGGGGTCCTGATTGGTGGAGCTGCTTATAAGGATAAAAACATTTCTAAATATTAAATCTGCAACAAATGTCCATGTGAATGTACACTAAGCATTTACAAAGGTTAGGGCCGGGGCGTACGCCAGGGAGAAGGCACAGATTTGCTTCTCTCCCTGGTGTATGCCTCCCATATTCCCCCGCTCACCAGATGGGCAGGGGGGCTCGGGGATGCAGCGAGGCGCGCCTCATTTTTGGAAGCAGGTGTAGATTTGGTACGACAGGTGCAGAGTCGGGCACATGGCTGGCCAGATTCAGTTAGGGTCACTTTACACAGAAAGATTATCTGACAGGTTATCTGCCAAAGATTTGAAGCCAAAGCCAGAAACAGACTATAAATAGAGACCTGGTCATAAAGGAAAGCCTGAGTTTTCTCATCTTTCCAATCCACTCCTGACTTTGGTTTCAAATCTTTGGCAGATAATCTGTGTAAACTGACCCTAAGAGACGTGCAGCTGGGGAAACAGGGGCAGGGCCTAATTTAAGACTGGCGTACGAGTATGCAGTTTTTCATAAATCCTCCCTAAGTGTTCCACTATACTTAATTTGCTGTGCCACATTAGCTTTTAGACTAAGTTACTGTGTTATGTTTTGGGTTTGTGGGGCACTAATGTGTTACTATTGGAGAAATTAACTCTTTTTGGGGCACTATTGGGGTTATTAACTATTTGGGGGGCACAGAAATGGGGTAAGGAGGAGCTTCCACAGAAAGAGTAGGTTAAGAATGGAATCATGCTGGTGTGTGTAAACTGGCAGGTGAGTAGAGGGTTGGGTTACAGAGAATGAAGTGCTGACCTGTAGTGCTAGCTTACAGGAGGAGCAGTATGTGGTGTTGTGTTACTGCAGGTGGAGGAGTATTTATTTCTGCACTTTGGTGCTTATTTGGCTCCGCTCTGGGCTATACTGTGCACTACATGGTGGTATCAAGCAATGCATAGTAGTATGTGTTTGTTGGTGATGGCGGAGAACAAAAACGACTGCTTTATAAGGAGGGCAAATCTATACAAAATGATTTCCTTCCTTTGCTTGCTAGATTTGTTTAATGGTCTCCCACTCCACTAACACCCAAAGGATGAAAAGCATCTGAATGCAATGATTAGAACATGTATATGGCATGGCAAGAGGCCAAGAATTGCATTCAAGATTATCTTAGAACCAAAATTTAATGGAGGCATCAATTTTCCAGATCTTAAACTATATAATCTACCTGCCAACATGAGGCTCATGCAGGATTGGTTTCAGGACTTGATACTTAATACCCTTAGAAATAATTTCTCTTCAAGTCCTGCTTCACTCTTCCTACGCTTCCCTATCGGAGGTCCAAAAAGCTAATCCGTTTTTTGTGCCGGTGTGGAGGTCTTGGAATGCCATACCCCACAAAAAGGATCAGTCTGGTCAGCAGTCCCTACCCTTTCTGTGACAGTCCTCTTTTTAATCAGGGAAGGCCTCATCCAATATTACGGCGGTGGCAGACATTGTGGACCTGGCTACAAAAAAAGCACTCTCTCTCAGGCGTGCTCAAAATATGATTTCCTGCACTCGTATATGGTTTTGTTTTTTACTCTTTGCTACCTCAGGGATGGAATGATCTGTTTTGTCCCCGCATGGCCACCTTTTTCCCCAGACTGAGGGCCTCATTTCCAGCAACTAGATGTTCCTTTGCTATTATCATGATTACACACCTACAACCTATGGTATAACAAAGTGACTCATGACTCTCAGTTTTCTTCCTCAATGCTTCTCAAAAATGTATCCAAAACTTTAAGGCTGCATTCACACGCCTGTATATTTTGCAGCCCTACAGGCAGTGACTGGCTGTCCTGAATTGTTTCCGGCCCGGCATGATGTATCAACAGCGGGGAAACTGTTTAAATCTCTGCGGCACTATAGTGACAGTGGTAACTTTACAAAAGAAGAAATGACTATCTTGAGATCTGTGAAACAGCTAAACTATGTTAGTGAGAAAAGTAGGATCTGGCTTGAATACTACTCTATCCTCCAAGATATTTGTATAATAAGGCTTTCAGCAGATGAACTAGCAATTTTCCCCATTCTACTAGCTGAGGTTACTGCTACCAATGGAGCTGCTTTTGGAGGCAAGTACCTTCTAAAATTCATTCAAATGGACTGCAGACACCTGCATTTCAGCATAGCAGACTTTAGTTCTTTGTCTAGTCCTTTGGGTTTTCAAAATCCATTTCTCCAACACCCAGTAAACAAAAATAAGTTAGACATGGATCTGAGCCAGAAGAACCATGGAGTGATAATGATAGGAGCTTTTATCATCATTACTGGTCTTCTTTTATCATCCTTATTACTCTGGGTATTAGGCTGGTTTCACACTGCCTCAAAACTTTGTAAAAACGCCAGCATACAGATGTTAGCTGGAAGTCAAAGTTTATAAAATGGCTTATATACTTTTTTTTTGGTGTGGGTTTTTTCTCACCTCTCCGACATTTTTGAGGCTCTGTGTCAGTTTTTCCAAAATGCAGATATACTGAGGGTGTCATGTTTTTCTCCCTAAGGGCCCTTGCACACTAAGTAAATCATTAGAGATGAGCGAACCAGCCAAGGTTCGGGTTCTTATGAACCTGAACTCTTGGCTTCTGATTCCCGCTGTGTGCCCGCTCCGTGGAGAGGGGGGATACAGCCTGAGGACCACCTGGAAAACTGGAATACAGGTACACAGCGGGAATCAGAAGCCGAGAGTTCAGGTTCAAACGAACCCGAACCTCGGCCGGTTTGCTAATCTCTAGAAATCACGTGGATAACTTGCTATGGATTCAGTGCACGCTACCGCTTGGCTCTCCACCCATCCAATAGACTGCATTCTACAATGAATCCAGGGAGAAAGGAAAACACGGACTGGCACTAATACTGACACACACTGCGTCTTCGGCACACTGTAACTGACCCCGTGGGAAGCTGGAAGTGTATAGTGAAGATATAGGTGGTGCTCTGCACACAGCAAACAGTTCATGGATCAATATAGCATAAAGAAAATGAACTAGCGGCACTCACCCGACTTCTCTTCAGTCTTTATTAGGGTTCTTTGTACAAAACAATCCACTGGGACATCACGCAGGTGAGGGAGGACGCATAGGGGTGCATAAAGCGACGGCCGTTTCGTGCGCAGGCGTACTTTGTCACGCCTAACACTATTTGGATCGTCAGCAACAACTGTGCACCATAAAGGTGCAACATAATTACACAAATTAAAAACAGTTAAAAACACTAAAGGAAGGCATGAAACTCGTTTTTCTCATTTAGTCCAAGGGGACCTGTAGCTTTAAAATGGGAAATAAGATAGGCTTCTCTTCTCAAGAGATATTTGTGTCTATCGCCTCCATTTTCATTTATATTCACCCTTTCAAGACCGCAGAACCTCAGGCTGCTAGTATCGCTATTGTGTGCTGATCTCATGTGCTCAATGAATCTGGGCGCACCTTTACCTGTTCTTATTGAAGTTACATGCTCTCGAAACCTGACTTGCAATTGTCTGATAGTTTTGCCGATATAAAAATAATTACAACTACAGTAAATCATATAAACAACGTAGGTGGATTTACATGTGATCAGCTGTCTAACAATCCATTGTTTCCCTCCTATGTTAATGTTCTGCAGTGCAGCATTGGATTTACAACGAGCACATTGCAGACACTTCTTATTACCTATAGGGGAATATGGTAGCCAACTCTTACTGTAGAAATTCTTTTTAATATGACTCTTCTTGAGGCGATCCCCTAATGTTGCATTTTTCCTAAAGGTTATTAGGGGTTTTCTCCGTGCTTTTTCTCGCAGCAGGGGATCTCCCTCAAGCACGTACCAGTATTTATGAATCGCATTTCTTAAGGCGTCATTAATGGGGGAGTTATTAAACGCAAAGCAAAATCTAGCACTGTTCTCATTATTTTTACTGCGTCTGCGTTTTTTGGGGTCCAATGTAGCGCTTCTGGGAATCTTTTCAGCTTTAATCATTGCTCTATTTAGAACTTCTAACGGATACCCTCGGTGGAGAAATCTGTTTTTTAATTCATGTGTCTGTCTCTGGTAGGTTTCATTTTTACTATTAATACGTTTCAGCCTAAGTAGTTGGCCAAAAGGTATTGCCTCTTACCTTTTTAGGGTGGGAACTACCAAAATGGAGGTATGAGTTACTTGCTGTTTGTTTTCGAAATCCTTCGGTATACAGAACATTATTCTCAATATATATTCTGACATCTAGAAATGGCAACGATTGATCACCATACACACCTGTAAAGAGCATATTCATATTATTGATCCGATTCAGATGTTTTATGAAACCAGAGAACTCCTGTGCCGTGCCGTCCCAAACAATAAGAACGTCATCCATGAACCTGAAAAAAAAACTTAAAGGGGTATTCCCCCCAAGAGCTAAAAAAATGAAATGCTCCCAAACCTGCCGGTGTAGCAGAGCTGAGTTGGCGGGGACGCCGGTGTAGCAGAGCTGAGTTGGCGGGGACGCCGGTGTAGCAGAGCTGAGTTGGCGTGGACGCCGGTGTAGCAGAGCTGAGTTGGCGTGGACGCCGGTGTAGCAGAGCTGAGTTGGCGGGGACGCCGGTGTAGCATAGCTGAGTTGGCGTGGACGCCGGTGTAGCAGAGCTGAGTTGGCGTGGACGCCGGTGTAGCAAAGCTGAGTTGGCGTGGACGCCGGTGTAGCAGAGCTGAGTTGGCGGGGACGCCGGTGTAGCAGAGCTAAATTGGCGGGGGCGCCGGTGTAGCAGAGCTGAGTCGGCGGTGATGCGGGCAGAGCTAGTCGCGGGCGATTGCAGGGGCGGAGCTAGTCGCGGGCGATTGCAGGGGCGGAGCTAGTCGCGGGCGATTGCAGGGGGCGGGGCTTGTCGCGGGCGGAGCTTGCCGTGGGCGATCGCGGGGGCGGAGCTTGCCACGGGGGAGGGGGTTGCCGCGGGTGAGTGCGGAGGCTATGCTGCGGGTGAGTGAGGGATGCCATGGGTGATGGGGGGCGGGGGGCTGTGTGCTGCGGGTGAGTGCTGGGCGGTGGGGAGGCTCTGGACACAGGGGGTGAGCTCTGGGCTGGGGGTGACCGGGCGGCTGCTGTTAGAGAGGGATGCAGTCACAGCTGCGCTGATCACTGTCTCCCTCTGTAACAGCAGCCACCCCATCAGTGTTCTCAGTGACTTCACTGTGCTGGGACTGAGGACACGTGATGCCGACACGGAGGGTGGGGGCCAGGAGCAGGGAGCCTGTCGGTGTGGACTGAGGTCTGATGATTCTATGCAATCCATGGAGGTAAATGCAGCTGGATAACAGCAAAACTGTGCAGAATCCATACTAACTTTATATTGGAAAGATGGAAAGCTACGGGTAAGCAGCGTATTAATGCAAAAATAATTTAGGGGGGGGAATACCCCTTTAATAAATTTACAGTATGGATTATTCATGGAAAAAAACTAAACGACGTTCAAAAATAGCCAAAAATAAATTAGCGTACGTACACGACACAGGAGTCCCCATGGCCGTACCGACCGTCTGCCTATACCAAGTGCCATCATATTGGAAAGTATTGTTTTTTTAAAACGAAATCCAGGGATTCGCATATAAAAGTACAAAAATTGTCAGATTTGTTGGTGTCAGCTAGAAATTCACGTACAGCTTCAACTTCTGTTGTGTGGGGTATACGAGTGTATAAGCTCTCAATATCGAGGGATACCAATTTGTACTCTGGCTGCCAGTAGATCTATTGTAGCTGTAGAAGTAAATGGTTACTATCCTTTAAGTATGTAGGAATCGCCGTGAGGAGTGGTCTTAATAACCAGTCAGTGTATTGAGAGATATATTCGG
Source organism: Dendropsophus ebraccatus (assembly GCF_027789765.1). Lineage (NCBI taxonomy): Eukaryota > Metazoa > Chordata > Amphibia > Anura > Hylidae > Dendropsophus > Dendropsophus ebraccatus. The sequence goes on along the minus strand of NC_091455.1, from coordinate 115,969,273 downwards.
TCGCTGAGCCGATCCCTGCCACGATAGGTCAGCCGGGGGGGTCGGCTCAGCGACTTATGTATCTTAGGGAGATAATACCATTTGGGATATTTAGGGGCATTTGGAAGTAATTTTTCCGCAGTTTTTTCTGACATATCTCTTTCCACAAAAGACCTGAGTAAGGAGCGCAATTTATCCATGACTTTGGGGGTGGGATTACTTAATAATTTACAACACGTAGTTACATTACTGAGTTGACGGTCAGCTTCAGCTGCATAATCCTTTGATGATAGAATCACCGTACATCCCCCTTTATCCGCCCTTCTTATAAGTAAATCGGGCCTATTTTGTAGCCATTTTAACGCACATTGCTCCCCTACTGTTAGATTGCATTCTGCTTTTGGGTAAAGAATGGCCTCTACTTCCCTCATCACCAGATTAGAGAATACCTCCACAGCTCCCCCTGGTTCTAACGGCGGATTAAAGTCAGATTTATTACCTCCTCTAAAATCTAATACTTCAATCTCACTATCTGGCTGCTCAGGTAGGACCTCTGACAAACTTGCTAGGCAGTCTAGAGCCTCATGTTCCTGGGGGCTGAAATCATTTGTTATTCTGAAACCTAAGGGTCCTACAATAGCAGGAACTTCTCCCTCTTTGCGTTTATCTTTCCTAGATGGGCACACAGAAAAAAAATTTAAACAGGTTAATTTTTCTAGATGCTTTATACAAATCTACTTCGAATTTAGGTAAAGAAAAATCCTCCATTAGTCCATAGTTCAGACCCGTGGAAAGCAAAGAAATACAGTCATTGTCCAACTCTACACCTGAAATGTTGACATTGTTTTCCTCTGTCACTGGCGTCATGATACTTGCTTGCGTTTCCCGTATCTTCCTCTCCCTCTGAAGCCTCCTCTTTCTACCCCCTCTCCTGATCTTCCGTCTAAAGGGGTTCCTCTTTCGTCTGCTGTTTGACGCTCCTCAGATTGGCTGGTGTCGGAGTCAGTTGTCCAGAAATCCACCACGTTCGTTTTTTTTTTTTAAAGGTTTTTCTTTTCCTCACTTGTCTTTTGATTTTCCATTGAAACACTTTTCCTGAGTCATAATCTGTTTTAGGTCTTAAAAATGTATCTCTTTTTTTCTCCTTGATTTCCTTTTGGATGTTAATCAGATGTTTTTCTAGTTTCTTCATAATTATTGCAAACTGCGACTCAGGAATTCTGGTGCTCAATTCCTTTTTTGCTTTGCACAAGTCGGTAGCAACTTTTTCATATTCGGTTTTATTTTTCTCTAACACAAGCAACATGAGTTTCATTGCGTGCTCCATATGGGCCTCAACCCATTTAGCAACAAAATCAGTGTCCTCTTGAAACTGAGATGGTAGTTTATAAGAGCGAAGACCCCTAGGAACTCTGCGGCTGTCTGCATAGGACTGGAGAGACTGCAAGGTCCAAAATAACCGCACTTCTCTTTCCGCTAAAGAAATCACTCTTTGTTCCAAAAATTTGGGGCTATGCACTTGAAGCTCATCCTTTACATTGCAGGACGTGAAATATGCACCCGCGTCCTCCCTCCCTGTTTCCAAAGCTTCCTCCGTCATAGTACTTTCAGTGCCTTGTTCCATATCAACTTGCATGTTGAGTAAATTGCAGTAGACACAATCAGTGTGCTCAGGTCCAAAAAACGCAACAACAGAAGTCACAACAATGAATCCAGGGAGAAAGGAAAACACAGACTGGCACTAATACTGACACGCACTGCGTCTTCGGCACACTGTAACTGACCTCGTGGGAAGCTGGAAGTGTATAGTGAAGATATAGGTGGTGCTCTGCACACAGCAAACAGTTCATGGATCAATATAGCATAAAGAAAATGAACTAGCGGCACTCACCCGACTTCTCTTCAGTCTTTATTAGGGTTCTTTGTACAAAACAATCCACTGGGACATCACGCAGGTGAGGGAGGACGCATAGGGGTGCATAAAGCGACGGCCGTTTCGGCCTACCTTTAATGTTTTTAACCGTTTTTAATTTGTGTAATTATGTTGCACCTGTAATCACAGTTGTTGCTGACGATCCAAATAGACCGGATCTGAGATCGTCTGACGTGTTAGCCGTGACGAAGTGCGCCTGCGCACGAAACGGCCGTCGCTTTATGCACCCCTATGCGTCCTCCCTCACCTGCGTGATGTCCCAGTGGATTGTTTTGTACAAAGAACCCTAATAAAGACTGAAGAGAAGTCGGGTGAGTGCCGCTAGTTCATTTTCTTTATGCTAGAATGCATTCTACATGGCCTCCCCTCAGAGAGCATTGTAGGGTGCATTCACATGTACAGGATGGCAGCAGATTTGATGGCACAGATTTGATGCTGTGTTCAGTCATTAACCCTTTCCCGCACGAGGACGTAACTGTATGTCCTCACGCGGGGCCGTTCGGAGCGTGGCCGCGGTCCCGGATGCCGCATGTAGCCTGGGGCCGTGGCTATTAGCTGGCACAGTCCGATCGCCGTGCCCGCTAATTAAGCCTTGACAGCTGCATCTGAAGACTTCAGAGCAGCTTATCCCTGGTGTCTAGTAGAGAGATCGCTCCCCCGTAACGTTGTCATGGAGGAGCGATCTCCGTGACAGGTGCCGGCCGAGGTCTGCGCCATAATGGCGCTGATCTCGGCTCGGCATCCGGTAGCAAACGAGTGCCGATCTCATCGATCTATGCTGCATATCTATGCAGCATAGACCTGAATGAGAGATCAGTGCACTTATACAAGAAGTAACGCAGGGGAGCTTCTAGTATAAGTTAAAAATAAAGTGTAATTATTAATAAAAAGCCCCCTCCCCTAATAAAAGTGTGAATCACCCCCGTTTTCCCATTTTATAAATAAATAAATACACAAACATGTTTGGTATCGCCGCATGTGTAATTGCCCAAAATATTAATTTATCACATCCCTGATCTCACATGGTAAATGGCGTAAGCGCCAAAAAATCCCAAAAGTGCAAAATTGTGCATTTTTGGTCGCATCAAATCCAGAAAAATTGTAATAAAAAGCGATCAAAAAGTCGCATATGCGCAATTAAGGTACCGAGAGAAATAACACACAGCCCCATAGACCAAAGGATAAAAGCGCTATAAGCCTGGGAATTTTTTTTCAATTTCACCACGCATATAATTTTTTTTCTGATTTCGCTGCATATTTTATGCAAAAATTCAGCCTGTCATTGCAAAGTACAATTAGTGACACAAAAAATAATGGCTCATGTGGGTCTGTAGGTGTAAAAATTCAACTGCTAAGGCGAAAACGCAAAAATGAAAATTAGCCTGGTCCTGAAGGGGTTAAGTTACATTGATACTGGCATCATCAAATCTGCTGGAGATCTGCTGCGGATCCTGTACATGTCAATGCACCATGTAGCATCCAATCACAGCCCAGATTTGAAAGGCGGATCTTAATCCGCTTTCCTCCAAAGTGTCATGTCCCCCCACCACCACCCCCACAGAAGACCACCTCTTGTGGCTGTTTCAGTAAAGACCGAAAAAGAAGAAAAAAAAACACTGGTGGTGGCTGGAAGGGGGAGGAGTTTTTTACCTTGTGTATTTTTACTGTCCCTTTTAGGACCAAGCACCATACATCTATGGTCCTCTTATAGGAAATGAGGGAGAAAAGTATGTTTGAAAGAGGCCTAACAATAGTTCCAAAAAACAGTTAAAAAAAAAATTATTCAATTTTCAGCATCATAAACTACACTGTAAAAAATAGCATTTCCTTATTACATTAAGGTCATATAGTAAATGGTGTTCAACTTGTTTTCAGAGTGGGAAGCGGTTCTGACAGACTGGGAAGCACTTGGCAGATAACTGCAAATCTACACTAAAAAGGTCAACATTTTTCAGTGAAATATTTCTTTTACTTTTCTTTATCTCATCACAGAATACAATTATAAATGAAATTATCTCAAATATGTTCATCTGCATGGTAAACATAAACATTAAACTGTCTTATTAAGAATTTATTTACATTACATTGCTAAGGAAAAAAATCAAGTATTATATTTAATAGAAAACACATAATTACACTGAAATCCTTACATGCTTATTCCAGGACTGGAACACCCTTAGAATTTATAATGAGAAACAGTGAAACAATGCTGCCCCCTTAAGCTCATTATGATGTATGCAGTTTCAGTATGCTATTTTAGCATGTGAAGAAAACATGTTATGCTCTGAAACATACAGGTCTTAAACCCTGACAAAATGAAACCATTTGACATTTTTTGTGACAGTGACAGTGAGTGATCAGACCCTGACAAATGATTGGAATGAGCAATGTGCTGCCATGTGATCCTCTCCCCATTCTGTGTCTATGAGTGGAGACCTGCCCCATAGACTTCCATTGTGTGTCCATCTCCTCATATGACACACTGAGCATGACTTCTCCCCATCGATCTGGGTCTGAAATGCCAAACTCCACGCCCCCCCCCCCCACCATAATAGGTACTCTTTACAGCTATGTTCAAACAGGGTACGAACAACGGACGTTGTTTGTGACTCAAAACCAACGATCGTTGTTCCATTGAACTCTCTGACATTTTATATTACACTGTTGGCATTTTACAAATAAAATTATTACACCACTCTCCTTATCGGTGGAGTTTTACAAACTTGACATGTCAAAACTGTCATGTCAACAGACCATACATTGGTTTAGTACTGTATAAGCCAATTAAAGGAGAAGTCCATCCAAAAGTATTTTTTAATATTTTATTACTTATGGAAAGTTAGACAAATTTCTAATGTACATTAATTATGGGAAATGCTCATATACTGCTATTTCCCTTAATTTATTAGATCATGGAGTGTTAGAATTCTTTCAGAAACCGTAACGTCACGACAAAGGGTGCAATTGCTATGGAGTGTCCAGCACGGGGCGCACTATATAGGAGTCAAAGAGTACCATTGACTTCTATATATAGTGCACCCCTGCTGGACACTATTGAATCAATACATGTGTAAAAATTATTTACAGTACATTTTGATTGAATACATTTATGGAATACTTTGGGGAGCAAGTGTCCTTGCTCCCCAAAGTATCCCATAAATGTATTCAATGAATACATTTGGAGGGCACCGAGCAGGGAGGAAGAGAGGTGCCTGTGCATCTACCTCCCCCCTCCCTCCCTGCTTGGTGCTGCGCACATATACACAGTACTACTCCTCCCATCATCTGCTCATAGTATGGCTTCTGGTGCTTCCCGGTGTCCCGGCCTCCCTGCGGGGTGGGGGAGGGCTGACACGCCCGGCATGCAGTGCGGCAGTGTCCGGTATGTAGGAGCAGAGAGCGCGGCTGGCGGCGGGAAATCAGCAGAGGGATAGTGTGAGGAGCAGCGGACGGCGGCGGGATAGTTACACGTTTGATGCCGGGAGGAGGAGGGGGCATGATGAAGCGACCCCTTGTGTGAGGAGTGGCGCGGGCGGCGGCGTTGTGATGGGGTTAGCACAGGTACTACTCCCCCATTATCTGCTCATACTATGAGCAGATGATGGGAGGAATAGTACTGTGTATATGTGCCCAGCACCGAGCAGGGAAGGAGGGGAGAGGTAGATGCACAGGCACCTCTCTCCCTCCCTGCTCGGTGCCCTCCAAATATATTCATTGAATACACTTATGGGATACTTTGGGGAGCAAGGACACTTGCTCCCCAAAGTATTCTATAAATGTATTCAATCAAAACGTAGTGTACATAACATTTTTACATACACATTCAATGATTTAATAGAATGTCCAGCAGGGGCGCACTTCTATATATAGCGCATCCCCTGCTGGACACTCCATAGGAATTACACTCCGTCGTGACGTTACGGTTTCTGAGAGAATTCTAACACTCCATGATCTAATAAATTAAGGGAAATAGCAGTATATGTGCATTTCCCATAATTAATGTACATTAGAAATTTGTCTAACTTTCCATAAGTAATACATAAAAAAATACTTTTGGCCGGACTTCTCCTTTAAGGTTTCCTTACATTGATAGGACAAAGCAGTGAATCTCAACACAAAAGTAAAATTCTGGATTATATACATCTTTTAAAGTGTACTTGTGCTGGACTCAAGAAATTAAACTAAAAGCCTACAACATGGGTGTCCAACCTGTGACCATCAGGCAGTTGCAAAACTACAATATACAACATACCTGGTCAGCCAAAGACATGATGGAAATTGTAGATGTGCAAAAAGCAGGAGGGGCTGCAGTATGGACCCCAATGGTCCACAACAAGAGCATGTTATTGTAGTTAATCCAAATTCCAATCTTATATGAAAAGTAGAGATGAGTGAAGCGAATCCAGTAAAGCATGATTCGCTGTGAATAACGCTGTCAATTCGCCTAATTTTGCAAAGTTAATCACAGTGATTTGTTAACGAAATTTGCATGGCAGCTGCACATGTTAGCTTACATGTTAGCTTTTGGCGGAAGCAAGGGTTTATCCATAATCCCTTTCTCCCAGTCTAATTACCTGCAACCCCCCTTTACCCCCTATATAACGTGATTCGTTTCCTGGAGACGGCCAGTCGACTGTATGTGTAATGGAGAGCAGGATTGCAGCAGGCAGTTAAGAGCAGAACAGGGGGAGAAAATAGGATTAGTCTTACCGGTAAGACTGTTTCTTCGAACCTTCACGACGGCACCATAGGAGGATAGGTTATACCCTAGGGACAGGAAAAAGCACGAGAGGTTAAAAGCCCCTCCCTTTCCTCCCAGCACCAGTGCCTTTATAACAACCAATAGCACCACGTGAGTATTATATTAATCATACAATACTAGGGAGGGATACTGGTGCCGTCGTGAAGGTTCGAAGAAACAGTCTTACCGGTAAGACTAATCCTATTTTCTCTCCTCACCTTCACGACGGCACCATAGGAGCAATACCAACCATTACTCTTAGGGGGGGCCCACAGCCTGCAACACCTTCCTGCCGAAGGTGAGATCTTCTTTTGACTGCAGACGTAGTCTGTAATGTTTTGTGAATGTGTGAGGGGACGACCATGTCGCGGCCCTACAGATCTGTTCTAGAGAAGCTGAAGCTCTTTCTGCCCACGATGTAGACATTGCTCTCGTAGAGTGGGCTCTGATGTTAATGGGAGAAGGCAGGTCTTGAGCCTTATAAGATTCTGTTATTGAATTTCTTATCCATCGAGCGATGGTACTTTTTGACACCTTCTTCCCTCTGTTCTTTCCCTGGAATTGTATGAACAGGTTTTGGTCAATTCGCCAGGGGGCCGTAGTTTCCATATACTGTAAGACTGCTCTTCTGACATCTAAAGTATGGAATTTCTCTTCTGATGAATTTTTTGGATCTGGACAAAATGATGGAAGGATAATGTCCTGATTCTTATGGAATTCTGTAACTACCTTGGGTAGAAATGAGGGATCCGTTTTTAGCGTAATGCAGTCCTCTGAAATAGTGCAATATGGTGCAATATGGTCTACGGATAGTTAAGGCCTGGATCTCGCTCACCCTCCTGGCGGAACATATCGCGACCAGAAAGACTGTTTTGTATGAGAGTAGTCTTATGTTGATATCTGTTATAGGCTCGAAGGTTGGTCTTGTTAACCCTTCTAGGACTAAATTTAGGTCCCATGACGGATGAATGGACTGAGGTTTAGGATTAATCCTAGACGCGGCTCTTATGAATCTCTTTATCCATCTATGGTCTGCTAAATTAGTGTCGTAGATCGCCGATAAGGCGGAAACCTGTACTTTAAGCGTGGCTGGTCTAAGGCCTTTGGATAGACCAGCCTGCAAGAAGTCCAGTATCTGGGCTATATTTGGTTCTGCCGGAATTGGTGGGGGGATCTACACCAAGAGGAGAACACCTTCCAGACTTTTAGGTAGATGGAGTTAGTCACTTTCTTTCTGCTTTTCATTAGAGTGGATATTACCTCTTCTGATAAGCCTCAACTCCTTAATATTGTCTCTTCAGGATCCATGCAGATAGCTGTAGTTTCTCTGGCTCTGGGTGGAGAATCGGACCTTGAGAGAGAAGGTCTGTTAAATGTGGAAGTAGGACTGGCTCTTCTAGTGCTAATGCCTTGAGGAGGCCAAACCAGCTTCTTTTTGGCCAATACGGAACTACCAGAATAGTTTTTACTCCTTGGTCCCTGATCTTCTGGAGTACCTTTGGTATTAATGGGATGGGTGGAAAGGCATACGCCAGATTTACCCTCCAATCCTGTGTCAGGGCATCTACTGCGGCAGGATGGTCTGCCGGGTTTAAGGAGTAGAAGTTTGCCACTTTCTTGTTTTTTCTCGTGGCGAACAAATCTATCTCGGGGTTCCCCCAGCGCTGTACTAGATGATGGAAGACTTGGTGTTTGAGGCACCACTCCCCCGGATGGACCTGGTGGCGGCTGAGAAAATCTGCCTGAATATTTTCTGTTCCCTTCAGGTGAGTTGCTGAAAGAGACCGAAGGTAAGACTCTGCCCAAGTGAATATCTGATTTGATATTGACCACAGGTGATTGTGTTTCGCACTGCCTTGGTGTCTTAGGTGGGCTACCGTAGTCACATTGTCTGATAGGACATGTACGTGGGTCCCTTTTAAGGTGTTCTGAGCTGCCAGTAATGAATTTTTTACTGCCTTGAGTTCTCTGAGGTTTGAGGAGTCTTTTGAATTGTTTGTGTCCCAAACCCCCTGAAAGAACTGGGTCCCGACTTGGGCTCCCCAACCTGTCTGGCTTGCGTCCGTTTTTACTGTTATCTTGGGTTGAGGGTTCCACTGTACCCCTTTTTGTAGGTTTTCTCTTTTTTGCCACCAGCGTTTGCGGGGTGAGAGAAAACTTCATGTCCAATCCCGAGGGTTTTTTGTTCCAGGCTTTTAGGATCTGAGCCTGGAGCGACCAAGAATGGGCTTGACTCCATGGCACCGCTGGGATGGATGAAGTCATTGAGCCTAGTACTGACATGGCCTCTCTCACGGATGTCAGAGAACTGCTCTTTAGTCCCCTGACTTTTGTGATGATCTTTTGTATTTTTTCCTCTGGGAGAAAGGACGTTTGGAGAGTCGAGTCTATGAGGATTCCCAGAAATATTTTCCTGGGTGATGGCGTCAGGTCGGATTTGTCGATATTGATGATCCAACCTAGGGATGTAAGAAGGTTGCGAGTTGTTTCTAGATCCCGTAGTAGTTTGTTTTGTGTGTCTGCTATGACAAGAAGATCGTCCAGGTAGGCCACTATATTTATTCCCTGGAGATGGAGAAAAGATATCACCTCTGACATTACGTTGGTGAAGATTCTTGGAGCCGAGGAGATCCCGAATGGGAGAGCTGTGAATTGATAATGGCGTACTTCCTTCCCTATTAGTATCGCAAATCTTAGGTACTTTTGGGAGTCCTGATGTATTGGGACGTGATAATAAGCGTCCTGGAGATCTATGGAGGCCATCAATGCATTGGACGCTATTAGTGGTGTTGTCGTCTTTATTGATTCCATTTTGAACCTCTGGTACCTGACATATTGGTTCAACGGTTTCAAGTTTATAATTAGACGGAAGGAGCCGTTGGTTTTTTTTACTAGAAACAAGTTTGAGTAATGACCCGCTCCTTTCTCCTTTGGTGGAACTAGGGAGATTACTTCCATCTGATGTAGTTTCCTCACGCTTTTTACTAGTTCTTTTTGTAGGGGATCTGAAGACTGGCGTGAGATGGTGAATCTGTGTGGGGGAGGGTGAGTCAGTTCTATTCGGTAGCCCTCTCTGATGATATCTATTACCCAGTTGTTGTTGGTAATAGATTCCCACACACCTGAAAAGCCCTGCAGTCTTCCCCCTACCGGACCGATGTCACTGTTTATCTTGGGAGGTTTTGGGATTGAAAAAAATATTTCTCCCTTTCCCTCCTTTGGCGTAACTCCAGCGGCCTCCTTTCCCTTTACCGCGGTAGTTATCTTGGAACTTAGGCCGCTTGAATTGTTGTTTCTTTTGTGGAGTCTTTTCCTCCGGTAAGGCTTTCTTTTTATCTGCTGATTTTTCTATAATTTTATCCAGGTGTGTCCCGAATACATATTGCCCTTCAAAGGGTATACCACAAAGATTTGACTTAGCAGTATTATCTCCGGTCCAGTTTTTTAACCAGAGCGCCCGACGGGCGGCATTGGTTAAAGCACCATCCTTAGCTGCAAACCTAATAGATTCAGCTGTGGCGTCAGCTAGGAAGGCCGTGGCGTCTTTTAGTAGAGGTAAGGAGTCCACTATCTGTTGTCTTGGACATTTATCATTTAAATGGTCCTCAAGCTGCTCTACCCAGACGTGGAGGGCCCAGGCTACACAAGTGGCCGCAATGTTATTTTTTAAGGAGTAAGATACCGTCTCCCAGGATTTCCTTAACAGGCTTTCCGCCTTGCGGTCCATTGGTTCCTTAAGTTGAGAAGAATTCTCAAAGGGAAGTAATGATCTTTTAGTGGTTTTTGCTACTTGAGCATCAATCTTGGGGATATCTCCCCACTTAGACATATCCTCTTCCCCGAAGGGTAATCGTCTCTTGATCTCACTGGGCACTTGCAGTCTTTTCTCTGGTTCCTCCCACTCAGAGATTAGCTGTTGTAGGGTCTCATGAACTGGAAAAACCAATTTCCTCTTGGTTTTCAAGCCCTGAAACATTTTATCCTTGGGAGCCACCTGCTCCTGAATCTCTTCTACACTCAGAGCATCTCTGACCGCTTTAAGAAGAGCCGAGGTGTGGTCTGAGGCAAAGAAATATTTCTTTATTTCCTCTTTTTGTTCCGTGTCATTGTCACTTAATTCAATTGTTTCTTGAATCTGACCAGATTCACAAGAAGACGCAGATGAATGTCTCCTGCGTTTTTTGGATGATGTGGATTCATCTGAAGCTGCTACTGAAGCTGAATAATTAGAAATAGCCTCCACCGGTGCATCATTAGTCACCACCTGATGGATCGGGGATACATGAGGAGGATTTGGATCTAACGCAGCAGGAGGAGGTGGAGGTGGCAGTAGAGGAGGAGGAGGGAGGTTAGCTATGGACGTAGCAATCTCATCCTTCATCATTTTCCTAATATCTTCTAGGAAAGATGACCTGTCTTCCTTTATAATATCTCCAATGCAAGATGGGCAGATGTTTTTCTTGCAACTATGTGATAGTTTAGTATTGCAGGTCACACATCTCCTCTCTGGTGTTTTTGGGTTTATCCTTCCTAGGATTGGATTCTTTAGTCTCCTAGGGAGGATAAGCAATACGCACATCAGACTCCATATGAGAGACAATGATCTGATGGATAGTACCCACACACCAGTTGTATAACTATATATATATCATATATATATATATATATATATATATATATATATATATATATATATATATATCCATATACATACATATACATGTACATATGCATTCCCTGCACCCGAATATATAATGTGAGTGGAGAGGGAACCATAGTGATAATGTTGATAACATATTCAAAGTACAATATACCCACAGTGGAGACATGCACAGACCCCAGAGGGATAAGAACTGCAGAGTTTGCATAGGAAGCGTGCTGAAATGCAGAGCTACGCATGCGGAAGCGGCCGGAGCCGGATCATTACTCACAGTTACCGCTGGAGCAGTCTTGTCGGACGTGGAGGGATCCATCATTACCAGCAAGACGATCCGACCAGTTCACAATGTGGCTTTAACCGTGCGTTCCGGAAGCGTACACGGCCGCACGGCGTCCGACGTCACTTCCGGAGCGCCGCAGCGTCCTACGTCACAACGGGGCGACGCGGCGTCCGACGTCACGCGCAGAGCGTCGCGGCGTCCGACGTCACGCGCAGAGCGTCGCGACGCCCGACGTCCCCTCCGGACGCCGCACGGACTCTGGCGGAGTAATTGAGGCCTACCTCTGACGGCGGCGTCGATTCCGCATCCACCGGGCGCCTGGAGACGGTGCGAGGTTCCCTATGGACGACGGAACCGCTCCATGCCCCGAGACCGGCTGTCGATTTGGGAGGAAGGGAGCCAGGCCCCGATCGACCCTACAGCCTTCCTGGTAATCCTTCTTTCTTCAGAGGGGATCTCTCCTTGCCTTCACGCAGATCCCCTCCCTCTCGTGCCTGCCCTAATGGGACAGGAAAAAGCACTGGTGCTGGGAGGAAAGGGAGGGGCTTTTAACCTCTCGTGCTTTTTCCTGTCCCTAGGGTATAACCTATCCTCCTATGGTGCCGTCGTGAAGGTGAGGAGAGAAATACAGAGACAGGGACAGAGAGGGTAGAAGTGTGGATTGTGGTTTTCTGTGCAGCAGGGAAGCCAGTGTCAAGTATCAAGTCACTGGACGCTGGCTGGGCATTATACCAAGTCAATGGGTACTATCTGGACATTGCACCAAGGCAATTTAGGTGGTTGTATTGCCTTTAACCCAGTGGTAATTGTGTTGGGACTGTTAGATGGACCCAGTATGAACAGGTTGATTATATTGTTTTTATTAACTATTGCGAAAGTCCCGATAATGGAAAGAACCGCCAACCATGGTCTGTAAAATTATGAAATATGAGCAAATATATTTTTCTGCAACAAACAGTCTTAAATTTGGGGGAAATGTTGATGTGATATTCACTTGTCCGATGTGATTTTCTTTTTTTTCCCCCACTGTAGTCCTCCTTCTGACCTGGGGTGGGTGGGGATAAATTATTTATGTAAAGATGGATGAAGTGTAATGTTGTTATCCTTTTCGGGCCTTTACATGCTAGCCATATATTTGGCCAATTTAAGCTGCCCCAATTTTAAGGTTTTGTGTTTATCACGTATTTGTATACAAATGTCAATAAAAGAGATATTGAAAAAAAAAATAAAAAAAGGACATTGTCGAGCTTGATATATATCCCATGACAAAACAATTCTATAACCTAATACCACTCAAGAAACCACGATTCTTGTTAAAAACTCATACAATAAGTAGATAGCATCCAACTATCCTGGTGATATTGTAAAAACTACAAGAACATTTAACAGCCAGTCACCATGTGTCTGTAAAAATGGAACATGAATGTTTAATGGGTGTAAAGGGGGAAAATTATTTGATATTTTTAAAAAATGTAAATACTTATGTTGGGCAAATATTTTTATGGGGACTTTTCTTAACGAGACAAAGGCAAGTGCCCGATAGCTGATTGTTCGATGTTGGCTCAGTGCTTAGCACCCTAGCCTTACAGCATTGGGGTCCTGGGTTCAAATCCTACCAAGCGCAACATCTGTCAAGACTTTGTATGTTCTACCTAGGTTTGTGTTTGTCAATTTAGATTTTGAGCTCTAACTCCACCACCACCATTTTATTCCTCTCCGGGCTCAGATTCACATGGTAGACTGTAGCACTGCTCCCCTTAGCGATGATGTTCCTCAATGCAGTCTCCATGACGTGAAGCAGGAGGATGACATCATTCACACGTAGTGGTTATGCACAATGCAAATCACCCAGTGAGTTCACATTTAGTTATATTTATTATATTTTGGTATGTTGTATATAGTAGTGTATAGCTCATTAACCCTTTCCCTATAACTCTGCCTAGCGAATAAGAGATTGGTGTCTGGTGACAAATTGTATTATCCTGACTTGCAGAGATGTGGCTGCCTGATGGTAGAAGAAGTGACATGGGGGTCCCGGTTCTTTCTTACAGGCAGCCGGATGGTGGCGTTCCAGGTGCTGCCACATAGAAGTGGTACCTGGGTTTAAACACAAACCTGGACTTACTTTATGATCACTGATAGGTTTTTTTACGCCACAGACAGGGAAAACCTGCCACACTACAGAGAGCAGGGGGCGGTTCTTGGGGTATCCCTCGAGTGCCTGTGCCTTCCTGAATAGCAGTCTGCCGACTAGCTGAAGCTGTACCTCTTTCCCCTTTTTCCTTTGGAATGACGAGCTGTGGATGGCTCAGTGGAGCTAATCCATCTTTATCCCCTGAAGATGATGATGACGACATCTGTGGACAGAGAGGTCACGTAGGGTCTGTGACAGGATCATTGCAGTTTGGAACAAAGTTATCCTCTCCTAACCTCTCTTCTTCCAGTGGCATGCGGTACAATTCCATACTTTTGTCATAGGCTGCCCCTCCCTTGCTCTCCTGACTGCTATGCAGTCTATAAACCAGTGGAGTCTCAATGCTGCCTTCCATTTGTTGACTGTCCTGATGTTCCTTCAAAAGATCTTCAGAGTAAAGCAGCTGAGACTGAGGAGAGCACTAGGCTTGACAGAAGCTCTCTTGATGATGATGATCCTTCAAAGCAGACTTGCTGCAGAGACATGACAAGACAAGACACAGGGCAGAGGAAATGTCCTGCCTTTGGCAGAAATTGATGTTGGCACTATTGCAGGATTGACTACTTACTGCCTTGGAGCTTGAACTTTGAAGGATCTTTTCCACAATACCAGTCTGGCTAGTATTCACCTGACCACTGGGTCTTACTGGGAGCTGCAACCTTCATCAAAACCTATGGGATCACCACTACCAGAGTCGTTCCTGAAGGCTAAGGATGATGGCCCATTAGTTGAACTATTACAAGACTACAGCTCACACTGGTCATTTAAAATGAAATAAACTGAAATCAAAATTAAATCGACGCTTATATTGGTGCCACTCTAACTGATACAAAGGATACACAAGGGGAGGTGAAACGGTATGGATTGGAACGTGTTAAATGGTTATTTGGAAAGTGTATATATTTTATGCCGCTGTCACTGCTGTCCAAGAAGGAAACTGAATGATTGACATTTTTTAATTGTCATTTTTCAATTTTTAAACCCTAAAATTATCTGATGAAAAAAATCACTACTCTGTAATAGTCCCACTATTGTAGCTACTATAGTGGCTGTTTTAATAAAATTTGCGATTATCGAATCCGACACAAAATTTGCGAGAGTCGCAAAACAAATTTTTGCCTGCTTTGCTCATCTCTAATGAAAAGGAACATGGAATCTCTCTCTTCATCGAATGTTACTGCTTTTTACTCTACATTTGGCATGCACCTTGAAAAAAAAAATTAATCTATAACTCATACACACATACTGCAATAAAACATCATGAATTTTATTTTTAAAGAAATTGTATTGATCTTGGTTCCTTAAGAATAAGCATAAAATACATATAAGCAGATTTTGACCACAGGAGTGAAAATTTAAACAATACTTACAGAAAAAAATAGGCTTCTTACATAAAACTAACAGTCACAAACTTACAATGGTGACTTGGTCCACTGCTCGCTCTGTTCTTGTTATCAATGATTCTCACTACTAGTACCATTGGCAGAAGTCTCCTCTGCACATGCCAAGACATCCTCTTGTTTTCCATCACTCACATCACTGCCATCAACATTCTCTGGTTCTAGATCCCCATCTGCAGCCAACAATAATTCTTCCTTCTTTTCCTTGGTGCAACCAATATCCATATCCTCACTGTCCTGCTGGTCTAACACAGCATTAGGTTCTGCAGATGTTTTTTCCGTTGCTTCCTTTTTCTTAAAAACTTCTACTCCCATCATTCTCAGATAATGCATTCTTTCATTTTTTGGCACAAAGGAACGTATTGAGGTTTTACCTCGCCACCCACACAGAACAATGGGGCACTGAAGAGTATCAGGTTTCCTAAAAAAAAAAAAAAAAAAAGATGTAACTTGAGTTTTACAGTAGAAAACTGAAGATCTATATAACTTCACCACTGCATGAACAAAGATAAATTTACTTTTATAAAACCTTACTTCTACTGATTTGAACAGATCATGTGATAAATAAAAAGAACCTGTCACCTGTATATGTCTATTCCCCAGAAACAACAATCCTAGGACATGTTTTTCTCATTCTGTTGTGCAGTTCCTCAGTCAGGGCTCATCCACAGCTCATGATATATAGTGTGTGTGCTTGCATATCACGGACGAACACTTATCTGTAATGGGACTCTCTGTATCATAATTCATTTAACCCTTTAAGGACATGGCCCATTTTCGTTTTTACGTTTTCGGTTTTTCCTCCTTGTGTTTAAAAGGTCATAGCACTTGCATTTTTCCACCTAGAAACCCACATGACCCCTTATTTTTTGCGTCACTAATTGTACTTTGCAATGACAGGCTGAATTTTTGCATAAAGTACACTGCGAAACCAGAAAAAAATTCGTGGTGAAATTGAAAAAAAAAACGCATTTCTTTTATTTGGGGGAAATGTGTTTTTACGCCATTCACCCTGGGGTAAAACTGACTTGTTATGCATGTTCCTCAAGTCGTTACGATTAAAACGATATATAACATGTATAACTTATATTGTATCTGATGGCCTGTAAAAAATTCAAACCGTTGTTAACCAATATACGTTCCTTAAAATCGCTCCATTCCCAGGCTTATAGCGCTTTTATCCTTTGGTCTATGGGGCTGTGCGAGGTGTCATTTTTTGCGCCATGATTTGATCTTTCTATCGGTACCTTGATTGCCCATATACGTCTTTTTGATCGCTTTTTATTACATTTTTTCTGGATTTGATGCGACCAAAAATGCGCAATTTTGCACTTTGGGATTTTTTTGCGCTGACGCCGTTTACCGTACGAGATCAGGAATGTGATTAATTAATAGTTCGGGCGATTACGCACGAGGCGATAGCAAACATGTTTATTTATTTATTTGTTTACTTTTATTTAAAACCTGGGAAAAGGGGGGTGATTCAGACTTTTATTAGGGGAGGGGGCTTTTTACTATTAACAACACTTTTTTTTTTTTTTTTTTACACATATACTAGAAGCCCCCCTGGGGGACTTCTAGTATATACACTGTGATCTCTCATTGAGATCTCTGCAGCATAGATATGCTGCAGAGATCCATGAGATCGGCACTCGTTTGCTTTCGGCTGCTGCAGCCGAAAACGAACGAGTGCCGAGCCGAGGACGGCGCCATCTTGGACGCGTCCCCGGCCGGCATCAGTAACGGAGATCGCTCCTCCGGGACAAGGTCCCGGAGGAGCGATCTCCCCCACTAGACACCAGGGAAACGTTGCCTCCGGTAATCGGAGGCAGCTGTCAACTTTGACAGCTGCCTCCGATTAGCTAATTAGCGGGCACGGCGATCAGACCGTGCCCGCTAATAGCGGCGGTCCCGGGCTACACGCGGCACCCGGGATCGCGGCACTTCAAAGCGGGGCCGCCGCGCGGCCCCGCTTTGAAGTGCAAGTGAGGACATAGGACGTACCGGTACGTCCTATGTCCTTAAGAGGTTAATGCAGTGAGATCTCAAACAGCCAGAGCACTACACTGCTGAACTGGCATAGCTTTGTCAGTTCAGCAGCACAGTGCTCTGGCTGTTTGGGGGTGTTGCAGAGAATCCAGGCAGATAAGTGCTCAATCTGTGATATATGGCCAGCACACAAATTGTATATCATGGGCTGCACATGGAAGTGTGGACAAGGCATTATTCCTCCTAAATCTTTAGGAATAACTTGACAATGGGTACTACCATTTTCCTTGTCAGAGGGGTGTATCTTCACACAGTCAGGCTCTTTAAGCACTCATCGAATGTAATGTCAGACTGTGTAGAGACACCCCCCAACTCTTAACACCCATTTGTCAGTTTATTCATACATTTCAAGGAGTAATTAACCCTTTAAGGACATGGCCCATTTTCGTTTTTACGTTTTCGGTTTTTCCTCCTTTTGTTTAAAAGGTCATAGCACTTGCATTTTTCCACCTAGAAACCCACATGACCCCTTATTTCTTGCGTCACTAATTGTACTTTGCAATTACAGGCTGAATTTTTGCATAAAGTACACTGCGAAACCAGAAAAAAATTCAAAGTGTGGTGAAATTGAAAAAAAAAACGCATTTCTTTTATTTGGGGGAAATGTGTTTTTACGCCATTCACCCTGGGGTAAAACTGACTTGTTATGCATGTTCCTCAAGTCGTTACGATTAAAACGATATATAACATGTATAACTTATATTGTATCTGATGGCCTGTAAAAAATTCAAACCGTTGTTAACCAATATACGTTCCTTAAAATCGCTCCATTCCCAGGCTTATAGCGCTTTTATCCTTTGGTCTATGGGGCTGTGCGAGGTGTCATTTTTTGCGCCATGATTTGATCTTTCTATCGGTACCTTGATTGCCCATATACGTCTTTTTGATCGCTTTTTATTACATTTTTTCTGGATTTGATGCGACCAAAAATGCGCAATTTTGCACTTTGGGATTTTTTTGCGCTGACGCCGTTTACCGTACGAGATCAGGAATGTGATTAATTAATAGTTCGGGCGATTACGCACGAGGCGATAGCAAACATGTTTATTTATTTATTTGTTTACTTTTATTTAAAACCTGGGAAAAGGGGGGTGATTCAGACTTTTATTAGGGGAGGGGGCTTTTTACTATTAACAACACTTTTTTTTTTTTTTTTTTACACATATACTAGAAGCCCCCCTGGGGGACTTCTAGTATATACACTGTGATCTCTCATTGAGATCTCTGCAGCATAGATATGCTGCAGAGATCCATGAGATCGGCACTCGTTTGCTTTCGGCTGCTGCAGCCGAAAACGAACGAGTGCCGAGCCGAGGACGGCGCCATCTTGGACGCGTCCCCGGCCGGCATCAGTAACGGAGATCGCTCCTCCGGGACAAGGTCCCGGAGGAGCGATCTCCCCCACTAGACACCAGGGAAACGTTGCCTCCGGTAATCGGAGGCAGCTGTCAACTTTGACAGCTGCCTCCGATTAGCTAATTAGCGGGCACGGCGATCAGACCGTGCCCGCTAATAGCGGCGGTCCCGGGCTACACGCGGCACCCGGGATCGCGGCACTTCAAAGCGGGGCCGCCGCGCGGCCCCGCTTTGAAGTGCAAGTGAGGACATAGGACGTACCGGTACGTCCTATGTCCTTAAGAGGTTAATGCAGTGAGATCTCAAACAGCCAGAGCACTACACTGCTGAACTGGCATAGCTTTGTCAGTTCAGCAGCACAGTGCTCTGGCTGTTTGGGGGTGTTGCAGAGAATCCAGGCAGATAAGTGCTCAATCTGTGATATATGGCCAGCACACAAATTGTATATCATGGGCTGCACATGGAAGTGTGGACAAGGCATTATTCCTCCTAAATCTTTAGGAATAACTTGACAATGGGTACTACCATTTTCCTTGTCAGAGGGGTGTATCTTCACACAGTCAGGCTCTTTAAGCACTCATCGAATGTAATGTCAGACTGTGTAGAGACACCCCCCAACTCTTAACACCCATTTGTCAGTTTATTCATACATTTCAAGGAGTAATTAACCCTTTAAGGACATGGCCCATTTTCGTTTTTACGTTTTCGGTTTTTCCTCCTTTTGTTTAAAAGGTCATAGCACTTGCATTTTTCCACCTAGAAACCCACATGACCCCTTATTTCTTGCGTCACTAATTGTACTTTGCAATTACAGGCTGAATTTTTGCATAAAGTACACTGCGAAACCAGAAAAAAATTCAAAGTGTGGTGAAATTGAAAAAAAAAACGCATTTCTTTTATTTGGGGGAAATGTGTTTTTACGCCATTCGCCCTGGGGTAAAACTGACTTGTTATGCATGTTCCTCAAGTCGTTACGATTAAAACGATATGTAACATGTATAACTTATATTGTATCTGATGGCCTGTAAAAAATTCAAACCGTTGTTAAACAATATACATTCCTTAAAATCGCTCCATTCCCAGGTTTATAGCGCTTTTATCCTTTGGTCTATGGGGCTGTGCGAGGTGTCATTTTTTGCGCCATGATGTGATCTTTCTATCGGTACCTTGATTGCGCATATACGACTTTTTGATCGCTTTTTATTACATTTTTTCTGGATTTGATGCGACCAAAAATGCGCAATTTTGCACTTTGGGATTTTTTTGCGCTTACGCAGTTTACCGTATGAGATCAGGAATGTGATTAATTAATAGTTCGGGCGATTACGCACGCGGCGATACCAAACATGTTTATTTATTTATTTATTTGTTTACTTTTATTTAAAACCTGGGGAAAGGGGGGTGATTCAGACTTTTATTAGGGGAGGGGGATTTTTACTATTAACAACACGTTTTTTTTTTTTTTTACACATATACTAGAAGCCCCCCTGGGGGACTTCTAGTATATACACTTTGATCTCTCATAGAGATCTCTGCAGCATAGATATGCTGCAGAGATCCATGAGATCGGCACTCGTTTGCTTTCGGCTGCTGCAGCCGGAAACAAACGAGTGCCGAGCCGAGGACGGCGCCATCTTGGACGCGTCCCCGGCCGGCATCAGTAACGGAGATCGCTCCTCCGGGACAAGGTCCCGGAGGAGCGATCTCCCCCACTAGACACCAGGGAAACGTTGCCTCCGGTAATCGGAGGCAGCTGTCAACTTTGACAGCTGCCTCCGATTAGCTAATTAGCGGGCACGGCGATCGGACCGTGCCCGCTAATAGCGGCGGTCCCGGGCTACACGCGGCACCCGGGATCGCGGCACTTCAAAGCGGGGCCGCCGCGCGGCCCCGCTTTGAAGTGCTAATGAGGACATAGGACGTACCGGTACGTCCTATGTCCTTAAGAGGTTAAAGAGGAACAGCACAACAGAGTTCTAGGTTATGTTTTCACTCTGGGAAAATAGGAAAAAGCAGCTGTCTATATTATGAGATTGCCACCCTCCCCCCATAAGTTCCTGAAGTGGAAACATAGCCCTAAAGTGGCCCCAAAAGCATAATATGAAGAATACAACTATTCAGTAAAAGGTAACAGAAGTGGTAAAATGTCCTCTTCAAAGCAAGAAAAACAGAGCGTACATAGCATGGATACTCCAATGTTCCTTAAAATTAACATTTACTTACTGTGGATCTGGCTCATATTTTAGGATGATACTTCCCATAGCTGAAAACAATAAAAAAATAATCATTACTATACATATTTTTAGTCTATAGTTATGTTGTAGCCAATGCTCACTACTCAGTGCTGGAGGATTAAAATGTTCTAAACAAGTATCGTTGGAGGTCTATAGAACATGAAAAGATAAGTTAAACTGCAATTAGAGAGCATTGTGGTTATGAAATAGAGATTGGCACACTGACAGCGCTTGAGAAGAAATGCTGTATGTAGCATGCAGGGAAAATAAAATCTAAGTTAGATTTGGTCTTATTAATCCCACAGCCTTCTGTTGCTGTGTTTTTAAGCTCTTGAATACAACTGAGTTATACAACAGCCAAGACAGACAGAACTAAAAGTCCACAGGGGAAAAAAAATAAAATAAAAACCTTTCACAATACAATATATACTGTCAAAGCCAATTTATAGATGATCGTAAATAATTTTAAAAAGAAAGAAAAAATGTTAAACTGTTGTTAGTCGTTCTTATAATGTCCGGGCTATAGTCCCATATGCCCTGGTATTTACCAGATACAATGCAACAGCTCTGTGCTGCATATCTATGCACTGCTAAAAGAACACAGTCGAGTCACATTATCAGGACCCCCAGCTCAAGGATGCATAGGGGAGGATCCATAGATGGATCACGGTAATCCCAAAGAATCGGGTTAAAACCTGGGGAATTAGGGGGCCAATGTAGTACTTGGAAGTCTTGGTCATGCTCTTCCAACCAACCTCAAACATTACTAGATGTGTGACATCCACTGTCTTGCATATATGAAGGCAAGTGATCTGTGAGGATGAAGTCATACCCAAATAGTTTTAGGGTGCCTTTCACATGGATGAGTGGGTCCAGAGAATTCCATGGGGGGGACACACACAATTCCCAGACCACAATGCCACCATTAGCAACGTCTGTGTTCTTCCAGAAATACTGATACATTCATGAAGATTAAAGCCTTTTCTGTTGATGCAGCTTTGTGTAGTGACCATCTGTCTGCTCCAGAGCCCCATATGCAGTTAGGTTCAATAAACCGTTTTAAACACATCTGGTAGCCCCCTGGTTTAACCAGCTGCCCCACTGTAGCGTGTTAGTCCACCCTCAAGCATCTTTATACCAAACATTCATCTTACATCAATGACACTTGGTGCTTCACAGTTTCCACATCACTTATTAACAATGGTGCCATTTGCTCACGATACACTGACTACAGTAGTACACAAACAGTTTACATACTGCACCGATAACACTGATATAACTCAGGCAGAAGCTATGAGCAGAGAGCTGATAACACTGAACAGTGCTATGCAATAGCATAGACCAGTATAAGCAAGTGCTGCGGAATCTATATAAATAAAAATTATTATTCAATCTTTAGAAAAAGATTTTAAAAAATTTTTTTATTTAAAAATTACAAAGCCCCAACCCCAATAAATAGTTAAAATTACCCCTCTTTCCCATTTTACAAATAAAAATATATAAAAATAATAAAGACATTTGGTATCATAGTGCAAAATGTAAAAGTGAAATATAAAGATATTGTTCCTGCACGGTGAACAGTGTAAACAATAAGAGGAAACAAATGCAAGGATTGCATTTTTTGTCCGACTATATATCAGAGAAAAAAAATGGATAAAAAGCGATCAAATAAATCCATTTACACCAATATGGTACCGATAAAACTATAGATCATGGTGCAAAAAATGAGCCCCCAAACAGCCCTGTTGGTGGAAAAACAAAAGCATTATGACAAGGAGGAGAGCACTCGTGGTTATGAAGGGGTTAAACATATACACTAGTAATACACTACAATTATTTATTTACCTAAATCCTTGGTCTGCTTTTGAGTTTCACTACTGAATTTACTGAGGAAGGGATTTTCCTGTGTAAGAAGAACCTTGATATCATCTACAGAAACCGTTACAACTCTTGAGTTGATGAATGGATAAATTGTATAGATTCCCTGTATATAGAGAATGATAAAAGTATATAATTAGACCTCCTCAATAATCTCGGGGCGTATACTGCTGAAAAAAAAGTAAAATCAAAAGCATAACGATTTATTGTATCCATTACATAATAATTCTACCATATTACACACAGTTGGAAAGCCTTCAGAACCTTTTACTTTTTTCACAAATAATTCACTTGTCAATTATTTGCGGCCCTTATAGCAAGAACAGTGTCCATTGTTCATACTCTGTGCAATGTACGGCCATCAGAACAGTCATACATTGTGTGCACAGAGGCCTATGGTTTATTGGACTGCAGGAACACCCAAACGTGACTGCATTCCAAATATAGATAAAATGATGAACCTGCAGCTGATATGGCAGTATCAACCGCAGGAACATGTAAAACAGCGGCTGTTGTTCTATATAGTGTGAATATAGCCTAAGGATGCCTTCACACGTAACCGGATCCACAGCGGATTTCATGGTTTGCAGCAAAATCCATGTACTGTGAATGTCTATGGGGGTTACATATCCGCAGTGGAATTTTCATTCCACTGTAGATATGTTAGCCGGCCCCTTTAACCACCGCCCTCCGCCTACATTACCTGCTCAGCACCGCGGCTGCAGTAAAGATTCCGGCTCTCCTCTCTCCCCATCAACATATCAGTGCTGCCGTGCCGTCACATACAGGCAGTGGAATGAAAATTCCGCTGCGTATGTGACCCATTCAGCTTCACACTACCAGGATCCACAGCGGATTTCGCTGCAAACTCGCAGCGTGAAATCCGCTGCTGATGCGGTACATGTGAAGCTACCCTTAAAGGATTTTGTGTGCTCAGGCTGCCATCCATCCCAAGATTCCTCAGTCCTGGCTGAGCAGCGCTTCCTGCTTTCATTCTCACATGCAGAAAGATTTTGCCCAGCCTGTCGTTACCCAGCTGGGATTTCCCCCCCCCCCATTTTGAGCAATTACTGAAAATATTTTGTGGTGCTGAACAACCCCTATTAAAAAGGAGGTTCGTATAAGGCTGTCAAAGGAGAGAGAAAAATATAGGATGGGATGTGAAAACTGAAATGCCATTACCAAATCACTGTAGTGGAGAAAAGGTTAAACATATTCTACCAAACCAGTCGAATTAGGGACTCTCTTTACCTCTTGTGCAAGTCTGTAAGCACAGCCGTACTGCTCACCATCATTATTTCGACACAGCACTTTTATACCTGTGTTTATTACCTGTAAATGAATGGAAAAGCACACTTTAGATTGTGGGCTCCTACTGTATTTGTATGTCAACATTGAGGCACACTACTATATAGATCATCATATAGCTGCACTTTAGGCTAAGAACAAAAGGTCAGTTTTTTCTTTCTAGAACCTCTCCTGTCCTTACATTCTATGCGAGATCTGTAAATGGGTGCAAAGGACCAATGGCCAGAATGTTGTTTTAATCTAGGAAGACAGAAAAGAACTAAACAAGTGTAGAATTGACATAACATTAAAGAATTTTATGGTTTCATTTCATATATTATTTCTGTCTTTTATTGAGATCTGTGCTTATTCTTTATTAAGGTTTGTGTGTTTGCAGGAAGCTGGGGTAAAGATCTGTGTCTTTGCAGGATTCCTCTGTATGCAGATCACAGACAATAATGTGCTGGTCATTAGATCACTTATCTATGATCAGTATACAGGGAAGTGCTGCAAGAACAAAAGATCATGTCCTCCCACGCTTGCTTTTTCTCCTCCAGTGCTTCATTGGGAACATTGATGTCATTGCAATTCCATGAGTTTTCATGGCAAGTGCCCAAACAGAGGAAGGAAGCCTTCTGCATTCAGGTCCCATTCCAGAACAGAGCGCGCACTTTGTGCACTGTGTTTAGCTTTTTTTTTTTTTTTTTTTATAGCAATATTATTTCAGCTCCCTGTCAGTCTAAGATTTTATTTAATGTCTGAGTGTCATACATTGCAATATGTCACTAAAGGAGGCCCACTTATATTTACTTTACAACTGCACAGCATTATTGTCACCTAGGGGTTAATGTAACTGTACTTGCCAGATTTGAACCAGCCTGGACCACTGTATAGCATAATAGTGTAAAAAAAATTGTCTGTGCAAAGTTGCTGAAAGTTCAATGTGTCTTTAAGTGAAAACCTTTGTGACAATATAGAAGCACCATTTATGGATTTGTTGTTTGAGCTCAAACGTACTAGACATTTGATGCCACTTAGTCTATGTTTTAATGTCCCTCCATAGGGGTTATTAAGATTTACACAGAACTGATTTAAATTAATGGGATATCAATGTAATGCAGGAAAGGGTAGGTCTATCCTAGCAAACTCTTTGTGAGTGCTGTACACTCTGAAGATCAAAACAGGGCACCTCCTTCTACAAAATGCAGAATTCCCTAACATGGTATATGAAAATGGATACAGATATTGCTATGTTTATACATTATTGTATTAAAGGGGGACTTTCCTCCTATTTCCTTCCTCCTCGTTGTTGTTCATGTGCTGTTAGCAGTGTAATCCTCATCCCAGACCACTGTTAAGAGCACTGTCCCACCCCCATCGCATGAGCCAGTCCTCCCACTCCATTGATTACACAGGTCAACAAAAAAAAAAAATTTACTGGTGTCCAAAATATTTTAATGATTTTGGGGTATTTTTGGGGTGCCGATTCTGAATATGCTATCAGTTTTGCCAGATTGGCTCAAGTTTTTTTTCATGTCTTGTTCATTTTTGAAGAATACTTTCTAAAACTAGTTAAAATAAACTAAAATCAACATTTACTTTGTAAAATTTATTGTATTCATGACAATAGCAATAAATTTAATGCGCGTGTAGCAAATCACGTCTTTTTTTTTTTTTTTTTTTTACACATTTCACGAAAATTCTCAAAAACTTGAGCCAATCTGGCAAAACTGATGACATATTCAGAATCAGCACCCCAAAGTTACCCTAAATTCGTTGAAATATCTTTGGCCCCAAAAATGCTGTTGACCTGTGTTATCATTCGAGCAGGCCACATGGCAATCTGGGGGCAAGGCAGTGCTCCTAACGGTGCTCTAGATCAACTGGCTATCAGTTTCCCTTTAAAGTTTGCTCAAGGAAAGAAAAAAAAAAAAGAAAAGAATGCAGTTTTGTTGGCTGTGCCAGTTACTGCAGTAAATGGCTTATTGATGAGGGTTTCAGTAAGTCTTGAGGATAAATTGTTTTTTTCTGGAATTCCACATTAAAGGGCTATTCTAGTAAGTTATTATGTCTATTGTGGCTAGCCAGTCATCATGCAATGCAGTGCACCATATGTAGTATAACATATTGTAATTTTCCAGTTAAAGTACAACTAAATTTACAGGTATACTGAAGTTTAAGTCCTCCAATACAGAAAATGATTTGTTAACATGCTGGTGCTTGCCAATAGGAAAATTATGATTATAAAGACAGAAGTAATTTTGCAGACAACTGTAATAGGTTGTGTCTATTTGCCAAGTTCTGCACTAGTGAGTGGGAATACAGCCCAACAGCTTTCCTGCCTCTTCTTCATACTGAGCCAACAACATTCAGGCGGTTTGATGAAGAACCAGGGATTAAAAACAGGAAAAGACTACCTAGTTTCTCTCAATGTATTGTTGTCTCTGGAAAAATACAGAGTTTTTACTAATGTAACTGGTTTCAAAAGAAACTGTAAATAACCCCTTTTTTCTTTTGTGATTGACGGTTCCTTTTTGTTACCAATACAAGCTTTTAAACCAGAGAAACAATAAAAAAAATTTTTTTTTAAAAAAGCAAAAACCTTGTGATGTAACAGATAACTGACTTAATTTATCTGACAGATGTTTGGAGCCAAAGCCAGGAATGGATTTAAAAAGAAATCCCTGTTCTCTGTTTATAGTCTGTTCCTGGCTTTGGCTTCAAAAATTGGTAAGATAAATTAGTCAATTATCTGTATGTGTGAAAGCAGCTTTAGTAAACAGTCAAACTTGACACTCCCTATTCAGTCATCGGGTACTCTGTCAAGAATTGTCCAGCAATAACAGATGATCAGGGGATAAGACGACTGTTTCTACAGAAGGGGTAGTACAGATGAGACAATGCCTTTCACACGTAACAGATCCGCATTGGATTTCACGCTACGGATCCCTTACCCGTCATTTTGAATGAGAATGCATACTCGTGCATACCTGGCGTCTGAACGTCCCGCTCAGCCAATCAGTGGCTGCGGCAGGGCAGCGCACTGATTGGCTGAGTGGGACATCCAGCCGGGAACCCCCAACGCAAGCCGGAGCAGGTAATGTATGCTCTGGTCGGCGAGGGGTTAAGGGGGCTATCACTCACATACTTGTCAATCCCGATGCAAGTATGTATTCTCATTCAAAACTACACAAAGTCTCCTTTTGTGCAGCAATATGGAAAAATACCTTCATCTTTTCACTATTATGAAGCAATACATTTCTTAGTTCCTTAGAGACCATGTATAGTTGTTTCTTCTTCCCTTCTTGTGTACGTGTCAAGAGATTTTGTTGAGGAAAAGACGGATCTAGGGCATAAAACTTCCTGCCAAAGAAAATGTCATTTGGTTTCAAACTTAGAAAAGGAACACATAAATCTCCATATAATGGCATGTTTACATCTTACTGTCCTAATAAAGTACAATGATATAGAATGACAAACTTTAAACTGACAAAAGAAAACGTATACAAAACATAAAACAAAAAAAAATATTTTTAATAAAAAAGGTACTTATAAGTGAAATCTAGAATTTATTCCTATCATTTAGAATTTCCCTTTCATGTCAGTATGACCACAGCCTGATTTAAAGGAGAATTCCGGCGAAAATTTTTATTAAAGTATTGTATTGCCCCCAAAAGTTACACAAATCACCAATATACACTTATTACAGGAAGTGCTTATAAAGTGCTTTTTTCCCTGCTCTTACTACTGCATCAAGGCTTCACTTCCTGGATAAAATAGTGATGTCACGACCCGACTCCCAGAGCTGTGCTGGCTGTGGCTGCTGGAGAGGATGATGGCAGAGGGATGCTCAGTGTCCCTCCAGTGCCCTGTGTCCCTCAGTGTCCCCCTGCCATCATCCTCTCCAGCAGCCACAGCCCGCACAGCTCTGGGAGTCGGGTTGTGACATCACCATTTTATCCAGGAAGTGAAGCCTTGATGCAGTAGTAAGTGCAGGGAAAAAACACTTCATAAACATTTCCCGTAATAAGTGTATATTGGGGATTTGTATAACTTTTGAAGGGCAATACAATACTAAGATTTTCGCCGGACTTCTTCTTTAAGAAAATGAGTATGAAGTGGAACACGTATGCAAACTGCCTGCAACTAGCCATTTGACCACCTCTGAGAACTAGTAACCGTGTTTCTAGGCTGTGGTCCTGCCTATTAAGCCGTGATTGACATCACAGGCACAGTCCAATGTTATCTTCTATCTTGCTGAAATTTCACACACTAGCCTAGTTATGTTATGCCTGGGCATACACAGTGGTTTTCTTAGTACATGCACCGGTTTACTTAAACAGTACCACAAAGCCTGGAAGACAATGTTTCTAGGCATGCGTAACAATGGACCATACGTGTGCCGTCAATCAAGCCTCTATAAACGTGGTTACAGTCAAAGTCAAGGTGACCAGTTCTTGGAGGCGTCCACTCAAATGACAAATGAAGGCAGCACAAGCAACTTATAAATCGTATTTCTTTACTTGAATTGGTTGGGCTGTGGTCTTACAGCCATAGTTGTAAGTCTTTTGACCAATTGTGGAGTGCTGCTGGTTATATGTGGCATGTTCCCCTCGGAGGCCAGCACCTATAACACTGCTTGCTTGTTGTGTGAGACATTTCACTGCAATAGTCAGAATTATGAGTAGAGATGAACAAATTTTCAGTAATAAGGAAGCAAAGAGCTTTGTTATGTCTGAAATCCACTCATCTGCCTGCTTCCTTTTAACTGACTGCCACTCCTCCCCGGGTTCTGGGAAAAGCTGGATCCAGTTCTGGGAAACTTCTCCCAGTTTCCCAGCAACCAGAAAGCAGCAGCACAGAGCGGCAGTCAGTTAAATGTAAGCAAGCTGATGAGCGGATTGCAGAGATAACAAAGCTCTTCGCTTCTCTATTACTGTAAATTTGCTTATTTCTAATAAGGGTCATTAGGAAATTAATATGCAGCAAGACTGTACATTACTTAAAGAGGCAAGCCCATTCCCCAAACTGCCTTCAAACCTACATAGGTACACAATGCTGGGTTATGACTATACATACATGGCGCACGATGCATCATACTAAGAATTTTGAGCAATCCTTTTTTTTTCTTTGAGGATGTGCTACAGAATGCTTTATGCACTTTTTGGCATTGTCTGCAATAGATGGGCTGACCTTATGAGGTGAAGTACAACATTTGTTGCTTTCCAAAGGCAGAATAGTTCTGCTGTTCAAACACCAAAATAATGCGGAAACTGGAGAGAAAGGAGCGGCTGCACATCCCATTTATGGCTGATACTAATGCCGCTTGGCCTATATTAAAAATCAACACCAGAGTGTCTGTATATGATCTGATCAAGCCATAATAGCCCCGTGTACCAACGTGCAGGTCCTCTGTTTCACACGGGTCCCTACGCAAACTCCACACAGTGTCGGTCAGTGATTGCCGCCCCACCAAAATAATGACTTACTGTATAGGGGGGAAGATTGGATCATCAAGTGACAGAAAAACAAAGGGATCTTCCTTAAATCCAAATAACTTCATTTTTTTGGATGGTGGGGGCCTGTACACAAGAACATAAAAAGGTTTAGGCTTAACTAGGTACAGGCCTTACATATGCTAAAGAGACATATAAAAAGTTTTGACCGGTCAGGGTCTAAATCTCCAGAGTGTGATTAATCAAGAAAACGCGCCAGCAGAAAAAGTCCACAGCGCCCATTCACTCCAGTCTCAGTGTCACGTGACCTAGATGGACTTCCAATGTTAGTCTATGGAGCGGTCTAGTACTAAGACACAAAACGTGGTGAGTAGCACGCAATCTGCCTGCTCATTCTACTGATCAGTCAGGGTCTGAACATTCAACACCCTGGCCAATAAAAACTTTTGCTCGGTCTCTGACATATTAAAAGCTTATTTTATTGACAGGTGCTCTTTAAATAGCACACATGTAGTTTGAAGAACTCTTATCACGGAAAAAGTTAGTAAATTGCTACAAACCACAGGCCTTGGATACGTATAAATCAAAAACAAAATCACAGGGGCGTATCACACTTCTAAAACATCACATTTATTAATTCGGCTAGAAAAGGGTGTTTGTCGCCTTACTATTTGGATTGGTTGATCCAGGCGACTCCCATATAGTATGCACCGATCCAAGGTGCAAACTTGGAAATAATTGTGGTTTATGTGGCGTTTTTAGCATTTTTTAGCCGAATTAATAAATGTGATGTTTTAGAAGTGTGATACGCCCCTGTTAGTTTGAAGAACTGGAAGAAATACATTGTATGGAAAAATAAATTATATACAATCAGTTGACAGATATGTCGCAGAGAACAGC
Source organism: Dendropsophus ebraccatus (assembly GCF_027789765.1). Classification (NCBI taxonomy): domain Eukaryota; kingdom Metazoa; phylum Chordata; class Amphibia; order Anura; family Hylidae; genus Dendropsophus; species Dendropsophus ebraccatus. The sequence goes on along the minus strand of NC_091455.1, from coordinate 115,938,926 downwards.
AGCACATTTTAAGAATATTTAAAGGGTTGTGTAAAATCTTATACACAAGGACATTGCTAAGCAAGTGTACCAGAACCAGTAGCTTAATATATTCCTCGCTTGCTCCCGGTGATCGCCCAGTGTAATAGGGGCTTTAGAAGCCCTAGTAAAAGTAAGCAAAAAGTTTATGATGCAAGACCATGTGCTAAAAGTGTGCCAGAACTGACACAAGATTCTGGCCCCTTTTAATAGGGTACCTATCTTAAACAGCATTGTAAGTGTATTGCACAGTATACATTTACGGCACTTTTTTTTGCCGCTTCCGGCGGGTCCATACAATTTTCTCTTTAGGATTGCATGCGTACCTGACAGTGCTTTGAAAAGGGGTCCTGCTGTGTGAGTGGTATGATAGGTACCTTTTAAGCAAACTAACAGCTGGTCTAAATTATTAGATAGTTTGCAACAGATTTATCAAAAAGCCTCAGGGTCCATTTACTCTGAAAGATTATCTGACAGATTATCTGCCAAAGTTTTGAATCCAAAGCCAGGAATGGATTCGAAGAGAGGAGACATCTCAGTCTTTCCTTTATGACCTGATCTCTGTTTAGAGTCTGCTTTTGGCTTTGGCTTCAAATCTTTTGCAGATAATCCGTCAGATAATCTTTCTGTGTAAACGGACCCTAATACACACACGTCACCATCTTTGTAAATTTAGACCAGGCAGTCTAAAAATGCACACTGTCTAAAAATTGGGAAATTTTAGAAAACCTAAGCCACTAAGTTTATTAGTTTGTACACAAGCAGTACTAACAACTAGTAGGAGCCAAAACAAACATAGAACATAACTCCTGATGGGTCAGAACCAAGAACTAGGGAAAAAGGAAAATAAATTTGAGAGAATGACAATCTGCTAAAAGTAGTGAAGAGCCTAGGAATGATGTGGAGCTTATCCACAATACAGCAATAAGACTGCCTTGCATGACAGCCATTTTTGGAAGCGAATTAGTATCTAAGCGCAATTAGCGATCAGAAACCTTACCGGCTTCTGTAAGAGGACGAAAGGCTGAAGATGGAGAGCAAATAAGAGGTGGCTCTGAGCTTTTTGCATGGTCAGCCTCCTTAAAAAGGAACCAGTTAATAGTTAGGAGACCGGAGATAAGGATTGTGCCAAGTACAACTCAGTGAGGACTGGCGAAGATTTATGTCATGGATCTATAATTTAACAAACAGATATAACGCAGTGGGCAGCACATGTAATGATGAGGTTTTAACTTCTCTCCCTCTGCAAAACTAGAATCATGGGTATACACAAGAGGCTTATGTTATTGTCCAATAGCTGCCTATGTTACACTATGTAAGCAAGAAAAAAATCCTGTAGTGTTTCTTTAAATTTATATAGTTAATTTTGTCAGTTTCTGCAGAACTGTTAAAAATATTAATTATTGCTCAAAATACATTCGATTCCAGCAGTAACAATTCAGAAAATATGCAAGAGCAGACGGTAATAAGAACCCTTAAAGCACCCTGCACCTCCTTTCTTCTATAACCTTAATTGCTCCAGCTTGTAAAAGGATAAAAAAAAAGGGAAAAAAAAAAAAAAAACTCACAAAGGATTATGCTGTGTGCCTTTTATTAACTTACCCACACACGCTGTCTTTTATAACAGAATCATTCTCAGCACAGGTGCCAGGTTTGGTGCCCTCATTCTCCACATCATCTGTAGCCACTGCTGGCTGAGATGCAGCTTCTGGGACTTTTTCAGCAACATCAGCAGCTACTGGTACATCTGGCACAGAAGCAGGAGCCCTCCGCAGCACCTGAAGAAAGCAGGTTGTGTGTTAGGTCATTTTTATAGACTATAAAAGAACACAACCTTTATAAGAAAACCCCTTAACACTGTGAAACCAATAAAGGATAAATTCTTAAGCAAAAAACATTTATAATACCCTTTATGCAGGTGCCAAAAGACTATATTAAGAAAAAGAATTTTATTGTACCTCAATTATTTATTAAATCCCCAAATATAATAAAAATAAATAAAAAGCAGGGTGCAGAAGCACCAATATACAATACAATGCTTAATTTAATGACAATGAAAAACATAACAGAATGCTGCCCTACTGTAGAACATAATAAAATATGCTATTCTTACCTCATCACTCTCCTCCGGGGTCTCCTGTGGTCCCCCTCTGAGCTCACCCACCGCCACTTCCGAGAGGGACTTTTCTTGACAGTGACAGCCAGCTCAGCTAATTACTGACTAAAAAGGGACAGCGCTGCAGCCAGTTATTGAAGAGTCTGTCTCTGAAGTGGGGAGTGTTCAGTGGGAGACTTGAAGATGCTCCAGGACAACATAAGGGTAAGTGTGGTGAAGAAAGAATAGCATCTTTATAATGTTCTATGGAAGGGCAGCAATATATAAAATAAGGTTTTCGATGGCCACAGTACCCTTAGAGTATTAAAGGGGTAAAAAAGGTCAATGCATGAATAATGTAAAACATAAGTGAAAAATAGAGACCCAAAAAGCCAAAGTAAGGGTGGGCAAGCCTACAATGATAGACCAAATGAGGAAGGTAATCCCTAAGTAAATGCCCCTTTACCTTATCCTTCAATACATGTCATAGCCCTTCTTGGGAAATTTTGTTGTCTTCTTGCCCCTTATACTCATTGAAATCCACAAGAATGGACCATTCAAGAACAGGGCTCCAGACTAAAAAATTTACCTGGGAGCCATTGGCTCCTAACCTGAAAAATTTAGGCGCCAAATAGAATATTTGGTCGCCAACATTTTAAACCATGTAAAATTAATGTTATGTTACATGGGACTTACTGTGTGCAGAGGCCACGGCATCCTCCTCCTTTAGATCCTTTCTTTTCTTAGTTTGAAAACGTTCAACATGGAAACTTGCAACTTGACAACCATATCCAGTCTGACTCAGTACTTCAGCTTCACTTGGCTAGCCTTTTAATGAGGCTTACTCTTCTGAACTTGAACTTAAAGGGAACCTGTCGACCCCCGTACCGGGGTGACAGGCTCCCAACCCCCCGTTAGAACCCCCTATACTCACCTCATCTTCACCCCGCTTCTGAAGATGGTCGGGGTCACGGAGATCTCAGCCGCTGCGCTGAGAGATGAGTCCAACGCTCATAGAGAATGACGGGAGAGTCCAGCACTCCGTCATTCTCTATGAGCGTTGGACTCATCTCTCAGTGTGCGCGTCAGGCTGCAGCGGCTGAGATATCCGTGACCCGACCATCTTCAGAAGCGGGACCCGGCGCGATGAGGTGAGTATAGGGGGTTCTAACGGGGGATGGGAGCCTGTCACCCCGTCACCGGGGGAGACAGGTTCCCTTTAAAAGCTTGCAACAGTCTATACATACTGAGCTAGACTTATGACTGCAGCCATAGTGACCCCCCCACAAGATGTGTATATAGATAGATATATCTCTCACCTAGTGACTAATGCAAGTGACCCCCTACAATACAGACACCTGAGGGGCCCTGATAATAATAATTGTGCATATATCTATCTCCCAGTGTCTGCAGCCAGTTTGCCCTACACTTATAGATGGCCCCCTCCCCTTATAGATGACCCCCTCTACCACCATTATAGATGCCCCCTCTCCCCCCCCCCATTATAGATGCCCCCTCCTCTCCCCCCCTTATAGATACCCCCTCCCCTTATGGATGACCCCCTCTACCCCCATTATAGATGCCCCCTCCTCCCCCCCCATTATAGATGCCCCCTCTCCCCCCCATTATAGATGCCCCCTCTCCCCCCCCATTATAGATGCCCCCTCTCCCCCCCCATTATAGATGCCCCCTCTTCTCCCCCCCTTATAGATACCCCCTCCCCTTATGGATGACCCCCTCTACCCCCATTATAGATGCCCCCTCCTCCCCCCCCATTATAGATGCCCCCTCTTCTCCCCCCCTTATAGATACCCCCTCCCCTTATGGATGACCCCCTCTACCCCCATTATAGATGCCCCCTCCTCCCCCATTATAGATGCCCCCTCCTCCCCCCATTATAGATGCCCCCTCCTCCCCCCCATTATAGATGCCCCCTCCTCCCCCCCATTATAGATGCCCCCTCCTCCCCCCCATTATAGATGCCCCCTCTCCCCCCCATTATAGATGCCCCCTCTCCCCCCCATTATAGATGCCCCCTCTTCTCCCCCCCTTATAGATACCCCCTCCCCTTATAGATGCCCCCTCTCCCCCCCCCATTATAGATGCCCCCTCTTCTCCCCCCCTCCCCTTATAGATGCCCCCTCTCCCCCCCATTATAGATGCCCCCTCTTCTCCCCCCCTTATAGATACCCCCTCCCCTTATAGATGGCCCCCTCTCCCCCCCTTGAAGATGGCCCCTCTTCTCCCCCCATTATAGATGCCCCCCCCCCTTTCCTCTATGCTAAGCAATATTTAAAAAAAACAAACACACAAACTCACCTGACAACCCGCTCCCCCGGCGATCCTCTTCTTCTTCGGGCGCTGTCCCCGGCTGATGCGTGGCTGCCGGGGGTGTCCCGTCCTATCCCCGGCAGCGCGGCGCATCAGTGAGCTCCCTGTACGCCGAGGCTGTGACTTCTGACACAGGAAGCGCGCGGGTGCCGGAAGTCAGGGCCCCAGGCAGCTCACTGATGCGCCGCGCTGCCGGGGATAGGATGGGACACCCCCGGCAGCCGCGCATCAGCCGCGCATCTTAAAGAGACAGCGCGCCGCCGCCGGGGCCAGTCGCAAATGGTGCCCAGATTAATAAATCTGGGCGCCATTTGCAAAATGTCAGTCGCATTGGCGACCATTTTGGTCGCCATCTGGAGCCCTGAAGAATATATGCACGCCTTGCCAGACCGGAGTCACTAATCAAAGTAGTAATGGAGACCGCAACTTCAGTGAAAAAATGGTAACTATCTATTGGCATCCCAATGCAACATTTCAGCTTTTACATAAACCTTTCTCAAGCATTATTTTTTTTTTTTACATAAGCTTGATAAAGCCTTATGTAAAAGACAAAACGTAGCATTGGGTTGCCAATAGATAGTCACTAGTGATGAAGAAGCATGCTCGTCCGAGCTTTGTACTCGATCGAGTATTAGAGTACTCGATTGGTACTCGTTACTCGGACGAGTATCTCACGATACTTGAGAAAATCTCATCATCCGTTTCCTGTAAGTTTGGGCGCTATTTCTCAGCCAATAAACATGCAGGAGACTCTTTGGTACATCCTGCGATCAAGTGGGACGCATACATGTCGATAGCAGCGATTGGTCGGCCAGATCAGATGACCCTGCTATATAAAACGCACAGCCGGCAGTGCTTGCTTCAGACGCATGCTGTGAGAGATCAGGGACAGAGCTGCTGCTGGTCAGGGAGAGTGTCAGTGTAGGATTAAGCGTTCCAGTAGGCAGGGTATATACTAGCAATACAAACAAACAGCCCTTTTCAGGGCTTCAAATCGTTTTTTAATAGTATTACTACAGACTGCTGGCTGGGACTTGCAGTGCTGCTACCATGATTTAACCAGCACACTGTGGTGATCGGCTGCTGGCAGAAAGGGGACATTAGGTGTTGCATACAGACCCCTAAGTAGTGCTCTGTGTACACTCTTGATTTTGGGGCTGGTGGTCCTGCTGTACTACATTGGATTGTTGGGATTTGTAGTACACCTGCATAGAACTTCACTGCTCATTGGACGGGGGTGTCAGAGTGTGTCCAGCCACTACCAGATTGTACCGTACAGCCCCACAAAACCAGTGGGTACTACAAGTATTTTTCCTAAATTTCTGTATTTCATACGCAAGGCCTATCTAAGTTCCATACTGTGCAGTGTCCATAAAATGGTGAGGGCGTGGGGTTCCAAGTGATGCCGTTTCCGGAGGCCGTGGTTCAGGGCAGGGTGACACAGCAGCACCGGTTGAGGAGGTAGCAGTGGCACACCGCAGACGTCCACTCCCTAGAATCTTTGCCCAACTTACGGGGTCTCATGGTAGATATTGAAACCGCAGCAGTGTGAACAGGTGATCACAGGAATAGCGGATGTGTCCAGTAACTTATCCACCACCCAGTGTTCCACGCATTCCACCCACGCTACCCAAGGGAGTGGAACCCTTGCTCCATTAGCTCAACTTCCTTCCCCACAGCCTGGCCCCTCCAGGGAAAGAAGGGATTCAGATCCACCACCATGCTCCCAGGAACTCTTTTATGGACCCTTCCCTGAGTCAGAGCAACCAGAGCAGTCGATCCGGATGCCCAAACTATGCAAGTCCCGCAGTCAGTAGGTGATGAGAGTGGGGTCTTGCAAGCAAGGTTGGAAGAGGTGTCTGATGAGGACTATAAGACCCGGATGTCAGACAGTGAGGTTGTTGTCATGGATGTAACTCAAAGTGAGGAGGAGAGTAAGGAAATGGAGGAAGAGCTGGTGGATGAGGACGAGGTGACTAACTGGGTGGATAAGCCTAGTGAAGAGGAAGAGGGGTGGGCAGAGGGAGAAGCAGGGGCAGAGCAAGTAGATCAGCAACTGTTTCACGGAGTCAAACTCCCGTGGCCAGGGCTAAATGTTTCAAAGTCTGGAGGTTTTTTAAAGAAAGTGTGGATGACCGACAGACTGTAGTGTGCAACGTGTGCCACACCAGGATCAGCAGGGGAGCCACCACTACCAGCATGCGCAGGCATATGAGTGCTAAACACCCCACTCAGTGGAACCAAGGCCGCTCAGTGACTGCAAGTGGGACACCTGCTGGCTGTCAGTCCCTCCGCCCAGGCCCCAGGCACGAGGGCCTCCCGCCCTACACGCACCCCTTCACCTCCACTATGCTCCACCCCCTCCAGCAAGGTGTCCAAGCGCAGCGTTCAACTGTCCCTGCAGCAGACCTTTAAAAGGACCTGCCACTCACCCGCATGCACAAGCCCTAAATGTGCACATAGGGCAGAATCTCCAGGCTCAGCAGTTTGCCTATCGGCTAGTAGAGACAGAGGCTTTTAGGAACCTCATGGCGGTGACTGTCCCTCGGTACTCTGTCCCCAGCCGACACTACTTTTCACGGTGTGCCGTCCCAGCCCTACACCAGCACGTGTCGGATAACATTATCCGTGCCCTGACCAATGCGGTCAGCGACAAGGTCCATCTAACCACGGACACGTGGACAAGTGCTGGTGGGCAGGGACACTATATCTCCCTGACGGTATATTGGGTCAACTTGGTGGAGGCTGGGACAGAGTCTGACCCTGGTTCCGCTCATGTGCTGCCCACCCAGAGGATTGCGGGGCCTACCTCGGTTGCGGTCTCTCATGAGTTGCACACCTCTTTCTCTTCCTCATCTTCCTCCTCCTCTCTATTACCCTCCAAGAGCACATCGCCTCCATCTTGTAGCATCAGCAGTGCGGTGGGTAAGCACCAACAGGCGGTGTTGAAACTGCTGAGCTTGGAGATGCTGCCCTATCAGCTGGTAGAGACAGAGGTTTTTAGGAACCTCATGGCGGTGGCTGTCCCTCGCTACTCTGTCCCCAGCCGCCACTACTTTTCACGGTGTGCCGTCCCAGCCTTACACCAGCACGTGTCGGATAACATCATCCGTGCCCTGACCAACGTGGTCAGCAACAAGGTCCACCTAACCACGGACACGTGGACAAGTGCTGGCGGGCAGGGACACTATATCTCCCTAACGGCACATTGGGTCAACTTGGTGGAGGCTGGGACAGAGTCTGACCCTGATTCCGCTCGAATGCTGCCCACACCGAGGATTGCGGGGCCTACTTCGGTCGCCGTCTCTCATGAGTTGTACACCTCTTTCTCCTTCTCTTCTTCCTCCTCCTCTCTATTTCCCTCCACGAGCATGTCGCCTCCATTTCCTAGCACCAGCAGTGCGGTGGGTAAGCGCCAACAGGCAGTGTTGAAACTGCTGAGCTTAGGCGACAAGAGGCACACGGCCCAGGAGCTGTTGCAGGGCATCAGAGCGCAGTCAGATTTTGGCTCGCGCCACGGAGCCTCAAACCAGGCATGGCTGTGTGTGACAACGGGCGAAACCTGGTGGCGGCTCTGCAACTCGGCAGTCTCACACATGTACCATGCCTGGCCCATGTGGTGCAGCGGTTCCTTAACCCCTTAAGGACAGAGCCAATTTCGATTTTTGCGTTTTAGTTTTTTCCTCCTTGTGCTTAAAAGGGCGTAGCACTTGCATTTTTCCACATAGAAACCCACATGAGCCCTTATTTTTTGCGTCACTAATTGTACTTTGCAATGACAGGCTGAATTTTTGCATAAAGTACACTGCGAAACCAGAAAAAAATTCAAAGTGTGGTAAAATTGAAAAAAAAAAAAAGCATTTTGTTTATTTGGGGGAAATGTGTTTTTACGCCATTCGCCCTGGGGTAAAACTGACTTGTTATATATGTTCCTCAAGTGGTTACGATTAAAAAGACATATAACATGTATAACTTATATTGTATATGATGGCCTGTAAAAAATTTAAACCATTGTCAACAAATATACGTCACTTAAAATCGCTCCATTCCCAGGCTTATAGCGCTTTTATCCTTTGGTCTATGGGGCTGTGTGAGGTGTCATTTTTTGCGCCATGATGTGTTCTTTCTATCGGTACCTTGATTGCACATATATGACTTTTTGATCGCTTTTTATTACAATTTTTCTGGATTTGATGCAACCAAAAATGCGCAATTTTGCACTTTGGGATTTTTTGGCGCCGACGCCATTTACCATGCGAGATCAGGAATGTGATTAATTAATAGTTCGGGCGATTACGCACGCGGCGATAGCAAACATGTTTGTTTATGTATTTACTTTTATTTATAACCTGGGAAAAGGGGGGTGATTCAGACTTTTATTAGGGGAGGGGGCTTTTTACTATTAACAACACTTTTTTTTTTTACTTTAACACTTATACTAGAAGCCCCCCTGGGGGACTTCTAGTATAAGTGCTTTGATCTCTCAGAGATCTCTGCAGCATAGATATGCTGCAGAGATCCATGAGATAGGCACTCGTTTACTTCCGGCTGCTGCAGCCGGAAGTAAACGAGTGCCGAGACGGGGACGGCGCCATCTTGGAGCGGTCTCCGGCCGGCTTCAGAAACGGAGATCGCTCCTCCGGGATAACATCCCGGGGGAGCGATCTCCGCCACTAGACACCAGGGAACAGCTGAATCCGGTAGTCGGATGCAGCTGTCATGTTTGACAGCTGCATCTGATTACTGTATTAGCGGGCATGGCGATCGGACCGTGCCCGCTAATACCTACGGTCCCGGGCTACAAGCGGCACCCGGGACCACTGCGGTTCAGAGCGGGGTCGCCGCGCGGCCCCGCTCTGAACGTCCTTACCGGCATCAGGGCGTAAATATACGCCCGATGTCGTTAAGGGGTTAAGACCTACCCCAATTTGGCTGACTTGCTCACCAAGGTGCGGCGCATCTGTGCGCATTTCCGCAAGTCAACCACGGATGCTGCCACCCTTAGGGCAGTGCAAAGGCGCTTGCAACTGCCGGCTCACAGACTGCTGTGTGACGTGCCCACCAGGTGGAATTCCACCTTCCAGATGGTAGCCAGGGTTTACCAGCAACGCAGAGCCATTGTGGAATGCCAGATGTCAACCTCTGAGCGAAGCGGTAGTCAGGTCAGTCAGCCACCTCAAATCTACAATGAGGAGTGGACGTGGATGTCTGCTATCTGTCAGGTACTGGGCCCCTGTGAGGAGTCAACACAGATGGTCAGTGGCGATGCCGCCATCATCAGCCTTACCATCCCGCTGCTGTGTCTGCTTAAATCCTCCCTGCTCAGCCTGAAGTCTGCCACTTTGCCTTTGTCTCAGGAGACGGGTGAAGAACAGCAGCTGCTAGATAGCCCTGCCCTGTCCCTGACATCAGTTTCTCACCACGGAGTACAGGATGAGGAGTATGAAGAAGAGGAGGAAGAAGAGCAGACTGCTGCCGCCACTGAAGAGGGTACCCATGCTCAATCCTTAGTTGTTGAGCGTGTATGGCCTGAAGAGGATGATTTGGCGGTGGTGGAGGAGGAAAAAAAATTGAGGCTAGTGAGGAAAGGGAGTTCTTGCGTGTTGGGACACTGGCGCACATGGCTGACTTTATGTTAGGCTGTCTTTCCAGTGACCCTCGGGTGAAAATTATTTTTTTTTGACAACACAGATTACTGGGTTCACCCTCCTGGACCCTAGGTACAAACAAAACTTTTCCACTCTCATTCCTGATGAGGAACGCAGTATGAGAGTGAATCAATATCAACAGGCCCTGGTGCAGAAGCTGAAAATGTACTTCCCATCTGACACCACTAGCGCCAGAGGACGTAGTTCTGTGGGCCAAAGAGGGGCCAGGGGAACACTCTCCAAGGCCTTTGACAGTTTCATGGCAGCCCAGCAAGACTATGTTAACCATCTAGACAGAGTAGGGGCGGAAGCCTTCAGAAGGTGGTGAGGGAGTACCTTGCTGACCATACCAACGTCCTTACCGATCACTCTGCTTCCTACAACTACTGGGTTTCAAAGCTGGATACGTGGCCCGAACTGGCGCTTTACGCCTTGGAGGTGCTGGCCTGCCCTGCTGCTAGCGTGTTGTCAGAGCAGGTCTTCAGTGCAGCTGGTGCTATCATCACTGATAAGCGCACCCGCCTGTCAACTATCAGCGCTGACAGGCTGACATTTATAAAAATGAACAAAGCCTGGATTTCACCTGACTTCAACTGTCCACCCGGGGAAAGCAGCTCAACATTAAGATTCTTGGTATCTCCTCTCTTCCTCCTCTTCCTTCAATTCTCAACCAACAGCTAAGTCTTCTTCCGCCATGCAGGGTCTGGCCTAATTATTGGGAGGCTCAATTACTTACGCACTCACTTCTAATGGTTTCCTGTGTCCTCACTGCCATGCTCTGACGTCACACTACATCTGGATGCCGGGGGCCCGCCGATCGCGCCCCCGCCAACTGTTTTATTTTTTATTTTTTTTGGTCTAGCCGTGGTCGGGGCCTCACCACTCCCGTTCGAGAGGCATCAGGTGTACCCTTGATGGTGACTGACAGCTGGCCTAGCCAGTTAGCTGTCAGCCCCCGCGTTCGTGTCCACTAAATATCCCAGCCCCTGGACTCATTCCAATTTTTGGGAGGCTCACTAGCTTCCTCACTCAATTTTAATAGTTCTCTGTGTGCTCACTGCCATGCTGTGTCTGGCCTAATTTTTAGGAGGCTCACTTGCTTCCTCACTCACTTTTAATGGTTCTCTGTGTGCTCACTGCCATGCTAGGTCTGGTATAATTTTTGGAAGGCTGACTGGCTACCGCTTCTACCTTGTTCACTCTGTCCTCACCGCAATGCTGTGTCAGACTGAGTTTTTGGGTGGTCCATTTGCCTACCTCTGTTTTAACCATGCTGTTGCACAGTATTAGGCATAATGGTGCCATTAAGCAGCTTCAGAGGCATGCATACATGCTGCCCCTGCTGTTTCCTGTCCATTTCCGTTGTGTTTCCATCATTTTCTGAGGTTGACAGGTTTTCACACAACCTTCCCCCTACCGAACTGTGGTCCCCTGCAAAAATGCTCGAGTCTCCCATTGACTTCAATGGGGTTTGTTACTTGAAACGAGCACTCAAGTATCGGGAGATATTCGTCTCGAGTAACAAGCACCCGAGCATTTTAGTACTCGCTCATCACTAATAGTCACCATTTTTTCTCTGAAGTTGCTGTCTTGATTACTACTCCGATGGGAGAAGGAGAGAACAAGGAGCAAGATGGAGAGGAATCCATGCAGCAGCTTTTTAGCATCTTAGAGGGTAAGGGCCCTATTCCACGGGACGATTATTGTTCGCATAATTAACGATAAACGATCCAGGTCTTATTAAAGGGGTAGTGCGGCGCTAAACAATTATTTACTAAATAACACACATTACAAAGTTATACAACTTTGTAAGGTATGTCATGTTATGTAAATCGCAGCTGAGCAGCTTATGACGTGGCAGATGGCGGCCGGCACAAGGGACGGTCGGAGCGGTTCAGCCAGCCGCCCGAAGATTACATCACTGTCGCAAGATGGCGGACGGGGGTCGACACGGATCAGGTGAGTATAGAGCAGTACACTTCCCGGTCTGCTATTCAAACGAATGATTATCGTTTAGATTCGAACTATTTAACGATAATCTGAACGATAAACATCCCGTGGAATAGGGCCCTAAGTCGCATCTAAAAGTTCAGGAAAGGCACAGAGGCCATGATTACAGCATACTGCAAAGGTATAAAGCTTGCTGGATACAATTAAATGCTTGAAATTCATTTTGAGTGGAATACCCCTATATAGTAGCTATAGACTAGCAATTAGGATGTTACAGCAATAGCCACAGATTAATTAAAGCTGTTTTACTTTACGAAGACATTAACATTTTTCATTGTTGCTAAGGCCTCTAAAATATTGAAAAAAGACCTAATTGGTTGCATATATCAAATCTGTTTCTATGCACTTGTCAACCAACCTTCACTTTATCAGTACATACAATTAGCAACAAGGTTGCCAAGAAGCTTGAACCGTCTGATGTATAACTCCGATAGAAATGCATGGGCCACCAATATAATAAGGCAGCATACATCTTTAACATAATGCCATATAGTTGGGGGAGAGGAAAGAATGAACAAACAAAACCTTCTGCTTTTTTGTACATTATATTGTTATTTTTACCTTGGGTTGTCTTCTGTTCCAAGGCATAGGAGCCTTTTTTATTAACACTGCTACAAAAAATCCACCAGTGTTCTGATGATGTGGCAATATTCTTAAGCTGTAATGGAAGAGTCATTTGATGATTGTTAGAAGTCCAAAAACCATTTCCCCTATTTTTATGTTAATGTACAGGGTGTTTCAAGGAGATGAACCCAATCTCTGCAACCAAGAACTGCCCATGAACAAACTGCTTAACACTACTCATTGTTGCGCTGTGAACTGTAGTTTTTAATCTGTATCACTGTGGGATAGATGGGACGTTTCTAGTCTATTTATATATGATATGACCAAAATCAACAATTTTGGCATTTGTTATTTTTCATTCCAATCACTTGGCGGGATCAATAGTTCCACATGCAACAATATGATATATATATTATATACACACACACACACACACACACATTAATATATATATTATATACATACATATATATACACACACACACAAATATACAGTGGTACCTTGGTTTAAAAGTAGCTTGGTTTAAGAGCTCACAGCTTTTCAAAATTGTGACTTTAAGAACATTGCTTTGGTTTAAGAGCTCCCTGTACTGGGTGGGAGCGCGAGTGGAGGAGGGGCATGGTCTGCATAGCGGGGTCTACAGCCCTGTACGCTGACCCAGGAAGTCTCCCTCACCTTCCAAATCATAGCAGATCCACTTCAGGCTGGGGCTTGCATCAGGGGACAGGACTGTGGGGGTGATCTCTTCATAGCTGTAACCACTCTCTCCCCGGACAGAGAGCGCTGCATGTATGTGCGCACATCTGCCCTGCTCATTCCTTCATGCTTCCTGCAGTCTGTCAGCCCTTGTGCTTCCCATCCTCTACATTACTGTACAGTAATTTATAATATCACATTCTGCTGTTTCTAAATGTTTGTTTCATTAGTTTTACATGTTATTCAGAATAATAAATCCTTATATTTGGGGTGTGGAACCAATTGTCTGCATTTCTGTGATTTCTTATGGGAAAATTTGCTTTGGTATAAGAGTAGATTTGGATTACAAGCACAGTCCCGGTAATCCAAGGCACCACTGAAGATTATATATACACTACCATTCAAAAGTTTGGGGTCACAATGAAATGTCCTTTTGAAGGAAAAGCACTGTAATTTTCAATGAAGATAACTTTAAACTAGTCCTAACTTTAAACAAATACACTCTATACATTGCTAATGTGGTAAATGACTATTCTAGCTGCAAATGTCTGGTTTTTGGTGCAATATCTACATAGGTGTATAGAGGCCCATTTCCAGCAACTATCACTCCAGTGTTCTAATAGTAGAAGGCTAATTGATGATTAGAAAACCCTTGTGCAATCATGTTCACACATCTGAAAAAAGTCTAGCTCGTTACAGAAGCTACAAAACTGACCTTCCTTTGAGCAGATTGTGTTTCTGGAGAATCACATTTGTGGGGTTAATTAAACGCTCAAAATGGGCAGAAAAAGAGAACGTTCATCTGAAACTCGACAGTCTATTCTTGTTCTTAGAAATTAAGGCTATTCCATGCGAGAAATTGCTAAGAAATTGAAGATTTCCTACAACGGTGTGTACTACTCCCTTCAGAGGACAGCACAAGCAGGCTGTAACCAGAGTAGAAAAAGAAGTGGGAGGCCGCGTTGCACAACTAAGCAAGATAAGCACATTAGAGTCTCTAGTTTGAGAAACAGACGCCTCACAGGTCCCCAACTGGCATCTTCATTAAATAGTACCCGCAAAACACCAGTGTCAACATCTACAGTGAAGAGGCGGCTGCGAGATTTTGGGCTTTGGGGCAGAGTGGCAAAGAAAAAGCCATATCTGTGACTGGCCAATAAAAGAAAAAGATTAAGATGGGCAAAAGAACACAGTTATTGGACAGAGGAAGACTGGAAAAAAAGAGTTGTGGATGCATGAATCCAAGTTTGAGGTGTTTGGATCACAAAGAAGAAAGTTTGTGAGACGCAGAACAAATGAAAAGATGCTGGAAAAATGCCTAACGCCATCTGTTAAGCATGGTGGAGGTAATGTGATGGTCTGTGGTTGCTTTGGTGCTGGTAAGGTGGGAGATTTGTACAGGGTAAGAGGGATTCTGAATAAGGAAGGCTATCACTCAATTGTGCAGCGCCATGCCATACCCAGTGGACAGCGCTTGATTGGAGCCAATTTCATCCTACAACAGGACAATGACCCTAAACACACCTCCAAATTGTGCAAGAACTATTTACAGCAGAAGCAGGCAGCTGGTATTCTATCGCTAATGGAGTGGCCAGCGCAGTCACCAGATCTGAACCCCATTGAGCTGTTGTGGGAGCAGCTTGACCGTATGGTACGCCAGAAGTGCCCATCCAACCAATCCAACTTGTGGGAGCTGCTTCTAGAAGCGTGGGGTGCAATTTCTCCAGCTTACCTCAACAGATTAATAGCTAGAATGCCAAAGGCGTGCAATGCTGTAATTGCTGCAAAAGGAGGATTCTTTGACGAAAGCAAAGTTTGATGTAAAAACAATGTTATTTCAA
Source organism: Dendropsophus ebraccatus (assembly GCF_027789765.1). Taxonomy (NCBI): domain Eukaryota; kingdom Metazoa; phylum Chordata; class Amphibia; order Anura; family Hylidae; genus Dendropsophus; species Dendropsophus ebraccatus. The sequence continues at coordinate 115,923,722 of NC_091455.1, read as the reverse complement.
ACCTTGTCAATGTCTTGACTCATATGGTGGTGAATAAGTGTGACTTTTCATGGAAAGCACAAAATTGTTTGGGTGACCCCAAACATTTGAACGGTAGTGTATATTTTTTTATTATTTGAAAAATGGGAAACATGGAGATTCGAGCTTTATTGGGGGGCTCATGATCAGTGCCCTGCTACTTAAGTCTTCCTAAGGCCAACCAGTAGCATTACTATGACTGGTACAGAGGCCTTCAGCACCAGCTAGCACCTTGTGAGTGTGCTATAGGGGTGAACGTAGCTGAACTTTAACAACACAACCTGAGCACAGGCTTCGTGCTTTTTTGCTAGAAAGCAGTTGTGTTTTTTTTCTAATCATGGATAACCGCTTTTAATTCATTCATGTTTTCTGTTCATTATGAACCTAGCTTTGGTGCAATATATATGTTGCAGTGAAATGATAGAATCCAGGGATTTGATCAAATCCCGGGAAATTATGGAATAAACGCGCCATTCCATCATTTTTCTAGGGATTTGATCAAATACCTGACCCCTTTCAGAGAAATGACGGAATGAACGATTGAGGAGTCGCCCGGCCCGGCGGAGGCGAACGGGGGAGCAGAGCGGCATGCTTCCCCGTCAGGCGTATGGCCGGACAGGAACTTTCGGCAGTCATACGGCGGTGGACAGGGGGAGCAGAGCGTCACACCTCCCTGGCAGGCATATTGCGGCGGGGTGGACGGGGAACAGAGCGGCACACCTCCCGGCAGGCATTCAGCATTGGGGCAGATGGGGAGCAGAGTGGACAGGTCGGGGGGAGCAAAAGATCTGTCGAAGGGGGGTAGCAGGCGTAAAGGCCAGGGGAGCGGGAGGAGCATAGCAGGGGAAACAAGCGGAACGGGGAGAAGAGTGGCAGCGGAGGTAGGATGGGAAGCAGAGCGGACAGACCGGGGGGAGCGGAGAGGCGATACGGTAAGTGAATTCTTTGTCACAGGCGGAAAGGATAGCGTTCATTCCATCATTTCCCTGAAAGGGGTCAGGGATTTGATCAATTCCCTAGAGAAAAGGTTGAATTGTTTGGTCATTTCATTATCCCAGAATTTGATCAAATCCCTTAGGGATTTGATCAAATCTCGGATTCTATCATTTCACTGCAACATTATAATATATTATATATGTATATATATATATATATATATATATATATATATATATATATATATATATATATATATATATATATATATACACATACATATACACACACACACACTATATATATATATATATATATATATATATATATATACATATATATATACACATACATACATACACATAGATATACATATACACATATGTATATATATATATATATATATATATATATATATATATATATATATATATATATATACACACACATACATATACACACACACAAACAAACATACATTATATATATATATATATATATATATATATATATATATATATATATATATATCACACATACACACAGAATTACAGCCGCAGTGACCTCATTAGGATTGTTTGTGTGGCTTTGGATAATAAAACGCACAAGTTTGTTCTGTAAAATACACACAATACACACAATGTCAGTTTTAGGTTAAGTCACATGGTGTTATGTTGCAATTCATAAAGTTTCATTTTGCAACTCCTTCAGTTCTTTGTCAATTGGAAACAGTAATAATACTGTGTAAAATTGTAACACTGTCCTGTGTGGTAAAATGATTGGTGGAGATCTCATAAGATATCAAATCGCTTAAAGCTTATAGGCGATGGCAAGACTAATTTGTTCCATAGGTATTACAGTTGTGCTAAACAGTTTACATACCCCAGCAGAATTTTAGCTTTCTTGTCCTTTTTTTCAGAGAATATGAATGATAACACAAAAACGTTTTTTTCCACTCATGGTTAGTGGTTGGTTGAAGCAGTTTAATTGTCAAACTACTATTTTTTTCTCTTGTTAAAATCATTAAGATAACAAAAAAGCCAATGACAGGTCAACTCGGAATTGTGTTTTGGTTCGTTGTCATGTTGGAATGTTCAAGTACATCCCATGCACATCTTCTGGGCTAATGAGTGCAAATTTGCATCCAGTAATTGCTGATAATGTACAGCATTCATCTTTCTTTCAACTTTGACCAAGTTTCTTGTCTTTGTAGCTTACACATCCCCAAAACATCAGCGATCCACCTCCATGCTTTACAGTAGGATTGGATTGGTGTTCCTTTCATCGTAGGCCTTGTTGACAACTCCAAATGTAACATTTATGGTTGTGGCCAAAAAGTTTGATTTTGGTCTCCACACTCTAAATTACCTTGTTCCAAAAGTTCTGAAGCTTGTCTCTGTGCTTTTTATAGTGTTGTAGGAGAGCTACTTTGAGGCCTTTGCACAGTGATGGATTTCTTCTGGCGACTCAACCACTGTATTTTAGCTGATGTTATTTGTGGAGTTTTCTTTGCATCCCAGACAATTTTTCTGGCAGTTGTGGCAGAAATTATTGTTGGTCTACCTGACTTACCTAGTTTACCTGGTTTAGTTTTAACAGAGCCCCTGATTTTCCATTTGTTAAATCACAGATTCAACACTGCTGACTGGCATAATCCATTCTTTGGATATCATTGAGACACTCTGGGGAGATCTCAAGCGTACAGTTCGTGGAAGACAGCCCAGGAATTTACAGGAACCGGAGGCTTTTTGCCAAAAATTATGGGCAGCTTTACCATCTCAGAAAATAAAGAGCCTCATCCACAACTACCACAAGAGACTTCAAGCTGTAACTAATGTTAGAGGGGACAATACAAGAACTGGGGTATGTAAACACCCTGCAATACTGGATTTTTGGCCTTTATAAAACACAACCCTGATTTAGAAAAGAAACTTCAAGGCTCAGTGTTCAGCGCAGGATTATAGTTTATTTAGTGATCCTCAAAAAGCCATATGGACTCCTACAGAACTGACCCTCTGTTTGTGCAGTGGTTGGCCTAAGGGAGCTTAAACTGGCAACTTGATACCAAGGTGGTTCTCCTCCCCCCCTTCCCCACCTGATCCCTCCTTTTTCTGCTCATCTTGACCTTTTCACCTCTGCCTCCTTCCTTAATTCTAATTTTCTTTTCCGTTCTCTATTTTGTTGATAGAGGCTCAGAAGCCTCACATTTCCAGTACATGTTAGGCTGACGCTTTTATGGTGTCTAGACTGAACTTTCTGTTAGCTGAAGTCCCTTTCAGGGATCTTCTTCCCTGTTCTATCTGTATTTCATTTCTTAAAATGTTTAATAAACACAGATTTACAAAAAAAAAAGCCATATGGAGAACATGGACCAACCTACACTGAACACTGAGCCTCAGTTTCCTTTCTAGTACATTACGCATAGTTGGAATGATGACTTGTATGTACCAAGTGCAAAGAAGTGGTGAGCCAGCTACACTCTTTCTGCTTTGTTTGCACCCCTGATTAAGAAACATTCACTCATTCTGCTGAGTGCTGCTGTATCATACACACTCAGCTCTGCTACATAAACATACCCACAGACACACAGTGCTACTACACCAATAAACAGACGCACATATCTGCTACATCACCATACACAAACAGCTGTTACATAAATGAAACAAACAGCTCTGCGACATACATTCAGACAGACAGACAAGTTTCATACAGACTGTCACTACTTACAGTGTCTATAGGAAGAGGACTGTGCAGATACCAGTAAGCTGCACAGTTCACCCAGTGCCGATTTAGCGCTTTGCCTAACATTTAGGGAAGCAGTCAGGGCCATAAGAAATGCTCACCCTAGTGGGTTAGGAACTATGACATAGGTACCAAAAATGTACATTTCACAGACAAAATAGTTTGTAGTTATGCATGGTGCAATAAAAAAAAATACCTACCAACGATGCATGTTCATTTCTTTCATTTTCATTTCATCCAGAGGAAACATAGTTGGTCGAATCTGGGTATGTCTACTAGTAGGAACATCTTCCCATTTGTCAAACCACTGACCTTCTTTTGTCATTACCTGGTAAAACAGACTCTTATGATATGTTGCTTTATATTGCTGGCATCGTGACAAATGAAGATTTCTAACCCAATATTCATCAGAGAGTCAAAAAAGCTTCCTAGTGGGTTGGCTCTGGAAGCCCCAAACTGAAGTAAAGGTCCTATTACACAGAGCGATATTCTGCCAAGTCAAGTAGATATCGCCCTGTGTAACAAAAACAACAATCAGCCAAGGAGCTACCAATCATTTGTTTGACATGGTGTCTTTCAACATTTTTAACCCCTTCAGGAATGGGCTAATTTTCCTTTTAATTTTTTCCTTCTCATGTTTAAAAGACTATAGTGCTTGCATTTTTTCCACCTACAGACCCACATGAGACCTTATTTTTTGCACCATGATCTGTTCTTTTTCTCGGTACCTTGCTTGACTTTTTGATCACTTATTACAATTTTTCTGGAGTTAATGTGACAAAAATTGTGCAATTTTGCACTTTGGTGGGTTTTCGCCCTTACGCCGTTTACTGTGCAAGATCAGGAATGTGATAATTTAATAGTTCAGGTGATTAGGCACATGGCAATACCAAATATGTTTGCCTATTTATTTTTATTTATAAAATGGGAAAAGGGGGGAATTCAACCTTTTATTAGGGGAGGGGATTTTTTTAAATTAATAAAAACACTTTTTTTCACTGTATACTTGGGACTGCAGTATACTTAATACAGCAATGATCAATTAGATCATTACTGTATTACTCTGGTCTGCAGTAGACCAGATTCATTGATCGCCGAGCCGGAATCAGTGTCAGAGCGATGCTGAGCCCCGGTCTAGTAAGGAGAAGGAATCTCCCCTCCGCGATATCATTGCAGGGGGAAATCCCCCCACTAGACACCAGGGATAGGGGCACTTAAAACATTTAAATGCAGCTGTCAGTTTTGAAAGCTGCATTTAAATGTATAATTAGCAGGCACGGCGATCGGTCCCAGGCTACAGATAGCAGCCGGGATAGCGGCGAATCAGAGCCGCGCGACCCCTCATCTGCCCTGCTTCACTCCATGCAAACACCTGATGTGCGTTTGACAACTGATTAACCCTTTAAGGACCAGGCCCAAAATGACCAAGTGGACCGCGCAAATTTTGATCTTTGCGCTTTCATTTTTCCCTTCTCCACTTCTAAGAGCTCTAGCACTTTCAGTTTTCTATCTACAAGGCCATGTAATGGTTTGTTTGTTACAGGAATAGTTTTACTTTGTAATGGTGTCCTTCATTTTACCATAACTTGTATGACGGAATCCCAAATATATTATTTATGAAGATATAAATAGGTGAAATCATAAATAGGTCTACGTAACGCACTATATGGTAAAAGCGGCATGATACCATTATTCTATAGGTCAGTCCGAACACAACCATATGCAGGTTTACACAGATTCTCTAATGTTATATATATATATTTTAATGAAATCCTTTTTTTTGGCAATTAATTAATAAAATGGGCCTATTGTGACTCTTATAACAGTTTTATTTTTTCACCTATGGGGCTGTATGAGGTGTCATTTTTTCCACCATGATCCCTAGTTTTTAATAATACCATATTTGTGAAGATTGGACATTTTGATTACTTTTTATTAATTTGCTTTTATATATAATGTAACATAAAATGGGTAATCCGCGCACTTTTTCCCTCTTTTAGTCTACGCCGTTCTAACAATGACGCTTGTTATATTTTAATAGATCGGACAATTAAGCACACTACGGTATATTATATGCTTATTTATTTATTTTTATATGTTTTATTTATATAAATGGGAAAGGGGGGTGATTTAAACTTTTATTGGGGGAGGGGTTTTGGGGTAGTGTGTTAGTGATTTTAACTTTTTTTTTTATATATATACATTTTAAGTCCCTTTGGGGGACTTGTACATTGATTACTTTCATTTTATACACTGATCATTGCTATGCCATAGGCATAGCATTGATCAGTGTTATCGGCGCTCTGCTCATTGAGCCTGCCTGTGCAGGCTCAGTGACCAGAGCGCCGATCGGACCGCGTGGAGGCAGGTGAGAGACCTCTAACTCCCCCTGTCACTTACAATTAAATGCCGCAGGGGCGTTTAAGGAGTTAATGTCACGCTGCAGCGTGTCATTAACGGTGAGGTGACGGCTGCTGATTGCAGCCGGTCCCCATCTGCTATGAAGCTCCATAGCTTCATATCTCAGGACGTACCTGTACATCCAGGGTCGTCTGGGCACAGACTTCCAGGACGTACCGGTACGTCCTAGGTCATCTAGGGGTTAAAGCAAGGGCTGCACAGAGTTTGCTAACTATGTCCATCTAGCCCTGCCCGCATGATTATCTAGCTGTCTAATAGGTTCTGTAAACTACTACCAAAGAAACAGTTCAGGGCTCACTTACCCTGCGCGTCAGGCTGTCTAATATGTTCTTAAAGAGCCACTGTCATAACTTTCAAGATCTAAAATCAACAGTAGATGTAAAATAAAGCAAGTTTGCAATATACATTTATTATTCTTTTGTTGTTATCATGCTGTAAAACAAAGCTGAACTTACCAGAAATCCAGGTGCAGTTCCCTGAAGGCAGATTTTCTGACTTGTGCTGGTTAAAAAAAAAAACAGACTAAACACAGAAATCCCGGCCACAGCTCAATGACTGCCTTCTCTCTGTGAGCGCTCAGATGGCCTGGGATACACAGGACTTACTGTTTCCTGTTTTCTGACTCTGAGAAAAAAAAAAGAGTGAGAAAACAGGAAGTGCTGTGTTTTCCATGATAACTAAGGAAAAAAATATGTAAATTGTAAACTTGCTTTATATCACATCTACTGTTGATTTAGATTTTGCAAGTTATAACGACAGTGACACTTTAAGTTTGAATGGTTTACAACCAACTGGGACAAGTGACTACTCAAGGTAAGCCCAAACATGTGTTGATCTATAATGGGCACCTCTTTTATTATTAGAGCTAATGATCCAAAATACTGGAAAGGGTGATCAACACATACTGTGCCACACAATATTCCATACATTAAATTAAACCACTTACCCTCCAGTGAGTTATCCCAGCCATCCACTTTAGACCAGGAAGCTCTGAGGACACATCGGCAAGCTCGAGAGATCCTATTTAAAAAAAAAAAAAAAAAAAATTGGGTAAAACGTATTTATTTTCTCATATTAACGGTATCAAAACCATATAGGAAGCAATAAACTATAGCCAATTTCTCAGAACTCCACTCCATAGTGGTCAAAGACTAGATGCTGTCATCTTCCATATAACGAACACAGAGACAAGAGGATCCTCCTCTTACAGCCCCATAGCACACCCACAGAAGCAGCAGAATTGAAAAACATATTGTAGACTAGAGCAGTGTGATCTGTGAATTCAGCAATAAAACACACTACAGCCTGCAGCATCTCGGTTTGCATGTGTCTTTCACAGCACCTGCTTCATCTGCCTCCTCTTCTTTCCCTTCCATGAACTAGTAGGGGCAACAATAACCCAATTCCTCACTGAGATGACAGTCACTTCACTCTCATCACTTACTTTGGACAGTGCACTGCCATAAAATACATTATGTGTGAACCCACGCTTAAACTATATTTCTTATTCGGCTAATGTCCAAAGCTATTTTCCCCCAGTACATTTTGCCATCTTATTTCCACTCATTTCAATGTGTTCTTGTTTTACAAGACAGAGTGTACTAGGCCTTGCCTTCGCTTTTCTCCAGCAGGGAGGCTATAACAGCTTCATCTTCAATGGGATTCAGAGAGCAAGTTGAATACACCATCCTTCCCCCTTCTGCCAGCTGTTCAACACCACGGGTAGCAATCCTAATCTGTAACCTAGAAAAAGCAAAATGAAGGTTAACAACAACTTAAAGCAGATTTCAAAAGATTTTGGCAGAACAGCACTGCAGGCTGCAAGTCTCCTCTACCAACTGAATGAATTAATACATTAACACTTCCATCAAGAGAAAGATTAAATCATAATTAAAAAAAAAGGAACAATGCTAAAAATTATACTCTGCTGCAATTAAAGAGCACATTAAAGCGACTCTGTACCCACAATCTGACCCCCCCAAACCACTTGTACCTTCGGATAGCTGCTTTTAATCCAAGGTCTGTTCTGGGGTCTGTTCGGCAGGTGATGTGATGCAGTTATTTTCCTAAATGGGCGTGGCTTAGAATATCTGTGCCCTAACTTTGCACCACCCCTCCTTACCTCCTCCCCACCCTCTTCATCATTAGGAATGCCACTGGAACATTTTCTCCTGTCTGAACATTGCACAGGTGCTTTAACCCTTTCCCGCACGAGGACGTAACTGTACGTCCTCGTGCGGGTGCGGACGTTTAGAGCGGGGCCGCGCGCGATCCCGGGTGCCTCATGTAGCCCGGGATCGCGGCTATTAGCGGGCACGGTCCGATCGCCGTGCCCGCTAATTAGATAATCGGAGGCAGCTGTCAAAGATGACAGCTGCCTCCGATTATCGGATTCAGCCGTTCCCTGGTGTCTAGTGGGGGAGATCGCTCTTCCAGGACAACTACTGTTACTGAAGCCGGCCGGGGACCGCTCCAAGATGGCGCCATCCCCGACTCGGCACTCGTTTCTTTTCGGCTGCAGCAGCCGAAAGCAAACGAGTGCCTATCTCATTGATCTTTGCTGTATAACTATACAGCAAAGATCTCAATGAGAGGGGGGCCCAGGGGGGGCTTCTAGTATATGTGTAAAAAAAAAAAAAAAATAAAGTAAATAAATAAACATGTTTGCTATCGCCGCGTGCGTAATCGCCCGAACTATTAATCACAGGAGGAACATATAAAACATGTCAGTTTTTCCATAGGACACACGGCATAAAAACACAATCCCCTCCAAAGAAAAAGAGTTGTGTTTTTTCTTCAATTTCACTGCGCATATAATTTTTTTCTGGTTTCGCAGCATATTTTATGCAAAAGTTCAGCCTGTCATTGCAAAGTACAATTAGTGACGCAAAAAATAAGGGCTCACGTGGGTCTGTAGGTGTAAAAATGCAAGTGCTATGGCCTTTTAAGCACAAGGAGGAAAAAACTAAAACGCAAAAACGAAAATTAGCCTGGTCCCGAAGGGGTTAACGATCCAGCCCATGTGCCAAGCTGACACAGGTGGGGAATAGGAGACAATCTGCCTGGAGCATTCCTAATGATGAAGAAGGTGGGGAGGAGGGACAGAGAGGTTGTGCCAGCCTAATGCATACACAATCTAGGCCACGCCCGTTGGGCATGGGGCTGGAAGTTTAAAAGTAGTTTTTTACTTGCCGAACGGACCACAGGACAGATCTTGGATTAAAAGCAGCTATCCGAAGGTACAAGCGGTTTTGGGGGGTCAGATTGTGGGTACAGAGTCGCTTTAATTTATGTTTTTTGCCATATAGACAGTAACATTTTTCTTAATAGGTTCTATTCAACTGTATAAAATGCCTGTGGGATGCTGAATTCTAAATCACAGCAATAGGAATTTCCCAGGGGTGCCATTATCAGCAAGTACACAAAGCAAAACTCTGCTCTGTGCTCCTATAAAGGACTATCAATAAGAAAAACAGCACTACAGGAAAAAGTCAACTGCAGGTACAATGATTAGAAGTGTAAGGGCAATTTTATCCAGGATAAAGATGCACATACATTTTAAGACTAATTCGCTTTTTTGTGGTGTGTCAGGAGCAGGGCTGTGGAGTCGGAGTCGTGGAGTCAGAGCTAGTTTTGGCTAGAGTCAGAAAAAATGTACCGACTCCAGTTTAAAAAAAAAAAAATCTTAGCACAATTTAGAATTGAGTTTTGATATGAATGTTATAAGTTCTGCTCATCAATATATATTATGAGCAACATTCTAATAGGACACTGGCCCTATTACATAAGGGTGGGTCGGTGAGATGTTGGTCACTATTTGGCAGTTTGTTTCTGAGCTAAAAAAGTCCATTGTGTGTGTGTGTGTGGGGGGGGGGATGGAATCTGTGCTGTTCTCTTCCTGGATGCTGAATGAGTGTATATGAGCAGCAGTGTAATATGAAGATAGCAGAAACAGCAAAAGCAAAGGAAATTCAGCTCACCCAAGTCCTTAGGCCTGTATATAGGTGCTCTAATCACTAATGGCTATAAATAATGACATGTAGTCTGTGGAAGTCAGCCATGACTAAGGAGCTTAGGCTCTGAAACGCGTCAGGTTTTTCCCTGTGTGGACGTCCATGTATTTTTAATGATGTGTTTTTGAATAAATTTGGATTTTTAGCGCACTGGCTGGAGCTGGATTTACATTGCTGTTTTTGCACATTGCAGTAATATGAAGATACCCTGTGTAATATAGATGAGGGGAAGAAGCCATAAGAAGTGCAGAAGTAACCTCTGTCCTCAATGTGGTGTTTTTCTTCAGTGTTCTATGGCTGCAGCTGTGTGTGTGTTTGTATGCTATGGCTGCAGCTGTGTGTGTGTGTTTGTATGCTATGGCTGCAGCTGTGTGTGTGTTTGTACGCTATGGCTGCAGCAGGCTGTGCGTGTGTGTGAGCTATGGCTGCAGCAAGCTGTGTATGTACAATGGCTGCAGCAGGCAGTGTGTGTATGTACTATGGCTGCAGCAGGCTGTGTGTGTATGTACTATGGCTGCAGCAGGCTGTGTGTGTATGTACTATGGCTGCAGCAGGCTGTGTGTGTGTGTGTGTATGTACTATGGCTGCAGTAGCCTGTGTGTGTGTATGCTATAGCTGCAGCAGGCTGTGTGTGTATGCTATGGCTGCGGCAGGCTGTGTGTGTGTGTATATGCTATGGCTGCAGCAGGCTGTGTGTGTATATGCTATGGCTGCAGCAGGCTGTGTGTGTATATGCGTGCGTGTGTGTGTGTGTGTGTGTGTGTGTGTGTGTGTGTGTGCGTGTGCGTGTGCGTGTGTGTGTGTGTGTGTGCGCGCGCGTGCGGTATGGCTGCAGCAGGCTGTGTGTGCGTGCGTGCGCTATGGCTGCACCAGGCTGTGTGTGTGCGCGCACGTGCGCTATGGCTGCAGCAGGCTGTGTGTGTGCGTGCGCTATGGCTGCAGCAGGCTGTGTGTGTGCGTGCGTGCGCTATGGCTGTAGCAGGCTGTGTGTGTGCGCTATGGCTGCAGCAGGCTGTGTGTGTGCGTGCGCTATGGCTGCAGCAGGCTGTGTGTGCGTGCGTGCGCTATGGCTGCAGCAGGCTGTGTGTGCGTGCGTGCGCTATGGCTGCAGCAGGCTGTGTGTGTGTGTGTGCGCTATGGCTGCAGCAGGCTGTGTGTGTGTGTGTGTGTGTGTGTGTGCGCTATGGCTGCAGCAGGCTGTGTGTGTGTGTGTGTGTGTGTGCGCGCTATGGCTGCAGCAGGCTGTGTGTTTGCGCGCTATGGCTGCAGCAGGCTGTGTGTGTTTGTGTGTGTGCGCGCACTATGGTTGCAGCAGGCTGTGTGTGCGCGCTATGGCTGCAGCAGGCTGTGTGTAGTGTGCGCGCTATGGCTGCAGCAGGTTGCATGTGTGTGTGTGTGTATGCTATGGCTGCAGCAGGCTGTGTGTGCTATGGCTGGAGCAGGTTGTGTGTGCGTGTTATGGCTGCAGCAGGCTGTGTGTGTGCTATGGCTGGAGCAGGCTGTGTGTGTGTGTGCTATGGCTGGAGCAGGCTGTGTGTGTGTGTGTGTGTGTGTATGCTATGGCTGCAGCAGGCTGTGTGTGTAATATGGCTGCAGCAGGCTGTGTGTTTGTGTGTGCGTGCACTATGGCTGCAGCAGGGTGTGTGTGTGTGTGTGTGTGTGTGTGTGTGTGTGTGTGTGTGTGTGTGCGCTATGGCTGCAGCAGGCTGTGTGTGTGTGTGCGCGCTATGGCTGCAGCAGGCTGTGTGTGTGTGTGTGCTATGGCGTGCCCCCACACCCACAGTGACCCCTCTATATCATTATGGCTGACCTCTATATTAGAGGTATCTGGCATTGCTAGAAGTGTTTCTGTGTGTATGGTGAATATTTAGTTAGAAACATAGAAGATTGTTAGCAGGAAAAGATCACCTGCTTAATCTAGTCTAGTTGTGAGTTGTTCAGGACATGGAGGCTGGAGACACTGCACACACAGGAGAATCTGCTTTATATCTTTCTTCATTCCCTCAGAAATCGCCCCAGGATTATGTAGGACATTAGGGAGAAGCTGCTGAGCCAGTATGATAAATAACTCCCCTGGTATCTGACTGGTCATTTATGAAGGAGCAGGAGTCAGGAGTCGGTCCTGATAAAATTCAGGAGTCCAAGTTGGAGTCGGAGCTGCGGCTTACAGACTCCACAGCACTGGTCAGGAGTCTCAGACCATGGTTAATGGTATTAGGATATTCATGTTTTCCTGGCGTTTTTATTAATAAAATTTCTATTTTTCTGTATTTATTTGAGTGGTTCAGCTCTTCTTTCTATTGGTGGTGTAGTTTCTTTCTGCAACCCATTTTGGTTTATGTTAATTCCTGTTCAGAGGCCCCCTGGTTATTATAACTTTGGTGTATACAGGATCACTGAAGCAGAAAGCGATCCAGGTAGTGCTTTTTATGGCCCTATATCCTGTTGAACAGTTAGTTACATTTATCTACACATGTGTGTTGTTTTTTCGTAAGTGTATATGTTACATAGGGTTTTCACTAGCTAAAAGGGTTCTGTGTTCTGGATAAAAATACTTTATCCTTCTGGATAATATGTCAAGAGATTGGACAGGTTCCTTTGAGAGTAAACGCTTACCCATGTAGCTGCAAACTGTTTAATGTTGTCCATTTCTTCCAGACATCAATGTTCTTCCTCATAGTCCCATCACCACTGTAAGAAAGAGAACAGGATGGGCACTGCAGGAGAACCACTCACTGCTAGTACAGTAACACACAACAGAACATTAGACAAAGAAATTATTTATATAAAAATTTTAAACAACTAGACAGCTTATATTCCCAGCCTACCGTTAAACCTTTAAAGGATAAATTACTGTGGGAGCCTTGTGTATAATTAAGATTGAATACATACATTACAGGCCCTGCACAGCTTGAGAATGAGCGACAAGACAATAGCAGCTGCACTGAAATGGGCCAATACTGAGCTTATCATCAGAAAACCAATGCATTACCCAGACTCTCTTCCTTCAAAATGTCACAGAGCTTCATGTTATTATCACAAAGAAGAAAGACCACCTACTGTTACAAGCACTTAGGAAAACAAGAAATACCGCCACCTTAAATCACCTATTAAGAGGTCATGACTCAAATGAAGAAAATGGGAGCACTGGGTTTTATAGATATCATTGTGAAATAAAGAATAGTCAACATGTTGTTTTTTTGTCAACATGAAGGATACAATAATATACTTTTTTATCCTTGATAACATAATCCAACCAGGTTATATATCTGGATGGTTTACACTACAAACCTAATCTTGAAATAAACTTATGTTCAGGCCTATCTGATGAAACATGTGTTATAAGGGACACCAAGCCCTTTCAAGAACCAGCTGATCCCCTGGAGTTCCATGCAATGTTTGCAAACCGCTAGAGAACCTTCTTACCTGAGCTTTAACCTAGCAGAAGGTGCTTAATGGTGGATGAGACCAGACACAGTGACTGTGTCACTGATTATGAGAAAAGATTTTTCTCTATTCTAATATGGGTACATGAAAAGACAATAAAATGGAAACCTGCAGGGGACTCTGAAAATGAATACACAATAGAAACTAGTAAACACAATGATCTCATGAAGGGAAAAAAAATACCTGCACGGCACATCGCACAGGATTCGGTCATAAAACAAAACTTCTCGAACCCCATTGTTTTCAACCAGGAGACGGGGAATGCTAGAGGCATCGTGATTTACAACCATCACACAAGGACTATTGAGCTGCTTAGCCTGATGAACCAACAGGTAACACCGCTTGTTGTCCACATCGTTGGCAATGACAAATCCCTCTAAAAGGAGCAGACAGACAATTACACTTTAACATATTCACAATTATGGACTGTACTTAAAGCAAAGCTATTAGGTAAGAAGTGATGATATAACAGAATTTTTTTAATAAAACAAATACTAATCTTCTATGCTAATCAATATACAGTGGTACCTTGGTTTAAAAGTAACTTGGTTTAAGAGCATTTTGCAAGAAGAGCTCACAGTTTTTCAAAATTGTGACTTGGTTTAAGAGCATTGCTTTGGTTTAAGAGCTCCTGGTATTGGGTGGGAGCGTGAGTGGGGGAGGGGCATGGCCTGCATAGCGGGGTCTGCAGCACAGTACTCTGACCCAGGAAGTCTCTCTCACCTTCCAATTTATAGCAGATCCACTTCAGGCTGGGGCTTGCATCAGGGGACAGGACTGTGGGGGTAATCTCTTTATAGCTTTAACCCCTCTTTCCCCAGACAGAGTGCTGCTATACTGTGTCCACATCTGCCCTGCTCATTCCTTCCTGCTCCCTGCAGTCTCTATCAGTCCTTGTGTTTCCCATCCTCTCCATTCCTGCTATAATGTGCTTGCACTCACACTCAGCTATACACACTGCTGCTATAATGATTATAAAATGATTTTTGGGGTGTGGAACCAATTGTCTACATTTCAATGATTTCTTATGGGAAAATTTGCTTTGGTATAAGAGTGGATTTGGATTACAAGCACGGTCCCGGAACAAATTATGCTCGTAATCCAAGGCACCACTGTATTTGAAGAAGTTCAATTTCTAGCCCCTATATGAGCAACAGATCTTTCCCTGCCAAACAGCGGGAGACTGACAGTCTTCTCTGAAACATCATACATACACAGAAGGCTGTCAGCCATTCACTGGTACACCGCAAGCTCTATTATCTGACAGATTATCTGTCAAAGATTTGAAGCCAAAGCCAGGAATGGATTTGAAAAGAGGAGAAATCTTAGGCTTTCCTTTATGACCTTTTTCTCTGCTTATAGTCTGTTTCTGGCTTTGGCTTCAAATCTTTGGCAAATAATCTGTCAGATAATCTTTCTGTGTAAATGGACCCTTAGAGGGAGATTTATGAAAGGGTGTAAATATACACCTGGTGTAAACTGCCCACAGCAACCAATCACAGCTCATCTTATATTTTACCAGAGCTGAAAGCTGAGCTGTGATTGGTTGCTATGGGCAGTTTACACCAGGTGTATATTTACACCCTTTCATAAATCTCCCTCTTAAAGTGCCCAACCAGAAATGGAGTCTTACCTGGGTTTTCTTGGATAATTTACATATCTTTTAAAAATGCACATATTACACTCATCATGACAGCTGGGTGAGCTATGCAGTCCCACATATACTAGGATGCAGGAAAAATAATATTCAGCAGCAACTCCCTTCTATACACCAGTCAGCCATAACATTGAAACCACCTGTCTAATATTGTGTAAGTTACCACTGAGATACAAAAACATTTCTGGCATTGATTACACAAGACATGTGAGGTGTTCTGGAGCATCTTTAAGTATCAAACTTCGTTTTCTAGTTCCTCCCAGTTGCGTAGCCAGACAGATTAAGAAAATATGGGGGCCAAGTCAACAAGAACGGTCATGTACTTTAAACTATTCTTGAACTGCGTGATTTATGCCTCCAGAAGACAGATATGTCGGAAAACTTAAAGGGGTTATCCAGCGCTACAGAAACATGGCCACTTTCCCCCTACTGTTGTCTCCAGTTTGGGTGGGGTTTTGAAACTCAGTTCCATTGAAGTAAATGGAGCTTAATTGCAAACCACACCTGAACTGGAGACAGTAGGGGGAAAAGTGGCCATGTTATTGTAGCGCTGGATAACCCCTTTAAAGTGACTCTGTACTCACAATCTGACCCCCCCCAAACTGCTTGTACCTTCAGATAGCTGCTTTTAATCTAAGATCTGTCCTGGGGTCCGTTCGGCAGGTAATTCAATTATTGTCCTAAAAAACAACTTTTAAACTTGCAGCCCTGTGTCAAATTGGCGAGGCCTAGAGTATCCATGCCCTAGGATTGCGACGCCCATCCGTCCCTCTTCACCATGTTTCCTATTCATCACCTGTCAGAACAATGCACAGGTGCCTTAATGATCCAGCTCATGTGCAGTGTTCACACAGGTGATTAATAGTAGAACATGTTCCAGGGGCATTCCTAATGATGAGGGCGGCAGGGAGTGGGGTGTCGCAATCCTAGGGCATATGTACTCTAGGCCACGCCAATTTGACACAGGGCTAAAAGTTGTTTTTTACCACAATAACTGCATCACAGGTCGAACGGACCCCAGGACAGATCTTGGATTAAAAGCAGCTATCCGAAGGTACAGGCGGTTTGGGGGGGGGGGGGGCAGATTGTGGGTACAGAGTCGCTTTAAAGACATGCTGATGTATCCCTGTCAGCATTGAGGCCCATTTATTTCAACGGCCCGAGCACAGTCAGCTTGTGACTAAGTTCAGATTACTTTCAGAATGTATACAAATTTTAGCTTGTACCGAGAGATGTGGGTTGCAGCACTTTTCTGCTCAAGACAAAACTCAAATACACTCCAAAACTGTCCCGAATGCAGTCACTAGCTGACTACGCGATGGGAAGGGAAATGAATGGGGCCTGTGACAATCTGAGCAGAAATACATCAGCATGTCATGTTGACAATTCATGGTGGGAACGAGGCCTTACCATGCTGAAGTAGCCACTGCCACTATGACACACCATTGTCAGGAAAGGGCATATTTGGTATGTCGAAGTAACAACCCCATGAATGTCAGCAACCAAGGTTTCCCTTCAGAATATTGCCTCTGCCTGCTTGCCTACTTCCATAATCCATCCTGGCGCAAGCTCTTTACCAGGTTATGGTGAGGAAAGTATTTGAAAAAAAGAGAGATCTCAGTCTTTCCTTTATGACCTGTTCTCATTTTATTGCCTGTTTCTGGCTTTGGCTTTAATAATTACAGTGGAAAATCTGTCTGTGTAAACACACACTGGCTTTCCACATGGTAAACCATCATTCATCCCACCTTCTGCCATTGTTCAGTGGTTATATTCTGATGCTTATTGAAGGAAATATAAACCGGGACAGATTGACATGCTATGATGCACTGTGTGTTCTGACAACTTGCTTTTATAACCAACATGAAGTTTTAAGCTATATGCAGACATCCTTGCCTTTGCTCCCCACACGCATCTGAGTCTTGGTTGCCCATGATCCTATTTCCCTGGCTGTGCTTCCTTGTGCTACATTTGGGTCAGCACATCTCCAAAGCAGTGGGTCGTCTGGCGAGTTCCCGGTATACTGTGGTTAGTATATATCAGTTGTCAGGCCATCACAGTTTGGCCCTTGTCAGTATTGCTCAGATCCTAACCCTTACATTATTCTTGCTTCCAAGACATCAACTTTAAGAACTGCCTAGTAACCTTCTGCCTAATGTAGCAGATGAAACGGTCACAAGTCAATCAATGATTTTAACATATTCTAGTAGCTTTAGGGTAGCTTCACATGTACCGGATCCGCAGCGGATTTCACGCTGAAAGTTTGCAGGGAAATCCGCTGCAGATCCTGGTACTGTGAAGTTGAATGGGTTGCATACCCGCAGCAAAATTTTCATTCCGCTGCCGTATGTGACCCGGCACATACCAGGAACTGCAGCGGATTTCGCTGCAAACTTGTGAAGCTACCCTTAATGTCATGTTTGTTCTGTCCATGCCATCCACAATTTATCTGCTTTGAGGTTTTTTTTATCAGTCCAGCTGCCTTTATAACATAACATGGTGTAATAGCAATGTGTGTCTGGGAAATGTGTCAGTTTACTCAAGTCATAATATTTGTTTGAATAATGTATTGAATAATTAGGTGATGCTTAGTTTGGTGTTTTTGAGCTTGTTATTAAAGGGGTGCTCCAGAGAAGAAAAAAAAATCTAAATTACTTCTACTGTATTTAAAAATCACAAGTCTTCCAATACATATCAGCTGCTGTATGTCCTACAATAAGTGGTATATTCTTTCCAGTATGACACAGTGCTGTCCAAAGCAGTAGAAACTCTCCATAGACAACCTCTCCTGCTCTGGACAGTTCCTGACACAGACAGAGGTGGCAGCAGAGAGCACTGTGTCAGACTGGAAAGAAAATATCTCTTCCCGCAGGACATCCGGTATTTATCAGCTGCTCTATGTCCTGCGGGAAGTGGTATTTTCTTTCCAGTCTGACACAGTGCTCACTGCTGCCACCTCTGTCTGTGTCAGGAACTGTCCAGAGCAGGAGAGGTTGTCTATGGAGAGTTTCTACTGCTTTGGACAGTTCTTGTCACAGAGAGTTGGCAGCAGAGAGAGCTGTTTCAGACTTGAAGGAAAATACCACTTCCCGCAGGACATACAGCAGCTGATAAATACCGGAAGGCTTGAGATTTTTATACAGAAGTTATTTACAAATCTTTATAACTTTCTGATACCAGATGATTTAAAAACAATTTTTTTACCAGGGTACCTCTTTCAAAATGTTTATAGTGGCGGACGCCATGTCCAATATAGTCTGCACGTTGTGTCACTGGAAGATGCTTCACAGCATACATTGGGCAAAGGAGCAAGGTACCGTTCCTGACCCCATCCCCTATGCTGATGCTGTACTAGCAGAGAATAACACAGACTTAGGAGCCTATTACACGGCCAGTGATTGGTTGAATGGCCTGTCAGTACAGAGGCCCATTCTGAAGCTACAGCGGAGTCTCCGAGAAGCGAGCGGAGGGCAGAACAATATCCGGACCGTGGACAGGTAATGTATACAGTTTTGTTTTGTTTTTTTTACACATTCATCAGCCGTCGGCCATGCATCACTATTACATGAAGTGATTTTAGGTCAGGACCAAAAGACACAAACAGCTGATGATCGTTGTCATGAGCTGATTATAGTCTCCAATATACGTGTTAAATCAGCCGAAACGGCCTGATTCAGATGGTTATCAATCTGTGTAATAGGGCCCTTAAAGACATGCAAAATCCACTGCAATACTGCAGGGGAAAAGGGGAGTTGGCACCATCTTTCTACAGCCAATAAGCAGCAGTGCTCTCCCGCCACGGCCCACAAACTGTTTCCAAAAGTCATAACTGATGGTCCAACTGGATCTGATGGAGAGTTGCACTTAAATGGTGTAGCCTGTGACAAAATTAAAACTATTTCTTTAGTATATAAGACTGCCAAGTATTCTCAGGCACTGCTATTCTCCTCCCGCACAGCGCCAAGAAATCTACTGTCATAGCAAATGCATCTAAGTAAAAAGTTACAAAAAAAGTCGCAAACAAATTTACCTTGTACTGTCCAGATGTGCGCCTGTACCAGTTTTTGCAACTTTTCTAAAAAGTTGCAAATGATAAATTAGGTTAAAATCCTGGATTATGCAAATTTTGGGGCAAATACTCAAAACAGGCATCTAAAAAATATTCACCTGTCGAATACTGGTTTATAAACAGAACAAAAATCTGTGAAAAATCCAAATATTCACCTCAAAATAGGCGCAAAGCCCTTGATAAATTTCCTTCTATGTGTCATTGGAATACAAGGTGGTACAGCAAGGGTGGTACAAGAGAGCAATTATCAAGCTAAGCATACCAGGAAATGGGATGTCCATGTCAGCATGCAACATTTCTATCAGCTGCTTTGTTTTAGATCCTGGAGCTGCACACATATCCAAGATCTAGGTATAAAAAGCAATCATTAGTAACAAGTTATACAGAATAGAATTATATCATGTAAAAAAAAAGTTGTAATTTACAACAATTTCCACTGGGAATAAAGAGTGGAAAAATGTAAGTTATGCTTTGAAGAAGTTCTCTTCTAGATTCTATCTCACCTTATGATGTGGCTGGACATTCAGAAGAACAGGAGGAATCATACTGACTGCTTCTTGACGACTTATGTTACCCTAAAAACACAAGTAGCATGCCTATTATCCTTTCAGAAAATACTTAAACTAATTGCCTTACATTACAGAAAGAAAATGGATCAGCTTTATTTATACAAATTGTGGATGACCACATTTTTCTGTATGTTAAAATCAAACGTACAAAAAAAACAAAAAAAAAAACCTGTGAACCTAGCGTTTCATGCTGATGGCAGCACAGACACCTCTTCACGTCAACCATATATACACTGGCTGACGTAAAGGGGCATGGGGGAAAAAGCAGGCTCTGGAGGTCAGCCTGCGCAAAAGACAGTTAATGACAGACACCAGCGATTCCTACTGGTGCGGACTTTTAACCGTTTCAATGCCATGATTGAAAGGTGAATATGTATATACACACACACACACACATGTATATCATTGTGCAAAAATAATCCCTAATATAGCCCTATAGATGAAAAAAATAAAAATGATGGGGGTTAGAAAGGAGCAATTTTAACCCCTTCATGATATATAAATGTTTATTGGGGCATTTTTATAAAGGTTTCTTTTAAATACATATTTGTCCTTTAAGGCACTTATATGCTATGCTCTGATTGCATATACTGCTGAATGCTATGCCATAGCATAACAATGCTGCGGGGGTCCTAGTCAGTGAGTGACAAGTCCTTGTCCTGCCAACTAACTACCTTAATTGCTGCGATCGCTGTGCATTGTGGCATTTAAAAGAGTTGATGACCGGTATCTGCATGACCATGGCTGTTGCCGGCCATACTGACGTGTGCGGGATTGCTCACATTGGAGCAGTCCCACAAACATTTAAAGCCCCTTCAGTCAAGTAACATATTTATATGTTCCTACTGCACAGGGAATGTGCAGTAGGAATGTATATATACACAGATTGTGTACATGAAGGGGTAAAAAATATTTTAAAAAGCTTAGATTTTTTTTAAAGTACTAAAATAAAACAAATACAAAGTCCCACAAAGTTTGCTAAACTGCTGTATTGTTTTCAATTTCACCCCGGAAATATTTTTTCTGCTTCGTTGTATATTTTAAAATTTAAGAAGTCATGAGAAAGTACAATTGGTCCCATGTAAAAACAAACCATCATATGGTTCTGTACATAAAAAATAAATGTAAACCCGGACAAGACGGGGTTAATGTGAGATTCCTATTACTCTATGCTAGGCTTGTCACAAAATGGGAATTCGAACTTCAATATCAATACTCCTTTAAGGATATTAAGGGCATTATATGCTCAGTGTATAAGCTCATCATTTCATATTCTCATACTCTGAACCTACACATTAGGCTCAATGTATGTGTGCAGTAATAGAATGGTCTCAGAGGGTACCAAGCGCAGGAACAATGCATCAATGTCTTTCAGTGTGGGGGGAGATCCAGTCAGTCAGCACTGCCATCTTTACCACTCCACTACCACATACCTAGTTAAGATGACATATGGAAACAGTGACAAAATAGTAAGGTGGTGTGACATATGTAATTTCGTAAAAGGTATGCATGGGCATGCATGCTAAAATGACGTCAGTTTTTATTGGACTTCATATGATTTTTTTGTGTATCGCTGACCTGAGAGTTTTTATATGAGTTTCCATCTCTTATAATTGTGTATCCAGTATGCAGATAAACTACATGTTACGAGTGGCACTGTTCCTTTTTTATGATAACAAATGCTCAGTGTTCTTGTTAAGTATTGCTCTGCTGTTTCCATGATTGATGTCTCTATGCTGATATCTGTCTTATTTGACTGACTGACCCGCTGTTTTGTATTGAACACATCCCTCTCCCCAATTTTATCCCTTTTTGTAAATTTTCAATAAAAGTCTGGATAAGAAAACTGTTACATTTTGTACACTGACTGTATGCAGACCGTTGGCATTATAAGGAAATGTATGTAACTGAAAAAAAAAAATCAAATATAATTTCTAAATAAAAAAATGTTAGTGGGGCAGAGGAGGATTAAGTGTTTGCACAGACCCAAGGGTCTAGCAGGTGAATGAATGAGGAAACAAAGGAGGGCTGAGCTTAGTGTGAGGCTGGCAAAGTAGAAAGTGATGGGCAAGGCAATAAGTGGTGGTTCAGGGGACGTGCATTAAATGATGAGAGAGAACATAGCAAACACCACTTAATGTCATGTTCTCTGTAGAGAATGGACCTGATGTTGAGTTGCAACAGTAAAGCCTAACATACAGTATCAGAAAACAGGATAGCCTAGTAATAAACCATTGGTCCATGCACTGTATCATTATCAAACAATATCACAAAATATGGATGCACAGTGTAACACTACTCCATACCATCAAAGTTTATGGCACATTAAATATTTGTGAACACTGAACATCAGTTCACATCTGTGATAAAAATTTTGTAACAACAAAAAGACTTTGCTACAGATATGAAGAAAAGCACACGATAGCAAAGCACCTTAAGGACTTTAATAGTTTTCTGAAAATATCTTACCGACTCAGTCTCACTGATTAGGAACTGGTGGAATTTCTCCAGTTCAGGGGATTTGCGAATTATCTTTCTGCTCAGGTTTGTATGCCAGGCAAGCTCATCAGGGTACCTATGGGGAGGGGGTAAAAAAAAGTCATTTAGTATTATTTAATAACTTTTTTTTTTTTTTTTTTTTTTCAAAACACTTTATTGAAAGGCTGTTGCAGGGTTATACATACATTACTCAAGTTATAACAAGCGATAACAATCCGGTACAATCCATGTTATAGAGCAACAATAAAGATACTAATACTGTGCCTCCATCACCTTTTCCCATTTTCCCGTGATGCATCCCTTAAATTACTGCAAATATCGGTCCATTTCAAGCCCGCCCAAACTTAGACTAGGCACTATAATAAAGTACTCGCTAGCGATAGGCAGTAAGTCCAATTGATACATAAGGGGATAATAAGTAAGGGCAAACAAAACATATAAATTTGTAAAGTAGAAGCGAGGTATATACCAAACTTGTCAACCGGCAAAACTATCAGAAACTCTCACAGGATTCGTCTCACCATCACTCTCCATGAGGGCCTAAAAAACCAAAAGGATCTCCACAGAAATTTTACAGAAATTACACCAAAAATCAGTAGTAACCCATTCCAAAAGGGAACAGATGCCCCCGATGATGTAAAAACCGCCACCCTCCTCCTACTCGGAACCATACAGCATCCGCCATTGCTATCATGACCGTACTCTAAGGTTCCGTAATGTGCCCCTCAGATCTTCCTTGCAATACCAAGTGGTATACTTGAATGTCTCCATAATCTGAGTCCTCTCGGAATCAGTAAGTGCTTTTTCCAAGAAGCATCTCCACTTCTTGAAAAAACCGGAGGTGGATTTCTCCTTGTGACGTTCAGTATCCCTTTTATCGAGAATCATAAGCTGTTTCAAGGTTGCTATTATTTCTTGCAAAGTTGGTATTTGTGGTTCCAACCAATGTCTAAGCAAGCATTTCTTCACTACCAATAGGGTTATATGCAACCCCTTAACAGCTATACATTTGGACGCATCATCCTCCGGGTCTAAAGGCATATAGTGAAATATAGTCGCCTTGGGATCGTCAGGCACCTCTATTCCCCATATGTCATGTATATAGATTCTCGCTTCCTCCCACAGAGGGCGTAGAGAGGGGCAAGCCCAGAGACCATGTAATAGGTCCGCTTTGTCCAGATCACACTTAGGACACTTACGCAAGTAGTGAGCGGGGGCTGCAGCATATGTGAGATCAAACGCATAGGTAGCTCTATGAATAATTTTATATTGCATCTCCCGCCACTGCTCATTTACTATCGCCAATTTCACCTTTTCAAAGCCCTCCCTTATTTTCCTGGACATGGAGTTATCATTTAGTATCCGTTCCCATTTACCAAAGGCAGTTGTGGCCACCGAGCTAAGTAGTTGACTAGTTAAGTCCCTGTAAAGCACTGATAGTGAGTGCACATCTTCGGGGGGACCCAGAAGATTAGCAAAGTGGTCACATCTATCCACATCTACGTCTTTAACTTGTATGGAGGTATAAAAGGCTCGAAGCTGCGAATAGGCTAGAAAATGCTGTTCGGGCAGATTATATTTACTCATGAGGCTGAGCCAGGGAAGAAGCTTACCCGTTTGGGGGTCAACAACATCTCCTAACTTCGAAATCCCTTTTGATTCCCATTGTCGGAATTGGCAGTTAGAGCTGCCTTGGGGAAATTGCGGATTGGTCCAAAGCGGTAGGTAATCGGACACGTATATGGGCAACCTGTATAATTTGCGTAGCGTTTTCCACGCCATCAAAGTATCCCTCAATAACCAACTATTCTTTATTTGGGGGGGTAAGGAGGAGTATTTCGTATGCAGAAGCATGGTCAGGTCATACGGTCTCGCCAACTCTCTTTCCAGGGCAGTATTGGAGAAGAAAGAGGTGTCAAATATCCAATCCCTAATATGTCTTAGCAGAGCCGCTAAGTTATAATGACGGATATGTGGAAACTTGACACCTCCGTCCCATTTAGACATACATAATTTAGTATATGCTATACGTGGTCTCTTCCCGTTCCACAAGAAGCGTGTGAAAGATGACTATAGCTTTAGGATGTCCACATGAGTTAACAACAGCGGAATTGTCTGAAGAGGATACAGAATGCGTGCAAAACTGATCATTTTTAGTAGGTGGGCTCTACCAAACAGGGACAATGTGAGGGACCTCCACCTCTCTAGTTCCTGCACTATTTTCTTTATCAGGGGCGGGTAATTTAAGTTATAAATTGCTGCAGGAGTCCTACCTACTTTAATTCCCAAATAGGTGATATGATCTCTGGCCACAGTGACCTGGTAATGCCCCGTGGGTGACAATACATGTGGTGCCAAGAAGAGCAGCTCACACTTACTCACATTTATCCTGAGACCTGAGTATGTCCCATAATCTGAGATAATCCGAAGGACCACATCTAAATGGACCTCAGGTGACTGCAGGAAGACTAGCATATCGTCTGCGAAGCATGTTATTTTCAGCTCCGCTCCACCCACTGTGATACCAGAGAATTCAGTTGTGCGGGATAGATAAAGCGCCAGAGGCTCAAGTGCTATGTTAAATAACAAGGGTGACAATGGGCACCCTTGCCGTGTTCCTTTTTGCAGTGGTATCTGTGCGGATAAAAATCCGGGAGTATGTACCCGTGCCAGGGGTGTGCTATATAAAGAATCCACCAGTGAGCGGAAATTCCCCGTGATTCCCATATGGGTCAGTACCAGGCCTAGCCACCCCCAGTCCACATTGTCAAAAGCCTTTTCGGCATCAATCTTCAATAAAGCTTCTTTATGACTCTGTGAGCTGTGGTGGCGGGTCCAGTCTTGAGCCAATAAGACTTGTCGTATGTTCGCAACCGCCGATCTCCCCTTGATAAACCCTACCTGATGAGGGCCAATGAGCTGCGGCATATAGTGTGCCAGCCTATTCGCCATGATCTTAGTGAGTATCTTAATATCTTGGTTCATGAGGGAGATCGGCCGATACGAACCGGGCAAAGTTGGGTCTTTGCCCGGTTTTAACAAGACTTTTATATATGCCACATTACTAGAGGGCATCACTGGGCCACCCTGTAAGATGCCATTAAATAGTTTTGTTAAGATGGGAGCGACGTCCTCATGTAGGGCTTTGTAGAACTCACTAGAGAAGCCGTCTGGGCCGGGCGCTTTACTGTTGGGCAATATTTTTATCGTACCTACAATTTCTTCCATGGAGATCGGCGAGTTTAGAAATTCTATATCCTCCTCAGACAATGTGGGCATTCGCAATTTATTTAGAAAACTTTTACCCAGGGACAAATCCACTGTCGTCTTTTCATATAAGGTTTTATAAAATTCCCCCAGAATCCTATTAATGTCATATGGTTTCTTGTGGAGAGAGCCACGCGCATCCCGCAGAGTAAGTATGTGCTGAGCCGGGTGCCGTCCTTTCGCTAATCGAGCCAGCAGCCTCCCTGCTTTATTTCCATATTTAAAAAATTCCGAGCTAAGTCTATCTCGCTGAAAGCTTTCTAGTCTGTCCAACCACAAGTCATATACCATTTTAGCCGCTTTCCAAGCCTCCCTGGAGTCCTCAGTGTCAGTTTGTAAAAATGTTGTATACGCTTCCCTAAGTTGTTTCGTGGCCATCATATGTTTGTTCCTGGCCTCTCTTTTACGCGCCGCAGTGAATGACATTATCTGTCCCCTGAGGACAGCTTTTGCTGTCTCCCAGAACAATGTAGGATTATCAGAATGTGCCTCATTATCCCGACTATATGACATCCACCAACCTTTGAGGTGTTGGACAAACTCCTCGTCCTTTGTCATAAATGACGGAAAGCGCCACAGTATATCTGTACCATGGGGAGTTTGCTCCTCTACCTGTATCAGAACCGGGGAATGGTCCGAAATGACCATGTCAGATATGGAGGCTGAACTAATTTTTCGTAATAATGATTCCGAGGACAGAAAATAATCCAGTCTGGACCATGATCGTCTGGAATGGGAGTAAAAGGTATATTCCCGTTCGGCTGGATTATAGTGTCTCCATATATCATATAGCTTGGTAGAATCTGCTAGCTTTGCTAATGGAGTAATTACAGAGGGTACAGGAGTGTGTCCAGACTGGGCTCGTTTTCTGTCCTCCGAGCCATGCATCACCTCGTTCATATCTCCCCCTAATAACACCAAGTGTTCCGGGTCAGTGAGCAAGGAATGAGTCAGTTGTGTTAGAAACTGTTCATTCGGGGAGTTTGGGGCATATACATTGTGGATGCTCAGCTTCCCGGCCGCGGTATCTAAGACTACATGTAGATGCCGACCCTGATTATCTGCATCTGCCTTAAGTATAGTGTGCGACACCCGTGAATGTATTAACAGCAAGACGCCCGCTTTGCGGCCCACTGAAGGGGAGCCTAGTACTTTCCCTACCCATAACTTCTGCATACGAACATAATCCTCCTCAGCTAAATGGGTTTCCTGTAACAGTGCCAGATCAACATCTAGCCGTTTGAGGTGTCTAAGCACCATATATCTCTTCTGTGGAGACCTCAACCCCTTTACATTCCAGGTAGCTATTTTCATGTTAGGTAATGTCTCCACAGAGAAGATACGGCGCCAGCATACCTGCAATATAGATCATCCAGTGGGGCCCTTTGGAAAGTGGAGGTGATGTGAGACGAATCCTGTCATAACAGAACAAAAAGACAACAAGATTAAAGAACACATAACACAAAATGTACTCAAACAAAATCAAAAAAATAAAGAAACTGGCGACTAAGAAAAGATCAAGGACTTCGCTTCTTCCGCGCATTGTGGTCGAGCCATCGCCCCGCTCGCCTAAAGTCGTAACCATTGTCCAGCAGATTTTACCTCTAGTCCGCTGGATCTCTCAGTAAGAAGAATTTACAAAACCCCACCACTCACAGAGGTCTTCCAAAAGACCCGTGTTAAAAGTAGATTATAAGAAAAGAAAAGGGGGCAGAAAGATTTCTACGACAGAAACAGTAAACCAACACCCTTTTTTTTTTTTTTTTTCCCCCTTTTGTTCCCCCCCCCCCCAATTCCAATGCAAGCAAACATTAAACCCCTTATGGCTAAAAGTAAGACAAACAAAACGCCAAACCATCTTATTAACAGGAACGAGCAGGAATTAGGAAGTCCCAATTCAATTATGGACACTACAGTCACATGGGTCCCAGCAAGTCCTTCTTCAGAAAAGGTCCAGTAGCATCATCGAATATGGGTCAGTCAGCAATGCTGTCAGAAGAAATAGGGGGTTCCAGTCTGCCCCTTTTTCGGCTCGCAGAAGGGGAAGCTTCTTGATTCCTCCAAGAATCCAGGTAATGGCTTGCCGCTTCAGGGGTATGAAATATTTCAAAAGTGTCATCCGGCCGGAACACTTTGAGCAGTGCAGGATATTGTAAGGCAAAACGGATCTGGTATTTAACCATGGCTGTACAAATGGGGGCAAAAGCCTTGCGCTTTTTTGCTACATCCGCCGAATAGTCTCCAAATAATAGGACTTTGTGCCCTTGTAAAAGCAGAGGGATATTGGACTTTTTATATGCTTGCAAAATATTTGCTTTGTCCGCAAAATTCAGAAACTTAGCAATTACTTGTCTTGGCTTGGTCATATCCCCCCTCTTAGTCTGCTGATTTTGGGGCGGTGGTCCAATGCGGTGCGCTCTTTCTACAGTCACTGCAGATGTTATGCCAAGCGCTTGTGGAAGGTCAACAGCACATAGTTGTATCAGCTGGCGTGGCATTATGGACTCCGGCAGACCCACTAAGCGCAAATTGCTCCGGCGAGATCTGTTTTCAAGATCCTCTATTTTATCTCTCATAAAATCATGAGCTCGCATGAGCTGTCTGACCTTGTTCTGAGTATTAAATAGTTCATCTTCCAGGATGGTATAGCGTTTGTCCAAATCTGAGATCTGGGCCGAGTGCGTAGTCACCTCCTGTTGCAGGCTCGTGAGGGTGGCGGCTACGGTGGCCTCCAGAGAGGCTTTTATGTCCGGGCCCAGTATTTTCGCCACTTCCGCAGCTAATTCTTTACAGGAGAACCCCGATATTGCCTGTGCGGGTTGTATCGTCTCTCCCAGCAGGGTGTCAGGGGGGGAAAACGCCATTGAGCTGGTACCTGTAAGGGGTGTTTGGCTGCGCGGTGTGTCGGGCGCCATCTTGTCCATCTGCCTCCTAGTCTCCCTCTGTGGCTGCGGCGTCTGGGCCTGTGCCGGCGGCTCCCCGCCGCGTTGTACAAATTTATCCATGTGTTCCCGGTATGGGAGTACGGTGGGCGAGTCAGAGACCCTCGGCAGAGTGGTTCGCGGCTAGGGGGCTCAGATTTCCGAGATCACGGTGCGGAGCTCCCTCACTTGCAGCCGACCATGCGCGCGCCGGAACCGGAAGTCCTATTTAATAACTTTTAGGCTATGTTCACGCTATGTTTAGGTAACAGTAAAACAAAAAAAAGTAAATGGCCGATCATGGTGGAACGGTCGTCGTTTGTACAGCGTGTGACCATAGCCTTAATCTGGTAACATAATTCTACAAATGTACTACCAATAAGTACCACCAACTCTGCAACTGGGAATGGGTCATTTAAAAAAAAACAAAAAACACATTTATATTATATTATGTACACACATACATACACATGAAACAAGTTTTTGTTAAACATATTTGAGAATTTTTGGAGTTTGGAGAAGTATTTTTCCATTTTACTATCAAGTAGTTTCCATTCTTTCTGTACTGTCTGTGATAAGAATGCAGATAGATGCCAAAAAACGCAGCTCAGAGCCCAGCCTCCCACTCCCAGTGGAATGACCTCTTATGTCAATGGGACATTTGCTGTCCAATTCTGTCTGTGTCAATGGGGCTTGCTGTAAAGCACATCACTAAAAACAGCTCAGGTAACATGGCTGTCCCATAACAATGTACAAAGAATTAAATACAAATCAGAAATGGGAAAAATAGTTTTTTTTTTGTGATCGGTTACTAACGTCTTTCAATATCCGCATCTTAACAGCAAAAAAACCCGACGGGCCTGAAGAATTCAGTCATTTGTCCTAAACGGCATTCTTTTTTCAACGCAACTGCTCCACAAAATAAAACAATTTAATTTTTTAAAATGTCTCCATAAACAAACAATAGCATGGTAGGTGAAAGACATGCTGACCTGCACACTTAAGAGTCAGTTCCCACTGAGGAATCAGCGCCGAAATTCCGAGCGGAATCCCCACCGCAGACTCCGCTCGGAATTTCACCTGCCTCAGTGCCTCAATGTAAGGTATACTGTAGTGTATTATGTCCGTGCACTCCGTCTATATTGGTGCAGGTTGATCAGGAAAAGTCAATGTTTGTATAACAACCGCACTCGACTCTCGGACCAGTATTTATATTGCCATCTTTTTATTATTTTTCATATTTTTAAATCCATACGAATCTTCAAAAAATATAAAATTACTAACCGGTAATTTCTTTTCTTTGAGCCTATGACGGCACCCCTGGAGAGGACCACCTCCTCCCATTGGACAGGAAACAGGACCACTGGACCTTTAAAAGAAGCATCTCGCCCCATTCACGCCAGTCTGTTAGCAAGAACCTAGGAGCGAAGGCTTAACAAACATACATGTAGAAAAAGACACATAGCAACAAGTGTAACACGTGTGCTAGGAAAGTGAAAGTATCTCAGAATATATAACTATCTTTCTATGTGCATAATCTTAACTAAGTGTAATAACTTATAATGGGTGGGTATAGGCGGGGTGCCGTCATAGGCTCAAAGAAAAGAAATTACCGGTTAGTAATTTTATATTTTCTCCTCTCGCCCTATGACGGCACCCCTGGAGAGTAGACTAGGAATATCCGCCTAGGGAGGGACTACCGCCTGTAGTACTCTACGGCCAAAGCTAAGATCCTCCGAAGGAGAGAGTTGCAACCTATAATGTCTGAAGAATGTATGCGGGGAACTCCAGGTAGCTGCCCTACATATCTCTTCTATAGACACTGAGGCCCTCTCAGCCCATGAAGTAGAGATTGCCCTAGTAGAGTGTGCTGTTATAGAGGTAGGAAGTTCCTTATTACTACTTCTATAGCATTCCTTGATGGCCTGCCTAATCCACCTAGATATAGTCTGTGAAGAGGCTGCCCTACCTCTATTCTTCCCCTGGAAGGCTATCAGGATATTGTTATCTATCCTCCATTCCCTGGTAACCTCCAGGTAGTGTATTATAGTACGTCTAACGTCTAACGAGTGAAATGAAGCCTCCATATCGTTAGATGCATCTGCATAAAAGGAAGGAAGGATCACTTCCTGAGATCTATGAAATTCTGACACTACTTTAGGAAGAAAGGCCGGGTCAGGGGAGAGTGTGATTCTATCATCTCTAATAATCATGTAGGGCTGAGTGATGGAGAAAGCTCTGATCTCTCCGACTCTTCTAGCGGAAGTGATTGCTAGAAGGAATGCCACCTTCCAGGAAAGAAATCTGATCTGTATCTCTGTAATTGGCTCGAAAGGGGATGTTGTTAGTCCTGAGAGCACCAGATTTAAATCCCATGGCGGCAGCTTGTTTCTCACTGACGGGTGGAGCCTTACTGCTGCGTTAACAAAGCGCTTGACCCAAGGATGCTCTGCTAGCTTAAAGTCATATAGCACACTGAGGGCAGAAATCTGTACCTTGATAGTACTTGGCCTGAGGTGTTTTTTGAGACCTTCTTGTAGGAAATCTAGAACCAGAGGGATGTTAGGTGGTTCCAGGACGTTAATGGGATGACCAACGAATCGGAGAAAGGTCCTCCAGGTTCTGAAGTAAATGTCTGAAGTGACCTTCTTCCTGCTAGCCAGCATAGTAGATATTACCTCGTCCGAGAGTCCACGGTCTCTCAGTAACTGCCTCTCAAAAGCCAGGCTGTCAGATGGAGGCTCCTTATTCCTGGATGGTATACTGGGCCCTGGTTCAGGAGATCCATTCGTTCGGGTAGAACCCAGGGATCCTCCAGAGACATCCTGCGGAGCCAAGAGAACCATACCCTCCTGGGCCAAAATGGAGCAATTAATATTATATGTGCCTTGTCCTGCCTGATCTTCCTGATGACTCGTGGTAGGAGTCGAATAGGCGGGAAGGCGTAGAGTAGACCCCTCTGCCATGACTGTGCAAGCGCGTCCAGTGCTAGTGGCTTGTCCGACTGGCATAGGGAATAGAATGCTTTGGTCTTCCTGTTCTGACGGGAGGCGAACAGGTCTATCTGCGGATAGCCCCATAGAAGGCAAATCTGCTGGAATACCTCCTGATTTAACTCCCACTCCCCCTGGTGCAGTTGATGTCGGCTCAAGAAGTCTGCTCTGCAGTTGTCTACTCCCTTGAGATGTAGAGCTGACAGGGAGAGAAGGTGAGGTTCTGCCAGCCTGAATATAAAGTGGGAAATCCTCATTAGTTCCACTGACCTGGTGCCCCCCTGGTGGTTTAGGTAGGCTACTGCTGTCGCATTGTCCGTGAGGATTCTCACATTTCTTCCCTTGATGACTGGAAGTGCTTGTGATAGTGCCAGAAACACTGCCCTTAGTTCTCTCACGTTTTGTGACTGTCTGGAGTGCTCCGGGTTCCATACCCCTTGAAGAACTAGTGAGTCTGAGTGAGCCCCCCAACCGTACGGGCTTGCGTCTGTAGTTATCGTTAGTAACTCCTGTACGTTCCAAGGCATACCTTTGTTCAAGTTGCTTCTCTCTGTCCACCAAGATAGTGACCTGAGAGTCTGTGGAGATAAAACAAACACATCGTCTAGATTGTCAGTCTCTCTATTCCATACCTCTAGTATCTGTAATTGTAAGGTCCTTGAATGATACTGGGCCCACTGAACTGCCGGGATGCAGGAGGTAAAAAGTCCCAACACTGACATAGCTCCTCTAATAGGGACTTCCGGGTGGTCTATTAGTTCCTGGACCCTTTGGATGACCGACCGTATCTTATTTTCAGGCAGAAAGGATCTTTGAGAGACCGAATCTAGGCAGATTCCAAGAAATTTACAATACTGTGATGGGGTCTTATTAGACTTCTCATCATTTACTTCCCATCCTAGCCTAGAGAACACCTCCTCTACTATGGAGATGTTTGCTGTCACTGAGGCCATGGACTCACCAACCAAAAGAAAATCGTCAAGGTATGGGATAATAATAATGTCTCTTTCTCTGACATGGGCCATAACCTCAGCCATAACTTTGGTGAAAATCCTAGGTGCCTGGGAAATACCAAATGGCATGGCCGTATACTGATAGTGAAACACCGATCCCTCTATATTCACTGCTACTCTCAGGAATTTCTGGTGATCTGGATGAACTGGGATGTGGTAATACGCGTCCCTAAGATCAATTGTGGCCATATAGCAACTATTGGATAAGTTTAAAATAGCCGTGGAGATGGACTCCATTCTAAATTTCTTATAGGAGAGAACTTGGTTAAGGGGTTTGAGATTGATAATGGTCCGAAAAGAGCCATTGGGTTTCTTAACCAAGAAGAGGGTCGAATAGAACCCTCTACCCTTCTGGTCTTCCGGTACCGGAACTAGGACCCGTTTATCTATTAGGGACCTGACCTCCGTCACCATGGCCGTATGTCTCTCGGGATTAGAGGTAACGTTAGTAATAATAAATCTTTCTCCTGGGGAGGACAAAAAGGAAATCTTAAGTCCAGACTTTATTATGTCACACACAAAAGAACTGTTCGAAATCGCAAACCATTCTGAACAGAAAAATTGTAATCGCCCTCCCACAGGAATCTGGCGTCATTGTGATTGTTTTCTAGAGGTATCCCCTCCTGAAAACATAAGACCTCTACCTTTTTTAGGGGGCCTCCACTCCTTTCTTCCTACTTGGGTGCCACCTCTGCCTCTTCTGCCTCTACCTCTGGAAGGCCTGGCCGCTTGTGTAGAGACTAGTGGGAAGCTCTTTTTCTTATCTGAGGCCTTCTCTAGTACCTTCTCTAAGGCCGAGCCAAATAAGAGATTGCCCTCACAAGGGACCGCACAGAGCTTAGCTCTGGATGTGACATCTCCCTTCCAGTCCCTAAGCCATAGGGTCCTCCTCGCAGAATTAGAAAGGGCTGCCGACCTGGCCGATAGTCTTAAAGCATCCGCAGAGGCCTCCGCCATGAAGGAAACCGAACCCTCTATGATGGGAAATTTGCTCAGTAACTCCTCCGTAGTGGCCCCCGATCTAATTTGTTCCTTTAACTGTGCCACCCAGATTTCTGTAGCCCTTGCTACCGAGGTAGTAGCTACGAGAGGCTTGAAAGTGGCAGTTGTTGCTTCCCAGTTCTTTCTTAAATAGACCTCTGCCCTTTTATCCATAGGGTCTTTCATGGATGCGGAATCCTCAAAGGGCAAAGCATCTTTCCTTGTTAATTTCGCCACCGGAGGATCAATTTTAGGTGCTGATTCCCACGTTAACACGTCCTCAACGTTAAACGGATATTTTCTCTTATACTAAAAAGGAAAAAATTTAAGTAAGAACAAGGAACAATATAAGGTATTCTTTGTAAGAAAAAAGACCCACAATCTGTGGAACTTACAGCCCGAGGCACAAAGAACTTTCTATCCGGGCGAGCCCATT
Organism: Dendropsophus ebraccatus; assembly: GCF_027789765.1. Taxonomy (NCBI): domain Eukaryota; kingdom Metazoa; phylum Chordata; class Amphibia; order Anura; family Hylidae; genus Dendropsophus; species Dendropsophus ebraccatus. Next base: position 115,889,740 of record NC_091455.1, on the reverse strand, counting down.
CGTTTGCAATCAATGTCTTTAAACTTTGATGTATCGGAAAGACCGGGCGCTGTCTGGGGGCCAGACCCTCGAACATGATGTCCTGAATGGACTTAGGCTGTGGATTGTCCTCTATGGCCATGGTCTGCCTGACAGCCTTTACAATATTGTCCACCAGCTCAACTGGCATGAGCTTTTTTACCGTATCCTCCCCTTGGGGCTCTATGGTCTGTAAAAGCTCCCCTGGTTCCTCCAGGCCAGATAGCTGTTCATCCCCCTCAGCCTCTTCCTCCTCCTCATCCTCCACCTCCTCATAGGAAATACTCGGAGCCTCCCCACTAGGACCTGGGATCTCCCTAGGAGGAATCTCCACCACTGGATCTACTGAAGGGGGAGTAGAAGTGGATGTGGAAGGGAGAGAGGCCTGTAATACACAGAAAAAATCCACTATAAAATATTCTCCTCTCTCTTTTTTTTTTTTTTTTTTTTTAAAAGAAAATAAGAATTAATACACCTACCCGAATCTGTCTCTTAATTAACCCTTTCATACTTCTCAAGAATGCGGGTCCTTGGTCATCCAGCACTCTATTCATGCAGCCACCACATAAGGTCTTTGTGTAGGAACTACTTAGTCTCTTCTTACAAATAGGGCAATCCCTAGGTTTAGCCCTGGCCCTAGTAACCTCCTAGATTAATATACAGAGAGAGAGAAAAAAACCTATTTAGACTCTAACAAAAACTCAAGTCTTCATTGGGGGGAACCCCTCTTACCCACACCATACCGCAACGGTCTCAGGTTGAGGATTATCCGATGGTTCAGCGCCTTGTGACTCCATGATACTCTTCTTATTGGATTTTTAGGGAGTTATAAGGAGAAACAAACCACAAAACAGTGGCTGAGTACACCTGTACCAGCAGCAAGCCTTCCTGGATGTACTCTGCCTCCTCGACAGAATCCAGCTTTTATCTGTGGCACCTGCTGCCAGAAGACCGGCTGGCTCCGCCCCCTGCCGCGGCGCTGATGCGGCACACCCTCCCGTGTGTGTGGAACACCACCCCCGACAGGCCGCAGCCCGGATGCTGCCGGCAAGGCCGCAGGATATCCTACTCACAGGCCCCAGCGCGTGACGTCATCCCGGGGCGCCAGCGTCCTGCGTCGTGACGTAAGCGCGCCCCGCACGCACGCCGACGGCGGCCAAGGAACCACCCGGGCGCGCGCGCGCGGCTGCGCCCAGAGGCCCAACCAGGACCTAACATCCAGAGGAGACCTCGCAGCTCGGGACTGGAGCGCCGGGGTCACACGGGGACCCTCTCCAGGAGGTGCTGGGGCGGAGGACAGACTTGGCCGCGGCTCCTACAGCGGAGACTTAAACAGCCGGGATGACGGCAACATAGGTACGCCGGGTGCCCCAGTCTAAAGAAAAACTTCCTGAAAAGGGAAAAACCAGCGAGCAGGAGGATTACACTCCTGCACGTCCTGCTCCCATGGACAGGAAACAGAAACTGGCGTGAATGGGGCGAGATGCTTCTTTTAAAGGTCCAGTGGTCCTGTTTCCTGTCCAATGGGAGGAGGTGGTCCTCTCCAGGGGTGCCGTCATAGGGCGAGAGGAGAAAGTATTCTTATCAACATAAATAAGTACACCCAATCGGGACGTTTCGGTCATAAGACCTTTGTCAACCAGGTATCTGTGAACAATAATATATACATACACATTACTCTCATTTAATATTATATATATATACATACATCTATATACATCATATTATCAAGGATATGATTTATCTCATGGAGGAAATCACCTGTTCATATTAGTTATAACACCAATCAGATCTATCAATATCTATTCATAGTAGCGTTTCAGTCATAATAATCAGTGCAAACTGGTATGACATTTATCGTGTTACAGAATCATGATTGTATATTAACTACTAAAACCTGTTTAGGCGTGCGGCTCATGATATACTCACACTACATATGGTATGAAAATTAGAAAGTGTGTCCAGAAAAGCAGGAAACCTGGTTAAGTAAAAGCATCAGGTTAGAATATGAATGGTAAGTAAAATTATTGCATAAATAATGAAGTGAAGTCCATATACCTCAGTCATGTTGTGGATGCATGTAGATGGCGGCCGGAGCGCTGTTTGAGCGTCCGGTCAAAGTTTATAAAGGGTGTGGGCGTGCTGTGATTGTGGATATCCACCAATCATGTTGTGTCTATGTGTCACATGATCATGTCATGTGGGCTGGCCGGAGTCACTGCCGAGCTGCGTGTCAAAGGATTCAAGCCTCGGTCTGGTGTTTGTCCTGGTCATGTGATCGGAGGTCTAGTCACATGTTCACCCTTTCTCTCTCTGTGTCTATCTTTACTGGCGCATGCGCACTCCATAGTTTACCGGACTTAATGTGAAAGAGGGAATCAAGAGACCCACTATGTTAGTGTATACTAAAGTATCACTGAACTTTTAGCATTGTTATTACCAGATATAAGAATGTTAAGATCATTGCAATATGTAAAACTGCGAGAAGGAATAAAGTAGTAGGAAAATAAAAAAAACAAAGAACTAGAAATAGATAATAAAAATAAATGGAAATGAATTAAAGGAGAGAATAATATGAGGGAAAATCAAAGTAGTGTGAGAAAGCCGCCATACCCATCACAGGTTCAAGGATGACATCTGTATGTTCTGTAATGCACAAAAATAAATTAATTAATGCAAATCCCAAGCGATATAACCTACAAAATCCCAAATAATCAGAAATAATCCAATAGGATTCTCGTTGTTTCAAAAGTTGAATCCTATAGGATTCAATAGGATTCAACTTTTGAAACAACGAGAATCCTATTGGATCCATAGATTGCGCACTTTAAGTCCTAATGGACTGAATAGGGAATGTGATTTTAATATTAATCTGTAATCCATTCACCGTATTTTCCTAATTTCTGATTATTTGGGATTTTGTAGGTTATATCGCTTGGGATTTGCATTAATTAATTTATTTTTGTGCATTACAGAACATACAGATGTCATCCTTGAACCTGTGATGGGTATGGCGGCTTTCTCACACTACTTTGATTTTCCCTCATATTATTCTCTCCTTTAATTCATTTCCATTTATTTTTATTATCTATTTCTAGTTCTTTGTTTTTTTTATTTTCCTACTACTTTATTCCTTCTAGCAGTTTTACATATTGCAATGATCTTAACATTCTTATATCTGGTAATAACATCGCTAAAAGTTCAGTGATACTTTAGTATACACTAACATAGTGGGTCTCTTGATTCCCTCTTTCACATTAAGTCCGGTAAACTATGGAGTGCGCATGCGCCAGTAAAGATAGACACAGAGAGAGAAAGGGTGAACATGTGACTAGACCTCCGATCACATGACCAGGACAAACACCAGACCGAGGCTTGAATCCTTTGACACGCAGCTCGGCAGTGACTCCGGCCAGCCCACATGACATGATCATGTGACACATAGACACAACATGATTGGTGAATATCCACAATCACAGCACGCCCACACCCTTTATAAACTTTGACCGGACGCTCAAACAGCGCTCCGGCCGCCATCTACATACATCCACAACATGACTGAGGTATATGGACTTCACTTCATTATTTATGCAATAATTTTACTTACCATTCATATTCTAACCTGATGCTTTTACTTTACCAGGTTTCCTGCTTTTCTGGACACACTTTCTAATTTTCATACCATATGTAGTGTGAGTATATCATGAGCCGCACGCCTAAACAGGTTTTAGTAGTTAATATACAATCATGATTCTGTAACACGATAAATGTCATACCAGTTTGCACTGATTATTATGACTGAAACGCTACTATGAATAGATATTGATAGATCTGATTGGTGTTATAACTAATATGAACAGGTGATTTCCTCCATGAGATAAATCACATCCTTGATAATATGATGTATATATATATATGTATATATATATATATTAAATGAGAGTAATGTGTATGTATATATTATTGTTCACAGATACCTGGTTGACAAAGGTCTTATGACCGAAACGTCCCGATTGGGTGTACTTATTTATGTTGATAAGAATACTTTTTGAAGATTCGTATGGATTTAAAAATATGAAATATAATAAAAAGATGGCAATATAAATACTGGTCCGAGAGTCGAGTGCGGTTGTTATACAAACATCAATGTAAGGTATAGGCCGCCTACGCTCTCCGCTCAAAGAACTGACATGTATGATTTCTCAGAGTGAACTGACCCTAAAAGGCAATCCGGACACACAGGAAATGCCTGCTCAGCCAACTACTGACTGCAGCCAGTGACTGGTTGAGTGGGAATTGTCAATAGATTGTCAACACTGGGACTATTAGAGATGAACAGGGACTTGTGCACCATCAGCAGGATTTATCTGACAAGTGTCATTATCTTGATTGCTGGAGACATCATTGGAGAGACCCCAACTGTTCACCCATAGACTGCACATCCTTTAACTGGTATTTTTTCCCTACTGTGCACCTAAAACTAAAAGAAATCTTACTGTAAAAATGTCTTACCAGTTAAGTGGCTGCGGAGCTTCTATCTTCTGGCCATCTACCTCTATATTCTGTAGCTCTTTGAAGTATTTCTCCTTCAAACAATGCAGGATTTCTTTGGCATGGCTATAAAAATATGAAAAATGGCAAATATATTTAATAAAAAACAGCATATTAGAAAATGCCATATATTTGACTATGTCCTAACACTGTGTTTTGCAGTTTATAGTACCGCAAGTACCTTTTGTATCCAGTGATCCTTATTGTGGCTGGAAGAGGCTCTCGCATTGCAGACATAAACTGCTCCCATTCCCCCTCTGGAACAATCTTCAGCTCCTGGTAGTAATGCTCAAATAATTTGTTTTCTTTGATAATTTCAGCATAGCCGCTTTCCCAAGCCTTAGAGAAAGACAAAATCTATGTTATGGACTAAACACCACACCGGACAATATTCAAAAGCCTTACAAAATGACTGGATTGCAGGCTGTGCTCCACTTACTCCTGCTATATGCCTTTGAGGAAGTGGTGTATTCTGTGTGTCTGACACACTGCTCTCTGCTGCCACCTCTGTGCATGTCAGGAACTGCCCAGAGCAGGAGGGGTTTGCTATGGCGATTTGACACCTGACTGGACAGTTCCTGACTCAGACAGAGGTGGCAGCAGAGAACACTGTGTCAGAATACACCACTTCCTGCAGGACACACAGCAGCTGAAGACTTGAGTTTTTAATCAATAGAATGTACAAATCTCTAACTTTTTTTCTCCAGAGGACCCCTTTAAATTTGTTCCCCACAGATCAGGTTGTTTTCCCCTGTCCTCCTGATTGAGGATAACGATTTGATATGTGACAGCCATCTTCACTGGCTGTCAATCGTTCTGGAGTAGGTGGGCAGCCTGAAGTTACAGCATTGGATGGAGAGTGGGGCGGACTGTCTGTGACATTGTCACCTAGTAATAAAGAGTGTTTTTCATGAAGATGCTGAATCACAGAGCAGTGTGGACAGTGCATTCGCACTGCTCAGGTGATCGGCAGTAGAAAACTTGCAGCACAGATATATGCATATAATTTTAATAAGGCATTTGTTTAAAGGGAATGTGTCTAGAGATGAGCGAACCTTGAGCATGCTCGAGCCGATCCAAACTTTCGGCATTTGATTAGCGATGGCTGCTGAACTTAGATAAAGCCCTAAGGCTATGTGGAAATCATGGATATAGTCATTGGCTGTGTCCCATGTTTTCCAGACAACCTTAGAGCTTTATCCAAGTTCAGCAGCCCCAGCTAATCAAATACCGAACGTTCGGATCGACTCGAACCCGGTTCGCTCATCTCTAAATGTGTCACTTATTCACTCACCCAACAAGAGATTATAGCGGAACTATCAGCAGGTTAGACGAACCTAACCTGCTGACATCTCCCTATTGCGCACAGTGGGCAGAGGATGAAGGTATGCCTCTTACCTTTCTCCTCAGCACCCTTTTTATGCAGTTTGTAGTGTAATTCTGTGTCCGCCCCTAAAGCCCCCATCTGGCCATATCGTCAGGGACCATTTGTGTAGCCCACTAATATGATTTATGGTTTCTTGTAAAGGCACTGCGAACAAGCATTTACGGCCAGAGACGGCCCCATATCACTGCAGGAGCCTAACATGGCTGTGTGCACTGTCCTAATGCTGTGACATTGCAGCATTACCTCTAAGCTGTGACATCACATAGTATGGTAACCTATGTGCACATGGGCCCAGCATTCTGACACACTCCTGTCTCTGGCAGATAGAACCAATCCCAGCTGAGCTTTCCTTTCTCAGAACCGTCTGGGGCTTGTGTGCTATCTGACGTCACATCTGTGCTATCTGTGCCCCATGCAGCCTCCTGGAGATAGGACAGAAGTAGGACATTGGAGCCTGCCCACAGCCCTCACCGCCTTCTCTCTCGCTTTACGCCTCTCCTCTTCTTCCTCGGGGGTCCTCTGCACGGCAGGACGCTGATCCCTCTTACGGTTGCGCCTGTTTCTGCGCCCCATCACCCAGAGCAGTTCTTGGCAGCAGCGACGTGAATATCTATACAGGAACTGAAGACCTCGGCTCTCAGCTGGAGTCCCTAGAGCAGAACAGAAGAGAGACTCCTATAACACAAGCCACGGGTGACGGCAGTCAGACTAGTCAGAGAGCAGGAGGCGCACACATTGCCACTGGGTAACACGTGCGGATAGAGCATACCCATACCTGACCGTACTAGTGACGTCACTACGGGAGCCGGCACAGCAGGAGCAGCTGCCCATATAGAGCGGCGCTTACTGATGTCGTAAATAGTTGGCAGAAACACTTAGTCGGACATCTTTGATACGGGCACGTAGTGCTGCTGTTCCGCCAATGGTTTTGTTTCAGTTCGGTTAACTGTATTCGGGGATAGTAAAATTACCACATGTCACATAGAGCGCCCTTGAAGATCATTATAATCTATGGCTATAAATGCTGGACGGAGTTATCCCCCCGACAGCCTGTTTTTAGGATGAGTAATAAAGACCATATATATTATTGCTGAGGATGAGACCTCTGTCAGACAGCAGAATGTGCAGGTGCCGTGCTTTTCTTACAGATCCTCCATAGAGAGCAGCATAAAGGTGTCCTATTCTCCATTCTCAGTCAGCTGAGAATCAGAATTTAAAGGGTTATCCCAACATCCAAAGGTATATCATATGTATGGGATAGCTCGCTGCCTGCTGAGGGTCTGACTGCTCCATTCAGTCTCTGGCCGCAGTCATCCGTTCTCAGGATTGGTGGAGCTCCCAGAGGTCAGCCAGTTATTCCCTATGGAGTGGCAATCATTTGGGATCTTGGGATGTGGAGCCCAGACATTGAACCTCCCCTCTTATGTACCCCCTAATTGACAGGCTAAAAAAGAGGCTGTCATTGGAGCCTTAGGGTGGAGAAGTGGAGCAGGGAGGCATTGGCCAACCTTCCCACATTGCCCAGGAGTCCCTCAAGAAATCGCCCAAGAAATTCTGCAAAACTGTCCGTTCTGCTGAAGAGTCACCAGGAGGGCAAGCTGGGTGTTGTAGGGAACCCAGGCCAAAGAAAAGGGCCAGGACTATAGGAGCAGCACTGATAGAGCTATTAAGATGGTGGCATATATTTGGAAGGGGTCATACAAATAAAGGATGTACTGTACTTATTCAAATATTGAGTGTAATAAGGTATTGTATCATCTCTAGGCTGCACGTTCATGAACGGGTGTAAAACAAGAAAGAAATCATGGTGTTTCCTTGAAGCACTTGGCTCCTGAAGTCTCTGCAAACAGTTTGCTTGGAGTTTACGCTGTATGTTTATCTCCTCCAGGTACTATGGTTAGTTTACACACTTGGAAAACACTATATAGACTACAACCACTCCAGGGGACAGGGAGCAATGTTAGGGATTCTGTGTACATGCCTGTGACATTGGGATATCCTGGAGGTATTGCTAACATCACCTTGTGCTATGGCACATGGCCAAAATAATATAATGTTCTACGCTCAGTCCATGTCTCACATTCCTACTGCCTTTCCTATAGAATTTAGCTTTGAATGGACTTTATTGGAGTTTTCGGTTAGTTTGGGAAAGTATGGATGCTGGCATAGTTTTGCAGTAAAACTACAACAGTCATTATCATTATAAAAGAGTTTGTCATGTCACAGGGACGTGTCAAAAGGTTTAATTGGTTGGGTTCTCACTGCTGAGACCCTCATCAATCAGAACAAGCTGAGAGAAGCCTGCAGTAGCACACAGGGTATGTGCACACTACGGAATTCTCACCCCCGCTACTACGGCATTCTCACCCCTGCATGCTTCCGCTTAACTCTCCACTTGTGCCATAGACTTCATTGTATGCTCAGGCGGATTTCACCATCTGCCCAAAGAATTGACATGTCCGAGCATAGAATGGAGTCTATGGAATGGATGGAGCTTCAAGCGGGGGGCAGCGGTGGAATCTGCGGGATGTTATCTACAAGAATTCTGTAGTGTGCACATACCCTGTATGAGTGTGAGACACATCCTCAGAAGAAAATGAACATCATGCAGAGACTGAAATGCCAGATCAGTGCCTAGCACCAGACTAGTGCGCGACAGTGTGTGTGTAAAGCTAATTCTGATACAAATCTAGTCATAAGGGCATTACATAGCTATGGCTCAACTACCGTTTTGTCCAAGTACAGGGGCAAATTGTCAGGCATAGTTTAGCCAAGTCAACAAGCAGCAGCAAAATAACCGACAGGAGCTGGGCCACAGCAGTGATAGGTGCAGAGTCAGAGTATGGGGATGTACAGGGTAAATGGAATATATTTTTATCATAAAATTTATAATGCAGAGATATATAATGACCATCAGTATAAACCTATGATCCCAAATAGTGAAACAGAATATTCTTAGATAAGATCACAGGATCCCATCCAAGCTCTATGTAGCGTGGCCATCCTCGTCTTATTCATTTGGGTCTCCTGGAGATGCACAGCAGCTGATAGGTGTAGTTTAAAATATTCAAAAACAGTGGGCCACTTTTATTAATTTCCTAACATTTCAGCTTAGAAACGACAGGATGGTAGCGATAAGGACTGAATGAGAGTAGCCCTGTCACTATTATGCACCAAAAAGATGCAGTATCCACAGGAGACCAGAAGATGGCGCCCAAGGTAGCAGTGCAGTAAAACAGAGCACTGCATCTAAAAAGTTAAATGAGAAGTCCAGTAAATAATTTTATTAAAGTACAGTGGTGCCTTGGATTACGAGCATAATTTGTTCCGGGACTGCGCTTTTAATCCAAATCTACTCTTAAACCAATGCAAATTTTCCCATAACAAATTACTGATATGCAGACAATTGGTTCCACACCCCAAAAATTATTATTTACTATGAATAACATGTTAAACAGATGAAACAAACATTCAGAAACAGCAGAATATGTGATATTATATGTTACTGTACAGTAATGGAGAGGATGGGAAACACAAGGGCTGACAGAGACTGCAGGGAGCATGAAGGAATGAGCAGGACAGATGTGGGCACAGTATAGCAGCACTGTCTGTCCGGGGAGAGAGGGGTTAAGGCTATGGAAAGATTATCTCCACAGTCCTGTCCCCTGATGTAAGCCCCAGCTTGAAGTGGATCTGCTATGATTTGGAAGGTGAGGGAGACTTCCTGGGTCAGAGTACAGTTCTGTAGACCACACTATGCAGACCATGCCACTTCCCCTCCCACCCAGGACAGGGAGCTTTTAAACCAAAGCAATGCTCTTACACCAAGTGACAATTTTGAAAAACTGTGAGCTCTTAAAGAGGATGTACCACCTGGTACATCTTTAACCTAAACCCACTGATCAAACGGCGCCGGCACGGGGAATCCGATGCCGCGGTCCGTTTTTTAAGGGAGCCGCGTCATACAGAGGAGGGAATTCCCTCCCACTGGGGGCGGCCCGGCCTACCTCCAGTGCTTGAGCACCGGCTGGTTCCGGTGCATAGAACGGCGCCGTGCACGGCAACCGGGCCTTGGTCCGAAAAACGGACTGCGGCAGCGGCTTCCCCGTGCCAGTGCCGTTCGATCAGTGAGTTTAGGTTAAAGAGGATGTACCAGGTGGTACATCCTCTTTAAACCAAAACGCTCTTAAACCAAGTTAATCTTAAACCAAGCTACCACTGTATTGTATTGCCTCAAAAAGTTATACAAATCACCAATATACACTTATTACGGGAAATGCTTATAAAGTGCTTTTTTCCCTGCACTTACTACTGCATCAAGGCTTTTCTTCCTGGATAACATGGTGATGTCACTTCCTGGATAAAATAGTGATGTCATGACCCGACTCCTAGAGCTGTGCGGGCTGTGGCTGCTGGAGAGGATGATGGCAGGGGGATGCTCAGTGTCCCTCCAGTGCCCTGTGTCCCTCAGTGTCCCCCTGCCATCATCCTCTCCAGCAGCCACAGCCCGCACAGTTCTGGGAGTCGGGACGTGACATCACCATTTTATCCAGGAAGTGAAGCCTTGATGCAGTAGTAAATGCAGGGAAAAAAGCACTTTATAAGCATTTCCTGCAATACTTTTTTTAAAAAATTTTTGCCGGACTTGCCGAACAAACAACTGAAAAATAAAGTGAAATAGAAAACAATCAAATATGATCCCCGTACAGAAACCTCTGATGGGTAGGGACAACCAGGGGCGGATTAACTTTACCATAGGCCCCGGGCTGTTCACCAAGCCTGGGCCCCCCCACCCCACTGTAAGGGCGGGTTCACACTACGGAACTCTCGCGGACAATGTCCGCGGAATTCCGTCAGCTGTCCACCCCCACGGGCACGCGCTTTTCCGCCGGCTCCATAGGCTCCATAGACATTGTCCGCGAGAATTCCGTAGTGTGAACCCGCCCTAACTATGGAAGCACTAGCCTGGCGTTCATAGTACAGGATAGATAATGTCATGATGTCCTGATTTGTGCAAAATTGCCATAAAAAACCTGTGATTTTTTGCTAATCATGGCAGAAGTGTAGCCAGGAGACAGTACACCATTGAAAGTATAAGTCTTTTTGGGTGCTCATGGGCCCCCCAGGAGCTCAGGGCCTTGGGCTGCCGCCCAAAACGCCCCTATTATAATCCACTACTGGGGACAACAGTCCACTTCATAGAACAGTCAGCAGCAATGATAATAGACATCACTAAGAGAATAAGCAAACCTGCTACAGCAGGATTTAGGGTAGGTTTTGGGCAAGCTAATGTACTGCAGTCATAGAATCATATGCAAAAAGAAGCAACAGTCTTCCAGATGCAACCCAGGGGTACCTATTTTAAAGATGTTGTCCGGGCAAACTTAAAGGGAAACTATCAGTAGATTCGTCCATACAAACTGTCCCTGTAACTGCCAAGTTCCGCCTTTCAGCACTGGTGTTCTTATTTCCCTAGCTAGCAGCCCTGCTCTGTACAGACTGTTCAAACTTGTTCAGTAACAGGGTGGACACCCATCTGCTGTCTGTTACCATACACCCAGGCCAGTGCGAGAGCTGTGCCAGAGTAAACACCAAGATGTCCTAATGCAATGCATGCATAACATTTGTGCCCAGTTACTACCTTGCTTCCCAATGAACCACAGGTCTCAGACCCTCCTGCAGTTCCAATCTCTAAGGGTCCTATTACACAAAGCAATTTTTAACAACTAACGATAAACGATCGGAAACGAGATTGTTTATCGTTAACCTGAAATCCTTCACCATATTACACAGAACGATGGTCGTTGGATACGATTGTTATTGCGATTGTTACTATGATTGTTTATTCCTTCTGATCCCAGAAAAACAATGAACAATGTGCAATTACACTGAACGATTAGTTAAAAAATGCGGAACTTGAGCGAACAAACGTGGAATTACAGCGAACGATTAACGATAACTTTAGGGTCAGATCTAAATCAACGATCAACGACATACGAACGATTTTTCGATAATTGCCTGCAATTATACAGAACAATAAACGATTTTTCGCACAATAATCGTCCCTGGATCTAGGCTCTGACGGTGTCCGGCTCCCTCTTCCTCCACACTGTGATAGGGATTTCTGTCAGGGGATCTATTTTGAGTGGCTTATGCAGAAGTTCCCCACAGAATGTTTGAGGTGGCATTCAATGTCTCCTTGTTGTCCGGTGAGGCCTTGGAATAGTTAAATCCTTTTTAGAAGCATGACTGTCCAGAGACCAGGAGCCTGCATGTGTTTCTGGCCATATTCTGTATGGTTCTTGAAGAACCGGGCCATACATCCTCTGCGGCATCCCCCCTCCTACACTTATGCCGAGGTTCACAAACCAATGGCCAAAGCTCTATCTATTTCTGCACCATGGCTGCAGAACTAGCCTGGAACCACAAGGATAAACTGGCAGTATTTTGAGAAGGCATTTTTGACTGGAAAAAGGACAATTTAGCTCAGGCATGACTAACTCTGGCCCGTGGGGCGAATCTGGCGCACAGCGCAATTATTTTTGGCCCGATGAGGAAGTCAATTGATTTCTTAGAGCTGGCCTGCTGATGCTGCAGCTGATCATAATATGGGCGATCTGGACTGCCGCTCGGATAATCTCCTTAACCCATATTATAATCTCCTAGGCTGTACGCAGTTTTATAGCCTGCGTCCTAGAAGTGAGTGAGTCACTTCTTAAAACAGGCAGTGTGGTAACGTCATCACATGCGTCCTGAAGCTGGAGCAGCCAAAGCATGGGAGCCAGGATAAGTCCAATGTAGTCTCCTGCTGAGGGCACTAATAGGGCAGTAATTAACAAGTATATGGGGGACTATTGTGGGGGCTGACTACTATGTGGGACACTATTGAGGGCTGGCTACTATGTGGATCACTATTGGGAGGGCTGACTACTATTTGGATCACTATTGGGAGGGCTGACTACTATTTGGAGCACTATTGGGAGGGCTGAATACTATTTGGAGCACTATTGGGAGGGCTGAATACTATTTGGATCACTATTGGGAGGGCTGAATACTATTTGGAGCACTATTGGGAGGGCTGGCTACCAGTGGCGGATTAAATGTACCCTGGGCCCCGGGCTGTCCACCCAACCTGGGCCCCCCCCCCCCCACAAGTCAATTTGCCCACATTATAATCCGCTACTGCACCCCCCCCCCCCCCCCCCCACTGTCCCCAATAAACACTGCCTGCCTCCCCTCCCTGCTGGCCCCAATAAACATAATGTTTGGTCCCTTGCTGCTACCCCCAGTAAGCATTGCCCACCCCACCTCCACTGCCCCCAATAAACATATTGCCACCTCACCTGTTCCCCTGATGTTGCCCCCCCCAAGGTCACAGCAGCACAGAGGATGTCAAGAGAGGAGGGTGCTGATCTTATAGGAGAGGTCCGAGCAGTACAGAGGATGTCAGGAGAAGAGGGTGCTGATCTATAGAAGAGGTCACAGCAGCACAGAGGATGTCAGGAGAGGAGGGTGCTGATCTATAGGAGAGGTCCGAGCAGCACAGAGGATGTCAGGAGAGGAGGGTGCTGGTCTTAGAGGGGAGGTCGCAGCACCCAGCAGCACAGAGGATGTCAGGAGAGGAGGGTGCTGATCTATAGGGGAGGTCCCAGCAGCACAGAGGATGTCAGGAGAGAAGAGTGCTAAACCTATAGGAGATGGTCCCCCTTTATAGATGGTCTCCCTCTTTCCCCCTCTATAGATTGTCCCCCTCTTTCCCCCTCTATAGATGGTCCCCCTCTTTCCCCCCTCTATAGATTGTCCCCCTCTTTCCCCCTCTATAGATGGTCCCCCTCTTTCCGCCCTCTATAGATGGTCCCCCTCTTTCCCCCCTTATAGATGGTCCCCCTCTTTCCCCCTTTATACATGGTCCCCCTCTTTCCCCCTTTATACATGGTCCCCCTCTTTCCCCCTCTATAGATGGTCCCCCTCTTTCCCCCTCTATAGATGGTCCCCCTCTTTCCCCCTTTATAGATGGTCCCCCTCTTTCCCTCCTTATAGATGGTCCCCCTCTTTCCCCCTCTATAGATGGTCCCCCTCTTTCCCCCTTATAGATGGTCCCCCTCTTTCCCCCTCTATAGATGGTCCCCCTCTTTCCCCCTCTATAGATGGTCCCCCTCTTTCCCCCTTTATAGATGGTCCCCCTCTTTCCCTCCTTATAGATGGTCCCCCTCTTTCCCCCTCTATAGATGGTCCCCCTCTTTCCCCCTTATAGATGGTCCCCCTCTTTCCCCCTCTATAGATGGTCCCCCTCTTTCCTCCTTTATAGATGGTCCCTCTCTTTCCCCCTTTATAGATGGTCCCCCTCTTTCCGCCCTTTATAAATGGTCCCCCTCTTTCCTCCCTTTATAGATGGTCCCCCTCTTTCCCCCCTTATAGATGGTCCCCCTCTTTCCCCCCTTTATAGATGGTCCCCCTCTATAGATGGTCCCCCTCTTTCCCCCTTTATAGATGGTCCCCCTCTTTCCCCCCTTTATAGATGGTCCCCCTCTTTCCCCCTTTATAGATGGTCCCCCTCTTTCCCCCCTTTATAGATGGTCCCCCTCTCACCCCTCCCTTATAGATGGCCCCCCTCTCCCTTTATAGATGGTCCCCCTCTTTCCCCCCTTTATAGATGGTCCCCCTCTCCCCCCTCCCTTATACATGGTCCCCCTCTTTCCCCCTCTATAGATGGTCCCCCTCTTTCCCCCCCTTTATAGATGGTCCCCCTCTCCCCCCTCCCTTATAGATGGTCCCCCTCTCCCCCCTCCCTTATAGATGGTCCCCCTCTTTCCCCCCTTTATAGATGGTCCCCCTCTCCCCCTCCCTTTATAGATGGTCCCCCTCTCCCCCTCCCTTTACAGATGGTCCCCCTCTTTCCCCCCTTTATAGATGGTCCCCCTCTTTCCCCCCTTTATAGATGGTCCCCCTCTCCCCCCTCCCTTATAGATGGTCCCCCCTCCCTTTATAGATGTTCCCCCTCTTTCCCCCTTTTATAGATGGTCCCTCTCTCCCCCCCTCCCTTATACATGGTCCCCCTCTTTCCCCCTCTATAGATGGTCCCCCTCTTTCCGCCCTTTATAGATGGTCCCCCTCTCCCCCCTCCCTTATAGATGGTCCCCCTCTCCCCCCTCCCTTATAGATGGTCCCCATCTCCCCCCTCCCTTATAGATGGTCCCCCTCTTCCCCCCTTTATAGATGGTCCCCCTCTTTCCTCCCTTATAGATGGTCCCCCTCTTTCCCCCCTTTATAGATGGTCCCCCTCTCCCCCCTCCCTTATAGATGGCCCCCCTCTCCCCCCTCCCTTATAGATGGTCCCCCTCTTTCCCCCCTTTATAGCTGTTCCCCCTCTTTCCCCCTTTATAGATGGTCCCCCTCTTTCCCCCCTTTATAGATGGTCCCCCTCTCCCCCCTCCCTTATAGATGGTCCCCCTCTTCACCCCTTTATAGATGCCCCCCCCCCAGTCAGTAAATAACACAAAAATAACAAAATACAACTCACCTACCCTGCGTTCCCCCGTCGATCCTCTCTCCTTCTGCAGTCTCCGGCTGATGCGCGGCTGCCGGGGGTGTCCCGTCCTCTCCCCGGCAGTGCGCACATCACACAGCTCCTAGTGCCGCCTGGGCCCTGACTTCCGGTACGTGCGCTCCCAGTACCGGAAGTCAGGGCCCCAGGCGGCACTAGGAGCTGTGTGATGTGCGCGCTGCCGGGGAGAGGACGGGACACCCCGGCAGCCACGCATCAGCCGGAGGCAGCCGGAGACTCTTGTGACCGCAAGCAAAACAATGCTTGCGGTCACAAGAGCCTGCAGTGGCGGGGGGAAGGGGGCCTCCCGGGCGGCATTATCATGTGGGCGGCGTGGCATGGGCCCCCCCGGAGCTTTGGGCCCCGGGCGGCCGCCCAAACCGCCCACATTATAATCCGTCACTGCTGGCTACAATATGGATAACTGCTAGGAGTGCTGGCTCCTATATGGATAAGTATTGGGAGGGCTGGCTACTATATGGATAACTATTGGGAGGGCTGACTACTATTTGGAGCACTATTGGGAGGGCTGGCTACAATATGGATAACTGTTAGGAGGGCTGGCTACTAAATGGATAACTATTGGGAGGGCTGACTACTATTTGGAGCTACTATATGGAGCAATAGAACATAGATCTCATTGATCTATGCCGTATATCTATACTGCATAGATCTCAATGAGAAATCAGAGTAGTAATACTAGAAGCCCTAGTATTATAAAAAAAGTTTTAATAACCCCCCCCCCCTTTCCCCATTTTATAAATAAAAAATAAATGAATAAACATATTTGGTATCGCCCGCACTATTTATTTCATTCCTGATCTCTCACGGTAAATGACATAAGTGCAAAAAAATTCCAAAGTGCAAAATTGCACATTTTTGGTCACATCAAATCCAGAAAAAGCAATCAAAAAGTCACATAAGCGCAATCAAGGTACCGATTGAAAGTACAGATCATGGTGCAAAAAATTACACTTCACATGGTCCCATAGACCAAAGGATAAAAGCGCTATAAGCATGGTAGTAGAACATATATTTGTTTAAAGGGGTAGCACAGCATTTCAAAATTATTCACTAAATAACACACATTACAAAGTTATAAAACTTTGTAATGTATGTTATGTTAGTAAATGGCCCCCTTCCCCGTGTTCCCCCCCACTCACGCTAGACTCGGAAGTGTGATGCACTATACTCACCTGATTCGTGTCGACCCCCGTCCGCCATTTTGGGACAATGATGTCATCTTCGGGAGGCCGTATGAGCCGCTCCACTGCCGCGTTATCAGCTGCTCAGCCGTTATCAGCTGCTCAGGCGCTATACATACCTGATCCGTGTCGACCGACCCCGTCCGCCATCTTCTTCAAAGACGTCATCTTCGGGAGGCCGGCCGACCCGCTCCTGCCAGCCCCCCTCTGCCGCGTCATAACTGTGCTCAGCCGCGATTGGCTGAGCACAGTTATGCTCAGCCAATAGCGGCTGAGCAGCTGATAACGCGGCAGTGGGTTGCCGGCTTGAGGGATGGATGGAGCGGTTCGGACGGCCTCCCGAAGATGACATAATTGTCCCAAGATGGCCAACGGGGGTCGACACAAATCAGGTGAGTATAGAGCACTACACTTCCGGGTCTAGTGTGGGTACGGGGAGAACACGGGGAAGGGGGCCATTCACTAACATAACATACATTACAAAGTTGTATTACTTTGTAATGTGTTTTATTTAGTGAATAATTTTGAAACGCCGCACTAGTCTTAATTTTTTAAAAACCATCAAATAAAATAAAAGTTATGCAAGTTACATATCGTTGTAATTGTAACAACGAGAGGAACATATATAACAAGACAGTTTTATCCTAATTAATTATTATTTTTTTTCAATTTCACCACACATTAAATTTTTTTCTGGTTTCGCAACATACTTTATACAAAAATTAAGCCTGACATTGCAAAGTACAATTAGTAACACAAAAAATAAGGGCTCATCTGGGTCTCTAGGTGAAAAATTGCAAGTGCTATGGCCTTTTAAGCACAAGGAGGAAAAAATGAAAGCGTAAAAATGGAAATTGGCCCGGTCCTTAAGGGGTTAAACAACAGCCGTTCACAGCGGAACGGCCGTTGTTTGTACAGTGTGTGAACATAGCCTAAGTCTATGAGAAAATATTAATAGAGTAAGGGTACTATTCCACGGGCCGTGCAGGGCCCAATCAACTATGCTAGATCGGCGCTCGTTTACTGGGCCTATTCCACGGCCCGACAATCATTTAGCGAGGGCTGCAGGGACATCGTTACCGATGTCCTTGCAGCCCTTGTTTCATACGTTACCGGTCCAGGCGCAGGTTTTCTCCTTCCCTCCCGGTCCTGCCCCGCAGCAGCTTCGGAGCGGCCTGTCTGAACTGACAGACCGCTCAGCCAATCACTGGCATTCCCTGCCAGTGATTGGCTGAGCACTCTTTCAGCTCAGACAGGCAGCTCCAAAGCTGCTGCGGGGCAGGACCGGGAGAGAAGGAGAAAACCTGCGCCTGGACCGGTAAAGTATGTTTTGAAATCGTCGGTCGCCAGCTACACCCACTATTCCACGTAGCGATGCGTGTGACTGATAATTTTAGGTTTGAACCTAAATGAACGATCAGCCGATAACACGATCATTGGCTGATTGTTCTCTCTATTCCACGGAACGATAATCGGCCGAATCGGGCCGATTATCGCTCTGTGGAATAGGCCCCTAAGCGTCCGTCTGCTGGAATCTCGGCTATATCTTGTGATCAGTGCGGCTCTCTGCTGAGTGGAGGCCCAGGGGAAGAAGCCTGCTGCCCAAAGCATCTCCACAGAGCTGAGGAACAACAACCTACCCACAAAATACAGGCTCTTATACTGCTACATTGCATAATAGGAAGGAAAAATGGCGGGATCCCCAACGGGATACAGCCCCCAGTAGTTGTATTTAGGGGTGACTGGAAACCATGCTGAAAGCTATTTTATTTCCTGCTCCTAACATATCCTGCTGTCAAACATACTGCACTGTGAGGGGCGCTGCCACTGCTTACTAGAGAGCGCACTATAGAGCAGCCGCCTAGATGCAGCACAGCGCCCCCTTGTGGACTGATTACTTCCTCACAGCGGCCGCATTTCATTACGGAAGGTTCAGCAGACACTATTGGGCAGTGGTCACTCGCGTGTGTCATCTGATTGGTTAGCAGTCGACCAATGGGTACCGCCCCCTTGATGCTGATTGGCCGCTACTTAGCAGCGTAGGCAGGTCAATCGGTGTGGCGGTTGTAGATAGTTATAGCGCATGGTGTGGGCGGTAGTCACTGAGGCGACATGGCGCACTATGCTGTGTTGGAAGATGAGCTGCGTCTCCTGGAGGTCCTTTCCTACATCATGGTTCTTATGGGAGTCATCACATTCATACTTCTCAGGTTTATCCAGGTGCCGTACGGACGCTATTCCAGCTCCACGTTCGGACCGCTGGTGCCGGTGCGCTTGGCCTGGTTCGTACAGGAGCTGCCTTCCCTAGCTGTGCCGGTGTATTACCTGACCGTCCACAGAGAGGTGGCGGCGCCATCCAGGGCTCTGCTGGTGGCCTTTATCTGTCACTACGTCCAGCGGTAAGGACTGCCGCCCTGCTGCTCCTACACCCGCCTCTTGTCTGCTGTTGTGTAACTACTACCCCGTCCGTGACCAGAGGCTGGCGGGCTGCTACAGCGTGTGCTGGGAGATATAGATATATATAGTGTATAGTTCTAGTGTTAGAGGAATGTGCAGCACACAAGTCACAGTCCCAACCCCCATTGTGAGGACTATTATGTCCCATTACTATTGTCACTATTTTTATATGCTTGGCTCCTAATTTTGCTCCCCATACACAGACACCCTGCCTTGGATATTTGAATGTTGCCTAGTAAGGGTATGTGCACACTATGAAATCCTGACGGGACACCCGTTGCGGATTCCGCAGTTCGCAGCCACGCGCATCTCTGCTGCTACCATAGACTCAATTCTATGGTGTGCCAGATTCTGCCATCCACCTGAAGAATGGGTGGGTTCAGCGTGGCCGCCAGAGTCTGAGAGCTATGGAATCTGCGATGGGCATTCTGTCGGGGTTCCGTAGGGTGCACATACCCTTAGATGGATATTCTGCTAGTCTTCCGTAATACATGTTCCTTTCCCTCTGACAATTCCTGGAATATTTTTCTTTTGGCTGTAACCATGTTTTCCAGGACTCCCTAGGGCGGCATCCACCTTCTGCAGCCACAGAGAATGAATTGCCATGTGTTCAGATAATGTTGCCATAGAATTTTGACAGATCTGAATACTAATGTAAGTAAGCGCTGATCTGCAAGGTCAGGGCTTGCTTACGGTGTCTATTACATGGATTAATAATCATGCAGCAAGGGTGCACAGACATTGAAAGCCGTTTCTAAAGTGACATGCCACTTAGCCAAGCACTGGCAGCGACACTAACTAGAGATGAGCGAACCTGGTTCGAGTCGACCCGAACGTTCTGTATTTGATTAGCTGGGGCTGCAGAACTTGGATAAAGCTCTAAGGTTGTCTGGAAAACATGGATACAGCCAATGACTATATCCATGATTTCCACATAGCCTTAGGGCTTTATCCAATTTCAGCAGCCACCGCTAATCAAATGCCGGAATTTCGGCTTCGGACCGACTCGAGCATGCTCAAGGTTCGCTCATCTCTAACACTAACCCCTTTCTGCATGAAGTTCCAGTGGCAGTTGTATGCAGAGGCGAAGAGGACATCGGGGAGCGTGGAAAGGTATGTACAAATTTATTTATTTTTTTTACACATTCCTCAGCCGTGCATTGCCAATACACATAGTGATGCATGTTGAAAGACAACGATCAGCCGATGATCATTTCTTCAATTTCCTTCAGCGATAATCTGCCGAATTGGCCTCATTGGGCGGATTATCGCTCCATTTAATAGGGCCTAACACTTTCATGACCCAGCCCAAAATAGGGTTGTTTTTTTTTTAGCTACAGGTAAGGGCTTGTTTTTTTTCTGGAACAAGTGTACTCTTTAATGGCACCTTTCAATCTACCATAACATGTACGACAGAACCCCAAAATTATTTTAGTTGGAAAAAAATGCAATATTGTAACTTTTGGGGGTTTCTCTGCATAATGCACTTTACAGTAAAGGTGACATGATACTGTTATTCTGTAGGTCAGTCCTAACACAACGATATGCAAGTTTTAATGTTTAAAATTTTTTTTGTTAGCAAAAAATTTTTAAAATGGCCCTGTTATGAATCTTAATAAAGTTTTTTTTTTATTTTTTAGCAGTCGACAACAGGATAGCAAAGCATTGATCAGTGTTATTGATGTTCTGCACATAGAGCCTGCCTGTGGCAGACTATATATGCAGAATGCCAGCTGGACCGCATGGAGAACTCTGGTGGCCTGGAAAAGCAATAGAGACCCCTGCAATTGCACTGTGGGGGTCCTGATCAGAAAGTCCATAGGAGCTGCTCCTACCACAATCACACTGTGATCACAGCACTAAAGGTGTTAATGACGGGCTGCAGTGCAATCGCTGCAGCCTGTCATTAGCGGGCTTCATTCACTATGAAGCAAACTCAGCTCCTGAGCTCGCCTCATAGCGATGTATGCAGTCTAGACGTACCGGTACACCCAGGGTCATCTGGTGACAGGTGGCCGTGATGTACCGATACGTCCTAGGTAGTCTAGGTTTTAAGAGCACAGAAACGCATGTAATTTCCAGGCAGTCCCCATGAGATCACAAAAAAAAAGTATTCCAGGAATTGTAGAAAGGAACATGTAAATCAGGTGAGAGTAGTAGAATATCAGTCTTTATCAATGTATAGTATAAAGTCTAATAAACATCCTGATGTGCCATGTTTTCACAGCACGCTTATCTTCCCATTCCTGATTCGTGGTGGAAAGCCGACTCCATTAGCTTCATTTTTACTTGCATTTATTTTCTGCTGTTACAATGGATACCTTCAGAGCAGCTATCTGTGCCAGTATGCCCAGCTACCTGATAACTGGATATATGACCCCAGATTCATCATTGGTGAGATATCCATATTCTATTAACAAAACATCCTAGGGCTATGTTCACACAACGTAAGAGACCGGCCGTTACGTGACCCGGCCGGTCTCTGAAAAGATCATGTCAGTTTTCTACAGCGCTGCTAGGGATCCCTGCAAGAGTGTATACTATGTGTATACACTCCGTCCGTGATTCCCTCAGCCTGCAGCACTACAGAAGTACCGCAGAAATCACGGCCGTTGTTACAACTTACGTAGTGTGAACATAGCTCAAGGGTGCGTTCACACGTACAGGATCTGCAGCAGATTTGATGCTGTCTTCAGGTATTTAATAACATTGATATAAAATCTGCTGCAGATCCTGTAGGTGTGAAGCTACCCTCATGCACATGTCTGTAATTTTATTCTTGGTGTCAGTGCTTTCTCAGGTAAAGCCCAGTGAAGCGTACAATCCAGGGGAATATGTTCTGCTGCCTTTTGTATTTTTTTTTGTAGCATGAGGATCCATAAATATTAGTCGTGTGACTTTTAGCTCCTCATAATGGCATGTATGATATGTATACCTGTAGAATCTGGGTGTACCTGCAGAATCTGGGTGTGGAGCACTTATCTGATAGCACCATAATCACAGTTGCCTAGAACCTGACTCCACCCAAAATGTGGAAATTCAGGTGCCAGTTTTTCAATCTCCCACACTCCATTATATCATGTTACAACCCCTGGCAGAAGATATAGACTCCTCAAACGTTAAAGGACAAGTGCCAGGAAAAACTTTTTCTCAGTAATTGAAGCACATTACAAAGTTATATAACTCTGTAATATGCTTCAATCACCTAACTGCCCCCCTTCCCTGTCTTTTCCCCCCTCAACCCACCAGCAGGAAGTGTAAGAAACTCAGATACCTAATTACTGTCGTCACCAGGCTCTTCTCTCGGATTCTTCTTGTGACAATGAGTCATCAGCAGGAGGGCTGCTCTAGCTCCTGTTACACCAGCCTCCCCCTGCCTTGTCAGATGACTCAGCTTGCTCAGCTCTGATTGGCTGAACAACTGCAAGCCATCTGAGTCCGTGTCACTTGCTTATCTTCTCTCCGACTGACTCCCAGCACATAGGCAGCCTCCCTCCTTCCCTCATACTCCTGCGGCCAAGTAGACTTAGTGAGTGAAGGAGTCATGTCACTAGGGAAGATAAGCAAGTGACATGGACTCAGATAGCTTGCAGTTGTTCAGCCAATGGGAGCTGAGCAAGCTGAGTCACCTGACGATTCAGGGAAGGGGGAGGCTGGTGTAACAGGAGCTAGAGCAGCCCTCCTTCTGATGACTCATTGTCACATGAAGAAGCTGAGAGAAGAGCTTGGTGACGGTGACAACAGTAATTAGGTCTGTGTGAGTTTCTTACACTTCCTCCTGGGGGTGGAGGGGGGAAAAGACAGGGAAGGGAGGCATATAGGTGATTTAAAGAGTCACTGTCGTATTTTTTTTTTTTGCAGAAATCAATAGTCCAGACGATTTTAAGAAACTTTGTAATTGGGTTTATTGGCCAAATCTGCCATTATCTGCATGTAAAAAGCCTTTTCCCAGGTCCCCCCCTCCTTCCTCTTTTTCATCCACTCTGAAAAATCTGAAAATTGTGACTTGTTGCAGGAGGCGTCCCCTGTCTGTTCCTATAGAGAGGGGAGGGGGGAGGAGGAAGGAGGGAGTTAGCCGGCAGCAGAAAGCAGAGAACAGAGGATTACAGGCACGGAGCTGGGTGACAGCTGTAATCCGAGCTCAGACAGGTCACTGGTGACTGTCACAGGAGATATCCCGTGAGGGATTTGTAGATTAACTCTTTGTTGTCCTGTTTTGGTCTTTTCTTTAGCTCTCTCCATAGGAGAACAATGAAGACAGGGGGGAGAGCTTCAAACTGCTTTTTCATGATAAAAATGCATTTTTCGGATAATAAACCCAATTACAAAGTTTCTTAAAATCGCCTGGACTATTGATTTCTGCAAAAAAAAATTTCACGACAGTGACACTTTAAGCACATTACACAGTTATATCATTTTGTAATGTGCTTCAATTACTGGGAAAAAGCCCGGGACCGCGGCTATTAGCAGGCACGGTCTGATCGCCGTGCCCGCTAATCAGGTAATCTGAGGCAGCTGTCAAAGTTGACAGCTGCCTCCGATTACCGGAGGCAGCCGTTCCCTGGTGTCTAGTGGGGGAGATCGCTCCTCCGTGTCTGCAGCAGCCGAAAGCAAACGAGTGCCGATCTCATTGATCTTTGCTGCAAAAAAAAAAAAAAAAAAGTAAAAAGTATTATTAGTAAAAAGCCCCCTCCCCTAATAAAAGTTTGAATCACCCCCCTTTTCCCATGTTGTATATATAAATAAATAAACGTTTGGTATCGCCGCATTTGCGTAATCGCCCGAACTATTAATTAATCACATTACTGATCTCGCACGGTAAATGGCGTAAGCGCAAAAAAATCCCAAAGTGCAGAATTGCGCATTTTTGGTCGCATCAAATCCAGAAAAAAATTTATAAAAAGTGATCAAAAAGTCGTATATGCACAATCAAGGTACTGATAGAAAGTAAACATCATGGTGCAAAAAATGACACCTGACACAGACCCATAGACCAAAGCATAAAAGTAGGGGTGGTCCGAACAGAGTTCGGTTCGGGTTCGTATGAACCCGAACGCTCGGCAATGTTTCCCGCTGTCTGCCCTCTTCGTGGAGAGAGTGGATGCAGCGGGAGGACCGCCTGGAAAACTGGGATACAGCCATAGCCAAAGGCTGTATCCCAGTTTTCCAGTCGGTCCTACCGCTGTATCCACCCGCTGCACGGAGCGGGCAGACAGCGGGAATCTGATGCAGAGCGTTCAGGTTCATACGAACCTGAACCTCGGCAGTTTCGGACCATCCCTACATAAAAGCGCTATAAGCCTGGGAATGGAGCGATTTTAAGGAACGTATATTTGTTAACAATGGTTTGAATGTTTTACAGGCCATCAGATAAAATAAAATACATGTTATATATCGTTTTAATCGTAACGACTTGAGTAACATGCAAAACAAGTCAGTTTTACCCCAGGGTGAATTGTGTAAAAATAAATACCCCAAATAAATAAATAAATTTAAAAAAAAAATTCAAATTTTTTTCAATTTCACCACACTTTGAATTTTTTTCTGGTTTCCCAGTGTACTTTATGCAAAAATTCAGCCTGTCATTGCAAAGCACAATTAGTAACGCAAAAAATAAGGGATGTGGGTTTCTAGGTGGAAAAATGCAAGTGCTATGGCCTTTTAAGCACTAGGAGGAAAAAACGCAAAAACAAAAATTGGCCCCGTCCTCAAAGGGTTAAAAGAGGGTTACCCAGTTTTTTTTTTTTTACGCCATATTAAATACACAATAGCAGAGCATGTCTTAAAGTATTGAGCGGAAATTATTTAAATTACTGGCATATGTTTTACAATGGTAATTTGCATTTCTAACCAATACTGCTCTACAAGCACAATTCAGTTAAGGCGGCACATAGAATTGAATACAGTGGTCCTTGACAATTCTCCACAGCTTTTCAAGAAAGTTGGAACTACCTTGATGAAGAATATTGTTTACCATTTAAAGAGTTCAGGTGTCATAAGCAAGAAAGGAATACCTGGATTTTTTCCCGTCTGTATGATTGGGAAAACATAATTCAATAACTAAAATTACCTGTAGTCTATGGTATCATACCTAAGTCGTGTGTGGGACTATACAGGTCACTTCCTGTGGTGGTGGTGGTGGTGGGTTGTTTTTTTTTTTTTTTTTAAGAGAAAGCATGAACTGCATTTTGAGAAAAAGGGAGACACCTAGGAGCCACAGGTTTAGGGTGTATTTACACATAGAAAATGTAGTAACATTGCCTCTTTAATGCATATCTTACAGGTATAGCACTATTTATCTTTGGAATGCTTATTAATATTCATTCTGACCGTATACTGAGGAATCTAAGAAAACCTGGAGAGACAGGATATAAAATACCCATAGGTAAGTTGTCGTCCAAGGTAAATTGTCATAATGAATATACACATATATATAAAATAGATTTAATTTAGATCATCATATACCCACATTTTCTAGCCTCCTGAGTGGCATATAGAAGCTGTAGCCATTTCACTTTGAGTCTATTTGTGATAACAAAATCCCAGCATTTTTTTCATTCCAGCAAATAAAATGAAAGGTTTGGTCTATAATATATTTTCGTGTACATAAAATTTCAATAAAAATATGTTTGAGAAGAATCTAACCTGCTGTTTCCTGCCCATAGCGCAGGAGACGCTGAGGAGGAAGGTAGTTTTCTTACTTTTACTGCACTTCTCCATTAAAGGGGTAGTGCGGCGCTCAGCAATTATCACAGAATAACACACTTTTTTTTTTAATCAAAGTTATTTTTATTAAACATTTTCAGAAACAAGTTTTCTCCCAAAATAAACAAAATTCCCCAGGAGGGCATACCCTAAACCCCCCCCCCCCACCCCCAATATTCCCCCAACTCCACAGACCATAAAAATATATAACTATATAGAAGGTGCAAGAGTCCATAGTTCACAACAGTACTTTTACAGCATGAGTGTTCACGAGCAATCAACCCAGAATACAACAATAAAAAAAAAAGGAAAGGATCCAGTAGGCCAACAAGCCCACATGTGTCGCATGTCCACTGGCAGTAGATGAGAGTAACACAAAAGTGAAAAGACAGAGCATTCTACGAACTTATGTGCATCTTAGCTCAACCTATGTGCGGGAACCCGGGGGGGGGGCGAGCTCAGGAGCAGCCATCCACCTTCCCCACAACTTTTCAAATTTCTTAGTAGCTTTTCTCTTTTCGTGTGCATACCTTTCTGTACCAATTAACCAGTTTACCTTAGCCACAAACTCTGACACAGTAGGGGGGGCCTCGTCCAGCCAATGCTGTGCAATTAGTTTACGTGCCATGAACAAGATGCGCGCAACTGCAGTCTGCTCCACCACATTTACGGCCAAGTCATCTACATACCCCAGTATATAAACCAGAGGAGATTGCTGCAGTTCCACCGCATAGGCTTTATGTATGGCCGACTTCACCCCCCCCCCCCCCCCCCCCCAGTAGCGGAACAGCTTGGGACGACGCCAGAACATATGTAGGAGGTCTCCTTCATGAACGTGACATCGAGGACATATGGGTGTATCCCTGACATGGATACGGAAAAGGAATTGTGGTGTGCGGTATACTCGGTGTAATAAATATAAGTGCGAGAGACTCTGCTGCTCACCCAGGGATAGTCTGGGTGTCATCTCTAGTATTTCCTTCCATTGACCTTCTTCTATGGGACCAATATCTGCCTCCCATTTTTCCCTCAACATGAGTGGGAGCCTGTCTAATTATTTAGAAACAATGTGTCTATAAAGACATGAAATAAGTCCCTTGGTAGATTCAGAGTCTCCCACAATATTCATGGGCGGCAGACACTGCACCCCCGACCCCAGCAACTCCCCCTCCGCTTCACATGCATGGCGCAATTGCAGGTACAGGTAAAATTGCGTATGAGAGAGAACATATTGACTCCGTAACTGATCAAAACTTTTCAACTGACCGCCGTCATATAACTGCATTACTTTCCGGAGTCCCACGTCCCTCCAGGTGGAAAATCCCTCCAGGAAATAGAGATCCCCTAACCATGGGGTGTCCCAGATAGATGTGTATGGTGTGTATCCCGTGACGCCATATAGGTCCCTAATTTTCCACCACACCTTATGAAGGAGTAGCAACGTCGGCACTTGTGCGGTGAGGATTACTACCCTTTTAGCCTCCAGAAATTCAAACAAATGGTCAGTCCGTAAATGATGTCCAAGCAGAGTCTTGTTCTGGTCCCCACCATCATCTACATCCCACCCCTTTAGGTGTTGCAGTTGGGCTGCCAGGAAATACATGGCTGCATTGGGGACTGCCAGGCCTCCATCGTCCTTAGGTCTCTGTAGCGTTTCTAATTTAATACGTGGATGCTGTGAGCCCCATATCAATGCACGGAAGAGAGCATTGATATGGGCTGCCAGGAAATACATGGCTGCATTGGGGACTGCCAGGCCTCCATCGTCCTTAGGTCTCTGTAGCGTTTCTAATTTAATACGTGGATGCTGTGAGCCCCATATCAATGCACGGAAGAGAGCATGGATCTTATGGAAGATACGAGAAGGAAGCCACACAGGAGAGTTGTGCAGAATATATAATAATTGTGGCATCCAAATCATCTTCACCAAATTTGCCCTGCCCACCACTGACAAAGGTAATTTGCGCCAGACAGCTAGCTGCTGCTGAAATTTACAAATCAGGGGTGCCATATTCAACTGCTCATAAGCTCGAACATCTCTAGAGACAAAAACGCCTAGGTATTTGAAGGAGGTAACACTTTTCAGCGGAATGGTAGGGTCCAGCTGCAAACCACCCTCTGAGTCTATAGGCATAATAACTGATTTGTCCCAGTTTATAGTAAGACCCGAGTAGGTGCCAAACTCATTTATTATGGACATGGCAGTAGAAAGGGAGGAGGAGGAGTCACTGAGATAAAGTAATAAATCGTCGGCGTATAACGCCAGTTTATCCTCCCTCGACCCCCTCCTAAAGCCAGCCACTCCAGGGTGCGAGCGCAACAGGGACGCCAAGGGTTCTATCGCCAGCGCAAATAACAACGGAGAGATCTGACACCCCTGTCGCGTCCCCCGATGGAGCGGAAAGGAAGATGACAGTCCCCCGTTAATCCGCAGGCGCGCCACTGGGGCTGAATATAACAATTTTATAGATGACATAAACATCAGACCAAATCCCATTCTGTCGAGGACCGCCCACAAATATGGCCATTCGACGCTGTCAAATGCTTTGACAGCGTCCAATGAGCAAACTACCCTGGCCCCTGGATTATCCACCGGCAACTGCAAATTGAGATGTAGTCTACGAATGTTTAGGGCCGTTGATCTGGCAGGGATGAACCCAGTCTGATCAGGGTGTATCAAGGATGATATGATCCCAGAAAGACGGGTGGCCAGAGCTTTAGCTATGATCTTTACATCGACTGGAAGTAGAGAAATGGGCCTATAGGAGTCAGGAGTCATGGGGTCCTTCCCAGGTTTGGGTATGACCACAATTATTGCCTCCTGCATGGATGTCGGCAGAGTGCCCAACTCTAACGAGGCCTTCCATAATTCCAGCAGTTTAGGGAGCAGGGGTTTCCCTACCAATTTATATAATTCAGCCGGCAGCCCATCCGACCCAGGTGATTTGTAATTGTGCAGAGAAGCTGCTGCAGCTTCCAACTCTTCCAATGATAATGGGGTATCCAAAAAATCCTGCTGTTCTGATGTTAGAGTCGGTAGGGGTATGTCATTTAGAAACTGCACTAGTTGAGCTTGCGTCACCTCCACATGAGACGAGTAAAGCGTCAGATAAAAGCTACGAAACACCTCCAATATGTCAGTCAGTTCCGCAGAATAACACACTTTACAAAGTTATACAACTTTGTGATGTATGTTATGTCTCCCCCCCCCCCCCCCGCACGTGTACCCGGAAGTGTGGTGCGCTATACATACCTGATCCGTGTCGAACGACCCCGTCCGCCATCTTCTTCAAAGACGTCATCTTCGGGAGGCCGGCCGACCCTCTCCTGCCAGCCCCCGCCTGCCGCGTCATAGCTGTGCTCAGCCGCGATTGGCTGAGCACAGTTATGCTCAGCCAATCGCGGCTGAGCAGCTGATGACGCTGCAGAGGGGGGCCGGCATGCGGGGCGGCTGCAGCGAGTCGGCCAGCCTCTTGAAGATTGCATCGACAGAAGACGGGGCTTGACACGGATCAGGTATGTATAGCGCACCTAACTTCCGGGTACATGTGGGGGGACACGGGAAGGGGGTGATTCACAGACATAACATACATTACAAAGTTGTATAACTTTGTAATGTGTGTTATTCTTGGAATAATTGCTAAGTGCCGCATGACCCCTTTAATTAATATGTTAATTAGGCAGTGTAGCGTCCCTCTTCATAAATGTCCAGGTGGTGCACTGAAGTGACATGCACCAGATGAATGTTCTTGGAGGGGTGGGCGCCAGGGGCTGTAGTACTACCGCACTATAGTGCACAGAACTGCCTGATTAGCATATTAAAGCAAAAGATTGCAGGAAAACGGCACGGAGGGTGAAGTTCAGAAATATACCTTCATCCACAGCACCTAATCTAATCTACTGTTAGTTTCCCTTAAAGAGTTTCACTTTTTTTTAATTTTTTTTATTCTCCCCGATGCTGCCCATGGCTCTGAGAGTTGCTCTCCTATATGATTTTTTTTTTTTTTTTTTTTTTTTTTTTTTAGTAAGGTTTCTAATAATCTGACCATTCCAGGCACTTGTAATTCCAGTATTTTGTATGCCCCAGACAAAACCATTTTGTCAGGTCTGCTTTCTTCTTAAAGAGAACCAATCATGGCCGAAATTTAAAAAAATTTTTTTTGCTAATAAGCTGTAAATTCATATTTTATCAATATTTGTAATTGGAATTATTTCATTTTACTCCCGTGAATTTACAATAAACACATTCTCTTTTCCTGTCTCGCGCCGGCTCTTTTTAAAAGAGCCGGCGCGAGACAGGAAGCTCCCGGCATGCTGAGCGGCGGGAAGGGCTCCCATGAGCCTTTGCCGCCGCTCTGTAAATACACAGTGATCCCGCGCTATACAGCGCGAGATCACTGTGTATGTCTACTCTAACTGGGCCTATTAGTATGTCCCTGAAGATACAGACTGCCTGTGCAGTCTGCATCTTATGCGTTTACCTAATCCTGTATAGCGGAGCAGTAAGGGCGGGGGCGGCCATCTTGATGACGTCACTGGTGCGTTCCAGCGCTGGAACGCAAGGGACGTAATCAAGATGGCGTCCGGCTTAGCTCACCGCTACAGAGGACCGGGTAAAGTATAAGATACAGACTGCACAGGCAGTCTGTATCTTCAGAAATAAACTACATGAAGATACAGACTGCCTTTGCAGTCTGTATCTTATACTTTACCCAGTCCTCTGTAGCGGTGCAGTAAAGCCGGGCGCCATCTTGATTACGTCCCTTGCGTTCCAACGCTGGAACGCATCACTGTGACGTCATCAAGATGGCCGCCCCCGTTCTTACTGCTCCGCTTTACAGGATTAGGTAAAAGCATAAGATACAGACTGCACAGGCAGTCTGTATCTTCAGGAATAGACTTAGGGACAGATAATCTTTTATTATAGGGACAGTTAATTTTAGGTGATTGGTCCTCTTTAAGTAAGTATCGTACTTACATGCAGGTATGCCACATTTTAACACTTGCCAAAGTTTCTTAAACCTCAACCTCTTTATTTTATTTTTCTACAGTAAATGAATGAGTTTGCAGTTAAAGAAATTTTTCATTAGGTGCAACAGACTTATGGTTTTCAGTTAATTGTGAAGAGGTGAAATTTTTTTTTTTTCCCGGAAATTGTTTCACTTCCTTGGAATTTTGTAGCGTGAGGTAGAACCGGTTACACAATTGAGTAATTGCTTTCAGTATTTGATGTAAAACAGATAAACTGCTCAGAGGCAATATGGAATATAAATAAGCATGTAACCCCTTAGGGACCAAGCCTATTTGGACCTTAATGAACAGGCTCCTTTTTCAAAATCTGACCTGTCTCACTTTATGCGCTTATAGCTCAGCGATGCTTTAACGTATGCTAGCGATTCTGAGATTGTTTTTTCCTAACATATGGTACTTTGTTAGTGGCAAAATTTGGTCACTGTCTTGTATGTTTTTTGTGAAAAACATCAAAATATTATGAAAAATTTGCACTTTACGAACTTTGAATTTCTTTGCTTCTTAAAAAAGAAAGTCATATCACATAAATTAGTTAGTAAGTCACATTATCAACATGTCCTCTTTATTCTGGCTTCATTTCGTAAACATATTTCACTTTTTTAGGGTGTTACGGGGCTTAGAAGTGTATCAGCAAATTATGAAATTTTCAAAAAATTTCCAAAACTGATTTTTTTTTTTTTTTTTTTTTTTTAGGGTCCAGTTCTTTTTTTTTAAGTTGATTTTAGGAGGCTTGTATACTGGAACCCCCATAAGTGACCCTATTTTGGAAACTAGACACCTTAAAGAATTAATCTAGGGGTATAATGAGCATTTTAACCCTACAAGGGCTGGAGGAAAGTATTCACAATTAGGCCGGAAAAAAATGGAAAATAGAAATTTTCCAATAATATATTTAAGATTAAAGTATCTCATTTTAATAATAAACATGAGAAAATGCACCCCAAATTTTGTAACGCAGGTTCTCCTGAGTACAATGGTACCCCATATGTGGGCATAAACCACTGTGTGGGCACACAGCGGGGCTCAGAAGGGAAGGATCGCCAATTAGCATTTCCAGTTCAGATTTTGCTGAAGAAGTTTCTGAGCGCCAGGTGCGTTTGCAGAGCCCCTAAAGTGTCAGCAGAATAAAACCTCCCCAAAAGTCACCCCATTTTGGAAAGTACACCCCTCAAAGAATTCATCTTGGGGTGTGGTGACCATTTTGACCCCACAGGTATTAGAGGAAAGTATTCAAAAGAAGACAGTGAAAATTAAAAAATAGAATTTTTCCAATAATATGTTTAGTTTTAAATTTCTCAATTTCACGAGAAACAGGGAAGAAAACTCACCCCAATATATGTAACGCAGGTTCTCCTGAGTAGAAAGGTACCCCATATGTGGGCATAAACCACTGTACGGGCACACAGCAGGCCTCAGAAGGAAGGGAGCGCCAATTAGCATTTTCAGTGCATGATTTTTCTGAAGAAGTTTCTGAGCGCCAGGTGCGTTTGCAGAGCCCCTGTAATGTCTGCAGAATAGAACATCCCCCCCCTCCCCCACCAGGAGTCACCACATTTTGGAAAGTGCACCCCTCAAGGAATTCATCTTGGGGTGTGGTGAGCATTTTGACCCCACAGGTATTGGAGGAAAGTATTCAAAACTAGACAGTAAAAAAGAAAAAAATTGAATTTTTCCAATAACATGTTTGTTTAGTTTGAAATTTTTCAATTTCACTAGGAACAGGGGAGAAAAAGCACTAACATTTGTAACGGAGCTTCTCCTGTTTACCATAATACCCCATATGTGGGCATAAACCACTGTATCGGCACACAGCAGGGCTCAGAAGGGAAGGAGTGTCATTTTACTTACAGGCAATATGAGTGTTTACTGGCTATTTGGGGTGGTAATGGACAATCTCGGGGTGTTTACTGGCTATATGGGGTTGCGACGGGTAATCTGGGGTGGTTACGGGTAATCCAGGGCACTTGACTTTGACGGGTAAAAAAGTGGCGGCACCATTTGGAACAAGCGATCAGTGGTATATAGTATATACCGCTGATCGCTTGCACTGGGACCACACCGGGTGGTCCCCGATCATTGCCCCATGCTCTCTGCCACCTCTGGTGGTGGAGAGAATGGAGCTTTGATCATTTTTAGAAATTCCATCACTGTGAACAGAGTCTGTTTACAGTGATGGCGGTGGCCATCTTGGATCAGATGGCCGCACAGGGAGGGGAGGGTCAGTGACCAGGTCACTAGGGTTAATTCTGGGGACAGGGGGGGACATGTTCTCATCTCCTCTCACCGTGGATTCACTGTGATAAAAGATGAAAGCGTTCAGCTGCGCTGGCAATGCCCGTTACCGGTGGCCGCCGTTATACTGTTAATAACGGCGATCGCCGGTGAAGGGACTGGCCGGGACTGAGCCCACACTCTGCCCCAACCCCTCAGCTACCTCCGGTAGCTGAGAGGAGGGGGCTGCGGGCATTACCAGCGCTGCTGCACTATTCTGCGCCATCGCCATAAAGAGCTGATGGCAGCAGAATAGAGCCCATCGCCGTAAAAATCCGTATCGGCGGTCACTAATAACATAATACATGTATTCTCTGGGTCACTACGGTTACGGCGATACCACATTTGTGTAGGGTTTTTTTTAACTATCTTTCTAGCAAAAACCCACAAACTGTTGCCGCATTGCAAGATCCATAGCGTTCTTATCTTTTGCGCGACAGAGCTGGTTTGGGTCTTATTTTTTGCAGTAAGATCTGTAGTTTCTATTGATACCAAGTTTTATATGTATATGACTTTTTGATCTCTTTTATAACATTTTTTAAAGTGGATTGATAAAATACAGCTATTGTTTTTATTTTATATTTTTTACAGCGTGTGTCGTGCGGTACAATTATTGATATAGTTTTATATATTGGGTCGCTACGGACGTAACTATACCAAATATGTATAGGATTTGTGTTTTTAATCACTTTTATGTCACATTTTATTGGGTATAGAGAATGTAATGCATCTTTATTGGGGGGGGCTGTGTTGTGGTTGGTGCACATTTTTTTTTTTTTTTTTTTTTTTCACTTTTTTTTACTGTACACTAGTGTAAAATACTTAGATCACTGATACATTGCAGTACATCAGGTACTGCAATGTATTGTATTGTATCATGCCTCATGCTGACAGGCAATAACCACGGCCACCCCTGTCAGCATGAGGCATCTCCATGGTGACCCCGGGGACCTTCATGGAGGTGACCCCGGGATCACCATGGAGACATCGGAGGATCGGACGGCGCCGCAGGACATCGCGATCGCGTAAGTGACCCACGGCGCCAACCGGAATCCGTTAGATGCCGCTGTCATGGTTTGACAGCGGCATTTAACGGGCTAAACTGCCCGGAGCGGAGAATCCTCCGCTCCGGGCAGTTTCAGGGGGGGTCAGCTGTCACACTGACTGCTGATCCCCCGCTCTGCTGCTGCCGCCGCCGGGCGTTAATTTATTCCGATGCGTCCGCCGTTAAAAGGCGTACGCATCGGAATAAAGCCCATTAGTGGCTGCCGTGAAAAGGCAGCACGGTGGTCACTAAGGGGTTAAAGGGGTTTTCATATACACAACATTTGAACCCTGTTGACAGGTGCTGCTCCAACCACTTTGGGCTTCACCAATCATGAGAATATGCGTCTTATGCCACCCGGCTAAATGCAGGAGCAGTCGAGCATGCTTACTGCCACTCTGTTATTTATGTAACAGCATTTGTGCTGTAGACAGCTGTCGTTGGCTGTTCCATTGATTGGCGATACACTTGCTTAACCATTACTTCCTTTAAAATTGGGTCCTTGTGCTCCCACCAATCTGACATATATCAACCATTCTCTAGATAGGCGATTATATTATTATGAAAAATCCCCACTCGTACCCTTAACATTTAAGACCATTTTTACTTTTGGGTTTTCGCTTTTTCCTGCTCTCCCTCTAAAAGGCAAAACTCAACTTTCCATTTACAGAGCAATATAAGAGCTTATTTTTTATTTTTTGAGGGACCCATTGTACTTTTGTAATGGCATTCTTCAGTTTACTGTAAAATATATCTCAAAACTGATGTTTGTCAACAACTATGTATTAGACAGGTTGAGTCGAAAGTCTCAGGACACCTTTTTATTTCAGATACTAAAGGGAAAATGGCATATCTGAATATCCCAGCAAGTAATGGGACATAGCCTATGTTTTAGGCTATGTCTTGAACATGACCAACTATCTGATTGCCGCAATGAATTTCTGAGACAATTCTGGTCTTCTTTAAAGCGACTCTGTACCCACAATCTGCCCCCCCCCCCCCAAACCGCTTTTACCTTTTAGATAGTTTCTTTTAATTCAAGATCTGTCTTCGGGTCCGTTTGGCAGGTGATGCAGTTATTGTCCTACAAACAACTTTTAACCTTACAACCCCGTGCCCTATGGGAGTATCTGTGGCCTAACTTTGCACCACCCCTCCGTCCCTCCTCCCCACCCTCTTCATCATTAGGAATGCCACTGGAACATTCTCTCCATGCTGAACATTGCACAGGTCCTTAACAATCCAGCCCATGTGTCAGGCAGCCACAGGTGGGGAATAGGAGGCAATCTGCCTGGAGCATTCCTAATGAGGAGGAGGGTGGGGAGGAGGGACAGAGAGGTTGTGCCAGCCTAATGCATACACAATGCAGGCCACTCCCATAGGGCACGGGGCTGCCAGTTTAAAAGTAAATTTTTAGCACAATAACTGCATCACCTGCCAAACGGACCGCATGACAGATCTTGGACTAAAAGCAGCTATCTGAAGGTACAAGTGGTTTTTTTGGGGGGGGGGGGGGTCAGATTGTGGGTACAGAGTTGCTTTAAATATGCTATTTGCTGCATTTTTTCCCATTGGGGAAAAAAACATGCCCTTGTTCCAATATGGCATCTTTCAAGGTGGTGGCCATCCTTCGGACATAAATCTAACTAATCCTCAAGGGTATATTAATAGCTGGAAACTCTTTGTTTATACAAATGAATATTGTTTATTTTTAACCATTTTTAATATATGAAAACCTACAGGGCCTCTGTGGTGCAATCTATGTAGCATAAGCTTCACTTGTTTGATACAGAAGTATCTTAATCATCACAGTCAATATTATGTGGAGAAGGGAAGGAAAGGTCTGTGTGATACACCCAGCCGATGATCTTAGAGCTTAGCTACATAGGAACATCTTGGCCGTAGGCTGCAGGACCATGTGCTGGATTTTGTAACCTGTAGAGTTGTTATGGTAAAGCAGACTCTGCAGAGATGTCTTAGACAAGGATTGCTCCGCTTGTGGCACTTTTTCAGATCTTTGAATAGTCGTGGCACTGTGATGGTAAGCCGAACTGCTTCAAACAGAGGCTGCAGTATTGTGCCGTGCACAGGATTTCTCCTGTCACTCACATTAGATTCTGGCTGTCTGTAGTTCAGATTGCAGGGATCAGATGGTGTTAGACACCTTTATTACAATATACTAAATCGTTTCAGTGTCACATATAAGTTATCTTTTTATACTACTCTCATTTAAAACTATTAAGCATTGTTATATATGTGTGTGTGTGTATATGTATGTATATATATATATTAGTGCAAACATCAAATACTATGTTTCCATAGATCATATGTCATTCAAAAAGCACATCTCCTATGTATAGTCTAAAAAGTCAAACTATGTCAAACATGGTGTGGCACGAACATAATAAATATGATAAAAGAGTATAAAATCAAATGTCTAACCAACAGCATACAAAGATAAGGTCCATATGAGAGTGAAGATAGGAATCCTTGTCCTTAACTTGGGTAGATAATGTATGTGTAAATAATTCATCTGAGGATGTCCCGTGGGGAAGGGCCAGATCGTACTATTTGAAAATATCAAATCAAAAAATTTCTTAAATATATATTCTGTTTTCTTGTAATATTTGTTGAATAGTATGATTTTGGAACAATTGTCTTTGTTTGTATTTTGTTATGGTTGGAAATATTTTTCTCCGTTAAGTTGTCTGACTTTGGTTAAAGACTGGGCTTGATATTTCTTTTCTAAAAAAGTTTTTGAGTATTCGAGCCTCTGTTTTAAATTACTCTAAATACTGTAGGTACAATTTGGTTTAAGATGACTGCATTGGCTTGTGGGTATATTGAGCAGCCATCTTGGAAGATGGCAGCTCAAGAAAGGAATAAAGCTCTTTTTTTATGTTTGCTTACGATATGTACTATAGATGAGTTTAGAAGTGATGAGGAGATCCAGAAATTCTACTTGATGTTGACTGATGGATGGAGTGAGTTGGATAATATAGGTGTTACTATTCAGCTGTCGGATGAATGTTTCAAGGTCGACCACAGAACTGTGCCATTCAAGAATGATGTAGTCAATGTACCTTCGCCACAGAACCAGGCTTGCACCCAGCTGGGGTAAGATCATATGTTTCTCTCACATAGGCATAAAAAGATTGGCATAGCTGGGCACAAACCTGGTACCCACAGTGATACCAGTGATCTGCAGGTAGTGGTCTCCCTCAAAATAAAAATGGTTGTGCATTAGTATGAATTGTATGGCCTGTAAAATAAATTTGTTCTGTTGCTATTTCACCTCTGTTTAGAAGAATTTTTACTGCTTCTAGGCCTAATGATTATGTATAATGAAATTGCATCTAACGTGGCCAGCAGATAGTCCGACTACCAAGTGATGTTCTCTAGATGATTTGGGTGAAGTATCTGTGTTTTATCTTTTAAATAACTGGTGGTTTTCTGTACATAAGTCAGTATAAATCTATCTCTCTATATATTGTGGTAGATTAGCAGTCAGGGACCCAATCCCTGAGATTATTGGGCCGCCAGAAGGGTTTTGACTGATCTTGTGAAGTTTGGGGAGACAATAGAAGATTCTCTCTCTTGGGTGCCAACAATGAATTCACATTGCTTTGAGGTCAGGAATGTCTTTTTTTTTTTTGCGACCCCACACATAATATTTTAGGTTCCTTACTAAACTGTTGTAGGATCTGCCTACAGAGGACTGATCTGCTATCAGAGACACTGTCTGACAGCTGAGCGAGCAGGAGGCAGGGCAGCATTGATTTTTCATGAAGAAGAAAGAGGAGGAAGGAGTGGTGAGGTGTGCCAGAGTGTGGCACAAACAACTCCTCTTTGACACTTCACACAAAATTACCGAAAGGCACCATTTTACTACGGGACTGCCATCTACAGCACACCGTCAGCACCTTAGGTAGGGCCTTGGAGCTGACAGATTCCCTTTAAGGGTGCGTTCACATCTACCGCATCCGCAGCTTATTTTTCCGCGGAAATCCGCAGGTCTGGTAGTGCAGATTTCAACCTGCGAGAAATCCGCGTATGTGTGCGTTTTGCGGTTTTTCCGCAGCAAGTTTAACGCAACTGAAATGTCAGTTTAGAATGAGAGACATTTTAAACTGACATTTCAGTTGCGATAAACTTGCTGCGGAAAAACCGCAAAACGCACACATACGCGGATTTCTCGCAGGTTGAAATCTGCACTACCAGACCTGCGGATTTCCGCGGAAAAATAAGCTGCGGATGCGGTAGGTGTGAACGCACCCTAAAGGGAACCAATCATGCCAAAAATCACCCTAATGATAAGGAAACGTGCTGGCACATCACCCAGCACGCTTCCCAAACATCCCCCTGTACCCTCCGTGCCCCCCTCTATTAGACCGTATTCTTACTTTTATGATGTCCCGCGCTGTATGTAAATTCCGGGCAAGTGGTCACGGTGGGCGTATCTGGTCATGGTCCTGGGCATATCTAGTCACGGTCCTTGGCAGTAGAATCGCTGTAATCACGCCCAGAGGGGCGTGATTGAAAGACCTGCTTTCTGCCGACGTCACCCGGGGCCTGAGTTCCACGTCGGTGGTGCGGCAACGTCTTAAGCACGCCGCGCATGCGCTGTGTGGCGGGAGAAGATGCTGACGTACTGCGCATGCGTAGCATCCTGAAGACGTCGGCACGCCACCGACGTGGTTAAAATAAATAAAGAGATGACTTCAGTCTGTGTATTAATGGATCTTGATTAGAGATAAGCAGATCAC
The DNA here is from genome assembly GCF_027789765.1 of Dendropsophus ebraccatus. Taxonomy (NCBI): domain Eukaryota; kingdom Metazoa; phylum Chordata; class Amphibia; order Anura; family Hylidae; genus Dendropsophus; species Dendropsophus ebraccatus. The sequence continues at coordinate 115,850,760 of NC_091455.1, read as the reverse complement.
TGATGTTAACAAGGAGACGCACTTCGTTTGATCTGCGGTCCGCTCCATAATACCGCTGGCTCGTCAGCGCTGCTCCGCTCCCTGCCACTCCTCCCAGGATGCCAGGAGAAATTTGATCCAATCCTGCCGAGGTTGAGCGTCAGGGAGCGATAGTGCTGACAGGCCCGCAGCTTGAGCGCGCAGATCAAACGAAGCGTTTCACTTCATTTACATCTGTGGTTCGCTCATCTCTAATCTTGATGCTTTAGAATGGGGTGTGTCTTTTTGTAGTTATGTCACCAGCTTATAGTTCAAAGATTTCTTCCATGTTTGCACACCATGATATATATATGTATAGTATGGAACTTCTGAAAATGAATTGCCTTTGCAAATTCCAATGAATGTCTTTTATGTTTTATTGTTTTTAAGGTGGACTCTTCGAATATGTTTCTGGGGGAAACTTTTTTGGTGAAATTTTAGAATGGTCAGGGTTTGCCATTGCTGGTTGGTCTATCCCTGGAGCAGCTTTTGCTATATTCACGCTGCTAGTACTTTTATCGAGAGCACAACAACATCACCAGTAAGTATTTTTCTCTTCCTGGACCGAAATCGTTAACCGTACTTTGGGATTTCCTGCGCATGCCCAAGATTTCAATCCAGAATTGATGATTGTAAACCTTCCTGGCTTGTCAATCATGACTCCGTAGGCACGATTACAAGCCAAGCTCTGACTAGTTAAGACTTACTACACAGTTTTTTGTTTGGTTACTCGACCTAATAAGCCAACACTTCATTACAAGGAAAGGGAGGATTACAATGTTAGGTAACAGAAGATCACACCATTCACTCTATGTGATGTCCCAGCTCCTCTCACCTCATCCCCAACCCTTTGCAAAAATGGCACATTCCCTTATAACTTGTATTGATCTGGTGGTATTCCTGTATGAACTACTCATGATCAGAATTAACTCTGACTTTTTCATATTGTTCCAGATGGTATATTGAGAAATTTGAAGACTATCCAAAAGCCAGGAAAATCCTTGTTCCGTTTATATATTAATTTGTATAGAAGATGAACAAAGACCAGAGTGCCTTTAATCTCCTCAACATAAGCCTGCTGCTGATCTGAGCTCAGAAGACTTGAATTTTTCATGTTTTATTAAAGGAAGTTTAGTGTTTGTTTTTAAACATGCCTTTTTGTGCATAGTGTTCTGAGGGCTTGAAAATGTCCTACCTCATTTTACTGTTGTAATATATTGTTTAAAAGATATTGTCAAGAATGTTTGTTCTGTTTTTATTCTTATTTTAATCCAAATTTTCGCTTTTTTTGAGGAGTTTGTCGTTTTTATGCTGTTAAATTTATTCCGTAGGTTAGTCCAGTTGAAGTAGTGTTTATATGGTTTTTGTTATAGTCTACTACTTTTAAAGAAATTAAAACCAAATTATTAAAGAAATTTTGATTCGTTGTGCCATATTTTGATTTATATATATATATATATATATATATATATATATATATATATATATATATATATATATATATATATATATTTATTTTTTTTTTTTTCTCCATGCACCGTGATTTGAGGTTTTACTCACTTTTAGTGCCCTGTTTTTTCAGAGATTTATTCCACCTTTCATTTTCCAAAGCGTCTGTGAGGAATGAAAAGTGGAATCTGATTGGTTGCTAGGGGCAACTGAGCCAGTTTCACTTTACACCATGTTTGATAAATCTCCCCCTAAGTGACCAAAATTCAGCAGTTCTAGCATTTAGTTTTTATTTTCTTTCACTACTTTCACCATGCAGGATAAATAATTATTGTGTTATTATTTATTAGTTCAGATGTTTCTGGGTGAAGGGATACTAATTATGTTCTATCTTTGTGGTTTATGTTTTTTTTATTTGATGGGAATGCCTTTCATGCATGCCTAAGCCGTTCACTCATCTCTAATTACAATCCAAGTCTGTGGGACTTTTAATTATTTTGTATACCAATTGCTTTCGCTGCACAGAATAAAAATGAAAGAACACAGCACTAGGAGCTGCACCGCCCTTTTTTGTTTTTATTTCCCAGTACCTGGTGAAAGAGAAGACCATATCCCAGAAATGCCATCAGCTTAATAAAAGTGGCCAAATCCCAGTATTATTTACCATCTGGTATCTCCTATCTACAGTATAGTGTGATACTACATGTCCTGTGCTGCTATTAGTCTGTGTCAGGATGAGTTGCACCTTTTGGGCATCAGGTGAGGACAGCTTTATTTTATATTTCTGGGACCCTGTGTGATCGGTACAGGACCCTGAAATTCTACAGTCCTCTACATAGAAAGTAATTTAGAGTCTCTTTTTAGCTCCTGCTGACTGTTGTATGTAAGGACTTGCTGTATCCATACTAGTTGGCTGCTTATTTTCCATTAAATTTAATTGGGGGATTTAGAACCAATTTCCAGTTTTCCATAGAGTTTTGGTCTCAACATACACTGGTTTCAACATACAATGGTCATCCTGGAACCAATTAATATCGTATGTTGGAGGACCATTGTATAAGTTAAAAAAATTAATAAATCCCCCTCCCCTAATAGTCTGAATCACCCCCCCCCTTCCCATTTTTTATAAATAAACATATTTGGTATTGCCACGTGTGTAATTGCCCGAACTATTAAATTATTACATTCCTGATCTCACACGTTTAACGGCATAAGTGCAAAAACTCACCAAAATTGCTAATTTTTTGGTCGTATCAAATCCAGAAATATAGTAATAAAAAGCGATCAAAAAGTTGCATATAATCAATCAAGGTATCAATAGAAAGTACAGATCATGGTGCAAAAAATGACACCTCACACAGCCCCATAGGCCAAAGGATAAAAGTGTTATAAGCATGGTCACAGCAATTTTAAGGAACATTTATTTTCTTTAAAAGGTTTTATTTTTTTAAAAGCCATAAATATAAAAGTTACGCAAGTTGCATATCATTTTAATTGTACTGACTCGAGGGACATATATAACATTTCAGTTTTACTATAGGACGAACGGCTTATAAACAAAGCCCCCCCCCAATAAAAACAAATGCATATCACCACGCATATAATTTTTTTTTTCTGGTTTTGCAGCACATTTTATGCATAATTAAGTCTGCTATTGCAAAGTAAAATTAGTGGCGCAACAAATAAGGGCTCGTGTGTTTCTGTAGGGGAAAAAATACAAGTGCTATGGCGTTTTAAACACGAGGAGGGAAAAACAAGAACGCAAAAACAAAAATGACTTTTAATAGAAAAACTGTTTTCCTTATGCGGAGTTCCCCTTTAACCTCTTAAAGATTAGCCTATTTTGTGCCTAATTGGGGGTCAGGGTTCACACATTTTCTGTAGTGGTTTTTTAAACCAAAGCCAGATGTGGATAGAGCAGGAACGAGAGTTAGAAGTCTTTCCTTTATATAATATTTCACATTACATTTAAATGAACTACATTTTGGCTTTAGCTCAAAAAAACTAAATGAAAAATTTCCACAAAAACATTGTGCAAAACCACCATTTAGTGGGCACTATAATATTTTAAAGCTGTGTTGTGTTTTAATTGTGCTATAATTAGTTCCTGATGCATTGTAGCTAAATGCTTTTGTATAACCATGCTTCTGGGAATAAACTCCTGCGTGTGTGATGTCCTATTGTCTAACTACATGATTATCACTTTTCTCCAGCGAGTACAGGATGTCACACATCACATGCATCTAATCTTCATTGCATTCTGGCTGTACCTTGTTTGCCATGTCTCGCCAAGGTATTGTGTTTTACATGCTGGTTAGAAAATAATGGAGAATCAGAAAGCAACAGAATAACTTATGCTCAACACTCCCCATGTCCGTCACTGCTAACAGGGTTGCCTTTCTGTTCTTTTCTACTATTCAGAAATTGAATTTTCTGGATGCACTTCAACTTGTAGTGTGGTTCTCTCTGTCTCTCTCTGTTGTTAAATGGGTTATCCACAAGAGCGAAAAAAATGAAATGCTAGCAGTGCCATTCTGTGGCCCCCCCTTCCCTGCTTGCGCTTGCACTCCCCCTGGTAAGACCCATGTGACCCCAATTAGCAGGAAGCACCTGTGCACACATGGTAAGTACCTCCTAGTTTTCCCATTCTACCTCCGTTCCAGTGGTGAGCATTAAGACCTTGTTCACACTTGTGTTGCTTGGTGGTTGCTTTCTCCACCGGCGGCGCCTGCTGGGTTTGGGGGGGGGGGGGGGGGCCCTTGGGGTTTGGTGCTGTGACAGTGGGGTTGCAGGGCCATTCCGTAGCCTCCCTTTCCTGCTTGCGCTCGCTTTGTGGGGTTGGCAGTCGCTGACCGACAGAGTGCTGATTTAGTGTAGGGACTCATGTGGGCCAGCGGACCTGCATGTGGTACATGAGGCAATATGGTTTGGTCAAATTATATACCAACATCCTGGCGTTGGTTTTTAAATGTAGCTGAGAGGCATTAGTGTCAGCCATAGGTGTGAGGTGCAGGAGCTCCTTTCTCTTTATGACCGCTAGCTGGACTTACTCGCCAAGTCCCCCTGAGTATTTTAAGCTGTCTCCTGTCTTTCTAGCTGCTGCCATTCCAAAGTTACAAGTTTTTCTAAAAGCTGATCTATAACCAAAATAGAAAACTACATTTCCCATCATGCATTTCCCTGATTGGTCTCTTTGTGTACTCGCCCCCTTTTCTGCCCACTGCTGTCATCACTATTGCACAGTAAACACAGGGCTGCTTTTTTTCACAGATATTGCATCAAATCACCCCGATATGTATTCCATACTTGCTGCTGATGTAGCTGAGCTGACACTCGCATGGTGTAGCTATGTGCTGCATAGCAGGCATCTGTTTCCTGGGGGGTGTAGTGTAGGTTTAGATCTCTGCTTGCTGACAGTGAATAAAAACATTATTGCTCCATCCAGACTCTGAGAACATCCATAACATCGCCACAGATGTAGTTAACCACATTGTCTTTCTCTTCTCTCTACTACATTTATTTACATATGGAATGCGTCATTTCCAAGATCTACTTAGGATGCTTATAAAAATGTCCCATGTCTCTTGTGTCTCTGAGGGCATTGTCCCGATCTATATCACTAAGTTACTCTCTTATTTGGTGAGAATAGCCTTCCTGAAGTGTAATGTATTTGTTTCCCCCCCACTAAGCATTTTAGTGAAGCTTAAAGGAAACCAATCAGCACAATTGTTCACGGCTCCCCCCCTGCCCCGCACTCCAGATTAAACAATGTTTTGCCGCAATATACCAAGCTACCAAGGAAGAAGCCCGAGGTACTCAGCACAATTGTGTTGTTTGACTCCCTTTAAAGCAACTCTGTGCCCACAATCTGACCCCCCCAAACCACTTGTACCTTCGGTCCGTTCGGCAGGTGATGCAGTTATTGTCCTAAAAAACAACTTTTAAACTTACAGCCCCGTGCCCTACGGGCGTGGCTTAGAATGTGTGTGCCCTAACTTTGCACCACCCCTCCGTCCCTCCTCCCAACCTTCTTTATCATTAGGAATGCCACTGGAACATTTTCTCCATGCTGAACCAGGTGTCTTAACAACCAAGCCCATGTGCCGGGCTGACACAGGTGGGGAATAGGAGGCAATCTGCCTGGAGCATTCCTAATGATGAGGAGGGACAGAGAGGTTGTGCCAGCCTAATGCATACACAATCTAGGCCACTCCCGTAGGGCACGGGGCTGACAGTTTAAAAGTTGTTTTTTTAAACAATAACTGCATCACCTGCCAAATGGACCGCAGGACAAATCTTGGATTAAAAGCAGCTACCCGAAGGTACAAGTGGTTTGGGGAGGGAGGGGGGGGGGGGGTCAGATTGTGGGTACAGAGTCACAGGCATCCAGGTGGCAGTCTTTTTTTCAAAATGCTGCCCGGTTCCTGGGTTTGGCACCATCCTGTTGTACACCGGCCCGGTTTTGTACACTGGAGGTGGGCCCAGTGCCCTAAGTGTAATAATAGCCCTCCCCTCTGTGATGTGTCTTGCTCAATTCTAATGGTGGCACGTCACCATTGGGGGGCGGATATCATCACACTGAGGGCACTGTGTCCACCTCAAGTGCATAGAGCCAGGCCGGTGTAGGAAAAGAGAAGGGCGTTGAGTGCAGGAACTGAGTGATGGGAACTCTGCATCAGTGTCGACTAGGTAGCGGGAAAAAAAAATCGCTATTCATTATAGTACATTCTCTTTAAATGAAAACTTATGATGTGGTCACTATTACCTAGGTAGCGCCCACCACCTTTACTTTGGATATTCTGTTTGGCTTATTGGTTCAGTTTAGGTCCAGAAATGCCCCTCCTCTTGTTGGTTCCTGCACTACTTGTGAAAGGTGAATGTCTTATTATTTTCAAAAACTGCTTCCTTTGCTGGACCTTCAGGTTTCTGCTTTCTAGTTCATAGCGTGGTGTGTGCATTTTCATACCTTACAGCGAGCATCAGACTGTTAATCATCACCACGTTTTTACCCCATGGCACAGCCTCTGTTTCTGTGTGATCATTATGACATATATATACAACATAATGCATTGTATGATAAACAATACATCAAGGTGAACCAAATAGTTTAAGTGTAACTATCATTTGCAAAAACTTCTGACGTGTAATAGTGACATATCAGAAGTGGGTATCAACGGGGGTCTGGCTGTCTAGCCATCCCCCAATCACTAGTATGAGGGGGCAGGAACACTCAGCAGTGAACACTCTGGCCCTTCATCTCAGCTATACGGGAACTATAATGGAAACCTATGGAGTTATAATGAAACTTCCAGCCGGACTGCAGTTAAAGGGGAGATGAAGAGGCAAAGCATGCACTACTGATTGCTTCTGCTCCTTCATTGCAGCAATCAGCAGGGGTCTCAGCACCCAGACCTTCACCGATACCCAAAATTATGTTTATTGACAATTTTCTGGTACTTGGTTAAACAAACATGTAAGTGACACCGCAGTCAAAGTCTGTAGAGTAATATAGCAATATTATATACACTTTTTCACATAAGATACACACTTCTGACATGCCGCTATGACATATGATAGTTACACTTTAAATTTATTTAAACTTACTAATCCTGTTATATTATGATATTTCTCAATGAATAAAACTACACTTTAAGGGGAATCTGTCAGCACCTATGGAGGGGGAGTGGTGATGGCTTTGTGCCACACTTTGGCCCGCCTCACCACTACCTCCTCCCAGCTTGTATTGAATATTCATGGCGCCCATCCCCCGACCTCCTGGCGGCGGCATCTGTAGCTTCCTGGTTCATTGTAGTGAGTGCGCGCTCCCGCGGCGTGATTTGTGCATGCGCCGTAGTGCGTCGGAGCGGCACTGAGCGAAGCCATTGAGGGCATAGGCTTTGGCCCTTAGCGCTGCTCCAACACACTACGGCGCATGCACAAATCATGCCGCGGGAGCGTGCGCACACTACACTGAACCAGGAAGCTACAGATGCCGTTGCTAGGAGGCCGGGGGACGGGCGCCATGAATATTCAATACAAGCTGGGAGGAGGTAGTGGTGAGGGGGGCCAAAGTGCAGCACAAAGCCATTACCAATCCCCCTCCATAGGTGCTGACAGATTCCCTTTAAAGGGGTATTCTCATCACCTAATCTTTTATTAGGTGATAGATAATGAAAAAGTAAGCAAATCTGTAAATGCTTTTCCTTAGCATAATTGCTTGCTTTAGCATTTTTGGCCATCTTCTCCCCCTCTCTCTAGTTGACATTTAGTTGCCTAGGTTACCAACCACTGCTCCCCACTCTGTGAGCAGTTACATAGTTGATAAGGTTGAAAAAAGACAAGTGTCTGTCAAGTTCAACCTATAACCCAACTGTGTGGATCCAGAGGAAGGCAAAGAACCTCATAAGGCAGATGCCAATTGCCCCATCACAGGAAGAAAAAATCCTCCCCGATTCCAAAACGACAATCAAAATGAATCCCTTTATCAAGACGCCAGGCTGTGGCATCCCTTGAGTGGTTGGGACCTAAGGAGCAATGAGTTTACATTCAAATTCTATGCCTCCCTCTGAGATCAGGGCTTGTGGGTCTCCAGGGCTTGTAGACTGAAGATCCACAATATATCACCATACAATAAAAGTAGATGTGAATTTTACAAGATGCAGAAGTTAAATTTTAGATCTGGAGAATGTAAATTTATGTTGCAGAAATGCTTTTTTATAATTATTTATTGGACATGTCCCTTTTGACCTTAACCCCTTAAGGACAGAGCCTGAAATGGCCTTAATGACAGAGACAAATTTTATGAATATGACCAGTGTCACTTTATTCATTAATAACTTCGGGATGCTTTTACCTATCCGGCTGATTCTGAGATTGTTTTCTCGTGACATATTGTACTTTACATTTCTGGTAAATTGGAGTCGATACTTATAACAAATCTTTATGAAAAAAACCCAAATAACGTGAAAAATTGTAAAAAAATTCATTTTTCCAACTTTGAAACTTTTTTGCGTATACAGAAAGTGGTTATACCACATAAATTATATATTAAATAGCATTAGCAACATGTCTACTTTATGTTGGCGGCATTTATTAAACGATCTTTCATTTTTTTTAGACAATAGAAAGCTTAAAACATAAGCAGCAAATTTCCAAATTTTCAGTAAAATTTCAAAATCAGATATTTTTAGGGACCTGTTCAGGTTTAAAGTGTATTTGAGGGGCCTGTATGTTAGAAAGCCCCACAAAGCACCCCATTTCAGAAACTGCACCCCCCACACTCTGCAAAAGCATATCTAGAAAGTGTTTTAACCCTTTAGGGGAGTCACAGAAATAAAAGCTAAGTGTGTAAGAAATTTGAAAATTTTAATTTTCCGTGCAGAGATTTTATTGTAATCCAATATTTTTCATATTTATAAACCTATTACCAGAGAAATGCACCCCAATATTGATTGCCCCGTTTCTGCAGTTTATAGAAATACCCCATATGTGGCCCTATTGCGCTATTTGACGCAACCACAAGCCTCAGATATAAGGGAGCGCCTAGTGCATTTCAATGGCTCCGTTATATTTGGTCATTTCTGACTGTACCACTTCAGGTTGGCAGAGGCTCTGGGGTGCCAAAACCTAAAAAACACCCCTAAAGGGACACCATTTAGAAAACTACACCCCTCAAGGAATGTAACAAGGGGTGCGGTGAGCATTTGGACCCCACAGGTGCTTCACAGATTTTCCGAACAATATGGCGTGAAAAAAGAAAAATTTATTTTTTACACTAAAATGTTGTTCTAGCCTTCAATTTTTCATTTTCACAAAGGGATAAGAGGAAAAAAAAGACACAAAACATGTAGTGCAGTTTCTCCCGAGTACGGAAATACCCCACATGTGGCGATAAAGTGCCAAGGGGGCGCAGCACGAGCCTCCAAAGGGAAGGAGCGCCAATTGGCTTTTGGAAGCTAGATTTCACTGGAATGGATTTCAAGGGCCATGTTGCATTTACAGAGCCCTCGTGCTGCCAAAACACTGCAAACCCCCCACAAGTGACCCCATTCTGGAAACTACACCCCTCAAGGAATCTAACAAGGGGGGCAGTGAGCATATGGACCCCACTGGTGACGGGCACAAATGTAGAAAAATGTGACGTGAAATTGAAAATTTTCATTTTTTCACTTTCACGGCACATATGTGCCCGTCATCCAGCGGTACATATCCTCACTGCACCTCTTGTTAGATTCCTTGAGGGGTGTAGTTTCCAGAATGGGGTCACTTGTGGGGGGTTTCCAGTGTTTTGGCAGCACAAGGGCTCTATAAATGCGACATGGCATTCATCATCTGTTCTAGCCAAATCCAACCTCCAAAATCCAAATGGCGCTCCTTCCCTTCGGAGGCTTGCCCTGCACCCACATGGCGCTTTATGTCCACATGTGGGGTATTTACGGACTCAGGGGAAATTGCTCTACACATTTTGTGGCTTTTTTTCTCTTTTAACCCCTTGTGAAAATGAAAAATTCAAGGCTAGACCAACATTATAGTGTAAAAAATGTAATATTTCATTTTCAAGCCACATTGTTCCACATTTGTACCCGTCACCAGTGGGGTCCATATGCTCACTACACCCCTTGTTACATTCCCTGAGGGGTGTAGTTTCCATAATGGGGTCACTTGTGGGGGGTTTTCACTGGCTTGGCAGAACAGGGACTTTTTAAATGCAACATGGCCTTTGAAATCCATTCTACCGAAATCCAGCCCCAAAAAGCTAAATGGCGCTCCTTCCCTTTGGAGGCCCGTCTTGCGGCTGCATAGTGCCTTAAGTCCACATGTGGGGTATTTCCGTACACGGGGGAAATTTCTCTACGCGTTTTGTTTTGTTTCTTCTCTTTTAACCCCTTGTGAAAATGAAAAAACCAAGTCTAGGTCAATGATTTAGTGTAAAAATGAAAACATTTTTACACTACATGTTGGTCTATACTTGATTTTTTCCCTTTTCACAAGGGTTTAAAAGAGAAAAAAAGCTCAAAGCGTGTAGAGCAGTTTGTTTCGAGTACGGAAACACCCAACATGTGGACATAAAGCGCATTGCGGCCGCAAGACGGGCCTCCAAAGGGAAGGAGCGCCATTTGGCTTTTGGAGGCTGGATTTGGCTGGAATGGATTTCAAGGGCCATGTTTCATTTACAAAGACCCTATGCTGCCAAGACAGTGGTAAACCCCCACAAGTGACCCCATTCTGCAAACTACACCCCTCAAGGAATCTAACAAGGGGTGTAGTGAGCATATGGACCCCACTGGTGACGGGCACAAATGTGGAACAATGTGACGTGAAAGTAAAAAATTTCATTTTTTCACTTTCACGGCTCAAATGTGCCCGTCATCAAGGGGTCAATATCCTCACTGCACCCCTTGTTAGATTCCTTGAGGGGTGTAGTTTCCAGAATGGGGTCAATTTTGGGGGTTTTCCACTATCTTGGCAACACAGGGCCTTTGTAAATGCGAGATGGCATTCACCATCCATTCTAGCCAAATGGCGCTCCTTCCCTTTGGAGGCTTACCCTGCACCCGCATGATGCTTTATGTCCACATGTGGGGTATTTCCATACTTGGGGTAAATTGCGCTACACATTTAGTGTTTATTTTATCTTTTAACCCTTTGTGAAAATGAAAAAATAAAGACTAGATCAATGATTTAGTGTAAAAATATATATTTTTTTTACACTAAATGTTGGTCCAGCCTTGATATTTTTCATTTCCAAAAGGGGTTAAAAGAGAAAATAAATGCAAAATGTGTAGGGTAATTTCCCCTGAGTACGAAAATACCCCACATGTGGACATAATATGCCATATGGGCACAGGGCAAGCCACCAAAGGGACAGAGCGCCATTTAGAGGCTGGAATGGAGGACGGAGGCCATGTTGCATTTACAAAGCTCCTGTGCTGCCAAGACAGTAGAAACCCCCCACAAGTGACCCCATTCTGGAAACTACACCCCATAAGGAATCTAACAAGGGGTGCAGTGGGCATATGGACCCCACTGGTGACGAGCACATATGTAGAACATGTGCTGTGAAGATGAAAAATACTATTTTTTTCACTTTCACAGCACAAATGTGCCCGTCACCAGGGGGGCATATCCCCGCTGCCCCCCTTGTTAGATTCCTTATGGGGTGTAGTTTCCAGAATGGGGTCACTTGTGGGGGGTTTGTACTGTCCTGGCCGCACAGGGGCTTTCTAATTGCACCATGGCATCCTCTAATGGGAATGGGGGCCATGCCTATTTAGTTGGGGAAAAGGAACAATTTTAATTAATTTGGGGGTATTGGGCCAATTAGAAGTTTATAAGGTTGAAAAGGACAGGAGTCCATCAAATTCAACCTGTGTTGATCCAGAGGAAGGCAAAAAACCCTAGTGAGGCAGAAAACAGTAGCCTCATCACAGGGGAAAAATTCCTTCCCGACTCCATAATGGCAATCAGACTAATCCCTGGATCAACGTGACCCCTGAAATAAGAATAAGGGACAGAATATTGAAAATTTAGAACTCCAATGACGTGTGGTACGCCTTGAAGCAATCCTTTATGCAGAGGCCGGGGTGATCAGGACAGGTGTCACACTGGTAAATGGTGTCCTTCCTGATCCCCCTTTTGTGGCACACTCTGCACTTCTTTTGGGATCTCCCCTTTTTTCCAGTGTGGGGGACTTCACCTGGAAAATGTTGTCCCTCTACGATACGGGGTCCTTCATATCCAGAAGCGCTGGGGCCCGCTCCGTGGCTGCAGAATATCAGGGCTTTGATTACTGCTTCCTGGAAATCAAGGAATTTCCCCTGGTGGCCGGCACATCGGTACAACACAAAAGCGTTGTACATCGCTGTTTGTACCAGATGTACGGCCACCTTTTTGTACCACATTCTGGTTTTTCGCGTGGCGTTATATGGCTTGAGGACTTGATCTGAGAGATCAACTCCTCCCATATACTGATTGTACTCTAGAATACAATCAGGTTTGTTCACCACGTTTGTGGTACCACGTACAGTGACAGGGGTGGTGCTATTCCTGTGAATTGTGGTCAGAATAAGGACATCGCGCTTGTCCTTATATCTGACCAACAACATGTTTTCACAGGAATAGGCCTTGCACGCACCCCTTCTCATCGTTTCTCTAACAGGGTGACTTGGGAGGCCTCTTTGGTTTTTTCGGATCGTGCCGCAAGCTACTGTAGCTCGGGCAGCGAGTGACCGAAACAGGGGGATGCTGGTATAAAAGTTATCAACAAACAGGTGATAACCTTTATCCAGCAGTGGGAAGATCAGCTCCCAAACGATCTTCCCACTAACTCCGAGGATGGGGGGGCATTCTGGGGGCTGGATTTGGGTGTCCCTACCCTCATACACTCTAAATCTGTAAGTGTACCCTGAGGTACTCTCACAGAGTTTGTAGAATTTCACGCCATACCGCGATCTTTTATTGGGAAGGTACTGGCGGAAATGGAGTCTTCCTTTGAAGCTCAGGAGGGACTCATCTACTGAGATGTATTTCTCTGGGATATACATCTCAGTAAATTTGGCTGAGAAGTGCTCTATGACCGGCCGTACTTTGTACAGTCGGTCATATGAGGGGTCATCTCGTGGGGGGCACCTTGCATTGTCATTGTAATGCAAGAATTTTAGGAGGGTTTCGAATCGTACCCGTCCCATGGCCATTCTGTAAAGTGGGGTATTATATATAATATCCCCACTCCAGTATTGCCGCATTGTGGTTTTTTTTACTAGGCCCATGTGCAGCAGGAGCCCCCAAAATTTAGTCATTTCGGCTGCATCAGTAGGGGTCCACGCCATGGGCCTAGCAAAAGAAGAGGAGGGGTTCTGGGCCAGGAATTGGTGCGCGTACAGGTTTGTTTGCGCCACCATCAAATTTACAAGGTCACCAGAGAAATAGAGTTTGAAAAAGTCTATTTCTCTGAGACCTGTGGGGTTAACCTGGATTCCCGCCGTTGCCGTAAAGCCAGGAATCCAGGGCTGATGATTTTGGGGGTCTGGGGTCCAGATGGGGTCACCTGTCTGGGGGACAGTGGGCGGGATTGGGTCACCTGTCTGGGGGACGGGGGGTGGGATAGGATGACGTGTCTGGGGGGCAGGGGGCGGGATGGGATGACTTGTCTGGGGGGCAGGGGGCGGGATGGGATGACTTGTCTGGGGGGCAGGGGATGGGATGGATTGACGGGGGGCAGCCCGAGGCGTTCTCCTTGGACGCCGGGGTGGATAATCATCATCACTGGATGATGATGATGAGGATGAATGGAGGAATGAAGGATCCCCCCATTCATCCTCACTGGCTGTTTCGGTGTCAGAGGCGATAAGTGCGTACGCCTCTTCCACCGAAAATCGTTTCTGTGACATTTTTATACGGGGATTGGGGTAGGGGGGTATGTAAATGTAATGTGGTGTAGTGGTGTAGTGTAAAGCTTTATTAGATGTATTGTAATGTAATGTGTGGTAGTGTAGTGTAGTGTTTTGTGTTTTACGTGTTTTTCACAGTAAGGGGGGGGGGGAACCTACGCCAAAAAAAGAGTTGCTGATAAATGTCGCACTTATGTGCGGTACTTTTCAGCAAACAGTGGCAGTAGGATATAGAAAAAAAAGGGTGAAAAGGGGGGAAAAAAACCCCTACGCCAAAAAAGCGGAGTTGCTGATCAGCGGCGCACTTACGTGCAAAGCTGATCGGCACTCAGCGGCGAAAGGACGCAAAAAAAAAAAAAAAATGGAGGGGAAAAAAAAAAAAAAATGCTATTTCTTCACCCCAAAGCCACTGATTAGTGTATGATATACACTAACCAGCCGCTAGGGGGCAGTACTACGTACCTGACGGAAATAGCCGAAGATCTCCGGAAAAAACGCGACAAGACCCGAACGAAGAAGCCGAACGATGACGTGGAAAGAAGCCGACGCCGAACAAACGCGGACGCCACGGAATCGCCGATTCGCCGCACCGGACGCTACGATCAGGTGAGTATGGTGCACTACACACCACACACACCTGCTCTGCTCACCTCAGGTAACCGACTGAGGCGTGCAGATCAAAGTAAAAATATTTATTTTTACTTTGATCGCCGCTATTGGCCGGCCGGGCTTGGCCGGCCAATAGCAGCGATCTGGGGGGTGGCACCATGGCCCCCTCTAGTATACACACTAATGATGATTGGTGCTGTCTCGGACAGCACCAATCATCATTAAATTCCGGGTCCCCGGGTCACCGATGACCCGGGAACCGGAAAATCACTGTAGTTGGCTGATTTGGATAAATCAGCCAATTACAGCGATCGTCGGCACGGAGGGGTTAATCACCCCCCCGTGCCGGCAAGCTACGGTGGTCTGCTGTTAGTAACAGCAGCCATCATTACCCGATCGCCGCGTGTTTACACGCAGCGGTCGGGTAAACATCGGGCGTAAATTTACGCCCTGGTGCGTTAAGTACCAGGCTGCGAGGGCGTAAGTTTACGCCCGATGTCGTTAAGGGGTTAATAGAGAAAACAAAATCCACAATAAAGCCACGTAAAAAATGTTTTAGATTTTGATGTGGAAACATTGGTCTACATTTACTATGCTTCATGTGCCAGAATTTTGGCTCCATATGCACCCAAACTGATTGACCGTCAGGCACATTTATTATAAGATTTGTGCCAGGATGGTTAAAGGGGTTATCCAGCGCTACAAAAACATGGCCACTTTTCCCCCTACTGTTGTCTCCAGTTCAGGTGTGGTTTGCAATTAAGCTCCATTTACTATCAACACTTCATTTTCACATACCAAAGTGCGGTGCATATGGATTGTCTGCCTATGTTTAAGCCACGTTTACAAAGCTGATTAGACACTTTTTCGCATATAAAAGTGGTACATTATAAGTAGGACAGATTTTTTTTTTATGTGCATAAGTTACAAGTGCCAAACTTTTGGAGCAAAAAGCACAAAAAAACTGGTGCATGTGTGGAATGCACCAAATGTATAAATAGACATGCATCAGAATAGTTAAAGGGAACCTGTCACCCCCCGTGCCGGGGTGACAGGCTCCCGATCCCCCGTTAGAGCCCCATATACTTACCTAATCCCGCAGGGTCCCGCTTCTGGAGGTGGTCGGGTGACGGAGATCTCAGCCGCTGCAGCCCGGCGCGCGCGCTGAGAGATGAGTCCAACACCCATAGAGAATGACAGGAGAGTCCAGCGCTCCGTCATTCTCTATGAGCGTTGGACTCATCTCTCAGCGCGCGCGCCGGGCTGCAGCGGCTGAGATCTCCGTCACCCGACCACCTCCAGAAGCGGGACCCGGCGGGATTAGGTAAGTATATGGGGCTCTAACGGGGGGTCGGGAGCCTGTCACCCCGGCACGGGGGGTGACAGGTTCCCTTTAAACTCTGTACAATTAAGTTAGTACAAATTTAATTACAGGGGTTTATGGTGCGTTTACACAGGCAGATTTATCTGACAGATTTTGGAAGCCAAAGCCAGGAACAGACCATAAACAGGGAATGGGTCATATAGGAAAGACTGAGATTTCTTCTCTTTTCAAATTTATTCCTGGCTTTGGCTTCCAAAATCTGTCAGATAAATCTGCCTGTGTAAACGCACCATTAGGTGATAAAATTAAGTGCATAGTTGTATAGGGCTTCTCAGTCTGATTTCACAAATACCTTGGATTTAGACATTGAGCCCTTCAGTGCTGAGTCATCTTTTTAATATTATGTAAACAAGCTCCAAAAGCCCAGGGGGGCGTTCCCCCTGGATGCAAAACCTAGCTACATACATCCCACTGCCTGCCTGCCACACCCCTGTGCTCGCTTCTATCAGCCTCCAGCTGCTTCATTGACATTCACTAGGCTTTACTTTTATCTTTACTTTACTACATCTTTGACTGGGTGGAGGCATATCTAGCATTCCTTTTAGCGCTCCATCTAAAGGAAACTTAAATATGCAGACGGACTACCTCAGCCGACAGGAACACTCCCCAGGGGAATGGTCCTTGAACATGGAAGTTTTTCAGCTTGTGATTGACACATGGGGAACTCCGGAGGTGGACCTTTTCACCTCATGGAAGAAACACTTTACCTTATGCCATCTACTCTAAAGTCTGAAAGAACTTCTGAACTTGGTCAGCACCAATTCAGCTGGATCAATTCCATCCCAATATTAGTAAAACACTGGATTCTCTTTAGACTAAACAAAGAATTGAAGCCTAGCACTCTAAGGCTTTGTTCACACTACATAAATCTACGACCATAGTTCTCGCCGGAGAACTACAGCCGTAGATTTGCGAGGTGGAACATAGCATTGTTTGCTATGGGATCCCGGCCGGAGCGTACACACATCGTATACGCTCCGGCCGGTTCCCATGCAGCGCTGCAAACAACTGACAGGTCCATTATTTTTGGACGCTGTCAAATATAAATAATACCTGGCAGTTTACACAGTGAAGCGAGCGGCTCCGGCCGCTTGCTTCACTGTGGGCTATGGGAAGCTCTGATGCGGGCGCGTGCTGATGCGCCCACATCAGAGCTCCACGGAGGAAAGATCATCCGGCCGGTACTTAAGTATGATCTGGGCTGAGACCAACCGTTCCGTGACCCAGCCGGAGTCACGGAACGGCCGGTCTCATCCGTAGTGTGAACATAGCCTATAAGTGCAAGTATCTGCTTTATCGTCATTTTTTTACTGTGACTTAGCTAATCATAGATGGATCAGGAGAATATTTGCGGCCACGTACAGGTTGTTCCTCAAAGTTTATAATCAGTCCCCTCCTTGGTATCTGACTATAGTACTCCATGGCCTGTCATTCCCTCAAGCCTATTACTGACATAGATATCAGGAGGTTATCCTGGGAAACAGCATTCCTGATAGCCATCACCTCGGCACGATGTTCTGGGGGAAAAATAAAGGCATTTTTCAAAGAACCTTATCTCAAAATGTTGGAAGACAGGATTGTCAGACTGGATCCAAGCTTCCTTCCTAAAGTTGTATCCATTTTTCATATGTTGCAGGATATTATCCTGCCATCGCTTTGCCAGAACCCTTCCAATTCCATTCTTTGGATGTAAGAAGGTGCATTCTCAAGTACCTTGAAGTATCAGAGTCCTGGAGAAAGGATCAAAAACTCTTTGTTCACTTTCAAGGGACGAACAAGGGGAAGACTATCTACAAGAATATCTTAGCTAATTAAATCAAAAAGGCCATTTCTGAGACTAATTCCATCAAGGGTATCCTCTGCATGTAGTATAGCTCAAGCCACTAGAGAGGGCGCGTGCACACTGCTCTATGCCTCAATTACTCTGCACCTGTGACTTAGTCATTTAAGGATCCATTTGTGGATCCTGCACAGGTGCTCTGCCTGAGCATCAAGGTCCTATGGCCCTGTTAAGGTGTTTGTGCATTTGCTCTGCAAAAGCGTTCCTGTTTCCCTAGACCTTGTTCCTGTGTTCCTGTCCTGTTCCTGCTTAACCGCTGTTGTGTCCTCGTTCCCTGGAGTTCCTGCTGTTTGATCGTGCACCCCCAGTTGCCTCCAGTATAAATGGGTGTTCCTGTCCTGAGTGTGAACCTGTCCCAAGCCGTGTTTGTTCCTGCTACCGTTCCTGAACCTGGTTACCCGCTTTGTGTGAACTGCACCGGTGTCTTCATCCTCAGCATTTGTCACCTGCATCCATCACTCCTACCCAGTGTGTCCAGTGTGCGCATATTCATCTGTACTGTCAGTGTGGCAACACGTTCGTTCCACCCATGCCATCTAGTCTGCCCGAAGCAGCTGTTACGTGCTTTGTCTATCTCAGGAGGTAGCGACCTGGCGTATCCTCTGGGAAAGTCTAGCTCCACCATCAGGAGTATCTTGTGAAGAACAGGATACGCTTAGACAATGCCCTTAGGGATAGACGGACACGTGACACAGTGGGCTCATGTCCACTGCTCCTGACACCGGTAAGA
This sequence comes from Dendropsophus ebraccatus, assembly GCF_027789765.1. Lineage (NCBI taxonomy): Eukaryota > Metazoa > Chordata > Amphibia > Anura > Hylidae > Dendropsophus > Dendropsophus ebraccatus. Next base: position 115,832,341 of record NC_091455.1, on the reverse strand, counting down.
ACAAATTCTATTTTTCTGTGAAATTTCCCCTGTAACACAGAATCATAAGGACTAGTAAAGCAGCCAACTAGTTTATAGGGGCAGAATTACCCCACCATTGTGCTGCTGGTTAGGACATAAGGGAAGAAGATAGTCACTCATGGAACATATAGTGCAGACATTTCTGTAACAGAACCATTGATCTGAACATGGAATTATTGACCTATACGTTAATTATTGTCCTATATGTTTTTCTAGATACACACATGGAAGGATGCTGATTGTGACTGATTGTTGTGCCCAATGGAATATTGAATGGTGCATGGTGACTCACCACTAACTAGTAACTGATGCTAGAATTCTGCTGACCTACAACTTCTTAGAGGTGAATTATTGCTATAGGACAACAAAACCATTCTCTCCACTGTATAAGTCATGAATCTTGAAGTAGGCAGTTATTTGCTTCCATTATGAATCGGATGCAAGCAATAAGTGAATTGCATTCTGTTGTTTGCTGATAACATTCTTAACCTACTAATCAGATAAGAGACACTGCAACGTGGAAAACTTGTCATCATTTATTCTATGAAAAATTTTAAACAATGCAACATTAGAACATTTTTTAAATCAAGTTTTTATGTTTAAGAAATTTTACAGATATCTTTTCTAATTTTCCATTCTACTATCTATATCATAGGTGTCAAACTCAGGCCCTCCAGCTGTTGACAAACTACAATTCCCATGGGAATTGTATTTCTGTAACAGCTGGAGGGCCTGAGTTTGACACCAGTGATCCATATTATAAAATAATCCTAAAATCTTATGGTGCGTTTACACAGAAGGATTTATCTGACAGATTTTGGAAGCCAAAGCCAGGAATGGATTTGAAAAGAGGATAGATCCCAGTCTTTTTGACCTGATCCCTGTTTATAGTCTGTTCCTGGTTTTGGCTTCAATGATCTGTCAGATAAATCTGTCTGTGTAAACACACCATTACAGCTCTCAGTCTGGCCATTAATAGGGTCCTCTCCATTCTATGGTTTTTATTCCCTGGTGTGTGTCTTAAAGGGGATTTCCAATTTAAAAATACTTGTGTGTGTCATGGGAGCCATAAAATGGTTCACTAGCCATTATCCATTGCTTCATTCATTGCTGATTAACTCCCCAACCCCGACACAATTATGGGGTGCCAACTTGTTCTGAAGACCTCCATGGCTGCCTTGTGGTTTCCGTTTAAGCCAGCAAACCATGTTTTTTATACTAAATATATGTACTCTTTTTATTATTTAAAAAATCTCTGTAAATAAAAATTTTAAACACATATTTGACAATCTTTCAAATGAAAAACTCTCAACTAAAAGATATAAAACATATAATATTATGTTATTGATCTTGCTCTGTAAATGCTATAAATAAATAGAAAAATAGAAACAGTGCAATAATTGCTGTTTTGGTGACCCTAAAATTGCCCTGAAAAAAAAAAATTACAGCTCATCAGTTACACAGCAAAGAGAGTAACAGAGTTGTAACATAAACCATCAGAACATGGTAAAGGACATGTTCCTGAGTGTGAATGGAGGACATGTCCTATTGATTAAAGGAGGAGTCAGCAACATTTTTTATTAAAGTATTTTAGTGCCCCCCAAAAGTTATAAAAATCACCAATATACACTTATTACGGGAAATGCTTATAAAGTGCTTTTTTCCCAGCGCTTACTACTACATCAAGGCTTCACTTCCTGGATAAACCGGTGATGTCACGACCTGACTCCCTGAGCTGTGCGGGCTGTGGCTGCTAGAGAGGATGATGGCAGAGGGATGCTCAGTGTCCCTCCAGTGCCCTCTGCCCCTCAGTGCCCCCCTGCCATCATCCTCTCCAGCAGCCACAGCCCACACAGCTCTGGGAGTCGGGTCGTGACATCACCATTTTATCCAGGAAGTGACATCACCATGTTATCCAGGAAGTGAAGCCTTGATGCAGCAGTAAGTGCAGGGAAATAAGCACATTTCCCGTAATAAGTGTATATTGGTGATTTGTATAACTTTTGAGGGCAATACCATACTTTAATAAATATTTTCACCGGATTTCTCCTTTAAAGTGTCACTGTCGTTATAACTTTCAAAATCTACATCAACAGTAGATGTGATATAAAGCAAGTTTGCAATTTACATTCATTATTTTTTTTTTAGTTATCGTGAAAAACACTGCACTTCCTGTTTTCTGACAGTTTTTTCTCAGAGTCAGAAAACAGGAATCCTGTGTATCCCAGGCCATCTGAGCGCTCACAGAGAAGGCAGTCATGTGATTGATGGACATATTGAGCGGTGACTCTCTGTACTGGCCGGAATTCCTGTGTTTAGTCTGTTTTTTACAACCAGCACAAGTCAAAAAATCTACCTTCAGGAGACTGGACCTGGATTTCTGGTAAGTTCAGCTTTGTTTTACAGCATGATAACAAACAAAAAAAATGAATATATAATGCAAACTTGCTGTATATCACATCTACTATTGTTTTAGATTTTGAAAGTTATATCGACAGATACACTTTAACAATTGCGTGCAGCCATCACAAGGGGGTGCACTTGCTCACCAGAATGCAAGTGTTAGAACCAAGCGACTAGAGTAAGGGCTCATCCACATCTGCATTTTAGCTCTGTTCATTACAGATCCATCTATATTGTTGACACAGTCCATTTTTTAATGGGGGAGGGGTATACTGTGTGCACAATTTTTTCCTCTGTTCAAAAAAAGAACCATAAACACAATGGGACTGAACAGGTAAACAATTGTGACCTTTTTGTCCCACTGAAATTATTGAAAGTATCTTAAAGTGACAAAGTGTATACATAAGGCTGTCTGAACAATACCCTTTTGAAATGCATACACATTGTCACTTAAAGATATTTTTAATGACTACATATAGTGATAACCTGTTTTATATGTATTTTTGCACTATGCACTTTATGGTGGGATGTATATTCATGATCATTTGTAGAAACTGTGACATTTTAAACTATAGCAGTAATCTCCACCTACTCCAAAACAAGTGTAGATTTATGCCCAAGCTCTGCAACATGCGCAGATCCTGACAGCTTTATTAAGAGGCGTATGGCTTTTAGTAGATCCAGGGGATAATTGCGGCAGGGCGTTATTTAAGACCGGCTTAACAAATGCTCCCTCTAGTGTGTACAGGGCCGCTTTAACCAGAGGGCACATGGTGCACGTGCACTGGGCCCACTGGTTAAAGGGGCCCCCCGAGCAGGCCGGCCATTGCTATGCGCGACCAGTGCGACCAGTGCTCCGGCCACCAGCCTGTCAGGGGGGAGCGCCATGGATGGGTAATCTACTTACCCCTCCATAGGGCCTCCCGTCCGCCGCTGCCCCCGTCCGCTGCTGCTGCAGCGGCGCTTCAGCAGCAGCGATACTAACAGAGAGACAGCCATTGGCTCCCTCCCTGTCAGTCACTCTTGTGGCCGCACTTCCTGCGGTCACAAGAGGCCGCACTCTCCCTCTAGCGCCCGTCGTCACTGGAGCGTCGGCGCGAGGGTAAGGGGAGTGCAGCCTCTTGTGACCGCAGGAAGTGCGGCCACAAGAGGTAAGAGAAGAGGAACGCATGGACCTAGGTGAGTAAAAGTGTTTGTTTTTGTCAATGTTATATGGGAGGGGGAGCGCATATACTATTGGGGAGCACAGGGGGCTATATACTATGGGGGAGCACATGGGAGCTATATACTATGGGGAGCATAGGGGAGCTATATACTATGGGGGAGCACAAGGGAGCTATATACTATGGGGGAGGACAGGGGGCTATATACTATGGGGGAGCACAGGGGGCTTTATACTATGGGGGAGCACAGGGGAGCTATATACTATTGGGGAGCACAGGGGGCTATATACTATGGGGGAGCACAGGGGAGCTATATACTATGGGGGAGCACAGGGGGCTATATACTATTGGGGAGCACAGGGGAGCTATATACAATGGGGGAGCACAGGGGAACTATATACTACTGGGGAGCACAGGGGGCTATATACTATTGGGGAGCACAGGGGGCTATATACTATGGGGGAGCACAGGGGGATATATACTATGGGGGAGCTATATACTACTGGGGAACACAGGGGGCTATATACTATTGGGGAGCACAGGGGAGCTATATACTATGGGGGAGCACAGGGGGCTATATACTATGGGGGAGCACAGGGGGCTATATACTATGGGGGAGCACAGGGGAGCTATATACTACTGGGGAGCACAGGGGGCTATATACTATTGGGGAGCACAGGGGGCTATATATTGGGGAGCACAGGGGGCTATATACTATTGGGGAGCACAGGGGGCTATATACTATTGGGGAGCACAGGGGGCTATATACTATGGGGGAGCACAGGGGAGCTATATACTACGGGGAGCACAGGGGAGCTATATACTATGGGGGAGCACAGGGGGCTATATACTATGGGGGAGCACAGGGGAGCTATATACTATTGGGGAGCACAGGGGAGCTATATACTATTGGGGAGCACAGGGGCGCTATATACTATTGGGGAGCACAGGGGAGCTATATACTATTGGGGACCACAGGGGAGCTATATACTATTGGGGAGCACAGGGGTCTTTATACTATTGGGGAGCACAGGGGGCTATATACTATTGTGGGAGAGCATAGGTGGGTTATATACTATTGGAGAGCACAGGGGGCTATATACTATTGTGGGAGAGCACAGGGGGGCTATATACTATTGTGGGAGAGCACAGGGGGGCTATATACTACTGGGGAGAGTGCTCAGGGGGGCTATATACTAATGGGGGAGCGCACAGGAGGGCTGTATATAACTGGAGGAGGGTGTATATACTACAGGGACACCTTAAAACTATGGAGGCACAGAGGGGTGTAACTATGTAGGGGTACAGAGGGGTGTAACTACTGTATAGGGGTACAAGGGACCTAACTACTGTATGTGTTGGAGCCTAAAATATTTGTCTGGCAGATTCTGGAGAGAAGATTCACAGCCAGGAGAAGACTTCAAGGTGGCCCAGGCTGAATGGAGAGAAAAAGAAAAGGTGACTCTGATAGGAGAAGATGCCCCCGGTGAGTCACTGGATGTAACTGCACTCTGTTATAGGGTTGTAGTGTTAGGGGTCATGATGTGGCCGTATTATGCAATGGTATCATTGGTGATATCTTTCTGTTTTGTTTAGTGCAGTTTTTATGTAATATGTAATCACTGTATGGTGGAAATAGTGTTATAAGGTAACTACTGTATGTATTGGGGCTCTTGATACAGTGTGGGGGCAAATTCAGTACATTATACAATGTGCCGAAAGGGAAGGGGGGGGCCCACTCTTGAGGGCTGTGCACTGGGCCCACCAATGTATTAAAACGGCCCTGAGTGTGTATATAGGGTTCACTATGGTCGCTCTGTGTGAGACAGCTGCAATGTTGACTTTGAAAACTAATGCAATAAACCACATTTTTATTTCACCTATTCTAAAAATAAAATTATAGATAGATAGAGAGAGAGAGTGTAGACACGAATAATTTCATTAAAAGACATAGAGAAAGTGTGGGTGTGTTGGGGGGTAATAATTTTATAGACATTGGGGGAAATTTATCAAACATGGTGTAAAGCAGTGCTTCTCAAACTGTGAGGCGGGCCTCACCAGTGAGGCGCCCCCTAATTGCTGGTGAGGCCCAGCTGAGGAGGCAGTTCTTACAAAAGTGACCACAAGCTGCACAATCCTTTCCCGGACTCCAACAATCTCTACTTTAGGAACATTATTGACTCATTTTGTACTTATTTTATATTATACAGAGATTAGGAGACAAATGGAGGGTAGACTGAGCAATAGTTTTTATATTTGCATAGACTTCTACCATAGATGGTGAGGCTCTATCATCCACTTGGTCAATCTGGGGAGGCCCAGGCCCAGGCATTTTGTCTGTTGGGTGAGGCTCCAGAAGAAAAAGTTTGAGAAGCACTGGTGTAAAGTGAAACTGGCTCAGTTGCCCCTAGCAACCAATCAGATTCCACCTTTCATTCCTCACAGACTCTTTGGAAAATGAAAGGTGAAATCTGATTGGTTGCTAGGGGCAACTGAGCCAGTTTCTCTTTACACCATTATGTGCACCCCCTCCCAACGAAGCATAATGCACTGCATCCCCACAATACACCGTGCCTCTTTAATGCATTGTGCACCCCCTTAATGATTTATAACAAATAACACATTATGTCCCCCCTTATAAAATACACCCCCATTAGGTATAATATTGTGCAGTACATACTGTATACCCTTTACATAATAGCCATACAGTTACCAAATACCACTATACAATAAAAAATAAAATAAATTACCCCATACTGTTATTAAACTGATACTAAACCTACTGTACTGAGATCAACATTATATAAAGACCAAATTATACTGTCGCTGCTCTCCCTGAGTTCAATGATTGTTGTGTTTTGTTGGTCTATTTTTCATTGCCCCCAGTAGCCAGAATCCTACTCCACACTGACGAGGGGCAAATACCCCGAAACTGCAGTCTGTGGATGGATGCCTAGCCTTGGTAACCCTTGTCTTATGTCGTTATACTCGCCACAGAGTTAGACTTTGACTTACAGTGGCCACCCTGGTGTTTCCCTATTTAGGTCCCAAAGCTCGCAACAGAGTGAGGACCTGAGAGACTACGTATCAGGGTGGTTTGGTGCTCTCCCCCCTAGGAGGCACCCCTTGGAAACGGGCTTCCTTCTCTGGAGAGAGGGATATCTGGCTATTCCCGTGTTTTGAAACTCGTAACTGAGGCTCCACAGACCCCTTCTTTACATATTCAAATTTTGTAGGGGACTATCAGTGGAGACTCGTAAATGAGTACGCCATTGGATTTTTTTCGCTGTTCTCCCTGAGTTCCCAGTGATTGTTGTGTTTTGTTGGCCATACCATGACCACACATTATCACCACATAGTGACAAAATACTAGTACCTTACTGTTACCGGAGTCAGTCAATCACTATTTTTTTCTTTTCTATCCAGCGCAGACCATCAGCTGGAACATTGTAGCATGGGACAGGAGGAGGTGTAGTAGGGACAATCAGGGGCATAAGACAGGATGATCAGTAGGGAGACATGTGACAAGAGGGTCAATAGGGACAGGGAGCCATTTGACTGGAGGAGGGTCCTTAGCGATAATAAGGCATGTGACAAAAGAGTGGGTAGTAGGGATAATGAGACAGTCTTAAGGGGGGGGGGGGCAGTAGAGACAGTCATGTGACAGGGTAGGGGAGCAGTGTGATAGAGTCATGTCACAAGGAGAAAGTCAGTAGGGACAGGCAGGCAGTGAACACTAGGCAAAAATACCAACGGCAGTCTGTGCACCAACCTCCTGGTTTCCTCCCCTTTCCTGCTCTCTTTCCATTGCCTGGCAATTTATGACATCATAAGCTATCAGGGTAGACAGTTCAGCTGTGTATTGTGTGACAGCAGCAGGGACTGGCTAAGAGCCTTAGATGGGATATTTTCCCTAGGTGACCCTGTGTGTGTCAGGGGATGATTGCATCCTCCTCACCCGGCACATCTACCTCCCCCCACTTTGCCCCTGGTGCAGTGCAACATACCACTAAGCAAACACCATAGTACTATACAGTGCAAATTACAATTATAATTACTAATTATTAGCGCAGCACAACATACCCAGTGCAGCCCCATTCACTTATATATTAATAAGAGAAACAGATTGCTGAACTCAGGGAGACCAGCCAAACGACAACAATGCCGGCTGCTAGTGAAAGCGCTCAAAGCAGTGAAGTTCTAGGTGCATTGCCCCCTGGGAAACATGAATATGCAAAAGAAGAGCCCGTGGAGCCTCATTGAAGAGTCTCAAAACACAGGACCAGCCAGATATCCCTCCGGGAAGGACCCAGCCAAGGGGCAGCTCATATTAGGAAACCACCAAATCCACCATATTAAGTGGCCCTATAAGTCAGTGTAATGACAAGGAATAAACCAAGGCTAGGTAACCATCCACATACAGCTGTTTCGGGGTGTTGCCCCTCATCAGTGTGGAGCAGGATTCTGGCTAGGTGGGAGCAATGCCTAGTAGAGCCATAAGAGAAACAGATTGCTGAACTCAGGGAGACCAGCCAAACGACAACACTGCCGGCTGCTAGTGAAAGCGCTCAAAGCAGTGAAGTCCTAGGTGCATTGCCCCCTGGGAAACATGAATATGCAAAAAAAGAGCCCGTGGAGCCTCATTGAAGAGTATCAAAACACAGGACCAGCCAGATATCCCTCCGGGAAGGACCCAGCCATGGGGCAGCTCCTGTTAGGAAACCACCAAAACCACCATATTAAGTGGCCCTATAGTTCAATGTAATGACAAGGGATAAACCAAGGCTAGGTAACCATCCACATACAGCTGTTTTGGGGTGTTGCCCCTCATCAGTGTGAAGCAGAATTCTGTATATCTGGCTGGTCCTGTTTTTTAAAACTCTTCAATGAGGCTCCACGGGCTCTTCTTTTGCATATTCATGTTTCCCAGGGGGCAATGCACCTAGGACTTCACTGCTTTGAGCGCTTTCACTAGCAGTGTTGTCGTTGGCAGTGTTGTCTTTTGGCTGGTCTCCCTGAGTTAAGCTCTGTTTCTCTTATGGCTCTACTAGGCATTGCTCCCACCTAGCCAGAATTCTGCTCCACACTGATGAGGGGCAACACCCCAAAACAGCTGTATGTGGATGGTTACCTAGCCTTGGTTTATCCCTTGTCATTACAGTGACTTATAGGGCCACTTAATATGGTGGTTTTGGTGGTTTCCTAACAGGAGCTTCCCGGAGGGATATCTGGCTGGTCCTGTGTTTTGAGACTCTTCAATGAGGCCCCACAGGCTCTTCTTTCACTTTTATTTAAAGACACAGTGTTACCTGTTCCACTGCAAGTATGTAAGTAAATACTTTACCTGTCTGCGCTCTGGCCTGCTTCTGTGGCTGCCAGCTCCCTAATGCCTTACTCAGCAAATCAGTGTGCTGTCACACCAGCGTGAAATCCGCTGTGATTCCGATACGTGTGAACCCACCCTAAAAGTAATTCTCTGGATAACAGGGGTGTTGCTAGGGTCCTAAAACATCCAGGGCACGGGCCCTCTGAGTATTGTAAGCGGTTAGCGATGGAGCCCAGCGCAGAAGCTAGTAACTCCAATGACCACTCTATTAGCCCAACTCTATTGCCGCCACTCATAATAACTGCGACTAAGCAGACACAGGCAGCCACCCGCCCTGGGCTCCTGTCAGGGTCACTGTCATTGGTAGTGGTGCACACCACTGCCCAGGCAGCTCCTTCACAGCTACAGCCTCTGGGGGGTCTGCCCTAGCTCCTATCCTCTAGGCCATTGTTTTCCAACCTTTTCTACCTCAGGGAACTCCTACCTGATAACGTTCTACAAAATGCAAAAACCTTCACAGTGACTCACAGGTGACGTCTTCTTTGATCTGAGTTGTTTTCTTTCCGCTTTCCTCTCCATCCGGCCCAGGCCACCATGATGATTTCTTCCAGCTGCAATTCATCTCTTCAAAACCTGCCAGACAAACATCTTAGGCTCCACACTTTTCCTTCAATTTCCTTCCCTTTTCCCCTCCTATAGGCTCCTATACAGAATTAATTCCGCTGCTTGGTTTCAGAGAGAAGGTAGGTAAGTGTGTTGCCCCCTGTATGTAGGCTCCTCTGCTGTACCCCCATATAGTAATAAGGTCCAGTTTTGTGCCCTATAGTAATAATGCCCCCTGCTGTTACCCCACATTGTAAAATGTCCCTCTGTTGTGTACCTTCATATAGTGATATTCCCCTGATGTGTTCCATATAGTTATAATGCCCCTGCTGTGCACCCATATAGTAATAATGCCTCCTGCTGTCCCCTGCATATAGTAATAATGCCCCCAGTGTGCCCTCTATATAGAAATAATGCCCCCAGTGTTCCCTTCATATAGTAATAATGTCTCTTGCTGTGGCCTCCATATAGTAATAATGCCCGCTGCTGTGCTCCCATATAGTAATAATATCTCCTGCTGTGCCCCTATATTGTAATAATGCCCCCTGTTGTGCCCCTATATAGTAATAATGCCCCTGCTGCACCCACCATAGTAATTAAGTTCCCCTCCTGCCTGCAATTAACCTGACCACCAACCCCACACACTACCCCATCTGACCCCCCCACACACTACCCCACCTCGACCCTCATCCCCCCACACACTACCCCACAAACACACAATCTCACCAGACCCCCTCCACACACACTACCCCACCAGACACCCCCCCCCCCATACACACACTCACCTGGGCCCCATCTTAACCCCCCCAGCGCACACACACAACCTCACCTGACCTCCCGCACCTCCACACACACATATATTAACACACCTGGGCCCCATCTTAGCCCCCCAACACACACACTACCTCACCTTACCCCCTCCATACACACATACTACACCACCTGACTAACCCTGTCCCTTCACACACACATACATACATATTACCCTAGCCGGGCCCCATCTTAACACCACCCCCAACACATTCCACCTCACCCGACCCCCCTCCACACTCATCCAGGTCACAGTGTAGAATCGCTGCAGGGCGGGAGCTTTACAGGTGACTTCCTGGGGCGTCTGTCAGTGGCAGGAGAGAGGCTGGGCAGGAGCGTGGCGCCGCTGCAGATGGCTGCGGCGCACGCATTCAGTGATGCATGAGTGATGGATGAGGTCACTAAAGCTGCGTCCGAGCGGTATCGGCGCGGCCAATCTGAGGTGTGGGTCAGGTCAGGAGTCAGAGGCTGCTGCTGCTGGTGCTAATTCGGCACTAGCGGCAGCAAATAACTTTCGGGGCTAGGCAGAAGTCATCTAGGGCTTAGGCCCCTAATGACTATGCCTAGAGACGCCACTGCCAAAAATATTATATTTTCACATGATCTGCTGCCCTCTGGTTTTTATGTGTGTTTGTCAGAAATATAATTGCAATCATATTATGAGTAACAAAAGCTTATATTGACAGTTAGAATGAGCTAATGCAGCAAGTCAATATTTGCAGTGTTGACCCTTCTTCAGGACCTCTGCAATTCTCCCTGGCATGCTCTAAATCAACTTCTGGACCAAATCCTGACTGATAGCAGTCCATTCTTGCACAATCAATGCTTGCATTTTGTCAGAATATGTTGGGTTGTCCACCCGTCTCTTAATGATTGACCACAAGTTCTCAATGGGATTAAGATCTGGGGAGTTTCCAGGCCATGGACCCAAAATCTCTGTTTTGTTCCCTGAGCCATTTAGTTATCACCTTTGCTTTATGGCTAGGTGCTCCATCATGCTGGAAAAGGCATTGTTGATCGCCAAACTGCTCTTGGCCGGTTGGGAGAAGTTGCTCTTGGAGGACATTCTGGCACCATTCTTTTTTCATGGCTGTTTTTTTAGGCAAGACTGTGAGAGAGCCGATTCCCTTGGCTGAGAAACAACCCCACACATGAATGGTTTCAGGATGCTGACAGTTGGCATGAGGCAAGACTGGTGGTAGCGCTCACCTCGTCTTCTCCAAATAAGCTGGTTTCCAGATGTCCCAAACAATCGGAAAGGAGATTCATCAGAGAAAATTACTTTACCCCAGTCCTTTAGCAGTCCACTCCCTGTACCTTTTGCAGAATATCAGTCTGTCCCTGATGTTTTTTCTGGATAGAAGTGGCTTCTTTGTTGCCCTCCTTAAGACCAGGCTTTGCTCCAAGAGTCTCCGCCTAACAGTGCGTGCAGATGCACTTACGCCTGCCTGCTGCCATTCCTGAGCAAGCTCTGCACTGCTGGTAGCCCGATCCCGCAGCTGAAACACTTCTAAGAGATGGTCCTGGCGCTTGCTGGTCTTTCTTGGGCGCCCTGGAACCTTTTTGGCTACAATGGAAGCTCTCTCCTTGAAGTTCTTGATGATGCGATAGATTGTTGACTGAGGTGCAATCTTTCCAGCTGCGATACTCTTTCCTGTTAGGCCATTTTTGTGCAGTGCAATGATGACTGCACGTGTTTCTTTAGAAATAACCATGGTTAACAGAAGAGAAACAATGATGCCAAGCACCAGCCTCCTTTTAAAGTGTCTAGTGGTGTCATTCTTACTCAATCATGACAGATTGATCTCCAGTAGGGATGGTCCGAACCCTCCAAGGTTCGGGTTCGTATGAACCCGAACATTTGGCATCAGATTCCCGCTGTCTGCCTGCTCCGTGGAGCGGGTGGATACAGTGGGAGGACCGCCTGGAAAACTGGAATATAGCCTATGGCTATGGCTGTATCCCAGTTTTCTAGGCAGTCCTCCTGCTAGATCCGCCCGCTGCACGGAGCGGGCAGACAGCTGGAATCATTACCGTGAGTTCGGGATCGTACGAACCCGAACCGAACTCGGTTCGGACCATCCCTAATCTCCAGCCCTGTCCTCATCAACACCCACACCTGTGTTAATGGAGCAATCACTGAATCTATGTTAGCTGGTCCTTTTAAGGCAGGGCTGCAATGATGTTGAAATGTGTTTTGGGGGATAAAGTTCATTTTCTAGGCAAATATTGACTTTGCAAGTAATTGCTGTTAAGCTGATCACTCTTTATAACATTCTGGAGTATATGCAAATTGCCATTTTAAAAACTGAAGCAGTAGACTTTGTAAAAACTAATATTTGTATCATTCTTAAAACTTTTGGCCATGACTGTATACTAAACTGCAGTTGGTTTTCTAATAGATGTGAACAGTAAGAGCAACAACATATCATATGTGCTGCAGATTCAAATGTATCATTAACCAAATAATCTTTCACAATTGCTATAATTAAATGTACATAAATCGGCCTCAGATTTCCCTTTTCAGTAGATATTCAGGATTCTGGAGTACTATACAGCAGTAACAACAATGCATTTCTCTTTGATACTTTCACACTATAAATAAACTGCTGTGCTGTTATTTTTGTAGCATAAATCCATGTAATCCACACCAGGCTTGTAAGAATGAAGTCAGGTAACACATGAGTAGATACTATTACCGTGAACATGTATGACATCACGGAAATAATAGGACTTTCCTTTTATAAATATTTAGTTACACATACTGCGTAGATAGATTCATGAGAATTTGAAACCTTAGAAAGAGATTGTTTAATTTATTCTAATACGTGCGTGTTGTAAACAGTATGCAATACATGATGATCCTATGTGCAGAAATAAGAGAGCTCTAATGTTTCCAGCATTGACTTTATCTCATAATATTCTGAGATACAGTAATTGCAACTTGGCTGCAGTACAGAACTAATTTCCTCCCTCTAAATACTTGTCACTAGTGTTAATTAAAGATGACCGTCACTGGAACCTTCTTTAGGTGTCTAATAATACAATTACATTGTAGACTGACTTTTTATTTTTAGCTAAAAATAAATACATCAAATATATATATATATATATATACATATATATGTGTGTATATATATATATATATATATATATATATATATATAATGCCTTGGTTTAAGAGTAACTTGGATTAAGAGTGTTTTGCAAGAAGAGCTCACAGTTTTTCAAAATAGCAACTTGGTTTAAGCATTGTTTTGGTTTAGGAGCTCCCTGTACTGGGTGGGAGGGGGAGTGGGGGAGGGGCATGGTCTGCATAGTGTGGCCTACAGCTCTGTACTCTGACCCAGGAGGTCTCCCTCTCCTTCCAAATTATTGCAAATCCACTTCAGGCTGGGGCTTGCATCAGGGGAGAGGACTGGGGAGGTAATCTCTTTATAGCTGTAATCCCTCTCTCTCTTTAGACAGAGCGCGCTGCATTTATGTGCCCACATGTGTCCTGCTCATTTCTTCATACTCCGTGCAGTCTCTTTCAGCCCTTGTGTTTCCCATCCTCTCCATTCCTGCTATAATGTGCCTGCACTCACACTCAGCTACACACACTGCTGCTATAATGGGCCTGCACTTACACTCAGCTATACACACTGCTGTATAGAAAAGTTTCTGTCACTGTCCTTCTGCACAGCTCTGATTCTAACTTCCTGATTGGTCCATGCTGAACACACACCCCTTCCCCACTGCTGTCATGTGACCACACAGACCTCTGACAGCAGCCCTGCTTCTCTATTGTAGCCTGTTGTACTACAATACTACATTATGGGGATCTACATCTCCATTCTGTATCTACAAACTGCTGCTGTATTTTCAGGCTTATGCACTTACTTTACATTATACGCCACATGCTGATTGCTATACTGTACAGTAACTTATAATATGACATATCCAGCTGTTTCTCATTGTTTTATATGTTCTACATGTTATTCAGAATAAAAAATTATTATTTTTTGGTGTGGAACCAGTTGTCTGCATTTCAGTGATTTGCTTTGGTTTAGGAGTGGATTTGGATTATAAGCACAGTTCCAAAACAAATTATGCTTGTAATCAAAGGCACCACTGTATATAGAAAGCTAGAATTTACTCTTGTCATAATTCCATAATAACCTGCACAGGGTTTTTTTTAATCTATCTCATTCTGGGGTAGATTCTGGGCTTTTTGAACACTTTTTATTTCATGTTTTAGTTTAGTTGTACTGCTTAAAGAGTCATTAAAAATATCTTTTGATGTCATCACACAGGTCAAAAGGGGCAAATCTGGTGCTTTTCTGGGGCGTATGTCGGGGCGCATTTTCATATATGTCCCTCAGTGTTTTTATCCTGAACTGTCATCCTGCCAAAAACCATGAAATAAAAAGTGTTTAAAAAGCCCAACCTATCCCAAAATGGTACTGAAAAAAGCCCTCTCACAAGGACAAAATGACCCAGTGGACCGCACAAATTAAAATTTTTGTGTTTTCGTTTTTTTCCTCCTCCCCTTCTAAGAGCTCTAGCACTTTCATTTTTGTTCTACACGGCCATGTAAGGGCTTGTTTTTTTTTAGGAATAGTTGTACTTTGTCATTCTACCATAGCATGTATGATGGAACCCCCCAAAATATCATTTATAAAAATATAAATTGGTGAAATCGTAAAAAAAGAATGCAATATGGTAACTTTTGGGGGATTCCTGTGTCTACGTAATGCACTATACGGTAAAAGCGACATGAGACTATTATTCTATAGGTCAGTCCGAACACAACCATATGCAGGTTTACACAGATTCTCTAATGTTTTATATTTTTTTAAATGAAATCCTTTATTAATAAAGTGGCCCTATTGTGACTTTTATAACGGTTTTAGTTTTTCACCTATGGGGCTGTATCGGCAATCCTGGCGCTTTTTTCCCTCTTTTTATTTACGCCGTTCGCGGACAATTACGTACGCTACGGTAGATAATATGTTAATTTATTTTTATATGTTTTATTTATATAATGGGAAAGGGGGGTGATTTTAACTTTTATTGTGGTAGGGGCTATGGGTAATTTTAAAAACATTTTTACTTTTTTTTAACCCCTTAGGGACCAAGCCTATTTGAGCCTTAATGACCAGGCTCATTTTTCAAAATCTGACCTGTCTCACTTTATGCGCTTATAGCTCAGTGATGCTTTAACATATGCTAGTGATTATGAGATTGTTTTTTGTAACATATCGTACTTTATAATAGTGGCAAAATTTGGTCACTATCTTTTGTGTTTTTTTGTGAAAAACATAAAAATATCATGAAAAATTTGAAAAATTTGCACTTTACAAACTTTGAAATTCTCTGCTTCTAAAAAAAGAAAGTCGTATCACATAAATTAGTTACTAGGTCACATTACTAATATGTCCTCTTTATTCTGGCATAATTACGTAAACATATTTTACTTTTTCTTGGGTGTTACGGGGCTTAGAAATGTATCAGCAAATTATCAATTTTTCATGAAATTTCCAAAACTAATTTTTTTAGGGACCAGTTCTTTTTTTAAGTGTGTTTAGGAGGCTTGTATACTTGAAACCCCCATAAATGACCCCATTTTGGAAACTACACACCCTAAGGAATAATCTAGTGGTATAATGAGCATTTTAACCCTACAGGGGCTGGAGGAAAGTATTCACAATTAGGCCGGAAAAAAATGGAAAATAGAAATTTTCAAATAATATGTTCATTCAGATTAAAGTATCTCATTTTCACAAGCAACAGGAGAGAAAAAGCACTCCAAAATTTTTAACGCAGGTCCTCCTGAGTACAATGGTACCCCATATGGGGGCGTAAACTACTGTATGGGCACACAGCGGGGCTCAGAAGGGAAGGAGCACCAATTAGCATTTTCAGTGCAGATTTTGCTGTACAAGTTTTCAGGCGCCAGGTGCGTTTGCAGTGCCCCTGTAGTGCCAGCAGAGTGAAACCCCCCCATAAGTCCCATTTTGGAACGTTAACCCCTCAAAGAATACGTCTTGGGGTGCAGTGAGCATTTTGACCCCACAGGTATTAAAGTAAAGTATTCAAAATTAGATAGTAAAAATGAAAAAAACTAGAATTTTTCCAATAATATGTTTGTTTAGTTTGAAATTTCTCAATTTTCCAAGGAACAGGAGAGAAAAGGCATGCCAAAATCTGTAACGCAGGTTCTTCCGAGTAGAAAGGTACCCCATATGTGGGCATAAACCACTGTATGGGCACACAGCAGGCCTCAGAAGGAAGGGAGCGCCAATTAGCATTTTCAGTGCAGATTTTGCTGTAGAAGTTTCTGAGCGCCGGGTGCGTTTGCAGTGCCCCTGTAGTGTCAGCAGAGTGAAACTCCCCCATAAGTCACCCCATTTTGGAAAGTGCACCCCTCAAAGAATACGTTTTGGGGTGCAGTGAGCATTTTGACCCCACAGGTATTAGAGGAAAGTATTCAAAATTAGACAGTAAAAATGAAAAACTAGAATTTTTCTAATAATATGTTTGTTTAGTTTGAAATTTCTCAACTTCACAAGGAAAGGGAGAGAAAGTGCACCCCAAAATCTGTAATGCAGGTTCTCCTGAGTACAACAGTACCCCATATGTGGGCATAAACCACTGTATGGGCACACAGCCGGGCTCAGAACAGAAGGAGCGCCAATTAGCATTTGCAGTGCAGATTTTTCTGAAGAAGTTTCTGGGTGCGTTTGCAGCGCCCCTGTAGTGTCCACAGAAGAGAAACCCCCCAAAAGTCACCCCATTTTTGGAAAGGGCACCCCTCAAAGAAGTCATCTTGGGGTGCAGTGAGCATTTTGACCCCACAGGTATTAGAGGAAAGAATTCAAAATTAGAAAGTAAAAATGAAAAAAAAAATGATTTTTTTCAATAATATGTTTGTTTAGTTTGAAATTTCTAAATTTTTACGAGAAACAGGAGAGAAAATGCACCGCAAAATCTGTAAAGCAGGTTCTCCTGAGTACAATGGTACCTCATATGTGGGCATAAACCACTGTATGGGCACACAGCAGGGCTCAGAAGGGAAGGAGCGTCATTTTGCTGGAGCAAAACCGCAGCTAGTATCGGTTATTAGAATAGTGCAGTTGCTAAAAAAAAAATTTAAAATGAGATTACAGGTAATCTAGGGTGGTGACGGGCAACCTGGGAGTGTTTACTTGATATCTGGGGTGGTGACGGGCAATTTGGGTGGTACGAGCAGTCTGTGGCAATCTGGGGTGTTTATGGGCAATGGCAATCTGGGGGTGTTTATGGGCAATCTGGGGGTGTTTACTGGCTATCTGTGTTGGTTACGGGCAATCTGGGGGTGTTTACTGGCTATCTGGGGGTGTTTACTGGCTATCTGGGGTGGTAACGGACAATCTGGGGGTGTTTACCGACTATGTAGGGGTGTTTACTGGCTATATGGGGTGGTAACGGGCAATCTGGGGGTGTTTACTGGCTATCTGAGTTGGTGACGGGCAAACTGGGGGGTCACAGGCAAACTGGGGTGGTGATGGTCAATCTGGGGGAGGAGTGACAGGCAATCTGGGGTGGGTATGGGCAATCTGGGGTGGTTACGGGCAATCTGGAGTGGTTACGGGCAATCTGGGGTGGTTATGGGTAGCCTGTGGCAATCTGGGGTGGTTACAGGGAATCTGGGGGTGTTTACTGGCTATCTGCGGTGGTTACGGGTAATCTGAGCGGTTACAGGTAAACTGGAGTGGTTATGAGTAATCTGGGGTGGTTACAGGTAATGTGGAGTGGTTACAGGTAATGTGGGTGGTTACAGGGAATGTGGGGTGGTTACAGGTAATGCGGAGTGGTTACAGGTAATCTGGGGTGGTTACAGGTAATGCGGGTGGTTACAGGGAATGTGGGGTGGTTACAGGTAATGCGGAGTGGTTACAGGTAATGTGGAGTGGTTACAGGTAATGTGGGTGGTTACAGGGAATGTGGGGTGGTTACAGGTAATGCGGAGTGGTTACAGGTAATCTGGGGTGGTTACAGGTAATGCGGGGTGGTTACACGTAATGCGAGGTGGTTACAGGCAATCTGGGGCACTTGACTTTTTATCCTGTTACCAATGATTTTTGGTGACAGGGGACAATAAGTGGCGGCAGCATTTGGAACAAGTGATCAGTGGTATATAGTATATACCGCTGATCACTTGTACCAGGACCACATCGGCTAGTCCCTGATCATTGCCCCATGCTCTCCGCCACCTCTGGTAGTGGAGAGAATGAGAGTTTGATCTTTTTTTAAGGGTACAAACACACTTATTCGCAGCGAGACTCGCTGAGGATCCCAGCCATGTGTACTCAATGGCAAACAAACTCCGCAGCTCGCCCCGTTAACTCCCCGGCCGTGGGAGACTATACACCAGCTAATCCCGGCTACGGGGCTCCCAACATTTTCACAGCCCGTTCAGCCAATCAGTGCTGCGGTGGGGCAGCGCACTGATTGGCTGAGCGGGACGTGCCGGGAATCAGCGAAGGACCAGGTGATGTATAGTCTCCGGGGGCCGGGGGTTAACGGGTCGGCCTTTGGACAAACTCGCAGCAGGGATGTACATCCCTGCTGCGAGTTTGTCTGCCATTGAGTACACAGGGCCGGGATCCTCAGCGAGTATCGCTGCGAATACGCAGCCAGAAACTCGCTGTGGATACAGCAAGTGTGTTTGTACCCTTAAAAAAAGATCAAACTCTCATTCTCTGATACGCTGATTACCAGTGGCCGCCGTTATACTGGTAATTATTATGGTAACTATCTTCCTAGCCATAACCCACAAAAACTGTAGCCACATTGCAAGATCCATAGCGTTCTTATCTTTTGCGCGACAGAGCTGGTTTTGAGCTTATTTTATGCGGGAAGATCTGTAGTTTCTATTGATACCAAGTTTTATATGTATATGACTTTTTGATCTCTTTTATGAGGTATTTTCTAAAGCAGATTGATAAAATACAGCTATTCTGGTACTGTTTATTTATTTATTTTTTTACAGCGTGTGTCGTGCGATATAATTATTGATATTGTTTTATAGATTGGGTCGTTACGGACGTGTATGTATATATACGGACGTGTATGGTATATGTATACCAAATATGTATAGGATTTGTGTTTTTGATCACTTTTATGTAATGTTTTATAGTGTATGGGAAATGTAATGCATTTTTATTATGGGGAGGGGGGACTGGGGGATTGTGTTTGGTGCACTTTTTTTTACTTTTTTACACTAGTGTACATTACTGTACACTAGTGTAACACTTTTCTCACATTATACAATACACTGCACTGCTTCTGCAGTACAGTGTATTGTATCATGTGACCATCCTGCTGACAGGCAGTAGCACAGCCACCCCTGTCAGCAGGATGGCTTATCCATGGGAAGCCCGGGGGCCTTCATTAGGCCCCCGGAGTTACCATGGAGACGTCGGGGGGAACGGACGGCGCCGCGGGACCTCTAATCACGTAAGTGGACCTGCGGTGCCGTCCGGTGCACACTGGAACCCGTTAGATGCTGCTGTCATGCTTTGACAGCGGCATTTAATGGGTTAAACTACAATTACAGGAGGGTGTCAGCTGTCACACTGACCGCTGATCCCCTGCACTACTGCCGCCGCCGGGCAGCAGTTCGTTCCGATGCGTACGCCGTTAAAAGGCGTACGCATCAGAATAAAGCCCATTAGTGGCCGCCATGAAAAGGCAGCACGGCGGTCTCTAAGGGGTTAATGCACATTTTAAGTCTCCCTGGGGGACTTTTACATACAATCAATAGATTGCAGACACTGTACAATGCTATGCCATAGGCATAGCTATGATCAGTGTAATAGGCGCTCTGCTGGCAAGAGACCTCCGGCGGTCCGTTAAAACGATGGGGACCCCGATCGGTAAGTGACAGGGGCTGCCCCTGTCACTCACACTTAAACGCCGCAATCGGTTAAGGGGTTAGTGGCAGGCTGCAGCGCTCACTGCAGCCGGTCCCCACCTCCTATAAAGCGTGCTTCGCTCCATAGCACGCTTCATAGCAACACAAATACCCAGGACGTACAGTTACGCCCTGGGTCGTCTGGTGACAGACTTCCAGGGCGTAACTGTATGTCCAGGGTCCTCTAGGGGTTAAGTACCATTAATTTAAGTGTCAATTTTATTTCAATTTCAATTCTTTCCATTTAATTTAATTTATTTCAGTTTAAATTTAATTATAATTTCAATTTTAATTTGGTGTAAGTCAATTTTTAAAATGTATTTTAAACATCCACTGCATTGGTAAATGAGCAGCATAAAATTACACTCTCTTCCAGGAGAGCAGTGGACATTGGTTGACCAGTGGCATATACACATGGACAGAATTGTTGGTACCCCTTGTTTAATGGAAAAAAAAACACAGTGGGCCCAGAAATAACTTGAATCTGACAAAAGTAACAATAAATAAACATTTTATGAAAATGAACAAATGAGAAATGAACAGAATAAAAAAATAAAATAAAATAAAACTCATGAAATTGGCCTGGACAGAAATGTACCCCTAAAAATAATTTGACCAAAGGGACATGTTCCATCAAGGTGTGCCCACTAACTAACATTAGAGGTGTCTACAATCTTGTAATAATTCAGTGGGCTTATATATAGGGCAACAGATACTCACTGTGCTGTTTGGTGACATGGTGTGTACCACACTCAACATTGACCAGAGGAAGCAAAGGAAAAAGTAGTCTTGGGAAATGAAAAAGAAAATTATGGACCAGCAGTTTAAGGCTATGTTTACACTACGTAAAATAACGGCCGTTGTCTGCGCCGCAAAACTACGGCCGTTGTTTTGAGGTTCCCTATAATGACTGCAATGCAATGTAACTACGGCCGTTGAATTCACACTACGTATCAGATAACGGCCGTTTTTTATACGGCCCCGTGAAAAATGAAGATGTCAATTATTTCCGGCCGGTAATACTGCAACAATGGCCTTGAATTTCAATGCGGCCGCGAACGTAAAACTTATATCTGCTGAATTAAACTTGATTTTGATGTAAGCCCGTACGACTAGCCCATACGATCGTAATTCTACGGCTGTAGTTTTGGTTGCAAAAGTCCGGCCGTTGAAAACAACGTTATTTTACGTTATTTTACGTAGTGTGAACATAGCCTAAAGGTAAAGGTTATAAGACCATCTTCAAGCAGCTTGATGTTTCTGTGGCTACAGTTGCACGTATTATTAAAAAATTTAAGATCCATGGGACTGTAGCCTATTTCCCTGGACGTGGCTGCAGGAGGAATATTGATGACAAATCAAAGAGACGATTAATACCTTAAGCTTGAAGGTTGACTTCAAGCTCAAGGAACATCATTGTCAGATTGCACCATCTGTCGTTGTTTGAGCTAAATTAAACATCATGGGATACGACCAAGGAGGACATCATTGTTGAAAAATAATAAAAAAAAGCCAGACTGGAATTTACCAAATTACAGCCACAATGCTTCTGGGAGAATGTCCTACAGTGCTGGGGAAAAGTATTGGCACCCCTGCATTTCTGTCAGATAATACTCAATTTCTTCCAGAAAATGATTGCAATCACAAATGGGTTGGTAATAATATCTTCATTTATTTGGCTTGCAATAAAAAAAACAAACACAAAAGAAAATGAAAAAAAAAGTCAAATCATCGATCATTTTACACAAAACTCCAAAAATGGGCCGGACACACGTATTGGCACCCTCAGCCTAATACTTGGTAGCAGAACCTTTAGAAAAAAATAACTGCGACCAACCGCTTCCGGTAACCATCATTGAGTTTCTTACAATGCTCTGCTGGAATTTTCGACCATTCTTCTTTGGCAAATTGCTTCAGGTCCCTGAGATTTGAAGGGTGTCTTCTCCAAACTGCCATTTTGAGATCTCTCCACAGGTGTTCTATAGGATTCAGGTCTGGACTTTAGAAGTCTCCAGTGCTTTCTCTCAAACCATTTTCTAGTGCTTTTTGAAGTGTGTTTTGGGTCATTGTCCTGCTGGAAGACCTATGACCTCTGGGGGAGACCAAGCTTTCTCACACTGGGCCCTACATTATGCTGCAAAATGTGTTGGTAGTCTTCAGACTTCATAATGCCATGTACACGGTCAAGCAGTCCAATGCCAGAGGCAGCGAAGCAACCCCAAAACATTAGGGAACCTCCACCATGTTTGACTGTAGGGACCGTGTTTTTTTCTTTAAAGGCTTCTTTTCCCCCCCTGTAAACTCTGTTTATGCCTTTTCCCAAAAGCTCTACTTTTGTCTCATCTGACCAGAGAACATTCTTCCAAAAAGTTTTTGGCTTTCTCAAGTAAGTTTTGGCAAACTCCAGCCTGGCTTTTTTATGTCTCTGGGTCAGAAGTGGGGTCTTCCTGGGTATCCTACCATAGAGTCCCTTTTCATTCACACGCTGACGGATAGTACGGGTTGACACTGTCGTACCCTCAGACTGCAGGGCAGCTAGAACTTGTTTGGATGTTAGTCGAGGTTCTTTAGCCACCATCCGCACAAGCTTTCATTGAGGGAGGGAGGTTAGCCACAGTGCCATGGGCTTTAAACCTCTTGATGACACTGCGCACAGTAGACACAGGGACATTCAGGTCTTTGGAGATGGACTTGTAGCCTTGAGATTGCTCATGCTTCCTCACAATTTGGCTCCTCAAGTCCTCAGACCGTTCTTTGGTCTTTCTTTTCTCCATGCTCAGTGTGGTACACACAAGGACACAGGACAGAGCTTGCGTCAACTCTAATTCATTTCAACTGGCTGCAAGTGGGATTTAGTTATTTCCATTACCTGTTATGTGGCACAGGAAAGTAACAGGTGCTGTTAGAGAAGCATCACATGATTTTTCTAAGGGTGCCAAT
Source organism: Dendropsophus ebraccatus (assembly GCF_027789765.1). Lineage (NCBI taxonomy): Eukaryota > Metazoa > Chordata > Amphibia > Anura > Hylidae > Dendropsophus > Dendropsophus ebraccatus. Next base: position 115,809,135 of record NC_091455.1, on the reverse strand, counting down.
ACTTTTGTCCACCCCCTTTTTTATGTTTGGTGTGGAATGATATCCAATTTGGCTTTTTGACAATTCTTTTTGTGGTTTTCCATTAAAGACAAAATATATGAAGAGGTAAATACCAAAGCATTTGTGATTGCAATTATTTTCAGGAAGAAATTGAGTATTAACTGACAGAATTGCAGGGGTGTCAATACTTTTGGCCAGCACTGTATGATTTCAGCACTACAGAAATCCAACTACAAAATTAGTAAAAAATTTTTGGTTATGATTTTCTGACAACCATCCTTAGAGATTCAGGTTATATGTTCACGCACACATATATAAAATAAAATAAAAATATGTCCATAATTTTAATGTAAAAATTCTACCATATTTTAAATATATTAATGTGTTCCATTGAAGTCAATGGGAAATTGGCCAGCAGTGCAAACAACATACAGAATAGCCGTAACTGAATACGACAATTTAAATAAAGAACATACTCATACGTATTTTACTTGTTCACACACTTTTTTTTTATTATAGTGCTTGAAAAGCAATATATTGTAATCCGTATTCTTCTTCTTCTTCTTCCGTTTCTTCTTCTTCTTCTTCCAGCTATTTTTCTGCGCGTAATACAGCCCGAACCGCTTTGCGCACACACTCCGTTCAAACTGCGTTTCGAAGCCCTCGGCGGTGTGTGGTGTGCTATCTATTTTTCGTTTTGATCGGATTTGTCGTTTTTAAGAAATTTACGTTTAAAGACCCCAAATTTCCCATAGAAAATAATGGCCCATTGCAAATAATGGCCACACTCTAACCGCTAACAGCCAATCACAGCACATATGCAAATAGCTAAAATATAGAAGCCAATAGGAACTCTAAGGTCTCGTCAGTCATGTATCACAACATCCACAGTCACATGTCCACTATTGGTCAATAGAAGATGTAATATATGGAAGGTCCTTAACGATTTTGTCTCACTGACATGAGTAAGATTGTCATGGTAACCGAGCAATGATCTTTAAAATTATAAGTACCCAGATCGCTCTTAAAGGGACCCAAGTTTCTCTTAAAGGGACCCAAGTTGCTCTTAAAGGGATGGGAGCCATGTCGCTCTTAAAGAACCCAAGTCGTTCTTAAAGGGACCCAAGTCGCTCTTAAAGGGGCGGGACCCAAGTCGCACTTAAAGGGTCCCATGTATCTCTTAAAGGGATCCAAGTCGCTCTTAAAGGGACGGGACCCAAGTTGCTCTTAAACGGACGGGACGCATGTTGCTCTTAAAGGGACCCAAGTCACTCCAAAAGGTATGGGATCCATGTCGCTCCTAAAGAGACCCATGTCGCTAGAGCGACCTGGGTCCCTTTAAGAGCGACCCAGATCCCTTTATGAACGAACTGGGTCCTTTTAAGAGCAAAATATGTCCCTTCAAGAGCAAAATATGTCCCTTTAAGAGTGACCTGGGTCCCTTTAGGAGCGAAATGGGTCCCTTTAAGAGCGACCTGGGTCCCTTTAAGAGCGAAATGGGTCCATTTAAGAGCGATCTGGGTCCATTTAAGAGCGACCTGGGTCCCTTTAAGGGCAAAATGGGTCCTTTTAAGAGCGACCTGGGTCCCTTTAAGAGCGGAATGGGTCCCTTTAAGAGTGAAATTGGTCCCTTTAAGAGTGACCTAGGTCCCTTTAAAAAAGCGACCTGGTCCCTTTAAAAGCGATCCGGGTCCCTTTAAGAGCGACCTGGGTCCCTTTGAGAGCTATCTGGGTCCCTTTAAGAGTGAAATGGGTCCCTTTAAGAGCAACCTAGGTCCCTTTAATAGCAACCTGAGTCCCTTTAAGAGCGATCTGGGTCCCATTAAAAGTGAAATGGGTCCCTTTAAAAGCGACCTGGGTCCCTTTAAGAGCGACTTGGGTCCCTTTCAGAGCAAAATATGTCCCTTTAAGAGCGAAATATGTTCCTTTAAGAGCAAAATGGGTCCCTTTAAGAGCGACTTGGGTCCTTTTAAGAGTGAAATGGGTCCCTTTAAGAGCGACCTGGGTCCCTTTAAGAGTGAAATGGGTCCCTTTAAGAGCAACCTGGGTCCCTTTAATAGCAACCTGGGTCCCTTTAAGAGCAATCTGGGTCCCTTTAAGAGTGAAATGGGTCCTTTTAAGAGCGATCTGGGTCCCTTTAGGAGCAAACTGGGTGCATTTAAGAGCGAACTGGGTTCCTTTAAGTGCGATCTGGGTCCCTTTAAGAGAAAAATATGTCCCTTTTAGAGTGAAATGGGTCCTTTTAAGAGCGACCAGGATCCCTTTAAGAGCAAAATGGGTCCCTTTAAGAGCAAAATGGGTCCCTTTAAGAGCGACCTGGGTCCCTTTAAGAGCGACCTGGGTCCCTTTAAGAGCGATCTGGGTCCCTGTAAGAGTGAAATGGGTCCCTTTAACCCCTTAAGGACAGAGCCTGAAATGGCCTTAATGACAGAGACAAATTTTATGAATAGGACCAGTGTCATTTTATTCATTAATAACTTCGGGATGCTTTTACCTATCTGGCTGATTCTGAGATTGTTTTCTTGTGACATATTGTTCTTTACATTTCTGGAAAATTGGAGTCGATACTCATAACGAATCTTTATGGAAAAAAAACCCAAATAACGTGAAAAAAATGTGAAAAAATGCATTTTTCCAACTTTTAAACTTTTTTGCTTATACAGAAAGTGGTTATACCACATAAATTATATATTAAATAGCATTAGCAACATGTCTACTTTATGTTGGCGGCATTTATTAAACGATCTTTCATTTTTTTAGACAATAGGAAGCTTAAAACATTAGCAGCAAATTCCAAATTTTCAGTAAAATTTCAAAATCAGATATTTTTAGGGACCTGTTCAGGTATAAAGTGTATTTGAGGGGCCTGTATGTTAGAAAGCCCCACAAAGCACCCCATTTCAGAAACTGCACCCCCCACACTCTGCAAAAGCATATCCAGAAAGTTTTTTAACCCTTTAGGGGAGTCACAGAAATAAAATCTAAGTGTGTAAGAAATTTGAAAATTTTAATTTTCTGTGCAGAGATTTTATTGTAATCCAATATTTTTCATAATTATAAACCTATTACCAGAGAAATGCACCCCAATATTGATTGCTCCGTTTCTGCAGTTTATAGAAATACCCCATATGTGGCCCTATTGCGCTATTTGACGCAACCACAAGCCTCAGATATAAAGGAGTGCCTAGTGAATTTCAACGCCTCCTTTATATTTGGTCATTTTTAAACGTACCACTTCAGGTTGGCAGAGGCTCTGGGGTGCCAAAACCTAAAAAAAAAACCCTAAAGGGAAACCATTTAGAAAACTACACCCCTGAAGGAATGTAACAAGGGGTGGGGTGAGCATCTGGACCCTACAGGTGCTTCACAGATTTTCCGAGCAATATGGCGTGAAAAAAGAAAAAAAATATTTTTTACACTAAAACGTTGTTCTAGCCTTCAATTTTCCATTTTCTTAAAGGGATAAGAGGGAAAAAAAGACACAAAATGTGTAGCGCAGTTTCTCCCGAGTACGGAAATACCCCACATGTGAACATAAAGTGCCAAGGGGGCGCAGGACGAGCCTTCAAAGGGAAGAAGCGCCAATTGGCTTTTGGAAGCTGAATTTCACTGGAAAGGATTTCAAGGGCCATGTCACATTTACAGAGCCCTCGTGCTGCCAAGACACTGGAACCCCCCCACAAGTGACCCCATTCTGGAAACTACACCCCTCAAGGAATCTAACAAGGGGTGCAGTGAGCATATGGACCCCACTGGTGGCGGGCACAGATGAGGAACAATGTGACGTGAAAGGGAATATTTTCATTTTTTCACTTTCATGGCACAAATGTGCCCGTCATCAAGGGGTCAATATCCTCACTGCACCCCTTGTTAGATTCCCTGAGGGGTGTAGTTTCCAGAATGGGGTCACTTGTGGGGGGTTTCCAGTGTTTTGGCAGCACGAGGGCTCTGTAAATGCAACATGGCCCCTCGAAATCCATTCCATCCAAATCCAGCCTTCAAAAACCAAATGGCGCTCCTTCCCTTCAGAGGCTTACCGTGCACCCGCATGGCGCTTTATGTCCACATGTGGGGTATTTCCGTACTCAGGGGAAATTGCTCTACACATTTTGTTTTTTTTTCTCTCTTTTAACCCCTTGTGAAAATGATAAATTCAAGGCTAAACCAACATTATAGTGTAAAAAATGTAATATTTCATTTTCACGCCACATTGTTCCACATTTGTGCCCGTCACCAGTGGGGTCCATATGCTCACTACAGCCCTTGTTACATTCCTTGAGGGGTGTAGTTTCCATAATGGGGTCACTTGTTGGGGGTTTCAACTGTCTTGGCAACACAGGGGCCTTTTGAATGCAACATGGCCCCTCGAAATCCATTCCATCCAAATCCAGCCTTCAAAAACCAAATGGCGCTCCTTCCCTTCAGAGGCTTACCGTGCACCCGCATAGCGCTTTATGTCCACATGTGGGGTATTTCCGTACTCAGGGGAAATTGCACTACACATTTAGTGTTTTTTTTTTTATCTTTTAGCCCCTTGTGAAAATGAAAAAATCATGACAAGATTAATGATTTAGAGTAAAAATTTTACAAAAATTACACTAAATGTTGGTCTAGCCTTGATTTTTTCCATTTCCACAAGGGGTTAAAAAAGAAAATGAACACAAAACGTGTAGGGTAGTTTCCCCTGAGTACGAAAATACCCCACATGTGGGCATAATGTGCCATATGGGCACAGGGCAAGCCACCAAAGGGACAGAGCGCCATTTAGAGGCTGGAATGGAGGATGGAGGCCATGTCGCAATTACAAAGCTCCTGTGCTGCCAGGACAGTAGAAACCCCGACAAGTGACCCCATTCTGGAAACTACACCCCATAAGGAATCTAACAAGGGGTGCAGTGAGCATATGAATTGATCAGCCAATAGAGGTGATCGTAAGCACGGGGGGTGATAACCACCCCCCGTGCCGAGAAGTTAAGATGGCCGCTATGATTTATAGCAGGCCATCTTCCCCGATCGCTATGTGCGAACACACAGCGATCGGGAAAACATCGGGCGTACATTTACGCCCTGATGCGTTAAGTACCAGGGCGCGAGGGCGTAAATTTACGCCCGATGTCGTTAAGGGGTTAAGAGCGAAATGGGTCCCTTTAAGAGCGACCTGGGGCCCTTTAAGAACGAGATATGTCCCTTTAAGAGCGACCTGGGTCCCTCTTTGAGCCACCTGGGGCTCTTTACGAGCGAAATATGTTCCTTTAACCCCTTGCCTCTAAAGCCTGTTTTGGCCTTAATGACCAGGCTCATTTTTCAAAATCTGACCTGTCTCACTTTATGCGCTTATAGCTCAGTGATGGTTTAACGTATGCTAGCGATTCTGAGATTGTTTTTTCGTCACATATGGCACTTTATATTAGTGGAAAAATTTAGTCACTACTTTGTGTGTTTTTTGTGAAAAACATCAAAATATCAAGAAAAATTTGAAAAATTTGCATTTTATGAACTTCTGAAATTCTCTGCTTTTAAAAAAGGAAGTCATAGCACATAAATTAGTTACTAAATCACATAACCAATATGTCTTCTTTATTCTGGCTTAATTTGGTAAACATATTTTACTTTTTTAGGGTGTTATGGGGCATAGAAATGTATCAGCAAATTATAAAATTTTCATGAAATTTCCAAAACGGATTTTTTTAAGGGACCAGTTCTTTGTTTAAATGGATTTAGAAGGCTTGTATACTGGAAACCCTCATAAGTGACCCCATTTTGGAAACTAGACACCTTAAAGAATTAATCTAGGGGTATAATGAGCATTTTAACCCTACAGGGGCTGGAGGAAAGTATTCACAATTAGGCCGTAAAAAAAATCGAAAATTAAAATTTTCCAATAATATATATGTTTAGATTAAAGTTTCTCATTTTCAAAAGGAACATTAGAAAAAAAAGAATGCCAAAATTTGTAACGCAGGTTCTCCTGAGTACAACGGTACCCCATATGTGGGCCTAAACCACTGCATGGGCACACAGCGGGGCTCAGAAGGAAGGGAGTGACAATTGGCTTTTTTAATGCAGATTTTGCTGAAGAAGTTTCTGAGCATCACGTGCGTTTGCAGTGCCCCTGTAGTGTCAGCAGAATAGAATACCCCCAAAAGTCACCCCATTTTGGAAAGTACACCCCTCAAAGAATTCATCTTTGGGTAGGATGAGCATTTTGACCCCACAGGTATTAGAGGAAAGTCTTCAGAAGAAGACAGTAAAAATGAAAAACCCGAATTTTTCCAATAATATGTTCGTTTAGTTTGAAATCTCTCAATTTCACGAAGAACAAGAGAAAAAAACTACCCCAAAATTTGTAACGCAGGTTCTCCTGAGTAGAACGGTACCCCATATGTGGGCATAAACCACTGTATGGGCACACAGCAGGGCTCAGAAGGGAAGGAGCGCCAATTAGCTTTTTTAATGCAGATTTTGCTGGAGAAGTTTCTGAGCGCCAGGTGCGTTTGCAGTGCCCCTGTAGTGTCCGCAGAAGAGGAACCCCCCAAAAGTCACCCCATTTTGGAAAGTACACCCCTCAAAGAATTCATCTTGGGATGCAGTGACCATTTTGACCCGACAGGTATTAGAGGAAAGTATTCAAAATAAGACAGTAAAATTTAAAAACTCGAATTTTTCCAATAATATGTTCGTTTAGTTTGAAATTTCTCAATTTCACTAGGAACAGGGAAGAAGCTGCATGCCAAGATCTGTAACGCAGGTTCTCTTGAGTACAACGGTACCCCATATGTGGGCATAATCCACTGTATGGGCACACAGCCGGGCTCAGAAGGGAAGGAGCGCCAATAAGCATTTTCAGTGCAGATTTTTCTGAAGAAGTTTCTGAGCGCCAGGTGCGTTTGCAGTGCCCCTGTAGTGGCAGCGGAGTAAAATCTCCCAATAAGTCACCCCATTTCATCTTGGGGTGCAGTGAGCGGTTTGACCCCACAGGTATTAGAGGAAAGTATTCAAAATTAGACAGTAAAAATGAAAAACTCGAATTTTTCCAATAATATGTTGGTTTAGTTTAAAATTTCTCAATTTCACGAGGAATGGGAGAGAAAACGTACCCCAAAATCTGTAACGCAGGTTCTCCTGAGTAGAACGGTACCCCATATGTGGGCATAAACCACTGTATGGGCACACAGCAGGGCTCAGAAGGGAAGGAGCGCCAATTTGCTGGAGCAAAACCGCAGCTAGTAATAGTTATTAGAATAGCGCAGTTGCTAAAATACAATAAAAAATGAGATTACAGGTAATGTGGGGTGGTTACGGACAGTCTGGAGGTGGTTACCGGTAATCTGGAGGTGGTTACGGGCAACCTGCGGCGGTTACGGGCAACCTGCGGTGGTAACGGGCAACCTGCGTTGGTTACGGGCAACGAGGGGTGGTAACGGGCAACTTGGGGTGGTAACGGGCAACGTGGGGTGGTTACGGATAAACTGAAGCGCTTATAGGTAATCTGGGATGGGTACATGTAATTTGGGGTGGTTACAGCCAATCTGGAGAGGGTCACTAGCAATTTGGGGTGGTTACGGGCAACGTGCAGTGGTTAGAGGCAACGTGCGGTGGTCAGGGGCAACGTGCGGTGGTTAGGGGCAACGTGCGGTGGTCAGGGGCAACGTGCGGTGGTCAGAGGCAACGTGCGGTGGTCAGGGGCAACGTGCGGTGGTCAGGGGCAACGTGCGGTGGTCAGGGGCAACGTGCGGTGGTCAGGGGCAACGTGGGGTGGTTAGAGGCAGCGTGCGGTGGTCAGGGGCAACGTTCGGTGGTCAGGGGCAATGTGCGGTGGTTAGAGGCAATGTGCGGTGGTCAGTAGAAATGTGTAGTGGTTAGAGGCAACGTGCGGTGGTCAGGGGCAACGTGCGGTGGTTAGAGGCAACGCGCGGTGGTTAGAGGCAACGTGCGCTGGTTAGAGGCAACGTGCGGTGGTTAGAGGCAGCGTGCGGTGGTTAGAGGCAACGTGCGGTGGTCAGTGGCAACGTGGGGTGGTTAGGGGCAGCGTGCAGTGGTCAGGGGCAACGTGCGGTGGTCAGGGGCAACGTGCGGTGGTCAGGGGCAACGTGCGGTGGTCAGGGGCAACGTGCGGTGGTCAGGGGCAACGTGGGGTGGTTAGAGGCAGCGTGCGGTGGTCAGGGGCAACGTTCGGTGGTCAGGGGCAATGTGCGGTGGTTAGAGGCAATGTGCGGTGGTCAGTAGAAATGTGTAGTGGTTAGAGGCAACGTGCGGTGGTCAGGGGCAACGTGCGGTGGTTAGAGGCAACGCGCGGTGGTTAGAGGCAACGTGCGCTGGTTAGAGGCAACGTGCGGTGGTTAGAGGCAGCGTGCGGTGGTTAGAGGCAGCGTGCGGTGGTCAGTGGCAACGTGGGGTGGTTAGAGGCAACGTGCGGTGGTCAGGGGCAGCGTGCAGTGGTCTGTGGCAACGTGGGGTGGTTAGAGGCAGCGTGCGGTGGTCAGGGGCAACGTGAGGTGGTCAGAGGCAGCGTGGGGTAGTTACGGGAAATCTGGAGGGGGTCACTGGCAATTTGGGGTGGTTACGGTCAAGGTGTGGTGGTTATGGGCAACGTGCGGTAGTTACATGTAATCTGGCGTGTTTACAGGCAACCTGCGGCGGTTACGGGCAAACTAGGGCGGATATGGGCAACCTGCGGTGGTTACGGGTAATCTGGGAGTAAACCGCAATTATTACTATAATAAAAAGTGTGTTTTATTTTATTTGTATGTTTTTCACTTTTCACATTTACACTTTTTCACTTGTGCTTTTTACACATTCATTTTCACTGTATTACTGTGATTACTGTAATATTTTCTATCACAGTAATCATAGTTTAGTGACAGAGACCAATAGTCACTTTAAATTTTCAGAGCTAACTGCTTCTGACGCGCATGCGCACATCAGAAACAGTCAGGACGTCGAGAAGGACGGACCTCCCTGGATCAGGTAATGTATGTGGGGAAGGGGGGGTGACTGGGGGACGAGGGTGACTGGGGGGTGGGGGGCGACTTACTGACACTTTTTATCCCCTGTCACCAATGATTTATGGTGACAGGGGATAAAAAGTGCTGGCAGCACTGGGAACAGGCGATCAGCGGTATATAGTATGTACCGCCGATCGCCTGTTCCGGGACCCCACAGGGGGGTCCCCGATCACTGCCCCATGCTCTCCGCTACCTTCGCTGGCGGAGAGCATGGGTGTTTCATTCATTTTTTTATTTCCATCGCTGCGAACAAACATCGTTTGTTCGCAGCGATGGGGGCGGCCATCTTGGATGTGATGGCCGCCCGGGGAGGTAATCGGCCACTAGGAGGAGGGGGGGGGCTGATCTGGGGTCTGATTTACACTTATTTCATCTCCCCCCACCGTGGATTCACAGTGGGGGGAGATGAAATGCAGCGGGGGCGTCGGTTATGGCCGGTACTGGCGGATCGCCGCTATAACTGAAATAGCGGCGATCCGCCAGTACCGGGGGGGGGGGGGCACGGAACGGCCAGGGGGAGCATCAGTAGTGGCGGCGGGAGGAGGCAACATGCCACAGCCCCCTCCCGCCGCCTGATCGCCTCCCAAACCACAAATCTCCCCATAGACGCTATGGTCGCATTGACCGCGGCGTCTATGGGGTTAACTGCCCGGGGGGAGCGCGGCTACCCTCCGGGCAGAGGCAGCGGGAGGATGCGGTGTGATACTGCCTCCTCCCACTGCCTGATCTCACCTAGTGACAGCGGGGGGAGGCAGGGAAAGCATGACGTTTGGGAAACATCATGTTGCAGGAACTACCTGCTTTACATGACGTTTCCCAAACGTCATTTTGCGGCAAGGGGTTAAGAGCAAAATGGGTCCCTTTAAGTGCGACCTGGGTCCCTTTAAGTGTGACCTGGGTCCCTTTAAGTGCAACGGGGGCCCTTTAAGAGTGAAATGGGTCCCTTTAAGAATTAAATTGGTCCCTTTAAGAGCGATCTGGATCCTTTTAAGAGCGACCTGGGTCCCTTTAAGAGCGACCTGGGTCCCTTTAAGAGCGAAATGGGTCCCTTTAAGAGCGAAATGGGTCTCTTTAAGAGCGACCTGGGTCCCTTACTGACACTTTTTATCCCCTGTCACCAATGATTTATGGTGACAGGGGATAAAAAGTGCTGGCAGCACTGGGAACAGGCGATCAGCGGTATATAGTATGTACCGCCGATCGCCTGTTCCGGGACCCCACAGGGGGGTCCCCGATCACTGCCCCATGCTCTCCGCTACCTCCGGTGGCGGAGGGCATGGGTGTTTCATTAATTTTTTTATTTCCATCGCTGCAAACAAACATCGTTTGTTCGCAGCGATGGGGGCGGCCATCTTGGATGTGATGGCCGCCCGGGGAGGTAATCAGCCACTAGGAGGAGGGGGGGGGCTGATCTGGGGTCTGATTTACACTTATTTCATCTCCCCCCACCGTGGATTCACGGTGGGGGGAGATGAAATTCAGCGGGGGCGTCGGTAATGGCCGGTACTGGCGGATCGCCGCTATAACTGAAATAGCGGCGATCCGCCAGTACCGGGGGGGTATGGAACGGCCAGGGGGAGCATCAGTAGTGGCAGCGGGAGGAGGCAACATGCCATAGCCCCCTCCCGCCGCCTGATCGCCTCCCAAACCACAAATCTCCCCATAGACACTGTGGTCGCATTGACCGCGGCGTCTATGGGGTTAACTGCCCGGGGGGAGCGCGGTTCCCCTCCGGGCAGAGGCAGCGGGAGGATGCGGTGTGATACTGCCTCCTCCCACTGCCCGATCTCACCTAGTGACAGCGGGGTGAGGCAGGGAAAGCATGACATTTGGGAAACATCATGTTGCAGGAACTACCTGCTTTACATGACGTTTCCCAAACGTCATTTTGCGGCAAGGGGTTAAGAGCAAAATGGGTCCCTTTAAGTGCGACCTGGGTCCCTTTAAGTGTGACCTGGGTCCCTTTAAGAGCGATCTGGATCCTTTTAAGAGCGACCTGGGTCCCTTTAAGAGCGACCTGGGTCCCTTTAAGAGCGACCTGGGTCCCTTTAAGAGCGAAATGGGTCCCTTTAAGAGCGAAATGGGTCTCTTTAAGAGCGACCTGGGTCCCTTTAAGAGCGACCTGGGTTCCGTTAAGAGCGACCTGGGTTCCTTTAAGAGTGAAGGGACCCACGTCACTCTTAAAGCGACCCAGGTCACTCCTAAAGGGACCCATCTCGCTCTTAAAGGGACGGGAACCAAGTTGCTCTTAAGGGGATGGGTAAAGTTAAAAGGAAGTCACTGGTAAAGGGGCGCTCTTTTTAAGCACTATGTATTTCCCTGGAAATGCAAATCTAGTACAGTGGTGCCTTGGATTACGAGCATAATTCGTTCCGGGATCATGCTTGTAATCCAAATCCACTCTTAAACCAAAGCAAATTTTCCCATAAGATATCATTCAAATGCAAACAATTGGTTCCACACCCCAAAAATAATGATTTATTATTCTGAATAACATGTAAAACAAATGAAACAAACATTCAGAAACAGCAGAATATGTGATATTATAAATTATTGTACAGTAATAGAGAGGATGGGGCACACAAGGACTGACAGAGACTGCAGGGAGCATGACGGAATGAACAGGGCAGATGTGGGCACAGTAAAGCAGCACTCACTGTCCGGGGAGAGAGGGGTTACAGCTATGAAGAGATTACCCCTACAGTCCTGTCCCCTGATGCAAGCCTCAGCCTGAAGTTGATCTGCTATGATTTGGAAGGTGAGGGAGACTTCCTGGGTCAGAGTACAGGGCTGTAGACCCCGCTATGCAGACCATGTCCCTCCCCCACTTGCGCTCCCACCCAGTACAGGGAGCTCTTAAACCAAAGCAATACTCTTAAACCAAGTCACAATTTTGAAAAACTGTGAGCTCTTAAACCAAAACGCTCTTAAACCAAGTTACTGTTAAACCAAGTTACCACTGTATTATATTGTAATCCGAATTCCTCTTCTTCCAGCTATTTTTCTGCGATTAATACAGCCCGAACCGCTTTGCGCACAGACTCCTTTCAAACTGCATTTCGAAGCCCTTGGCGGTGACAGGTGTGCTATCTATTTTCGATCGGATTTGTTGTTTTTAAGAAATTTATGTTTAAAGACCCCTAATTTCCCATAGAAAATAATGGCCCATTGGAAATAATGGCCACACTCTAACCGCTAACAGCCAATCACAGCACATATGCAAATAGCTGAAATATAGCAGCCAATAGGAACTCTAAGGTCTTGTCAGGCAATATATCACAACATTCACACAGTCACATGTCAACTATTGGCCAATAGAAGATGGAAGGTCCTTAACGATTTTGTCTCACTGACATGAGTAAGGTTGTCATGGTAACCGAGCACTGATCTTTACCATTATAAGTAGCAGAGTTCAGTCAGTAAAGTATCAGAGCTGAGGTAGTTATGTAGCGCGGACGGTACCCAAGTCACTCTTAAATGGACTGTACCCAAGCCGCTTTTAAAGGGTCTTCAAAGGGTGGTACCTAAGTCACTTTTAAAGGGAGAGTACTTAAGCTGGTCTTAAAGGGACAGTATATAGGTCACTTGAAGCGTTGTCACCAAAGTCCCTCCTTAAGGGGCTGAACCAAAGTTGCTCTTAAAGGGACTTTACCAAAGTTACTCTTAAAGTGACTGTACCAAAGTTGCTCTTAAAGGGACTGTACCAAAGTTGCTCTTAAAAGGACTGTACCAAAGTCATTCTTAAAGGGAGGGTATCAAGTGTTAAAGTTTCTGTTAAAGGGAAGTCACTGTTAAAGTGGCGCTTTTGAAGTCACTGGTAAAGGGATGCTCTTTTCAAGCACTATGTATTTCCCTAGAAATGCAAATCTAGTTTTCATTACAATTACGGTAATATTTAGCTTTTATTTTATTGTGTGGGAACCTAGCCACATGGGTTATACTTACTAGGTAAATATGACCCATGTAAAATTAGCCTTATTTTGACCTGATCTATATGCTGCGCACCCAGAAATGAGACTAGTGGGTACAGGTTCCCATCAATGTGACATCGTTATACTTTTGTCATGCAGCTGAGTTATGATTACAGTAGTGCTGGCCACTACTTCTTGTAAAAGGTTCTCGGTAACATAAAAATAGTAATCAATTAATATTGTTGTGGAAGCAGTCCTTCATTTGGGAAAGATTTTTTTTAGCACTTTTGAACTTGAACTGTCCCTTTCAACTATTCATGAACCATTTTTTATGCTAGAGCAAGCAAGCTGATAGCCACCTCTACACAGATAACAACAGATAGAGAACCATAACAACGTGTGTAAACCAGATAATGGTATCTCAGTTACTGCCACCAACCTCCTTCCCTGAACTTGAACACTGTAAGTTAATACCTTACTCCATGTCCAAGCTTATATTCTTTATCATATAGATATTTTTAAATAATTGAACACAGTATATCATATAATCATACCCCACATAAAAGTGGCATTTGTTACTACCTGGATCCCCTTCCTATCCTTAGCAACAAAAAGTTTATTGTAGGATTGTTTCTTTGCTTGTCAACTGGTGAAATAAATGAGTCATCTTTTTGTGCATTTCATATTATTTTTGTTAGATAACAAAAATAAGGCTAGCTTCACACTGCCTGGAAAACGCCAATAAAAACGTCAGTGGCCAGATGTTAGCTGGAGTACAGTGGAAGTTTATGATTTGCCTTACACACATGCTGTTTTTGGGGGCTGGCATTTTTCTCTCCTCTCTGGTGTTTTTAAGGCTCTGTGGCAGTTTTTCAAAAATGCAGCATGCAGAGGGAATGGATTTTTTTTTTTGGCAAACTGTAGTGTTTTTTCTCCCATAGACTTTAATGGGATTGTTCTGGTTGTCTCAAAAATGCCATTGCTGGCCTTTTTGTCACCTTCTGTGGTCCAGCAACTAGGACATGTAAAGGCAGAGGAAAAAAAGTTCAGCACACAAACGCGTAAACCACAAAAAAGATCATTTACACATAAAGTATAAAAATGTCAGAAAAAAATGCCAGAAAAAATGCAATGCAAATGAAAAGCATTGACATTTTTTTCTGGCATTTTATTTTTACCTGAAAAAAGCCACACAAAAAAGGATGTGTGAGGACACCCTTATAGAGATTTATCAATCAATGTATGTGTTTATGGGTTGCTGAAAATTATGCAAGTTTATCAATTTTATCAAATACAGTAGGTGTAACATTTATTTCCTCTAAATTGACATGCTTGTCACTAGTGTTAATTAACGATCTTCAATGGAACCTACTTTAGGTGTCTACTAATAAAATTACATTTTAGACTGACTTTTAGAATTAATCGAGCCGCGTCATAGATTGGAGGGGATATCGCTCCGAAGGTGAGATGGTACAGGGGAAAAGACCGGCAATGAGCATGAGAACTGGGCAGCATTTCATAAAAAGGACCGCGCCACCAGCATCCCTGTGCCGGTGCCGATCAATTAAAGCGACTCTGTACCCACAATCTGACCCCCCCCCCCCAAACCACTTGTACCTTCAGATAGCTGCTTTTAATCCAAGATCTGTCCTGGGGTCTGTTCGGCAGGGGATGCAGTTATTATCATAAAAACAACTTTTAATCCGGCAGCGCTGTGTCTAACGGCCGGGGCTTACATTTGTATATGCATTAGGCTGGCACACCCTCTCTGTCCTTCCTCCTCGCCCTCCTCATCATTAGGAAAGCTCCAGGCAGATTGCTTCCTATTCATCAGCTGTGTGAGCCCGGCACATGGGCTGGATCGTTAATACACCTGTACAAAGCTCAAACAGCAGTAAATCTTCCTGGATCATTCCTAAAGATGAGGAGGGTGGGGAGGAAGGATGGAGAGGTGGTGCTAGCCTAATGCATACAAAAACTGCATCCCCTGCCGAACGGACCCCAGGACAGATCTTGGATTAAAAGCAGCTATCTGAAGGTACAAGTGGTTTGGGGGGGGACAGATTGTGGGTACAGTCACTTTAAGGTTAAAAATATGCAGCGATGTACCTAATGCTTCACTCACTTTTATGTTATTGACTACAGATGAGCAAAGCAAGATTCACTGTGAACCTTGCTGTCAATGCTCTTCGTTTTGCAAAGCAAATTCCAAGCGTTTCGTTAAAATTTGCTAAAGATGGCGGCCGCACATGTTGGCTTACAGTACTGTCTTTTTGCGGGAGCAAGGGATCATCCATAATCCCTTGCGCCAGTCCAATCACCTGCAAGAACCACTGTAATGTCAACACCTCCGCCTCTCTCTGTATATAAGGTGATTTTGCTGGAGGTGGCCAGTCTTTGTGTGTAGTTGTGAGTAGATGGAAGCAGACAAAGCAGAGCAGGGAGAGAATAACAGCAAGATATAGGGACAGAGAGAAGAGGGTAGGAGGTTGGATTGTGGGTAAACTGGGTACACATTATGAGAAGAAAGTGTGCATCCCCTCAAAAAAACCATGTACAAGTTAGGCAAAAAATCTGACCAAGGTGACACAGAAGGTGGTCCCAGTCAAATAGAGATTTGTGGCAGTGGTGATTGGGTGTCTGAGAGGAAATTCCAGTTGCCAGTGCCATCAGCAAGACAGCTCTTGCTAAGCCTTGCAGACTCCCTGGACCCTGAGACACTGCATGTGGAGGACCTCATTAACCCCTTAGCGACCCATGACATACCTGGTACATCATGGTGCCGCGGGGGTAGTTCACTGCAGCCGGGCAGTGCCTCTATTAGCCGGCGTGGGTCCCGTTGCCCCGCCGGCTAATTAGGCACCTCAATGCAGCTGTCAAACCTGACAGCTGCATTGAAGTGCTTTACACTTCACATCCCTGGTGTCTAGTGGGTCGGATCTCCCCCCGTGCGATTCAATCGCAGGGGGGGGGGGGGGGAGATCCATTCTTCTGCTCGTGCCGGGCCTCAGCGTCGGAATGACGCTGATCCCGGCTCGGCAATAGATTGCTGTGGCCTGCAGCAGGCCAAAGCAATCTATGACCGATGTAATCGATCTTTTCTGTGTATATAAACAGCATTGATCTCTATGAGAGATCAGTGCTGTCTATATACAAGTCCCCCAGGGGGACTTCTAGTTTATGTAAAAAAAAAAGTAAAAAAGTGTTTTTATTAATAAAAAAAATCCCCTCCCCTAATAAAAGTCCAAATCACCCCCCTTTTCCCATTTTATAAATATAAATTAATGAATAAACAAATAAATAAACATATTTGGTATCGCCGTGCACGTAATCCCCCGAACTATTAAATTATCACATTCCTAATCTTGCATGGTAAACGGCGTCAGCGCCAAAAAATTCCAAAGTGCAAAATTGCGCATTTTTGGTCGCATCAAATCCAGAAAAAATTTAATAAAAAGTGATCAAAAAGTCGTATATGCGCAATCAAGGTATCGATAGAAAGTACACATCATGTCGCAAAAAATGATACCTGACACAGCCCCATAGACCAAAGGATAAAAGCGCTATAAGCCTGGGAATGGAGCGATTTTAAGGAACGTATATTTGTTAACAATGGTTTGAATTTTTTAAAAGCCATCAAGTAATATAAAAGTTATATATGTTACATATCATTGTAATCATAACAACTTGAGGAACATGCATAACAAGTCAGTTTTACCATAGGGTGAACAGCGTAAATGCAAAACTCCCCGAAATCAAAACAAATTTGTTTTTTTTTTCAATTTGACAGCGCAAATGATTTTTTTTCCGGTTTCGCAGCATATTTTATGGAAAAATAATGCCTGTCATTGCAAAGTACAATTGGTTTCGCAAAAAATAAGGGCTCATATACGTCTCTAGGTGAAAAAATGCAAGCGCTATGGACTTTTAAACATAAAATGGAAAAAGCAAAAGCGCAAAAACGAAAATTGGCTTTGACCTTAAGGGGTTAAGGATCAGACAGCTGTAGCTGACATGCCCCAGAGCAGTCAGGAAAGCCAGGCAGGGCCAGCTCATAGCCAAAGTATGGGATCATACTCCATGGCTATGGAGGAAATGAGCTAGGGAGAGGACACATTTGTCCCAGATTATGAAGAGGATGATGATGACGACGCAGACCCCACATGGGATCCCACCTCCATCACTGACTGGCTGAGCGGACTTAAAACGTCACGTCTTAAGCTCGCGTCAGAGACCAGGAAGCGGCCGGGCAGCGGGGACCTGATCGCTGTGATACGGGACCCGCCGCTGAAACCGGGGAGGTGAGTGGACGTCGTTGCCCTTAGCCACCTCCTCCCCGACCAGATTGGAAAAAAGCCCTCCCGCCGAAGTACTCCTTTAAAGTATTAGGATATTCTTGTAGCAAATACCACTAGTAAATTTGGATATAGTAAAAAAAAAAAAAATGGGTTTTTATCAAACAGGTTTAATGTAGAATTAGCTCAGTTGCCCCTAGCAACCAATTTAGATTCCACCTTTCATTTTCCAAGGAATGTGTGAAGAATGAAAAGTGGAATCTGATTGGTTGCTTTGATAAATTCTTTAAAGTTAGTGCCCATGCCAAAACATTTCCAACATATCATATATTGTGCAACCCATGCCCCAAGAACAGGATTATCCAGACACACATCCCCATGACTATGGTTCCCAAAGAGGACTTCTCCCTTCTTTTTACTATAGCCGTGTGGTTCCAACCATGGCACTTGTGCCAACGAATCAAGGAGTCCAATTTTTCTATCCTACAACTTCCAGCAGCCTGACAGACACACTGAAAATAACCACTCACTGTCAGAGCTGCTGCTGTTCTTCACAGTCCTGTCCCTGGCAGCCATAACCCTGCAGGATCCCTCCAGCCCCTGTCACCACACGCTCTCTCCTCTCCTGCCGGACAGTGGAGTACAGGAGGGAGAGGAGATATCAGCAGCAGCTGCAGGAGGAGAGAGAAGAGCCAGCCCCAGCCAGGCACAGCATCCAGTGACTAAGTGGGCCCCACAGGAGCAGGGGGCCAGCATTTCCCAAGTGCTGATACCGCCTGAGGGGCCCCCTACAGATATGTGCCATGCTGAGCTGACACTTTAGAGTCTGAGCCTGTTGGGCCACTCTATTGGCCTGGGCTCTTGTGAACAGGCTGCACAAGTGATATGTCCGCCCCTGGAGGTGGCGTCCTGATCTGGAACATTTAGCTCAACCCCACTACGTGTATAGCGTAAGTCAATGAGTTTCACAGTGGGACACACGGCCACAGTAAGTGCGACAAAAACAGATCTGTAAGGGTGGATACACCTGACTTAGTATGTATTGTGGGGGCGGTGTTTCAATCAGAGTTAACCAGCCCAGCCTGTCTAAACGCATGATAATCGCACACAAAATATGATGTTCGCATATATGATAGGACACAGACACTAGGACACAGGACTCAGATTTGATAGGACACAAAAATTTCTATCAGTAACCATAAATCTGTAGGGTAAGCATACTGTCATATTACCCCCTTCTGCATTTCGTAAAGTGGCACTCACAGTCGCGTCACACACATAGGGGGAGATTTATCAAACTTGTGTAAAATAGAACTGTCTAATGAAGCGTTTACACAGACAGATTTATCTGACAGATCTTTAAAGCCAAAGCCAGGAACAGACTATAAACACCAGTTTGATAAATCTCCCTCATGTGTGTTTTCACGTAAGACACACAGTCATAGGTGACCCCCAGATATAAAATATCGGACAACTCAATTGAATTGCAATTATAATACATATATTATAATGCCATAACAGTAGTTGTCCTACACATTCCTAAACGTTCTGTATGTCCTGTTGTGGAAGCCATGGCCATGTTATATGCTCTAACCACCCAAAGCCCAAATATATAAGCATATAAAGGGGAGAAAAAAATGTGTATCTAATATACACCTGTTATACCTGTGGCTATATAACTAGCCCTATACTTACGATATCACATACCATATCATATTTATATACACCTGTGTGGAGCTGGCAGCAGCTGCAGTGCTTGTCCTTAGCTGTTAGTCACCTTGCACTTGATTCCTGACTGACAGGGTTTTCCTGCCAGTCAGACTTGGTTCTGGAGGAGTCTTGTTCTGGGGATGGGACTTCAGCCCCTATGTAACTATTACTCCCACCATATGCTAGTTGCCTGCTATAGCTATCTCTTGCTATTTACTTTGTCTGATACCTTGTTACTAGACCTTGGCTCTCGTTCTCCTGACTATCCCTCTAGCCACTGACTTTGTATTTCATTGCCTGATAGTTAGTGACCTGGCTTGCTGACGTCTCTATTATTGTGTATTTTGTTTGTCTTGTCTATGTCTTGTGTTTGCACTGATTTCAGAACAGTTGCAGTCTTTAGGTTGGGGCTGGGTTTCCCAAAAGGAAGGGACAGTTTGGGCGGAGCAGTGTCAGGGCTTCACCTAGTCTGTATATTCCATGTGTCCCCGACCTGTTTCTCACAATACCGGCGTAATCTCCAATCAAAATTGTGTATAGGTAAATATGACCACTACCAAAAATCCCCTTTGTCTAATCCCCTAAGTCTGCTTTCTGTTTCATCTAGCTGAATTTCTGCTAAATGAGGGTCCGAACAAGTTGTCATCTTCTAGTAAATCCACCAACTGGAATTGCCATGATGGTATATTTAGGGTGTTGGCTACGGGTATGTAAGACCACATTCCCAGCTGACGGTTTTCTAAATAGGGAGGTGGTTACACAACCTTTGGTGGCATTGCCTACTAGTTTCAGATCTAAGAGAGACAGATTATTACTAGTAATCTCATATGTAAATATTACATAGTTAATACGGTTGAAAAAAGACACATGTCCATCAAGTTCAACCAAGGAGGGGATGGATACAGGGAAGGGGGAGGGGTGATAGGATCTATACATATGCATCTATATTATTTTGCTCTAAGAACTTGTCTAGCCCTGTTTTGAAGCCCTCTTCTGTTGTTGCTGTGACCAGATCCTGTGGTAGACTGTTCCACAGATTCACAGTTCTCATTGTAAAGAAGGCTTGTCGCCTCCGGAGATTAAACCTTTTTTTCTCCAGTCGGAGGCAGTGCCCCCTTTTCCTTTGAGGGGGTTTTACCTGGAACATCTTTTCCCCATATTTCTTGTAAAGGCCATTTATATATTTAAATAAATTAATCATATCTCTCTTTAAACGTCTCTTCTCCAGACTAAACAAATTTAATTCTTTTAATCTCTCCTCATAACTAAGATGCTCTATTCCCCTTACTTGTTTAGTTGCCCGTCTTTGTACCCTCTCCAGCTCTAGGACGTCCTTTTTATGAATTAGATTATAATTGTTACTGTTAATCATGTCCACAAATTGTGGTATGGAGGATACATCACCTGACCAGACAATAAGAATGTCGTCGATGTATCATCCATAACATCTAATGTCACCCAAAAAGATACAAATCATCTCTTCACAACCTGGCATGTCCAACATGTTTACCCGGTTAGTGTGGTTTCTGTTGTGTTTGAAACACATTGTGAATGTGAAATAAAGACATCTACTTCTATGATCTGTGCATTATGGATGATGCCCTCAGAAGCAGCATCTAAGTATCATGTCATGGGCCATAGAGAGACACAATAAGTAAGAAACTAATGGTGCTTTTACACAGAGATTAATCTGACAGATTTTTGAAGCCAAAGCCAGGAACAGAATGTAAACAGGGAACAGGCCATAAAGGAAAGACTGAGATTTCTCCTCTTTTCAAATCCATTCCTGGCTTTGGCTTAAAAAAATCTGTGAGATAAATCTCTCTGTGTAAACACACCATAAGTCTGATGCCATGCGCGGTAAGGACACGTGATTATAAATTATTAGGAAAGTCTAATGTCATGCGCATACCTCTTATATAGAGATGCAATCAAATAGAATACAAGGCCAAAGTCATGGGCACCCCTATTAAAAAAGGCTTTCTTACTGGATAACTCACGTATCACTCAGTTTTTGTTACCACTACCAAAATGAATGTGGATGATAATAATAGCATCAAGCATAATTGTGTTGTCTATTGAAGAAACCCATAATAAGCTAAAACACGGCAGCTCAGGTGGCATTTGATGCTTTATATACCCTCACTATTAATAGGTATAGGTGTGTCTGTAGCTTTATCAGCTATATGTCTCTACATGCTATATACAAGTGAAATAAACAGGCACTGTCACTAAAAATAACTTTTGACATGTCACCAGACATGTCAAAAGTTATTAATCAGAGCAGGTCAGAGCGATTTTGACTGCTAATCAAAAGATATAGCCAGGAAGAGGTGGTGGCAGTGTGATCCACTCCCCACCCGGCAGCTCTAAACCTCAAAATTCCCCAAACACTTCAATAGGTAACTTTGACAGATTGCACTGCTTGTCAGGGAGTGGATCACACTGCCGCTATCTCTCCCTGGCTATATATTTTGATCAGCAGTGAAAACCGTTCTGACCTGCCCTAATTAATAACTTTTGACATGTCTGATGACATGACTGCAGTGCCGTGCCCCAGTACGAGACATTGCAGGACAGGAAGCTGCAGGAGGCTTGTCTGTAAGCAGTAGCGTTGCGCCACAGGGAACAGGCCAGGTAAGTATAGATTCATTATTATGTTCCCCCCACCCCCTGCCAGTTCAGTATTTTTAGGTTCCTGAGCCCTCCCCAGCCTGTCCCTGGTTCCCTTTAATGAATTACTAGACTGTGGTCTGACAACCTGTAGCATGACTGACTTTAGCATTTAAAGATCTATGTGAGCTGGTTGGTTATGGCCTTCTATAAGACATGTTAAATCTCCACAGTGGGACTGAGCAAATAACTTTATGGATTCAGCCTGAATTTATCAAAATCTTTATAGGTCTACAAACCACAAGATTTTATGATTCATTTGGGGTAATATGGCCAAAATGGAGGTTGCTAATGAAATATATGACAATGCAATATAGGATCACTTTGAGCAAAGTGCACTGCAGTTTATTGCAGAAGGCTTTGCTCATGGTTAGGTGTGTCAGTGTCCCATGTGAAGGGTGTACACTAGGGGTGAGCAAACTTTTCAGAAGTTTGGTCTGGTGGGTTTTTGGCAACTTTTTGGCATAAAATTTCAAACCGAACTTTAAAGGAACGGCACTAAACTATGGCAGCTACACTATTGGGACTGTTGGGGCTCTTTTGCAACAAAAACTGCATACGGTTCCCCCTATTTCCATAGCCAGTCGGGTTAAAAAACCAAACAGCAGCAGCCTTGTAGTACCAGGGTGGGGAGGGCCATTTTTTTTAGGCCCTCCCCAGCCTAATAATTATATAATAATTTTATATCGGCTGACAGTAGGCCCCGACTTAGTAATGGATGCCGTCTATCAGACAGCTTCCACCACTAAGTCTAAAAGTAAAGATAACTAAAACACAACACAATAGAGAAAAATATTTTATTTTAAAAAAAATACACCCCCAAAAACAAGGCTGGTCATCGACGTAGTAAAACGAATCCGACGTAATTCACAGGATATCGATATCTGAAAAACAAAAGGAAAAAAAACACCAAAAAAAGGCCACGAGCAGAACACCCATCATTGTGACAAGTATTCTGCATGGCATCCTCAATTAACCCCATGGGGGCCACATTTAAAGTCAAAATGTACCCATTTCAGCAAGAAAGGGGTTAATTGCCCCCTTTCCTTGCTGGGATGGGTACAGTGCTGGGGGGGAGAAGGGGGTCCCTATTTATACTCACCACCGATGTCTTCGATCTTCAGAAGAGCCTGGCACACTGAGATACAAGTGTGCCAGGTTCTGCTTCTTCAAAGGAATGGAGCAATGGTCCACAGGGGGTTCATTTAATCCTTTGTGGAGTAGACTGTCACCCCCTGGACCACAGTCTAGTCCACAGAGGGATAAGTTAACCCCCTGGGGACCAGACAGTGGCGCTTTTCTCCCTAAAAACCGCCATTAAAAACTGCCATATGCATAAGCTATGGCGTTTTTTTAGTGGAGCTGGAGACTTCCATTAAAGTCTATGGGAGAAAAACGCAGCAGCATGCTCCAATTTTGGAAAACTGCCACAGAGCCTCAAAAAGGCCAGAAAGGAGAGAAAAACTACAGAAAATAAAAACGCCATGTGTGCAAGGGAAATCATTAACTTTCATTGACCTCCAGCTAACATCTGGCCGCTGGCTGTTTTTGAAAAAAGCTGCCATGGCGTTTTTAAAAGGCATTTTTTCTCAAAAAAGAGGCAGTGTGAAGGTTAAAGGGAACCCGTCAGCTCCCGGGCACTACCTGAGGTGTTGACAGTGTACTGTAGCTGGCGGCCCCCAGTAAGCATGGTGCCTTTTTGGTAATTTTCCGTGCAGTGGATTATGTACAATCTTATGTCTCCTACTGTCACAGAGCTGTTGTTCGTGCCACACTTGTCATGCATCCTCCTCCCTCTTTATGAATAATCAATGCTGCCCGGCCTCCTGCTCGCTCAGCTGTCAGAATGCAGATCAGTCCTTTGTAGGCAGGTTATGTCTAAAAGAATCTCCCCTCCCTAATGTGTTGGAGCTGTGGTCTAGGGGTAACCTACCTGTCTAGAGACCTGCCAGCAGTTCATTCTCTGGTTCGAATCCCTTGATGGAAATTAAAAAGACGTCTTTTATTTCCTCATTATTGTATCATTTTTAATGGTGGCATGAGGCTGTTGAAACGTTGCATTGGTTTGCTGTGCTGCATTGGTCTGTTTCGTTATTTGCCCTTTTTTAAATTAAAGCACACCGCATTTTTTTTCAATCTCTCTATTTATCTACATATATGTACAGCCTATTATATGTATATTACTTTCGAATTACCATTTGTTATAAGCTGCTTAGAAACATGTGCATCTCCATGGTTACATTTTGACAATATTGTTACACTGAATTGTCTGTGAACTAAAGAACCAAAACAGACTTGGAGGTAAGCAGTGGAGGTTAAGAATGTCCGAATTCAGTTAACCCAGATACATAAATCAAATTCTGGTTCGAAAACTTGCAATAGCAACAAAAGGCTAATTACACCCAATTATATAGTTTACCCAAAGTCAGGCTAGGTTCACAATGCATTTTTAATCTGTTTCACTCTAACCATTTTAGAACATGTAATTTTAACATACAAAAAAAAGCATCTGTTTCAATCCGTCTTTGGTATAATGTAGTTCATGGGTGTCAAACTCAAGCCCTCCGGCTGTTACAAAACTACAATTCCCATCATGCCTGCGCAGCCAAAGCTAAAGCTAACAGGGACATCTGAACCATCCAAACAACTGTCAACAATTGCTCGTAGTCCATAGACTACGTCCAGGACGTCCAAACAGAGTTAAATTTATCATCTCTTTCCTGCACAGATGGCGTCAGCTCCTCCATCCATTGTATATCTTCCACCTTTACGGATCCAATAACACACTGTAGGTGGGATCCTAGACTTCCAGTGTGCTGCATTGTCTTTACTAAGTCTTTAGTAAAGACTTTTTATATTGTTTTGTAGGTATGTCTGATAGGTGTAACCTCTATACCCTTTCAGCCTTATGAATTCGGCCGAATGAATAAAGAAACTGTTAGGACTTGGGCCGTGCGTTTGGCTCGGTGTCCATAGCAAACAGAATGCTTCTCAGGTTTTTGTTATACTCTGCTCTGCTATTCCTCGTTGTAGCAGTGGCAAGTACTCTCTCCCTGGCTGATCAGCACTAGGTGTTTGTGATCACAGTGATTTGTCTGACAGCTGACTCTCCCAGTTAGCTGTGGGTATCTCAGCTACCCTGGGACTTCTAGTCAGATAGGTGAAGCGCTGCGGAATCTGTGTGTGCTATACAAATAAAAACATTAGAGACTAGTGCCTTGAGCTAGCTTATCCTGACTTTGCTATTATGTGTATTTTTGACCTTTGGCTTTTTGTGGCCTCGACTTCTCTCCCGGACTCCGATTTTGTACTTGAGCTCCCGCACGTTGCAGACTTGGACCACTGACCCTTCTTTTATTGTGTGTGTTTTGTCTTGTCTTGTTTAGTGTTTCCACTGCTGCAGTATAGGGAATGCCGCCCAGTTGCCCGCTGCTACCTAGGGCAGAGTGTGGCAAGTAGGTAGGGACAGCTGGGGCAGGCTTAGTATTAGAGCTTGCACAGTCTGTATCTTACCCTGCCAGTTTTCAGACAAAAATAAGAAGACAGCAACAGTGACTCTTGCTTTATTTTAATGTATTAATATTACTAGAAAATGTACCCGGCGCTGCCCGGGTATAAAGTGTTAGTGTGTTCATTAGATTTGTTTTAAGGTCGCCCAGAAGGCAAATCTATGCTTTTTTTTTTTTTTTTTTTGTTTAAGGAGAAACCGCCGGGAGCCCTATATACTCTATATACCCCGACAGTTCTGCACTGTTTACGTTAATTGTACCTTATGCACATTAGAAATTAACTAAAAACTTTAACCATCCTAAATACCTAATAGCCAAACTGAGATGTCATGTGATCAGAATGTATACAGAGCCTGGTTATATACAATATTGGCAGTGTTATATACAGCCTGGTTATATACAATATTGGTAGTGTTATATACAGCCTGGTTATATACAACATTGGCAGTGTTATATACAGAGCCTGGTTATGTGCAACATTGGCAGTGTTATATAAAGCCTGGTTATATACAACATTGGCAGTGGTATACTGAGCCTGTTTATATACAACATTGACAGTGTTATATACAGAGCCTGGTTATATGCAACATTGGCAGTGTTATACAGAGTCTGGTTATATACAACATTGGCAGTGGTATACTGAGCCTGTTTATATAATAAATAATATATAATAATTAATATAATAAATAATATATAATAATTGGCAGTGTTCTATACAGCCTGATTATATACAACATTGGCAGTGTTATATACAGCCTGGTTATGTACAACATTGGCAGTGTTATTGCCAGATACATAGACATAAAGATTTTTACCTGATACAACTGTGGAGCAGCAACACACAATTGTCTATGCGGAAAACATGTAGAATCCAGATTTATGTCACCACCTGTGATTGGTCTTGGGCCTTGTTTATTGTCATTGCAAATGATGCTTAACAGGAAACTGCAATCGTGTCAAGGTATTGTTTCATCTGAGTTAATCCGTGGAATTCATGTATACCTGTAGTATATAGTAGGAGAAGTGCAGTATACCTAAAGTGAATCGTTTTTAGGGGACCTGTAGTGTATAGTTGGGGAGGGGGTGCTGTATACCTGTAGTGTATAGTTTGGGGGTCCTGTATATACCTGTAGTATATAGTTGGTGGAGGTCCTGTATACCTGTAATGTATAGTTTTGGGGTCCTGTATACCTGTACTGTATACAGGACTGGCTTTAGCACCCGGCTTACCTGGGCAAGTGCCGGAGCCCACAGCATTCCTAGGGGCCCTGTCCCACCAGGGCTGCTTTCATTCTCACTCAGACTGGCTGGAGGTAGGGAACATTCACCTTCCTGCCTGGCCATCCAGGGTCTCCTCCGTGCTGTAGATCAGCCTGATCTTCACTCCCTGCATCTTTCTGCTCTGGCCCAGATCTGATTAGAGGAGGCCAGAACAGCTCAGTTCCCGGGCCAGGAGATTGGCGAGTGCAAAAAATGAAGGGGGTGGGGGGGTCATTGTTTTGTGGAGTGTTTAGGGGCCATGTGGCTCACCAATTGCTGCAAAACTACAACTCCAATCATGCACTGCTAGCAGGACATAAGGGGAGTTATAGTTTGATAACAACTGAAGAGTCACTTTTTGGAAAACAGTGATTTGTGGGACTGTGTATTTAGTGTGGTGTTCTCTGAGATATAATTTTCCAAATGCAGAAAAACTACAACTCCCACCATATACTGCTAACAGGCCATCATGGGAGTTGTAGTTTGACAACAACTGAAGAGTCACTTTTTGGGAAACAGTGACTTGTGGGACATTTTATTAGTGCAGTGTTCTCTAACATGTGACCTTCCAGTTGCTGAAAAACTACAACTCCCACCATGCATTGCTGGCTGGACATAATGAGAGTTATAGTTTAGCAACAGCTGAAAAGCCACTGATTGGGAAACAAAGATTTAGGAGGACAGTTTATTTATTGCAGTGGTCTCCAACATGTGACTCTCCAGTTGCTGTAAAACTACAACTTCCATCATCCACTACTTGCAAGACATGATATGAGTTGCAGTTTGGCAACAGCTGTTGAGCCACTGGTTGTGAAACACTGATTTATGGGGATTATGGCACAATTTATCTAGGGGGGCAGTGGCACAGATTATTGGGGGGCAGTGAGAGTTTATTGGAGGGAGGGGGAGCAGTGGCACAGATTATTGGGGGGCAGTTGCACAGAATATTGGGGGGCAGTGAGAGTTTATTGTGGGGAGGGGGGCAGTGGCACAGTTCATAAGGGCAAATTTCTTTTTGCACAGAGAGGCCTTCCTACAGATCGAAACCCAGATGAGGGGCACAAAGGAGGCCTGACTACTGATATGCGCACAGCTACAGACAAGGGTGAAGAGAGGGGGCACAACTACAGATGGGATCCCAACTACAGAATAAGGCACAAAGAAAGGACATAACTTTAGGGGCACCAAGAGGGTCCTATTACTGTTGGGAGCTTTTATAGAGGAAGGTCCTGAAGTGCCTTAGATGTTTGTCTGTCAGAGGGGCGCATCTATAAGGGGGCTATACAGAGGGGGCATCTATAAGGGGGCTACACAGAGGGGGCATCTATAAGGGGGCTACACAGAGGGGGCATCTATAAGGGGGCTACACAGAGGAGACCTACTGTTTTACTGTCGCCACGTGATTTGCTCCATATATATTTGGGGTAGAGGGTCTACCATTTATTTCTGTGAATGTTGTGAGGCAGCTGGCCCTAGCAACCAATCAGATTCTAGCTCCCTGTGAAAATGAAAGTAGTAATCCTATTGGCTTCTAACTGCCGTTTTTGCTGGAGAGCTGCAGCACTAATTATATCACCTGTGTGTGCAGTGTGGAGATTCTCCCATTCATCTCTATGGGACGCTCTTCCCCCTCCCCTCCTGTACATCTGGCAAGGACGGGACCTTCGCTCTAACCTTCCCGGGCACCCTATGTATTTGTGGGCCAAATTTGGAATCAAACGGTTCAGGCGTTTGGAAGTCTATTTGGGACAGACAGACAGACTTTCATTTTTATGATATAGATATTAAGTATATAGCTCCAGTTCAGCATTGTGATAGGTTTTAAAATTCAACCAATAACTTAGTTTACATGTCCTCCCCATGTTTGCTTAGGTTTCCCCCCAGTACTCCAGCTTCCTCCCACACTCCAACCATACTATAGAGGGACAACGAGGAGTGATAGAGCCAGAGAGATCCAGTGTATGCAGTACAGAACGACGGGGATCAGCGGTATCTGTCATACTGGTCTAATAGCGATACTCTCCACCTAAGGAGATCACTTACTTTGGAACTCAACTCCACTGACCAACCTACAAACAAATGGACTTTTGAACTATTACAACTAAGTTGGATCAGTCCAGTGAGCCAGGACTACTACCCCCATCTGCCTCCTCTCACTGTGTGATAGTATTGCAAGTCAATGAGAGGATGATGGTAATCCCTCTCTAGGTCTGAGCTAAAAGGCCAGATCATCTACCACATTTATACTAACCATATACTTGATGTACCTCAATATAAGGACTATATTGCTATTTCGATGATTATCTAGCTGTTTTATATATATTTTACATTTCCTGCAGGACATACAAGAGCTGATAAGTACTGGGAGACTAGATTTTTCAAACAGAAGTAAATTACAAATTGTATAGCTTTCTGCCACCAGCTGATATAATAGAAAAACAAAGAGTACCCCTTTAATGTGGGCCAAGGTAGTGCAGAAGCCTGGAGCACTTGAAATGATTCATCTCTGTTAATTTTAAAGTTGAATAGGCCTCTCTGACATTGTCAAAAACCTCAGCATTGTTAAGCATATGAAACTGTCACATTCTTACCTGATAGCTCCCTGGCCTCCTTCTGGTCTTTTTTACTAGACTGTAGTATTAACATTAAAGGAGAAGTCCAGAAGTACGGAAGATCACACAGGCATCAGGGAAGAAAAATACAAGTATTCCTTACCTCTCTCCATGCCCGCAATGTGCCACGTGACTGAACCCGGGACCCCTGCTGGAAGACATTTTGTTGTGATGACATGACGACCCAGGGGAGAATGTCAGTCTTGGCTGATGGTTTGGATGCTCAGCCAATCAGTGACTGCAGCGGCGTCCCGTCCCAGTCACTGACTGGCTGAGCGGCCAGTCCATCAGCTGGGTCATGGCGTCAGCTCTGCTGGATATCCTGGAGCCCGATAGGGGTCCTGGAGCAGAGATCCATTGCTGGAGATGCGAAGGGGAGGTGAATTAGTAGAATTTGTTATGTTCCGCTCTGCCCCTGAGGCCAGACTTCTCCTTTAAGTACTTGACACATGACTATTGCTGGACTAAAGTGCATTTCTGGAAAACATTTACAGTCTTTTGGCAACTGTATTCTCTAAAATAAAATTCAATTCTATTGAATCCGCAGCTTATATTTCACACAGTGTTGTACGTTGACTTCTGTTATTAGAGCACTGCTTAACTGAAGCATTTTATCAATTATCTTTCCTACATTTTCATGGTAATCTACCCAACTGAAAATATGACTGCTTTTTGTTCTCCAAAGGGCTTCACCGTCAAAGATATTTCAACTTAAAGTGCTCCTCAGTAGAAGTGATACTGTTGATAATATGCTCTACAGATTGAGAGTTAGCAAATAAGAACAGAGTACTACTCGACTCAACTGCTGTGTTTATTCTCGGTCAGCAATGTTCTCCATTTGTTCCAGCAAACACAATGCAAAACATAGAGACATGTAATGCTTACACTATGCCAAACAGTACCCAAAGAGTGTATTTCTCCCTTAGAGTGAGCCCATTTAAGGCCAAATTGTGTGAATGTTCAAGGGGTGCTAGATTTAGGGCCCTTTAACACAAAGTAATAATCGAGTCAGGCCGATTATTGCTTCATGTAATAAAGCCAACAAGCAGCCAACAAAACGATAATCGGCTGATCATTTTTTTAGGTCAAGGCCTAAAATCATTGGCCATTGCTATGTGTAATAGTGATGCACTGCTGTGGCTAACGATTAAATAAACTGTCCATTCATTACCTGTCCACGCTCCTGGTCCTGGCCTATCAGCTCAAAGAAGCTGCAGCAAGCGTTGCCAGGAAGACATCAGAAGGCAAGAGAAGAGCGCCAGCATGGACAGGTAATGTATGAACAGTTTAGAGCAAGGGCTGCACGGACATCGCGAACGATATCCAAGCAGCCCTTGCTAAACGAAAACAAGTCTCTTAATAGGCTCAGTAAACGAGGGCCGATCTAGCAGATTGGCGCTTGTTTACATTATTGATCGGGCTGCCGTTAGCCAGTCTAATGAGACCTTTAGACTAAAGTAAATACAGTGCTCCTGGCAGATCCACCAGTGTTTAAATGTATATTTTGTGGTCTGTGCTGAGATCCATTCAAGTAATTAGAACTGAGCTGAAACAAGGCTTCGCAAAGGTATGCAATACTTATCATTGAACTGCAGCCTCATCAGCCAGCTGATCTGGGGGTGGAGAAGTTTCATACCCCCAGTGATCTGATATTAATAGATATAATATTGGACTATCCTTAGAACAGTTAATATTTTAAAGTAATATTTCAAAAAGTGTGTACTTCAGAGAGTTTGCACACTAGTCGGCGCTGCACTGCAGATACGTAGCTCGTAGCTGCTATATAGATCTCTAGGATTCCGTGTCCTCAGAAAAAGTGTTTAAACAAATAACAAAAATGATCTTGAGCGCTATAGCTGACGTGAGGGCGATGTAAATTTAATAAAGTACCAAAATGCTGACTATAAATATAAAACTAGTGTGGCAAAAATATGCAATAACTAAAACAGGTGGGCAATATATGTTCTTCAAAGTAGTACTCCCCAGTGACAAGCAACACAAGTCTGCTTCAATATAAACGACAATGCACTGATGTACTGATATAAATGACTCATTCAGTAGTGTAGTAGATTCCTACCTGTCTTGCCCCGTGTTGTCTCCTGTTTAAAAGTCCATTAGTTACGGTCTTGCTATGAAAGAAGTGTTGCAAGATGTTTAAGTGGGAAAGAGAAGTTCTTACTGTCGGGGTTGGGAGCGAGCCCCGGCCGGCGGCTCTGCTGCTACCTGACACCCGGCGTAGTGGAATAAGTCCAAAGGAATCCATGTTCCAGTGACGTCACTATGGTGGATGCGGAGGCCGATGTGGGGAAAAAAAATCCGCAAACACATTACTTGTAAAAGTAGGGGGGTTATATACTATATTAGATGCCCATGTGGTAAATTCTATATAGGAGGATCTAAAAGGCCACTTAGTATACGTATCACAGAACACATATATAATATTGAAAGAAAATTCATGGGCCACCCTCTATCTAAACACTTTGTGGAGCAACATTCTGGATCCTTTAAAAACGCACAGTTTGCAGGTATAGATATAGTGGTGCCGAATTGGAGGGGCGGCAATTTTATTGAACAAATGTCAAAGGCCGAAACGGAATGGATTTTTAGGTTTAACAGTCTTATCCCTCACGGTCTGAACGCGGATCTAGAACTGTTCGCGTTTTTGAACTAAACTGAACAGGAGTTTGGGTTTTTTAATGTAGAGGGAAGGGCTACATTGGAAGAAGCTACAATTCATGCAGGATACATAAATGGCTCCGCGGGGCAGATGAAGAATGATAGCTGTATTTTATATAGTTTTATGTAGTTTAGCATATATGTAAACCGGTATGTACTCTGCCCCATTAAAAGTAAAAACACAGACACGGACAAGGATATTAGAACCTATTGCAAACAACAGCAAGGCAGAAGTCAAGTTTCTGTGAATATTTCTCATCCCAACAAGATGGCAAAAGGAAGAGGAATGATGGGTGGAGTAGTCCATATAAGGAAGAAGCATTGGAGCCCATACCATCTCTGACGAGGGTGACCGTAAGCTCGCTGAAACGCGTTAGATGTTTTTTTCCGCACATCGGCCTCCGTATCCACCATAGTGACGTCACTGGAACGTGGATTCCTTCGGACTTATTCCACTACGCCGGGTGTCAGGTAGCAGCAGAGCCGCCGGCCGGGGCTCGCTCCCATCCCCGACAGTAAGAACTTCTCTTTCCCACTTCAACATCTTGCAACACTTCTTTCATAGCAAGACCGTAACTAATGAACTTTTAAACAGGAGACAGCACGGGGCAAGACAGGTAGGAATCTACTACACTACTGAATGAGTCATTTATATCAGTACATCAGTGCATTGTCATTTACATTGAAGCAGACTTGTGTTGCTTGTCACTGGGGAGTACTACTTTGAAGAACATATATTGCCCACCTGTTTTAGTTATTGCATATTTTTTCCACACTAGTTTTATATTTATAGTCAGCATTTTGGTACTTTATTAAATTTACATCGCCCTCACGTCAGCTATAGCGCTCAAGATCATTTTTGTTATTTAGTTAATATTTTAATATAGGTAGGATGTTGTGCATGGTAATGTTACTTTTAGGGTCCCTCCATAAACCCCTATTTTTTTAAACAAAAATCCTAAAACATTTTTTGAAACAATTAACCTAAAATCACTGTTAATCGTTCACTAATCGTTCGCGGTAAATCTCCATTCATTCGATAACACTGGTCTACATTTGAAAAAAAAAATTCAGCTGACCTTAATATTTTTGCTGAATTTACCCAAATAAAAGGTGTTGATTCCATATTTGAAATTAAAAATTATGCATTGACACCGACATACCTAAAAAGATCTTAGAAGGATGGGCCACGGTTCGCCGTGCAATTCCTAATGAGAGATGGCGAGAATCACAATATAGACTTATTCATAGAGCCATTTATGGCTTTAACATCCCCCCCCACCCCATGGCCCGATACACACAATTTCTGGTCCCAATTGGTAGCCCTGATACATACTAAATGGAAGCTAAAGATCCCCTTGTCACCTCAGCTTCTTCTCTTCCACTCTGCCCCGGAATCAATGACTGTTCCCCTGGCTCTCCATGCCTTTTTGCTGGTAGCCAAGAGATGTATTCTGAGAGCATGGCTGCAGCCCGTTATGCCGTCGATGGCGGAGGTACTAACACAAATGAAGCATTTCTTGTTCCTGGACAGGGTGGAATGTGAACGGCTTAAGGAGAAAAGCACAGTGCAATTCTTTAGGAAGTGGAGACGTTTTGTGGAAATCTTTTATTCAGACCAAGAAATCAAGGAATTGATGAGGGTCTTTACGGGGACTAAATGGTATCTGACTGCTGATATCGCGGGGTCGCTGGGTCGTTTAAAGGTCTGAGGTACTTGCAGGGGTGGCTGACGCCTTTCCCGTTCCCTTTTTCGTGTCACCCGAGGTTTCTGCATCTGTGGAGGAGGGGAGGGGGTAGTTGGGAGGGAGGGAGGGAGAGGGTGGGGTTCGTGGAACGTTATGTTTGCATGTTTCCTTTTGCGGACACGAAATGCTGCAGTGTCCTGTATGTATGATGTGACTTTTATATATGACAAAATCAATAAAAACAGTTTGAAAAAAAAAAAATTATGCATTACGTCAAATTTTTTCCCAAATTAACCGAGCCAATGTTAATTTTCGTGCTTTCATTTTGTCCTCCTTGTATTTAAAAGGCCATATCGCTTGCATTTTTTCACCTACAGACCCAAATAAGCCCTTATTTTTTGCAACACTAATTATACTTTGCAATAATAGACTTAGAGGGACATTTAAATGTCCCCGCATCTCCGGCGCTACGGAGATTTATGTAGAGGCGGACTGCTTCTACATAAATCCTGTGCGCGTCGGTGCGCACAGCCGAAAACCTACGCCACCTGAAAGGTGGAGTAGGTTTTCGGCGTATCTTTTAGTTGGAAAAATGATAAATGAGTCCACGGGACAGGTGAGCGGCCGCTGTCATTTTTGTTAAGTGATACTTAACAAAAATGACAGCAGGGGTGACATAATGCCGCCCCCCTGCCGGACCGCAAAATCTGCCGCCTGAGGCGGAAGGCTCATTCCGCCTCATGGCAGAAGCGGGCCTGGTTTTGTGTTTACACTATTCACCCTACAGTATAACTGACATGTTATCTCTTTTCCTTAAGTCGGTACGATTACAATGATATGTAACTTATATAACTTTCATTTTATTTAATGGCTTTTAAAAAATGTAAAAAAAAAAACTAAAAGTTCTTCAAGTTGCCCTTTTGCCATCCTTATAATGCTTTTATTTTTTGGTGTAAGGGGCTGTGTGAGGTGTCAATTTTTACACCATGATCTGTTTTTCTTTATAAGTACTTTGCTTGCTTATATGCCACTTTTTGATCACTTTTTATCACTATTTTTGAGCATTTGATGTGACCAAAAATCTGCAATTTTGACGGGTTTTTGCGCTTACATCATTTAACGTACAAGATCAGAATTGTGATAATTTACGCACACAGTGACACAAAATATATTTGTTTATTTATTTTTGTAAAATGGGAAAAGGGGGGTGATTTAAAGGGGTTATCCAGCGCTACAAAAACATGGCCACTTTCCCCCTACTGTTGTCTCCAGTTTGGGTGGGGTTTTGAAACTCAGTTCCATTGAAGTAAATGGAGCTTAATTGCAAACCGCAAATGAACTGGAGACAACAGTAGGGGGAAAAGTGGCCATGTTTTTGTAGCACTGGATAACCCCTTTAAACTTTTACTAGGGCCTGGGAGACTTCTAATACAACTGCACTGATCTCTCATAGAGATCAGTGCAGTATACATAATACAGCACTGACTGATTAGATCAGTGCTGTATTACTCTGGGCTGTTGCAGCCCAGTTCTACAGATTGCCGAGCTGGGATAAGCATCAGAGTGATACTGAGACCTGGCCCCATGAGATGAATGGATCTCCCCTCCGCAATTCTTTTTATGGATGCCCTGGAATAGTTATGATCAGGGTTGTCACACTGTAAACACCATCAGTAATCTGCCATCATGTTTGTGTTCTATCTGCCCTGATATCTAAGTTCCATAAATATATATATAGATATATATATATAGATATATATATATATATAGCCACAAAATGCCTGTCGGCAGTTTTAAACTACTTATTCAGTATTCTTCCATTTAGTTATACCTACTACATATGTTTCTGCACACTATTATGTTTTTCACATTCAGCATTTCCAAAAATGTATATATAATGTTATGTTATAACTGCAAAATTTTACTAGTAAACAGTGTTTTGCGGAAAAACTGGATGTGACTGGAGGAAAAGGATGTTACTTTTGGATTCAGCACCCCAAAATACATGAAGATCACATGTTATCCTGTAGTCAGCAAAATTGATGCATACCAGTATAATTGTTCAGTGTAATTTCACATTGTTGATTCATTTGCTGGGATCAGATGTAGTAGCTACGATTGTAACTAACAACTTTTATTCTGTGGAATATGGTGAAAGATTTCAGGTAGCTCTAAGTTTGCGATTGTTTTTAGTTGATAATCACTTCATCTAATAGGACCCTAAGTCTAAACCAACTATTAATTGGGTTAAACTGTCCCAGGATTTAGCTCCAGAATTTTGGTGCACAATGTTGCACCTTAAACCTAAACCACACCCTCTTTCACTATAGCCACCCCCCCCTTTATCAAGACATATTAGAAAAGTGCCTGAAAAGCCACGTAAGACACTTTTTTGGCACAAATTGCACTGGAATTCTGTCACATCTGGGCCAATAACTTTTAGCTTTTATTTCTTTCACATTTCCATTGCCTCCATGTTATTTTGCTTAGATAAAACACTTTATATCGTGGTAAATACTTGTAATCAAAGTATTTTAGGAGTGATACCTTTATTGGCCAAAAAAAAATTGTTAGAGCTGGGAGCTTTCGGGATTCACAAGATCCCTTCGTCAGACAAGTTCACAAATGAATAACTTACAGAAACAGCACAACATTTTAGGGATGTTACAAGCAAGAACAGAGAGACATCTGTGAATGGGGGGGGGGGGATGAGGGGGTAAATACATCACATAGATAAGCCAGGGCAATAAAAAGGACTTGATGTAAATTAATTCCTTATTTGGAAGTCCAAGATTCTTGGTCAGTTCAGTCTTATCTGTGGAGTGTGTCTGGACTGGACCATAGAATAACAGATTTAAAGGTTATGGTCCTCAAAGTCACTTCCAGAGTGACAGAGAGAGGAAAGTGTGGGAATTCAAATTGATAAAAACATTCCAGTCATTAACACATGGATTAAACCTGGCACCTGGATTTATGACCCACTACATGGACACACTCCACAGATAAGACTGAACTGACCAAGAATCTTGGACTTCCAAATAAGCTTTAATTTACAACAAGTCCTTTTTATTGCCCTGGCTTATCTATGTGATGTATTTACCCCCTCATCCCCTACCCCCTTATTCACAGATGTCTCTCTTTTCTTGTTTTAACATCCCTAAAATGTTGTGCTGTTTCTGTAAGTCATTCATTTGTGAACTTGTCTGACGAAGGGATCTTGTGAATCCCGAAAGCTCACAACTCTAACAATTTTTTGTTGGCCAATAAAGGTATCACTCCTAAAATACTTTGATTACAAGTATTTACCACGATATGGATTTTTCTGGCTAACACGGTACCATACTATACATTTTTTTTATAAAACACTTTACAAAGCCTTCTACAAGCTTCTCACAAACAGTTGTTGGAATTTTGGTACAATGTTTGTGGTCCTGAAAGAATTTTCACTTTGTTGTACTTGAAGAGGTTGTCTCACAAAATCAAGTTATGCCCTATCCTCAACTCATCACATTTTTTAATTGTATTTTTATTCACACACTAAAATAAACAGAGAAACAGTTAATGGTTTCACAGAAGTTCACACATCATTTGAAATGTGGTCATGAGTAGTACAGCCAACCATAAACAACTAAACTAAAACAACATAAATAAAAAAGCAGCGTAAACACAGCATCCCAATAGGGCACAGGAGAAACTTCAATAAAACATTCAATGCAACAATAAGACATGAACATGCAAAATGGTAAAACAATACAGCAGGAAACACAAACGACAGCAGACAAAGGGGGACATGGAAGGGAAAAGAGGAAGGTGGGAGGAAGGGAAACGGAACCGGCCAATGCGTGAATGGCTGGACCTGGCTCCTCACTAGAACCCGAAGCGAGTACAGTACTCATCCCAAGGGGCCCAAATGGAATCGGACAAGGGAAGGCTATTGTTCAGAGACACTGTAAGGTGCTCCAGACCCCTAATGTCTTTAATTCTAGATATCAGATCTAAATGTGATGGGGGAGTCATTTGTTTCCAACGGGGCATCAGTGACTTCAGGTACTGTCAGTATTTGTAGCATCAACTTCTTGCCCGAAGTTTTAAGAGTAGCACTGAACAGAAAAACCAGTGGGTCCACAGACAGTTGCACCCTACCACACCATGAAGCAGATCACTACATGGGACCAATACCCTGTAATAAGCAGGCAGTCCCAAAAAATATGGAGCAGGGAGCCCACCGACCTGCAACACCTCCAACAAACAGATGGGATGTTGCTATTCATCTTTTGCAATAATTTGGGGTGTGATACCATCCTATCAGGAACAGTGGCCCTACTCTATATCACCTGCCACAGCTTAGGGGCTAAAGGTCTAGACAATGAGGCCTCCCACCTGGCTATGTATTTGTGTCAAACCAGCAAGTCACCAACAGGCGTGTTTAATAGTTGGTAGATAGTGGAGATTAGCCCCTTGGTGGATCCATCCGGCCTGCTGTCTTTTATATTGATACATTACTTATATATCATTTTACATATCAAGAATTACATCCCTTATAAAAATCCTACCAGTAAGTATCAAAGCACAACCCAAGTCTTCATTCCTCTCAGTTAAAACTGTCATCTTATTGTCCCAGTCAACTAGAATACCAGGCTTTTACAAAGACTCCTTTCTCACAGCTATAAACAGTTCTCCATACATTTATAGGCTGGGTTTACACATAGTATATTTCAGGCAGTATTTGGTCCTCATGTCAGGTCCTCATAGCAACCAAAACCAGGAGTGGATTGAAAACACAGAAAGGATCTGTTCACAGAATGTTGAAATTGAGTGGATGGCGGCCATATAACAGTAAATATTTGCTGTTATTTTAGAACAACGGCTGTTATATTGAAATAATGGCAGTTATTTACTGTTATATGGCGGCCATCCACTCAATTTCAACATTGTGTGGACAGAGCCTTTCTGTGTTTTTAATCCACTCCTGGTTTTGGTTGCAATATGAAGACCACAATACTGACAGAAATATACGTAGTGTGAACCCAGCCTAAGGCTATGTTCACACTATGTATGTGTGCGGCTGTATTTTTTATGCGGCTGTGTCATAGTAATGATATTTAGGCTATGTTCACACTATGTATGTGTGCGGCTGTATTTTTTATGCGGCTGTAAATGTGCGGCTGAAACTACGGCCGTGGGAAAAAATAGACATGCGGCTGAAAACATACGGTCATTTACTTGGAAATCTGGTTCAACTAAAAATAACAAATAAAATCTTAAGAAAGTGATGCAAACACCTCTGGATGCATCTGGGAAAGCAGGGAAACAGTTTACATGAATCGCTATTACCGGGGTTTGCGATCCTCTGCAGTAATGCCGATGCCTCTCATGGTTAATATATTGAATTAATAAAACACATTTTCGTTGTAATAAAGTCCCTTTCATTGTTCAATAATTAAATTTAAACGATTCCATCATTTTGCAATTAAATATACTACACAAAACCGAAAAAGAATTTATAACGGATGCAAGACCAGTATATATAAATTTACTTTATTGTTTACATATTAGAAAGTGAAATTGTTTAAAAAAAGAGATACATCACAAGGGGGCTAGAGCTAATACAAATCCCCATAAAAACGGTGGATTAACAAGGTTCTTATATATAAAATATACCGTCACAGAGCAAAATACAAAATGATGAACCTATACATGTACTGGGCACTGGGCTGGTACTACATACAATAGATAAATATAACTCACAGTGAGTATATAAAGATAAATAAATACCATCTTCCTATAATAAAACATTACCCATACGTGTCCTTAGTTCATGTATCCACCTCACCGTACACCCGACGCACGTTTCGCTTGTTGCTTTATCGATAAAGCAACAAGCGAAACGTGCGTCGGGTGTACGGTGAGGTGGATACATGAACTAAGGACACGTATGGGTAATGTTTTATTATAGGAAGATGGTATTTATTTATCTTTATATACTCACTGTGAGTTATATTTATCTATTGTATGTAGTACCAGCCCAGTGCCCAGTACATGTATAGGTTCATCATTTTGTATTTTGCTCTGTGACGGTATATTTTATATATAAGAACCTTGTTAATCCACCGTTTTTATGGGGATTTGTATTAGCTCTAGCCCCCTTGTGATGTATCTCTTTTTTTAAACAATTTCACTTTCTGATATGTAAACAATAAAGTAAATTTATATATACTGGTCTTGCATCCGTTATAAATTCTTTTTCGGTTTTGTGTTGGATAGTGTTGGGTGCGCATGGACCGCACTACTTGAGCCTTGTATAGGAGGAATTAAATATACTGTTAAAATAAATATATATATAAATAAATGTATATTTATGTATATATTTATTTTTTGACAGTATATTTAATTGCACAATGATGGATTCGTTAGAATTAAATTATTGAACAACGAAACTGATTTTATTTAAACGAAAATGTGTTTTATTAATTAAATATTAATTAGTACAGGAAGCTCCAGTAAGCCGTTAATTCATATTGCCGGCAATAGAGCATTCTGTACTAATCATCACTTTACTTTAACCCTTTGAGGACCAGGCCCAAAATGACCCAGTGGACCGAGCAAATTTTGATCTTAGTGTTTCCGTTTTTCCCTCCTCCCCTTCTAAGAGCTCCAGCACTTTCAGTTTTTTATCTACAGGCCATGTAAGGGCTTATTTGTTACAGGAATAGTTGTACTTTGTAATGGTTTCTTTCATTTTACCATAACATGTATGATGGAATTCCAAATATATTATTTATGAAGATATAAATTGGTGAAATCGCAAAAAAGAATGCAATATGGTAACGTTTGGGGGGTTCCTGTGTCTACGTAATGCACTATATGGTAAAAGCGACATCATACCATTACTCTATAGGTCAGTACGAACACAACCATATGCAGGTTTACGCAGATTCTCTAATGTTATATATTTTTTTTAAATGAAATCCTTTTTTTTGGCAATTAATTATAAATAAAATGGGACTATTGTGACGCTTATAACGGTTTTATTTTTTCACCTACGGGGCTGTATGGGGTGTCATTTTTTCCGCCATGATCTCTAGTTTTTATTAATACCATATTTGTGAAGATCGGACGTTTTGATCACTTTTTATAAATTTTTTTATATATATAATGTAACATAAAATCGGTAATCCGCGCACTTTTTTCCCTCTTTTCGTGTACGCCGTTTACCGTTCGCAATGATGCTTGTTATATTTTAATAGATCGGACAATTACGCACGCTACGGTATATTATATGTTTATCTATTTATTTATTTTTATATGTTTTATTTATATAATGGGAAAGGGGGGTGATTTCAACTTTTATTGGGGGAGGGGTTTTGGGGTAGTGTGTTAGTGTTTTTAACTTTTTTTTTTTACACATTTGAAGTCCCTTTGGGGGACTTTTACATAGATTAGTTGGATTTCTACACTGATGAATGCTATGCCATAGGCATAGCATTGATCAGTGTTATCGGCTATCTGCTCATTGAGCCTGCCTGTGCAGGCTTAGAGTAGCAGATCGCCGATCGGACCGCACGGAGGCAGGTAAGAGACCTCCGGCGGCCCGTTTTACCGATCTGCGTGTGTGACTGCGGGGGTCCCGATCGGTAAGTGACAGGGGACTCCCCCTGTCACTTACACTTAAACGCGGCGTTTAAGGAGTTAATGACACGCGGCAGCGCGATCGCTGCAGCGTGTCATTACCGGTGAGGTCCCGGCTGCTGATTGCAGCCGGCCCCCACCTGCTATGAAGCGCGCTCCGCTCCGGAGCGCACTTCATAGCGGGAGAAACACCCAGGGCGTACAGTTACGCCCTAGGTCGTCTGGGGACAGACTTCCATGGCGTAACTATACGCCCTGGGTCGTCTAGGGGTTAATTAAAACATCAAATGTTTCTTCTAATTATGTTATCACAATAGCATTATTAGAAGAAACATTTAGAATGATATGTGTGCTCAGCTGATTGGCTGATCGGCTGAGCGCACATATAATTAGCGGGTCCGCAGTACAGTGACTTCATTGTGCTGTGGACCAGCGAAGAGGACACATCGGGGTGAGTAAGGTTACCAGGCTGCTGTCGTTTGGTTTTTAACCCGGCTGGTTATAAAAATAGGGGGGACCCTATGCGTTTTTTTTAAAATTATTTATTTATTTTAAAAAAACGCATAGGGTCCCCCCTATTTTTATAACCAGACGGGTTAAAAACCAAACAACAGCAGCCTGGTAACACCAGGGTGGGAAGAGCCATTGGTTTAGGCCCTCCCCAGCCTAAATCTTACCAGCCTGCTGCCGCCCGATCCAGGAGCGCCAATTTTGACGCTCCGGGACCACTGGCACCCGGCTCTTCCCAGTACCCCTGGTGGCATTGGGTACTGGGGTAATAATAGGGGGTTAGTGTTAGCCATTTTATACCGGCTAACACTAGGCCCCAACTTAGTAATGGATTCTGTCTATTAGACGGCTTCCACTACTAAGTCTATAAAGTAAAGAAATAAAGACAAGACACAAGTTAAAAAAATTTTTTATTCAAATAAAAACACCCCCACACCCCTCATTGACCATTTTATTAAAAAAAAACAACAAACAACCGCTGGTCATCGACATAGTCCACGGAATCCGACGTAATCCCCAGGATACCGATATCTGAAAAACAAAAAGGGAGAAACACACAAAAAACACACAAACAGGAGCACAACACCCATCATTGTGAGCGGTATTGTGCACCTTACAGTATGCAGCATCTTTACAGATCGCTGCTTACAGTCTGGCCCCCAAGGGGTTAAAAGGGAGGATGTATTGCATCCCCCTTAACCCCTTGGGGGCCAGACTGATGTCAAACTGCACCCATCCCAGCAAGGAAGGGGTTAAGTGACCCCCCTTCCTTGCTGGGAGGGGTGCAGTGCTGGGGAGGGGGTGGGGAGAGCTCTATACTCACCCCGATGTGTCCTCTTCGCTGGTCCGCAGC
Source organism: Dendropsophus ebraccatus (assembly GCF_027789765.1). NCBI lineage: Eukaryota > Metazoa > Chordata > Amphibia > Anura > Hylidae > Dendropsophus > Dendropsophus ebraccatus. Next base: position 115,766,804 of record NC_091455.1, on the reverse strand, counting down.
ACAATGAAGTCACTGTGCTGCGGACCCGCTAATTATATGTGCGCTCAGCCGATCAGCCAATCAGCTGAGCGCACATATAATTCTAAATGTTTCTTCTAATAATGCTATTGTGATAACATAATTAGAAGAAACTATTTTTGAAGTACTCTGTACGGACCGCCTGTCAATCCACGGCCGCATTTCCAGCCGCAAACAATAGTCTTGTTCATTTTTTACGTGTCCGTTTATGATCGGGACGTAGATTCATACATAGTGTGCACTGTGCAGCCGTATATTGTATACTTTCCAGCGCACGCATGAACCGGAAAAATCCAGCCGATGATTTACCGCCCGCAATACAGCCGCACAGATACAAAGTGTGAACCTAGCCTTAGACTATGTAACTGTGCGGCTGTATTTGCGGCTGTAATTGTGCGGCGTTATTTTTGGTGGTTCATGCGTACGCTGGAAAGTATACGATATACGGCTGCACAGTGCACACTATGTATGAATCTACGGCCCTATCGTAAACGGAGCCATTGGTTTAGGCCCTCCCCAGCCTAAATCTTACCAGCCTGCTGCCGCCCGGTCCAGGAGCGCCAATTTTGACGCTCCGGGACCACTGGCACCCGGCTCTTCCCAGTACCCCTGGTGGCATTGGGTACTGGGGTAATAATAGGGGGTTAGTGTTAGCCATTTTATACCGGCTAACACTAGGCCCCAACTTAGTAATGGATTCCGTCTATTAGACGGCTTCCACTACTAAGTCTATAAAGTAAAGAAATAAAGACAAGACACAAGTTAAAAAAATTTTTTATTCAAATAAAAACACCCCCACACCCCTCATTGACCATTTTATTAAAAAAAAACATTAAAAAAACGCTGGTCATCGTCGTAGTCCACGGAATCCGACGTAATCCACAGGATACCGATATCTGAAAAACAAAAAGGGAGAAACACACAAAAAACACACAAACAGGAGCACAACACCCATCATTGTGAGCGGTGTTGTGCACCTTACAGTATGCAGCATCTTTACAGATCGCTGCTTACAGTCTGGCCCCCAAGGGGTTAAGGGAGGATGTATTGCATCCCCCTTAACCCCTTGGGGGCCAGACTGATGTCAGACTGCACCCATCCCAGCAAGGAAGGGGTTAACTGACCCCCCCCTTCCTTGCTGGGAGGGGTGCAGTGCTGGGGAGGGGGTGGGGAGAGCTCTATACTCACCCCGATGTGTCCTCTTCGCTGGTCCGCAGCACAATGAAGTCACTGTGCTGCGGACCGGCTCATTACATGTGCGCTCAGCCGATCAGCCAATCAGCTGAGCGCACATATAATTCTAAATGTTTCTTCTAATAATGCTATTGTGATAACATAATTAGAAGAAACATTTGATGTTTTCATTAAAGTAAAGTGATGATTAGTACAGAATGCTCTATTGCCGGCAATATGAATTAACGGCTTATGGAGCTTCCTGTACTAATTAATATTTAATTAATAAATCACATTTTCGATGAAATAAATTCAGTTTCGTTGGTCAATAATTTAATTCTAACGAATCCATCATTGTGCAATTAAATATACTGTCAAAAAATAAATATATATATAAATATACATTTATTTATATATCTATTTATTTTAACAGTATATTTAATTGCAAAATGATGGATTAGTTTAAATTTAATTAGTGAACAACGAAAGACACTTTATTACAACGAAAATGTGTTTTATTATTTTAATAGATTAACCATGAGAGACATCGGCATTACTGCAGAGGATCGCAAACCTCGTTAATAGTAATTCATGTAAACTGTTTCCCTGCTTTCCCAGATGCATCCAGAGGTGTTTGCATCACTTTCTTAAGATTTTTTATTTGTTATTTTTAGTTGAACCAGATTTCCAAGTAAATGACCGTATGTTTTGAGCCGCATGTCTATTTTTTCCCACGGCCGTAGTTTCATCCGCACATTTACAGCCGCATAAAAAATACAGCCGCACAGTTACATAGTGTGAACCTAGCCTTAAGGTGTAAGGAAGCCAGATTCATCCATAACTGTCAAGAAAATCTCAGTAATAGAATTATTATAAATCAGATCAATATCATTCATTCCACTAAATTACCTTCCCTTGTGGTAAGCTTCTTGTTAGTGATTAATATTTCACTTTATATTACATATGTGATTGATAGACTCATTATGTTACACTGTAGCTTTTTATATACTTTCTACACTATCCTCATTGGATCTACTGTTCTTTGCAGCCATACCATTTCATATATGTTACATTCTAGGCTATTTTTATACTAACTTTTTCACATATGCAAAACAAATCAGGTTATATTCTCTACTAGCTTATGCCATGACAATGAGATTCTGCTTTACAACTGTGTGTAGACTTTATCAGATTGACAGGCCATAAAATGACAGATACAAAATCATGTTCGAGTTTCCTTGTAAGTAAGAATTGTTATATGCAAAAAGATTAAGTTAAATTTTTTCCTTTTTACATTGCAGACCTGACAAAATACTGTATAACATCAATGTTGTCCATTAGCTCACACCATCATTTATTGTCATACTGAGTAGTGTAAAAGGTTTTTGAGAGCTGGTTGAGGTGTTTCTAAAGGAAGAGAAAAGACGGTAGTTGCATCTGGGCTCTAGAGCCTGAGAGGGCCCAAAACATATTACTCCCCCATATGTACTATTGATAAAGTACTAAAAATAACTGGGGCACTGTTGCAGCTTGACATTGCTATATATTTTGGTAATATATAGAGGTATAGACTCTTACAGATTCCACTATGTACTTGCAGACTGTAAAGCTCTGGGTTCCGAGTCAGGTTGTGGGACTGATTGTGGTTTATTACAATTCTCACTGTCACAGCTGCCATGGTGGTCCGTGTCCCGCGCTGCCAATCTCAACGCCTGCTCTGCCTGGCGGACACCTGAGCCCATGTGCAGAGGCCCGGCGCCACCATCTCTTCAGCCCTCTCTGATGCCTCACCAGCCCTGACTCCTCCAGCTCCATGTCTAATCCCCGCCTGTGCTCGCTGGGTGTCTCAGAAGGGACAGAACATCTGTGCTGACATTGCCCGTTGGTGCCTTTACATGCTTCCATAGTTTGTGGTCCCAGCCGTGAGTCCTGCTGTGTTCCTGCTTGCCTACCAGTCTCCAGCTGCACCTCCACCACTAGCAAGCCAAGCCTGGGGTATCAACCTGGGGGCCTATTACACGGGTCGTCAGAGGAGCAAACGAGCGCTCTCAGCGCTCGTTTGCTCCTCGTTCCCCGCTCGCTGCCGCCGCTATTCGACACGGCTGCAGCGAGCGGGTGAGTGCGGGAGGGGCGGCGGGGGGGCTGCCCAGGTGATCGCTGATCGTCCGGGCAGCCCATAGGATATAGCAGCGTCTGCTGCCGACGCTCCTATTCACCGGAGCGACGGCAGCAGATCGCTGCTATATCAGTCGCTTGTTTTTCAACATGTTGAAAAACAAGCGAGTGCAACGATCAGCCGACATGAATGATACCGATATCGGCCGAATACGGACAATAATTTTCCATGGAATAGGGCCTTTAGCCATCGCTAGCAGTAGTACAGCATTACCAAAACTCCAGTCTTTTACTGTCTAATGTGCTCTTTTGAACTGACATTATTTCAAGGTTTTTTGTTTTATCCAGTTTGGACTACTCAAACATTCTCAACATGTGAAATTTTATGCTGTTCTCCAACTCCATCATGTAAAGATGCCAGCTTCCACAACACACTGTACTGTAGACCTTTTTCATTTCTGTTTTCCCTGTTTCATTGTCTCACTTGTCATTGGTGGTTTCTTTATCCTTAACCCCTTAAGGACAGAGCCTGAAATGGCCTTAATGACAGAGACAAATTTTATGAATATGACCAGTGTCACTTTATTCATTAATAACTTCAAGATGCTTTTACCTATCCGGCTGATTCTGAAAGTGTTTTCTCGTGACATATTGTTCTTTACATTTCTGAAAAATTGGAGTCGATACTCATAACGAATCTTTATGAAAAAAAACCAAATAACGTGAAAAAATGTGAAAAAATGCATTTTTCCAACTTTGAAACTTTTTTGCTTATACAGAAAGTGGTTATACCACATAAATTATATATTAAATAGCATTAGCAACATGTCTACTTTATGTTGGCGGCATTTATTAAACGATCTTTCATTTTTTTAGACAATAGGAAGCTTAAAACATTAGCAGCAAATTTCCAAATTTTCAGTAAAATTTCAAAATCAGATATTTTTAGGGACCTGTTCAGGTCAAAAGTGTATTTGAGGGGCCTGTATGTTAGAAAGCCCCACAAAGCACCCCATTTCAGAAACTGCACCCCCCATACTCTGCAAAAGCATATCCAGAAAGTTTTTTAACCCTTTAGGGGAGTCACAGAAATAAAAGCTAAGTGTGTAAGAAATTTGAAAATTTTTATTTTCTGTGCAGAGATTTTATTGTAATCCAATATCTTTCATAATGATAAACCTATTACCAGAGAAATGCACCCCAATATTGATTGCTCCGTTTCTGCAGTTTATAGAAATATCCCATATGTGGCCCTATTGCGCTATTTGACGCAACCACAAGCCTCAGATATAAAGGAGTGCCTAGTGAATTTCAACGCCTCCGTTATATTTGGTCATTTTTGACCATACCACTTCAGGTTGGCAGAGGCTCTGGGGTGCCAAAACCTAAAAAACACCCCTAAAGGGACACCATTTAGAAAACTACACCCCTCAAGGAATGTAACAAGGGGTGCGGTGAGCATCTGGACCCCACAGGTGTCTCACAGATTTTCCAAACAATATGGCGTGAAAAAAGAAAAATTTATTTTTTACACTAAAACGTTGTTCTAGCCTTCAATTTTTCATTTTCTTAAAGGGATAAGAGGAAAAAAAAGACACAAAATGTGTAGCGCAGTTTCTCCCGAGTACGGAAATACCCCACATGTGGCGATAAAGCGCCAAGGGGGCGCAGGACGAGCCTCCAAAGGGAAGAAGCGCCAATTGGCTTTTGGAAACTCAATTTCACTGGAAAGGATTTCAAGGGCCATGTCGCATTTACAGAGCCCTCGTGCTGCCAAGACACTGGAAGTGACCCCATTCTGGAAACTACACCCCTCAAGGAATCTAACAAGGGGTGAAATGAGGATATGGACCCCACTGGTGACGGGCACAAATGTGGAACAATGTGACGTGAAAGGGAATATTTTCATTTTTTCACTTTCATGGCACAAATGTGCCCGTCATCAAGGGGTCAATATCCTCACTTCACCCCTTGTTAGATTCCTTGAGGGGTGTAGTTTCCAGAATGGGGTCACTTGTGGGGGGTTTCCAGTGTTTTGGCAGCCCAAGGGCTCTGTAAATGCGACATGGCATTCACCATCTATTCTAGCCAAAGCCAACCTCCAAAATCCAAATGGCGCTCCTTCCCTTCGGAGGCTTGCCCTGCGCTTTATGTCCACATGTGGGGTATATATGGACTCAGGGGGAATTGCTCTACACATTTTGTTTTTTTCCCTCTTTTAACCCCTTGTGAAAATGATAAATTCAAGGCTAAACCAACATTATAGTGTAAAAAATTTTATATTTCATTTTCACGCCACATTGTTCCACATTTGTGCCCATCACCAGTGGGGTCCATATGCTCACTACACCCCTTGTTACATTCCTTGAGGGGTGTAGTTTCCATAATGGGGTCACTTGTGGGGGGTTTAACTGTCTTGGCAACACAGGGGCCTTTTGAATGCAACATGGCCCCTCGAAATCCATTCCATCCAAATCCAGCCTTCAAAAACCAAATGGCGCTCCTTCCCTTCGGAGGCTTACCCTGCACCCGCATGGCGCTTTATGTCCACATGTGGGGTATTTCCGTACTCAGGGGAAATTGCGCTACACATTTAGTGTTTTTTTTATCTTTTAGCCCCTTGTGAAAATGAAAAAATCATGACAAGATTAATGATTTAGAGTAAAAATTTTACAAAAATTACACTAAATGTTGGTCTAGCCTTGATTTTTTCCATTTCCAGAAGGGGTTAAAAAAGAAAATGAACACAAAACGTGTAGGGTAGTTTCCCCTGAGTACGAAAATACCCCACATGTGGGCATAATGTGCCATATGGGCACAGGGCAAGCCACCAAAGGGACAGAGCGCCATTTAGAGGCTGGAATGGAGGATGGAGGCCATGTCGCAATTACAAAGCTCCTGTGCTGACAGGACAGTAGAAACCCCCGACAAGTGACCCCATTCTGGAAACTACACCCCATAAGGAATCTAACAAGGGGTGCAGTGAGCATATGGACCCCACTGGTGACGGGCACTTACGTAGAACATGTGCCGAGAAAATAAAAAATACAATTTTTTTCATTTTCACGTCCCAAATGTGGCCGTCACCAGGGGGCCATATCCCCGCTGCCCCCCTTGTTAGATTCCTTATGGGGTGTAGTTTCCAGAATAGGGTCACTTGTGGGGGGTTTCTACTGTCCTGGCAGCACAGAGGCTTTGTAATTGCATCATGGCAAGTCTCTAATGGGAATGGCGGCCATACCTATTTAGCTGGGGAAAAGGGACCAGTCTAATTTACTTGGGGGTATTATGGCAATTATTAGTTTATAAGGTTGAAAATGACAGGTGTCCATCAAACTCAATCTGTGTTGATCCAGAGGAAGGCAAAAAACCCTCGTGAGGCAGACGACAGTAGCCTCATCACAGGGGAAAAATTCCTTCCTGACTCCATAATGGCGTTCAGAATAATCCCTGGATCAACGTGACCCCTGAAATAGGAATAAGGGAAAGAATTTAGACAATGTAGAACTCCAATGACGTGTGGTACGCCTTGAAGCGATCCTGTATGCAGAGGCCGGGGTGATCAGGACAGGTGTCACACTGGAAAATGGTGTCATTCCTGATCCCCCTGTTACCCCACACTCTGCACTTCTTCTGGGGTCTCCTGTTTTCCAGTGTGGGGGACGTAACCTGGGGAATGTTGTCCTGGTGCGATACGGGGTCCCTCATATCCAGAAGCGCTGGGTCCGCTCCATGGCTGCTAAATATTAGGGCTTTATTACTGCTTCTGATATTTTCGGATCGTGCCGCAAGCTACAGTAGCTCGGGCAGCGAGGGACCGGAAGAGGGGGTGCTGGTATAAAAGTTATCCCCGTGCAGGTGGTGACCTTTATCCAGCAGTGGGAAGATCAGTTCCCGGATAATCTTCCCACTTGTTCCGAGGATAGGGGGGAAGGGGGCATCTGGGGTTGGATTCGGGTGTCCCTTCCTACATACACTCTAAGGGTACGTGCACACTGTGGAATCGCGACAGATAACCCTTCGTGCATTCCACAGCTGGCACCCACCGGTGGAGTGATGCAGGCGCACGTCTCCATCCGTGTCATAGACTCCATTCTATGCACGGGCAGATTCCGCTCTCCGTCCAACGTGTTCATTCTTTGGATGGACGATGGAATCCGCCCGTGCATAGATTGGAGTCTATGACACGGGTGGAGACACGCGCCCGCATTAGTCCGCCGGCGGGTGCCAGCTGCGGAATGCACGAAGGGTTATCCTTCGCCATCTTTATACGGGGATTGGTATATGGGGTATGTAGTGGTGTAGTGTCAAACTTTATTCAATGTAGTGCGGTGTAATGTAGTGTTTTTTACGTGTTTTTTTACAGTAAGCATAAAAAAAAAAACCTACGCCAACAAAGGAGTTGCTGATAAATGCCGCACTTATGTGCGGCACTTATCAGCAGACCGTGGCAGTAGAATGTAGAAAAAAAACACCCTACGCCAAAAAGGAGGAGTTGCTGATTAGCAGCGCACTTTCGTGCGATGCTGATCAACACTCAGCGGCGATAGGGTGCGGAAAATAGAAAAAAAAAATTTGGAAAAAAAAAACAAAAAACTTTTTCTACATTCTGAACATCCCTGTAGCTGCTGATAAGTGTATTACACATATCAGCCGCTAGAGGGCAGAAGATTGCAAAATCCGGAAAAAGACGAGGCTGGGGCCGAAAAAAGCCGATGGGGACCGCCGGAAATAGCCGAAGACCCGACGGAATGACGGAGGACACCGCGAACCCGGAAGACGCCGATCAGGACCCCGGGACAGGTGAGTAATGTACAAATACCTGCTCTGGACCCCTCAGCTACCTAGCTGAGGGGTCCAGAGCAGGTATTTACTATTTTTGTGGACTCTGATCGCCGTGCCACCGGCCCGATCGCCGTGAACCGTTAAGTACCAGGGCGCGAGGGCGTAAATTTACGCCCGATGTCGTTAAGGGGTTAAGAATCTCTAAAGTAGTATTTGCAAATGACTTATTCGCTGATTGTTTTCAAGCACCATCCACATAGCAGAAGTTACTTTCAGTTCCAGAAAAAAACTATTTTCTGTATATTCAGGCACAACTATTAACTTTTACCATTAAGGCATCTATAATTATGCATCGGCCATAATTATGTTTTGTGAATTCTATTAGGCAATGAAAAAAGTTTATTTCTTTGGATTTCTATTTTCATGCTGCATCTCTTTTCGTCTTGCTTTTATTGTTTCCTCTGGGAACAGACACAGATATTTTCTACAATCTCCATTATCTCTAACTTACACAGTCTATATATAGAATGTCATGTGCTCAACCACCATAACCCCTAGGTTGGTGGGATACAATTGTGCCTTTCTTCACTGTGACCACCAATCCTATCACATATTGCCAATTTCAGTATGGGCATAAGAGCTTTAGGCATATTGTTTATCATAAAACATCTTCATTAAAAATTCTAACATTGACTATTGTACATCAGTTCTAACAGTGATCAGTTTGGCCCCATTTTCGATTATAGTTTGATCCTAAATTAATGAACAGTTACTATAACTGCCCTTCATAATCTATGTATGTACTCACATTCTTACACTATTTTGCTGCTTAGACCATGGGTTCCCAAACTGCGACCCTCCAACTGTTGCAAAACCACAATTCCCATCAGGCCAGGCATGATGGGAAATGTAGTATTGCAACAGTTGGAGGGCCGCAGTTTGGAGACCCATGGCTTAGAGTATATCAGTCTGAACTAAATGCTGTACCCATTTCTTTCCACAGCTTGTAAACTTACATGCTCCCCCTGTAGCCTAAGGCTTGGATGAAAAACAGGTGCATTTTGTGCATCTGTTTGGATCAGTTTTTCCGTTGAATTCCATTAAGAGCAAATTAAAATGCATCCTTTTTTTAGCGTACACAAAAACTTGACTAGGTTTCTTCACCATCAATGAGTTTCACTGTACATTCGGTGTTGCAAGATCAAGGCAAACATATAGAAATAACACAATGAATACATTAAGATTCAAAAATATATTGGGTGGCACTAGATCTCTTATTATCATAATATCAAGATGGCATATTTTCATTGATTAATCATCCCAGCAGTATGACAAGTATCCGCCCAGATGTCCTACAGTAAACATAGTTACCTCTGTAACCAGTCTAGGATGGCAAGTAACTGGCAGTATATGCTAGACAGAAATATACACATTCATTAAATTGAAACTGTGCTAATGGATCAGCTCACCGCACCTCTAGTCAGTAGTTCCTCGCCCAGTGCTTGGTGTTGCAAGCTCACCAAACAGTGTGGAAGAAATTCAACACTTCTGGGAAAAGGTCCAACTAATGATTTATTAAAGCTTCACAATAAATTCAATTCCAATAAATGATGAGTCTTGATCATAGTATGAATGGACAAATATAGTACATTGTTTTAAATCCTCATGGATGGCTGTGCCATTTTTAGTTAGGTACCCACATTATCCGGAACCTTGACGTGGTGTGTGGGCTTATGCACTTAGAACCTAACGGTCAGTGATGAGTACATGGATGGGCTACCATGTCTCCAGAGAACTACTAGTCAAATGTCACCAGAGTGCCTTACAGAAACATTCGCATGGATTACAAAACTACTCTTTTCTTTCTACCAACTTTAAAAATATTTTCAAGATTAACCTTGGTAGTGCTTCCACAGTGCCCTCCTGCTCACAACTGCAAAAAACACTCATGCTAGAAGAGCATAAAATAAACATCCAGTTTTACAAAACAAGAAAAACAGTGCTTTATAATTTTATTAAACATAACATACATACAGTATATCTAAAAGTACAATTGATTCATTTAACATTAGACCCAGTAGACGTGATCTCACTGTTTCTCCCTTGCTTACTCTCCTAAAGCCTTCTTTGCCTTCACACAGCCTAGACACTGGTCTGCAGCCTCCCTCTTCCATGTCTACCTGCCCATAGGCCTCTTCCTAATAATGCATTAAACAGACAGTGATCGCTACTGAATACTGAATACTTGGCCACAGCCATCTTCATAACCACACATACTGTTTTGGTATGGTTGCAGCACATTTGCAGTAATGTTGTGTTTTTACTGCAGTTTTGTGATTATGCAAATTGTGCCCAAAAATGTCTCACTTTTACTGCAATTAAACAAATCGCCATAAAAATGTGCCTATTTTACCCTAGTTTTGCAAAATTGCTGTAAAAAATATCACACATTATGTGGCACAAGTGTCATTGTTTCATTACAGCGCATGCACTGTTATGAAGAGGCCTGTGGGCTGAGAGACATGAAAAGAGAGGCACAGCAGATTACATTTCTAGTGAGGGATCCAACCTGCCAATAGGATGAGCTGGGTAGGGATGCAGACTGCTAGGAGAAGGAGTGGAAGAGTAGGTATGACTGCCAGAGAACTACTTATTATGGTATAGCAGCACAGGCAAAGAAACTTAAAAAAAAAAATATGTTAGTGCACGCCACCCCAGACTGGGCTCAATGTCAGGAATAATCCAATGAGTTTGAAGAAAACAGCACTTTGTAGAGTGAAAAACGGTGACCTTTATTCACATGTTTGAGGAAGGCTACTGTGTATAGCCGAAATGTCGCAACATTAAGGTGTAAATAAAGGTCACTGTTTTTCACTCTACAAAGTGCTGTCTTCTTCAAACTCATGCCAGAGAACTACTGACACTCCCCCGACTAGTGTTTGTGCACAATGAGCAGGTGACTGGGGTACTGGAAAGATCATCAAGGTATTGAAATATCTTTAGTTTTACATAAACCACATTTTGTATCCACTTTTTATTACTTTGGCACACAGACCCTATAGGCCACATGCAATATTGCTCCTTATATCTTAGAAAAAACTGCACTCCAAGATGGTCACTATGACAAATTTTGCTTTTCTTTCTCATGCACCATACTTCCTCATAAATACGTAGGCTTCATTATTATAGTCACAAGAGGGAAAATAAAGGTGGACCATGGAAACCTTTAATCATATGGTCACGGTTTAAGTCTTGAACAAACGTATGCTACTACTATAGAAACACCAATTTAACCACTAGTACTACAATACAGTTATAATGTAGTAGTCACACTAGGGCTACATTCACACATTCCGTAGTTTTGTCTGTAATTGCGGATCTGCAATTACAGACAAATTTAGGGCCCATTGATCTACATTGGGGTGTTCACACTGTCTGTATATTAATGCATCCGCAATCCAGAAACATTTTTGCAGATCTGTATTTTTGTCCATAACGTCCCCAAATCCTAAAAAATACAGATCTGTTAAGCGGGAATAAATATATCTCACTTTTGCACAATTTGTACAAGGACTATGTATGTGAGTCTAGTAGTAGCGGCTTTCTTTGAAGTTTGGTTTACTCTAATAATTTTAAACCATTCCTACTTAACAATTTTACCCCTACTTTAACTATCACCTTCCCCTTTTTTTGCTGATCTGAAAAAAAATATGGATTATGGATGCAATACGGATGCTTTATGGATGTATTTTTTTTTTGCGAATTGCGGATGAAGATTGTCAAAGATTCTAGACATCATATATCGTACTGAAAAATGACCAAACATATAAAAGTAGCCTAAGGCTGGCTCACACTTCTATGTTCAGACACTGTTAAACAGCAGCCGTTGTTTGCAACGTCAAACAACAGCAACTGTTTAATGTGTTCCTCTGGCCTTTACTGCATTATCCGCCAGAGGAACATTATGTACAGCCCATTGTAAACTACCAGCTGTATGGGTGTGTCTGAAAGTCAATTAACCATTGACTTTCATGTGTACTACGGCAGGCATGACAGCCACACATTGTGTGAACTCTCAATATTTTGCGGGCGTTGTTTCCAAACAATGGCTGCAACAAATTGACATGGCATTTATTAGTACGGCACCATAGAACATAGGCCGTTGTGTGCTACATAGTGTGGACAACAACAGCCGTTGTTCTTTTGAAACCAATGTACACTACCATTCAAAAGTTTGGGGTCACATTGAAATGTCCTTATTTTTGAAGGAAAAGCACTGTACTTTTCAATGAAGATAACTTTAACCCCTTGCCTCCGCAGCCTGTTTTGGCCTTAATGACCAGGGCCTATTTTGCAAATCTGACCTGTCTCTCTTTATGTAGTTATAACTCTGTGATGCTTTTAACTATCACGGTTATTCTGAGATTGTTTTTTCGTGACATATTCCTCTCTATGTTTGTGGTATACTTTGGTTGATACACTCAGTAGTTTTTTGTGAAAAACACAACATTTGCGCAAAAATTAGAAACATTTACAATCCTTTATATTTAAAATTCTCTTTTTCTGAAAAAAATAGTCATGCCACATGAATTAATTATTACTGCAACATCTACAACATGTCTACTTTATGGTGATGTCATTTGGTGAACCTCCTTTTACTTTTTAGGATGTTAGAGGGCTTCAAAATTTTGCAATGATTTTTCAAATTTTCAGGAAAATTTCAAATTCAGATTTTTTTAGGGACCGGTTCAGTTCTGAAGTGGATTTGTGGGGCCTGTATGTTAGTTAGGTAAAGACAGTGGAACATGAAAACTGATATTTGCAAAAGTGTGAGTTTATTTACAGTGATAGAACGGTACACATTAGTATCGTACTGTACCAGTACAAAGTCCAGCCTATGACCAAATAGCATACAGGGACCAAATATGGAGAGCCAGCGGTCCAATAGCCTAACACATCAGCGTACGGCAGAGATGACTGTGTGTATAGCAATGGTGTTACCGTGATTCAGTAGTTCTCACTGGTCAGAGTTACCGGTCGGCGGACTAATCTCCTGCGTCCAACGTAGGACGCAGGAGATTAGTCCGCCGACCGGTAACTCTGACCAGTGAGAACTACTGAATCACGGTAACACCATTGCTATACACACAGTCATCTCTGCCGTACGCTGATGTGTTAGGCTATTGGACCGCTGGCTCTCCATATTTGGTCCCTGTATGCTATTTGGTCATAGGCTGGACTTTGTACTGGTACAGTACGATACTAATGTGTACCGTTCTATCACTGTAAATAAACTCACACTTTTGCAAATATCAGTTTTCATGTTCCACTGTCTTTACCTGCTTGAAGTAAATGAAAACCAATATATACATTAAAGAGACTCTAATTTAGCCTGTATGTTAGTTACCCCCATAAATCCCTCCATTGTAAAAACTGCACCCCTCAACGTATTCAGAATAAAGTTTCATAAGTGTATTAACCCTTTAGGTGTTTCACAGAAATTTAAGCAAGTTGAAGGGGAAATTTAAAATTTTCATTTTTTGGGCAGATATTCCATTTTAATCCATTTTTTCCTCTAACACAGCAAATACTAACCGAGAAATACCACTCACTATTTATTCCCCATATTCCAATGTTTCTAGAAATCCCCCTGCAGTACGTCACCTGACTCAATCACAGACCGCAGACATGATAGAAGCCTTATGTATTTTTGGGGTCTTTTCTTATTTAAGGTTTTATATAGTCATTATATCATGTCACGGAGGCTTTGGGGTGCCAAAATATTTGTGAAAGACAAGTTTACGTTTCCATCGGTACAATTCTTGGGGACACGTGACACTCTGATCATTATTTATTAAAAATTTTTATGAGCTGGTACGAATAAAAAACACAAATTAGCAGCTGTTTTTCATCATTTTTTTGTACGCCGTTTACTATACGTTACATATGACATGTTATAGTTATTCGTCAGGTCGGTACGATTACAGGGATATCCATTTTATATAGCTCTTGTTATAGTTTATGGCATTTATACTATAAATACTGTTTGAGTCTTGCATATTGTAAGAGTGGTAATATTTTAATTTCTTCGCCAATGGAGTTATGTGAGGGTTTTCTTTTTTTTCAGCATAAGCTGATGCTTTTAGTGGTACACCTTTTGGGTACATGTGACTTTTTTTCTATATTTTTAGGGGGCGGGATTAACAACATTTTTAAATTTTTGTTAGTTTTTTATTTATTTTTTTAATGGCGTTAATCAGGTGGCAAAAATTAATGTAACGGGTTAATAGATGGGGTCATTACGGACGCGGCGATACCACATATGTCTACTTTATTTATAGGGGATCATTAATAAAGGGAGGATGGGAAATGTGTATATTTATTTATGTTTATTTATTTATTTCAATAATTTTTTTATTTATTATGTATTTATTTATTTATTTAATTTATTTATTTTAATTAATTATTTCTTTATTTATGTATGTATGTATGTATGTGTGTGTTTAGTGTTTTGTTTTTTTTTACTTTCACTTTTTCACATATATAATGCATTACAGCACATGATCAGTGCTGTAATGCATTATATATTGAATGATCTGTCAGTGTTATACTGACAGATCATTCAAATGATCAGGTCCCTGCCTCAGTGCGGGGGCCTGATCATTACAAATCATAGCAGCCCAGACGCACTGGGAAGCGTCTGGGTTGCTATGGTTACCCTCCCGGAGTCGCGCAATTACTCGCGCGGCTCCGGGGGGGAGAGGGAGCACGGGGAGGGGAAGCACGGGGAGGGGGGCGCCTGGAGAGGGAGAGAGCGGGCTGGGGAGGGGGAGCACGGGGAGGAGGAGGTCGGCTACGGCAGGGAGGGGGTGCCTGGGAGGAGCACAGCAGCGGCACAGCATGTGCAGCTGCCTCCTCCCAGCATCCGATCTGCGAGAAGCAGCAGATCTCCCCATAGACGCTGCGGTCGCACCGACCGCGGCGTCTATGGGGTTAACTGCCCGGGGGGAGCGCGGCTCCTCTCTGGGCAGTGGCAGCAGGAGGAGGCTGTGTGACACAGCCTCCTCCTGCTGCCCGGTCTCAGCCAGGGACAGTGGGGGGAGGCAGGAAGAGCATGACGTCCAGGGACGTCATGATGCAGAATGGCACTGCTTTTAATGACGTCCCTGGACGTCATATTGGGGGAAGGGGTTAAACTAGTCCAAACTTTAAACAAACACACTCTATACATTGCTAATGTGGTAAATGACAATTCTAGCTGCAAATGTCTGGTTTTTGGTGCAATATCTACATAGGTGTTGTGGGGGTTCAGCTCAAAGATAGTCCTTGGGCACGGGTTCCAGTCTAACAAAAAGACACTTTATTGTGTGAACGCATTCTTACAAATAAAAATAGCTTTTCTTCAGCATAATGAAACACACTTCAAGGAAAAAATAAACAGTCCTTTCTCTCAGGTAAGTCAAAAATAAACAAAAGGCCACGGTCTCACCGTTTAGATGCAGCAAATCCCACAGGCTTCCTTAGCCTGGCAGCTTTGATAGCGCTCACACTATGGTTCAGTAAAACACCACACTTTAGTTCAGTAACACACTACACCCATCTCTGCTCTGAACCAGCTGCCTTTTAAAGGGCTGGTAAGACCTGGGCTGGAGTATGGGAGCGACCTTCCCCCCCAAGCTCTTTGGTCGCTCCATAAAAAACCCGGACCTGAACTACCACAACAAAAAAACAACTCAGCAACATAATTTCACTGGTGAAAACTATTGGGTTTTTTATATCACCGAGGCCAGCCACCTTGGTGACACATACCTGCCATCGACAATAGCACCTACTGCCTTTCTACAGTGTATAGAGGCCCATTTCCAGCAACTATCACTCCAGTGTTCTAATGGTACAATGTGTTTGCTCATTGGCTCAGAAGGCTAATTGATGATTAGAAAACCATTGTGCAATCATGGTTACACATCTGAAAACAGTCTAGCTTGTTACAGAAGCTACAAAACTGACCTTCCTTTGAGCAGATTGTGTTTCTGGAGCATCACATTTGTGGGGTCAATTAAACGCTCAAAATGGCCAGAAAAAGAGATCTTTCATCTAAAACTCGACAGTCTATTCTTGTTCTTAGAAATTAAGGCTATTCCATGCGATAAATTGCTAAGAAATTGAAGATTTCCTACAACGGTGTGTACTACTCCCTTCAGAGGACAGCACAAACAGGCTCTAACCAGAGTAGAAAAAGAAGTGGGAGGCCGCGTTGCACAACTAAGCAAGAAGATAAGCACATTAGAGTCTCTAGTTTGAGAAACAGACGCCTCACAGGTCCCCAACTGGCATCTTCATGTGTTAACATCTACAGTGAAGAGACGACTGTGGGATTTTGGGCTTCAGGGCAGAGTGGCAAAGAAAAAGCCATATCTGAGACTGGCCAATAAAAAAAAAAGATTAAGATGGGCAAAAGAACACAGACATTGGACATAGGAAGACTGGAAAAAAGTGTTGTGGACGGATGAATCCAAGTTTGAGGTGTTTGGATCACAAAGAAGAACGTTTGTGAGACGCAGAACAAATGAAAAGATGCTGGAAGAATGCCTGACGCCATCTGTTAAGCATGGTGGAGGTAATGTGATGGTCTGGGGTTGCTTTGGTGCTGGTAAGGTGGGAGATTTGTACAGGGTAAAAGGGATTCTGAATAAGGAAGGCTATCACTCAATTTTGCAACGCCATGCCATACCCAGTGGACAGCGCTTGATTGGAGCCAATTTCATCCTACAACAGGACAATGACCCTAAACACACCTCCAAATTGTGCAAGAACTATTTACAGCAGAAGCAGGCAGCTGGTATTCTATCGGTAATGGAGTGGCCAGCGCAGTCACCACATCTGAACCCCATTGAGCTGTTGTGGGAGCAGCTTGACCGTATGGTACGCCAGAAGTGCCCATCCAACCAATCCAACTTGTGGGAGCTGCTTCTAGAAGCGTGGGGTGCAATTTCTCCAGCTTACCTCAACAGATTAAAAGCTAGAATGCCAAAGGTGTGCAATGCTGTAATTGCTGCAAAAGGTGGATTCTTTGACGAAAGCAAAGTATGATGTAAAAACAATGTTATTTCAAATACAAATCATTATTTCTAACCTTGTCAATGTCTTGACTCTATTTTCTATTCATTTCACAACGTATGGTGGTGAAGAAGTGTGACTTTTCATGGAAAACACAAAATTGTTTGGGTGACCCCAAACTTTTGAACGGTAGTGTAAATAAATGCATGCTGAAAACTACAGAGGTAGTTTTCAATGACAACTACAGTTGTAGTTTTCCCATTCTTTTACATTGGGTGAACATAGCCTAGGGCTACATTAACACGTTTAGTAGTTTTTCAGGACCGTATATGATATATGTAATTGACCACTATCTGCAAAAAATATATCCTTAATGCATCTGTATTTTTTGCAGATCAGCAAAAAAGTGGAAGTGATAAGTGGCAATGGTTTAAAATGATAACTCATCTGTATTTTTTGCGAACATTACAGATGTTTCATCCCTAAAAATTATGGATCCACAAAAATTACTCCCACTGACTTCTGCGGGATAATCTGCACCACAAAATTGACATGTCAGTTTTCAATAAATGTGCTATCATGATTAACGCCTAATTAACGCACAACGATTTTAGGTCCAACCCTAAACCAACGTTCAGCCGATGATTGTTTCGGCTGATTTTTGTTTCTATTACACAGTGATATTATCACTCTGTGTAATAGGGCCCTAAGAGCAGGGAGACAATTGATGTTTCTCCTAGAGAAGGTGGACTCTAGAAAAGTTTTCAGAGGAGACCTGGATGCATTTCTGCAACGTAATAATATTACATAGTCACTACATTTTAAAGAAGGGTTGTTGATCCATGGATTTATTCTGAATACCCAATGTGGAGTCAGGGTTAATGTTGCTCTCTAAAATAAGGAAAAGTCTTTTGGAAGGGAGTATATTTTTTTCAGCCTTACAAACGATGTAATTACGTATCGAAGTACCTCCTCAGTGCAACCCAATGAACTCTGACCTACGTGACAATTTGAAGTTTTTTTTCCAGTCTATATATCACATTGTTAACCTGTATTGACAATTTTTTTAACCTAAAATAGGAGACAAATCTGCACAAAACTGTTCAGATTCAAAGAGTAGACAATCTAAAACTAAATAAATTATATACTCCCTTTACAAATCTCCTGCTTCTCCGGTGCCCATGCTTCCCTTGTCTACCAGATCTCTTAGGGCCCTATTCCACGGGACAATTATTGTTTGAATTATCATTACATCGTTCGGATCTAAACGATAATTGTTTGGTTGAATAGCAGTTAATGATTAAACGACAAACAAGAAATCGTTGATCGCTTAATAAGACCTGGATCTACTTTTATCATTGCGCGTTTGCATTGAATAAGACGTCGTTCGGTCATTCGCAGTAGCAACTAACGCAATAGCGACAAGACGACCGCAAGAACGATCATAAGTAACGATTATCGTTCCACGATTTTAGGCCGGTACACAATTTTGGTCGTTTGAAATCATTTATCGTTCGCGATTATGCGAACGATAATCGTCCCGTGGAATAGGGCCCTTAGGCTCCAGTGATAACATATGAACACCTTTTTCTGGCTGCATCTGTCACATGTCAACATGCCACATCACTTCTTATAATAAAACATCTTGCGGCTTGTCAGAGCTTTCATTCTCCTAACTCTGTTAGTATAAGATAAAGCAGTTGCATTCTACGAGCTGGTGAGTGCCATCCTTCTATGCGCTGGTAAGTTCCATCATTCTAAGAGCTGGTGGATGCAGCCTTTCTGTTCCTTTCAAGGTTTTTGCTGGACTGTGCTTTCCTGAACTCAGGATCCTGCGGAAGTAATTGCTTTTGTGTTCTACTATATATAATATGGAGATCTACAGATCAGGTGTTGTTACCCATCAATCATTTTTTTGCTAAACATATAGGGGGGAGATTTATGAAGACCGGCGTACTCGTATAGCGGTCTTAAATTAGGCCCCATCCCCTTTTCCATGTCTGGATGCACTAAGAGGCACACACCTCTTAGTGAATCCGGCAAGCCGGGCACCCAAAGCTACGTCTGGCGTGCCAAGTCTACACCAGCAGGTGTAGATTTGTAACAGGATTTACGCCTGTGAGCAGGTGTAAATCACAATAAATGAGACGCGGGTGGAGGCCACACCACCTCCCCGCCTTTCCGTGAACCACCCCACCCGAGCCTGTCCATCGGGCGAGCAGGGTAAACGGCAGGCGTACGTCAGAGAGAAGGGGCGTATCTGCTCCTTCTCCCAGGCGTATGCCCCTGCCAGAACATTGATAAATGTCCCCCATAGTATAGACATTGACAATGTTGCCCTAAAATCTGTGACTTTTCTATACTGTTTCTCTGGTTAAAGCATTAATAAATTCCCCCAAAATATATTTTATACATATGTTTTCAGTATTGAAACATCAGCTTTTTAAGATTTGTGTTCTTTAAAGTTTTACCATTGTGCCTTGCATACTGATTTGACTAAACATCCAACACAATTTTATACAATGGTAGAATATATTCACCATCTTAGCATATAAATACCTACCAGAATAAATAATGTTGCATCAGCACTTCTCAGCTTGTGAAGTATTTGTATAGCTTCTATGGCAGAAAAGGCATTTAGAATTGTCAAGAATGGTCCTATTGTTTCTGACATTAGGCAGAGCATATGTGCAGAGGATTGTGAAATATCGATGCAGTATTCTTACTAATGGGGTTATTCAAATAGAAATATATTTATAGCTGTCATCTTTACGTATGAGATCAAAGTAATAGGCATTAAAGAATTCAAGAATTCAGATAATCTACATATACTGTATATGCCTTAGCATTGAACTTACCCTTGAAGTAGAAAGAAAACCAAGCTAAAGGTAGACATGCCTAGAAATGCTTAAATGAGTTTTTAGGCCCTGTTTACACAATGTATTATTTCAATAAATAACAGCCATTGTTGCAATTTGCAACACCGACCACTACTTCTTAAGGCTATGTTCACACTACGTATATTTCAGTCAGTATATGTATATTTCAGTCAGTATATTTCAGTCAGTATATGTATATTTCAGTCAGTATATTTCAGTCAGTATTGCAACCAAAACAAGGAGTGGATTAAAAACACAGAAAGGATCTGTTTACACAATGTTGAAATTGAGTGGATGGCCGCCATTTAATGGCAAATATTTGCTGTTATTTTAAAACAACGGCTGTTATATTGAAATAATGGCAGTTATTTACTGTTATATGGCGGCCATCCACTCAATTTCAACATTGTGTGAACAGATCCTTTCTGTGTTTTCAATCCACTCCTGGTTTTGGTTGCAATATGAGGACCACAATACTGACTGAAATATACGTAGTGTGAACCCAGCCTTAGGCTGGGTTCACACTATGTATATTTCAGTCAGTATTGTGGTCCTCATAGACCTCATAGACCTCACTTCTACACAGCAGAAAGCAACATTACCAGTCCAGGGAAGACAAGACAACCTTAATCTATTGCATATTACTGGGGCTTGGAGGCATAATGCCAGTATTTGTAAAAACAGCCGCCCTTGTTGGCTGTTCCCAACGTGTGGTATTAGGAGAGTAGCAAAACTGGGTTAACCATGCATATGCATCCAACAGAAGATCGCAAAACAGCAAGCCATGTGTGGTTGATTCAAGAGAAAGGCATTAGGTTTATTTTCAGCAACAATGTACTACAGTGGACCAACTGAATCAGCAGTAGAACAGTACAACTATGCAGTGTATCTTGTGTAAACTGGGCTTCAACAGTCATAGGCTATGTTCGCAAAAAGCTTTTAGCTCTGTTTAAAATGACGTCTGTCATTTTGAGTCTAAAATGATGGACATTTAGCTGTCTGGCCGCTCATCAGTGCAATGACGGCTGTTGGTACATTATTCTATTTTGGGTTACTAATTGCCCTTTGGTGTGTCTTCAATTGAAAAGTCCATTGAATTTAATAGTAAAAACAGTTAAATGAGGGTGAAAAAAAAAAACTGTGAGTGAAAAACAATAGACGTCTGAAAATAATTGACTTGATCATTATTTTGACATCTGCACAGAAAATGTCCATTATATTATACACTGTGTGCATTGTATGTCCGTCATTCTATTGACTTCAATGCACTGCATTAAAGTCAATGAAATCACAGCAATAACAGACATCTTTTTAAATAGAAAAAGTGAAAATCTTTTCTCTTTTTTTGAGGTTGTGTGAACATAGCAAAGACTGACAAGAGTGAACCAGCATCATTTTTTTAAACTAATTTTATTGAAGTTTGTACAACATGTAACAGTACAAAAAGCAATATCACTGAAATAACTAAATCAGCATCCAATAGGAAATAAACTGTACAAACATTTCCTCATACATATCTCACTGGTGTTTTACATAATACAAAAAAAAAAAAACTTTATACATACAAAGGTAGCAGCGCAAGCGAACTGGTGACATGCAGTTCTCCCCAACAGTCCCCTCCATTACAGCATATATCCCTTGTTCCATGTAACCGCTGGGCAACTAAGGCTGGGTTCACACTACGTTTTTGCAATCCTTGCAAGTGTGTGCATCCGTTTTTCCATTGACTTCCATTATTTAAAAAAACGGATCAAAACAGATCCGTTTTTATTTTTTGACGGACACAAAAAAGAGGTTGATCACGTTTTTGTGTCCATAAAAAAAAAAGGATTCGTTTTGATCCCTTTTTTTTTTTATAATGGAAGTCAATGGAAAAACGGATGCACACACTTGCATACGTTTTTTCCATCCGTTTTTTGCAAAAAACAGATGAAAAAAACGGATTGCAAAAACGTAGTGTGAACCCAGCCTAACTTCAAAGTCCCAGTTTAAAGTCCCACTCACGCACGCTGCACGGGGGTCCCAATCGCATCTGACTGCCGGAGGCCACAAGCAGGCTCTATCAGAAGATCACAGATTACACTGATCCCTGCTATGCTATGGCATTGCAGTGATCAGTGAATGTAATTTAATGCAATAATGTAAAAAATCAATAAAAGTTTTAAAAAATGCCCCATAGCCCCTCCCCCAATTAAAGTGAAAATCACCCCCCTTCCCATTTTATATATAAAACACATAAAAACAATAAAGTTAATCAACATAAAATATACTGTAGCGTGCATAATCGTCCAATCTATTAAAATAATACAATATTGTTCCTCCACGGTGAACGGTAATGTATAAACGCAGAGATTGTTTTTTTTAAATTACATTTTATGTATAAAAAAAAATTATAAAAAGTAATTAATATGTCTGATCTAGAAAAACATGTTACTAATAATAACTAGAGATTATGGCACAAAAAATGATGCCCCATATGATCCCGCAGGTGAAAAAATAAAAGCACACAATAGGGCCATTTTAAATATAGTGGAGATATGGATCAGCTCACCCAAGCGAAGTTGCCGAGTTGCTCCAGGTGAATGAAGAGTACTAGGCGGGGTGCACGAGTCCTGGCGTGTGCTAGACGCTGGATTCAAAGGAATAGTAGAGAAGTTGCAAATAGGCCGGCACTCCCAGGGCAAGAGGGATGAAATTAAAACATAACTTTTAATAGTAAAAATTAGTTAAAACCAACGCGTTTCGCGCTGTCGCGCTTAATCATGGTTGTATGCAAAGATAGAGAAAAACTAGTGAGGTTAAAAGCTATTGTAAACCAATCCGCCCAGCATACGTCACAGCCTGCAAAATAAATCAATCAAATTGGTTGGGCCGGTGTGGAATTCACGTGACGATATGTTCGTATGCATACGGGGCGGTAACTCAAACCCATATGATAATAGATGATATACCAGTGAAGGTAAGTATACACTGTGCACTTCTGTGACTATAAATAAATAAGATAATCATTATACATATAGGTGAGTATCTGACAAATGAAAAGAAATAATGGAAAAATTAAATTAATGCATGCAAAATATACCGCACATATTAGGTTGAACCCAGTTCACACGAGAATACCCATGAGCTCATCTATAATGGTAAAGCAAGTCATTTTTATAATTTAGACCATGTGGTACTCTAGTGTTCAACTTAAAAATGAATTCCGCCTCTTTATGTAGAAGTCTTTTCCTCCAATCACCCCCACGTTGTGGTTTATGGACTTTTTTAATGCCGTAGCAGGAAAAGGAGGAGGTGTTTCTGCCATGATGTTCAATGAAGTGTTTTGCAGCTCCCGATGAGCTGAGTCCCATACTTTTACTGATGTTAAGGAGATGTTCTCCAATACGAGTTTTCAGTGGTCTGATAGTACAGCCTACATATTTCAAATGGCATGATATACACTCGATTACATATATTACATGGTGGGAGTTGCAGTTGATGAAATCCTGGATTTTATATGAATTTTTATTGCTGCTGTCCGTGTAAACATTACAGGTATTGATGTATTTACAAATTTGACACCTGTTGGCACCGCACATATAGTTTCCTATATTGCGGCACTTAGTGATCTGAATGTTATCCTGTAGCATGCTCGGTGATAGCAGATCCCTGAGGGAGCGACCCTTGCGTGCCACACAGCGGTGTCCCTGTTCCAGAATTTCAGCGAGTATAGGGTCCTGTCTGAGAATGGGTAAGTTTCTGTTCAATATTTTGGTAATTTCCTGGTACTCTACTGAATACTGAGTGGAGAAGGTGAGAGGGTTATCACCCCTGTTAGTAGTTGTAGTAAGTTTTGTTTTTTCCTTTAATAGTGTCTGTCTTTCTTTTTGTTGTGTGATGTTAATGGCTCTATTAATTATAGACATTTTATAGCCTCTTTGTTTTAGGCGTTTAGACACTTGTTTGCATTGTGTTTCGTATTCCTCCGGATCTGAACAAGAACGTTTAGTACGAGTTAGTTCTCCAACAGGGATAGATTTAATAGTGTGGTATGGGTGATTGCTGCTGGCATGTAAGATTGTATTGCCAGCAGTGGGCTTCCTGTACAAAGAGGTTGTGATGCAGCCAGTTGTCGTTGAGGAATGCAAATTAAGATCCAAAAAAGCGATTGATTCACTTTGTACATTTGCTGTAAACACAAGGTTGTTATTGTTGTTGTTGATGTACTCTAGAAACTTGTTGATGGTTTCTCGGTCGCCCTGCCACACAATCAGGACGTCATCTATAAAACGGCCGTACCATCTTATGTTGGTGGTGAATGGATTACAGGAATTAAAGATGTAGCATTCTTCCCACCACGCAACATAAAGACCGGCCAAAGTTGGGGAGAACTTAGCACCCATCGGGGCTCCCTGGACTTGTAAATAGAACACATGGTCAAAAATGAAAAAATTATGTTTGAGGAGAAACATGGTGACCTCTATAATATATTCGCATAGTTCACAGCTGTATTCACTATATTTGTATAAATGATGTGCTAATGCAGTTATAGCTTGTTCATGCGGAATAGAGGAATAGAGTGCTGTGATGTCACAGCTTAACCATGTGTTGTTGGTATGCCATGTAAAGTTCTCTAAAGCCCTAAGAACTGTACTACTGTCCTTAAGGTATCCAGGGACTCTTTGGACTAGATGTTGTAATAGTCCATCCACCCAAGCACAAATTTTTTCATTTAGGCAGCCTACACCCGAGATGATGGGGCGAAGGGGGGGAGGGGATTCCCCCTTATGTATCTTGGGAAGCCCATAAAAGATCGGAGTCGTGGGATGTGCGGGCAGAAGATCATTAATTTGTTTATCTTCCAAGATCCCCAAGGATACGCCCTCCAGAATTAGTTTTTCCAAAAGATTCCTGAAATGTTGAGTGGGGTCCTCCGTAAGTTTTCTATATGTTGTTTGGTCATTCAAAATTTTCTGTGCCATTTGGCAATACATGGCTCGATCCAGAACAACAATTTTACCCCCTTTATCCGCCATTTTGATCACTATGTTGGAATTGTTTTGTAGGTCTTTGATGGCAGTTTTTTCTTTGGGGGTTATATTGGAGGTTTTAGGTTTGTGTTGCATGGTGTCTTTAAGCTTTCTAAGATCGCGCTCCATGGTATGTTGAAAAATGTCGAGTGCCTCTACGCGTGCCTTCATTGGATAATAGGAAGGGTTAGAGTGTATGACATGGGTATTATGAATTGTGCCCCGAGGGGTGTCTCTTCCCTCATATGCAAGATCCGTGAGTAATTGCAACTCCATTTGGTTGTGAAAAGGTAAGTTGGCAAATTCATTGGGTTGACATTCCTGATGCTCTGACCTGTTCACCTGCGGATCACTATCCCTGTTGGTTTGAAAAAAATGGCGACGTACCGTTAATAATCTAGAAAATTTGTTAATGTCCATTAATGTCTCGAATAGATCGAAATGTTGGGTTGGCACAAATGTGAGGCCTTTGGTTAGTACACTTATGTGGTCTGCATTCAAGGAGAAAGATGATAAATTAACAATATTAGATGTGGACATATGATCAGGTAGTAGATTGTCTGCGCAGTCTTGTGTTTCTATCTGGGTACTGTTCACATTTTGTGTTACGACCGGTAGTATTTGCGGTTCTTGCGTGCGGGGTATCTCCCTTGCATATCGTGGGGATTTTCCTGATTTGTGTTTTCTCCCCGCACGCCTGATCCGTTTTTTGGTTGGGGCTTGCGACTTCCTGAATTCCATGTGGTGTTTCTCAAATTGGGATGATTAGCGTTGGACTGTGCACCCCCCTGTGTAGATTGCGAATTATTTTTATTAATCCTTTTGGTGTAGTGTGAATTGCTCCTAGCAGGGGAGTCCTGGCTGGCATCTGTGTCAGGATCTGATGTTTCCAATAATTCCTGGTCCGTCAGTGAGAAGCTAACATGTCCTTTACTGTTGTTACCTTTTTTTAAGATAGGGCGTGGGTTGCGACTGCGATTTCTTTTCCAGGTGTAGACCTGGTTTAAAACATAGTCCTGGTTGTCCCTCTGAAATTTGCTCCTTTTGGTTGCTACAATTTGTTCTTCTAGTTCTTGTATTTTTTGTTTCGTTTTTTTGTTGAGATCGTCGTATTCCGTTTGATTTAGCAGAGGGGTGATGGAATGTTTCATTTCTTCCAATTGAGTTTTTATTTCAGTTAATTTTATTCCTTCATGTTTTATAATAATGTTGATTAGACGAAATGAGAAGTCTACAATGGCTTCTTCCCACTCTGCTGTGAAATCATCTGATATAGCTGTTGTGGGGTTTTTGTAAATACGTAGACCCCTTGGTATCATTTTTTTCTCTAGGTATGTATTTAATGTGTTATAATCCCACCACAAGCGTAGCTCTTGTGTTTGTAGTTTTTCCCATTTGTCGAACAGTGTGAGATTTTCAGGGTCTGTGTTATTTTGTAAGTCAAATAACTGGGTAAGTTTGCGTCTCCTCTCATCCACTAATTCAGCAGGGAGAGGGCCCTCCGCACCAGTGGAAGTCATGGGGTTCACATGATCAGTCATTATGAAAAATGTATGGTGTGAACAAATGGCTAAAAGTTCTCAGCGGTATATAAAATTGCAAAAAAGTAAATAGATTTACGTGGAGCAAAATAAAGTACTTAAGGCATGTTTCTTTCTTTCTTTGCGTAGCAGGAAACAGGTGTAGATAAGATAGATTGTATATAATTATTTTCCACAATGTGGCTTACCCCGTCCTGCAGGCATTAAACAGGGGAGACACGATCCAGAAAGCTTCTGAGTGTGAACAAGAGTTAGTGGAGATATGGATCAGCTCACCCAAGCGAAGTTGCCGAGTTGCTCCAGGTGAATGAAGAGTACTAGGCGGGGTGCACGAGTCCTGGCGTGTGCTAGACGCTGGATTCAAAGGAATAGTAGAGAAGTTGCAAATAGGCCGGCACTCCCAGGGCAAGAGGGATGAAATTAAAACATAACTTTTAATAGTAAAAATTAGTTAAAACCAACGCGTTTCGCGCTGTCGCGCTTAATCATGGTTGTATGCAAAGATAGAGAAAAACTAGTGAGGTTAAAAGCTATTGTAAACCAATCCGCCCAGCATACGTCACAGCCTGCAAAATAAATCAATCAAATTGGTTGGGCCGGTGTGGAATTCACGTGACGATATGTTCGTATGCATACGGGGCGGTAACTCAAACCCATATGATAATAGATGATATACCAGTGAAGGTAAGTATACACTGTGCACTTCTGTGACTATAAATAAATAAGATAATCATTATACATATAGGTGAGTATCTGACAAATGAAAAGAAATAATGGAAAAATTAAATTAATGCATGCAAAATATACCGCACATATTAGGTTGAACCCAGTTCACACGAGAATACCCATGAGCTCATCTATAATGGTAAAGCAAGTCATTTTTATAATTTAGACCATGTGGTACTCTAGTGTTCAACTTAAAAATGAATTCCGCCTCTTTATGTAGAAGTCTTTTCCTCCAATCACCCCCACGTTGTGGTTTATGGACTTTTTTAATGCCGTAGCAGGAAAAGGAGGAGGTGTTTCTGCCATGATGTTCAATGAAGTGTTTTGCAGCTCCCGATGAGCTGAGTCCCATACTTTTACTGATGTTAAGGA
This sequence comes from Dendropsophus ebraccatus, assembly GCF_027789765.1. NCBI lineage: Eukaryota > Metazoa > Chordata > Amphibia > Anura > Hylidae > Dendropsophus > Dendropsophus ebraccatus. The sequence goes on along the minus strand of NC_091455.1, from coordinate 115,739,126 downwards.
GATGTTCTCCAATACGAGTTTTCAGTGGTCTGATAGTACAGCCTACATATTTCAAATGGCATGATATACACTCGATTACATATATTACATGGTGGGAGTTGCAGACAAACAACAAACAACAAACAACATATAGAAAACTTACGGAGGACCCCACTCAACATTTCAGGAATCTTTTGGAAAAACTAATTCTGGAGGGCGTATCCTTGGGGATCTTGGAAGATAAACAAATTAATGATCTTCTGCCCGCACATCCCACGACTCCGATCTTTTATGGGCTTCCCAAGATACATAAGGGGGAATCCCCTCCCCCCCTTCGCCCCATCATCTCGGGTGTAGGCTGCCTAAATGAAAAAATTTGTGCTTGGGTGGATGGACTATTACAACATCTAGTCCAAAGAGTCCCTGGATACCTTAAGGACAGTAGTACAGTTCTTAGGGCTTTAGAGAACTTTACATGGCATACCAACAACACATGGTTAAGCTGTGACATCACAGCACTCTATTCCTCTATTCCGCATGAACAAGCTATAACTGCATTAGCACATCATTTATACAAATATAGTGAATACAGCTGTGAACTATGCGAATATATTATAGAGGTCACCATGTTTCTCCTCAAACATAATTTTTTCATTTTTGACCATGTGTTCTATTTACAAGTCCAGGGAGCCCCGATGGGTGCTAAGTTCTCCCCAACTTTGGCCGGTCTTTATGTTGCGTGGTGGGAAGAATGCTACATCTTTAATTCCTGTAATCCATTCACCACCAACATAAGATGGTACGGCCGTTTTATAGATGACGTCCTGATTGTGTGGCAGGGCGACCGAGAAACCATCAACAAGTTTCTAGAGTACATCAACAACAACAATAACAACCTTGTGTTTACAGCAAATGTACAAAGTGAATCAATCGCTTTTTTGGATCTTAATTTGCATTCCTCAACGACAACTGGCTGCATCACAACCTCTTTGTACAGGAAGCCCACTGCTGGCAATACAATCTTACATGCCAGCAGCAATCACCCATACCACACTATTAAATCTATCCCTGTTGGAGAACTAACTCGTACTAAACGTTCTTGTTCAGATCCGGAGGAATACGAAACACAATGCAAACAAGTGTCTAAACGCCTAAAACAAAGAGGCTATAAAATGTCTATAATTAATAGAGCCATTAACATCACACAACAAAAAGAAAGACAGACACTATTAAAGGAAAAAACAAAACTTACTACAACTACTAACAGGGGTGATAACCCTCTCACCTTCTCCACTCAGTATTCAGTAGAGTACCAGGAAATTACCAAAATATTGAACAGAAACTTACCCATTCTCAGACAGGACCCTATACTCGCTGAAATTCTGGAACAGGGACACCGCTGTGTGGCACGCAAGGGTCGCTCCCTCAGGGATCTGCTATCACCGAGCATGCTACAGGATAACATTCAGATCACTAAGTGCCGCAATATAGGAAACTATATGTGCGGTGCCAACAGGTGTCAAATTTGTAAATACATCAATACCTGTAATGTTTACACGGACAGCAGCAATAAAAATTCATATAAAATCCAGGATTTCATCAACTGCAACTCCCACCATGTAATATATGTAATCGAGTGTATATCATGCCATTTGAAATATGTAGGCTGTACTATCAGACCACTGAAAACTCGTATTGGAGAACATCTCCTTAACATCAGTAAAAGTATGGGACTCAGCTCATCGGGAGCTGCAAAACACTTCATTGAACATCATGGCAGAAACACCTCCTCCTTTTCCTGCTACGGCATTAAAAAAGTCCATAAACCACAACGTGGGGGTGATTGGAGGAAAAGACTTCTACATAAAGAGGCGGAATTCATTTTTAAGTTGAACACTAGAGTACCACATGGTCTAAATTATAAAAATGACTTGCTTTACCATTATAGATGAGCTCATGGGTATTCTCGTGTGAACTGGGTTCAACCTAATATGTGCGGTATATTTTGCATGCATTAATTTAATTTTTCCATTATTTCTTTTCATTTGTCAGATACTCACCTATATGTATAATGATTATCTTATTTATTTATAGTCACAGAAGTGCACAGTGTATACTTACCTTCACTGGTATATCATCTATTATCATATGGGTTTGAGTTACCGCCCCGTATGCATACGAACATATCGTCACGTGAATTCCACACCGGCCCAACCAATTTGATTGATTTATTTTGCAGGCTGTGACGTATGCTGGGCGGATTGGTTTACAATAGCTTTTAACCTCACTAGTTTTTCTCTATCTTTGCATACAACCATGATTAAGCGCGACAGCGCGAAACGCGTTGGTTTTAACTAATTTTTACTATTAAAAGTTATGTTTTAATTTCATCCCTCTTGCCCTGGGAGTGCCGGCCTATTTGCAACTTCTCTACTATTCCTTTGAATCCAGCGTCTAGCACACGCCAGGACTCGTGCACCCCGCCTAGTACTCTTCATTCACCTGGAGCAACTCGGCAACTTCGCTTGGGTGAGCTGATCCATATCTCCACTAACTCTTGTTCACACTCAGAAGCTTTCTGGATCGTGTCTCCCCTGTTTAATGCCTGCAGGACGGGGTAAGCCACATTGTGGAAAATAATTATATACAATCTATCTTATCTACACCTGTTTCCTGCTACGCAAAGAAAGAAAGAAACATGCCTTAAGTACTTTATTTTGCTCCACGTAAATCTATTTACTTTTTTGCAATTTTATATACCGCTGAGAACTTTTAGCCATTTGTTCACACCATACATTTTTCATAATGACTGATCATGTGAACCCCATGACTTCCACTGGTGCGGAGGGCCCTCTCCCTGCTGAATTAGTGGATGAGAGGAGACGCAAACTTACCCAGTTATTTGACTTACAAAATAACACAGACCCTGAAAATCTCACACTGTTCGACAAATGGGAAAAACTACAAACACAAGAGCTACGCTTGTGGTGGGATTATAACACATTAAATACATACCTAGAGAAAAAAATGATACCAAGGGGTCTACGTATTTACAAAAACCCCACAACAGCTATATCAGATGATTTCACAGCAGAGTGGGAAGAAGCCATTGTAGACTTCTCATTTCGTCTAATCAACATTATTATAAAACATGAAGGAATAAAATTAACTGAAATAAAAACTCAATTGGAAGAAATGAAACATTCCATCACCCCTCTGCTAAATCAAACGGAATACGACGATCTCAACAAAAAAACGAAACAAAAAATACAAGAACTAGAAGAACAAATTGTAGCAACCAAAAGGAGCAAATTTCAGAGGGACAACCAGGACTATGTTTTAAACCAGGTCTACACCTGGAAAAGAAATCGCAGTCGCAACCCACGCCCTATCTTAAAAAAAGGTAACAACAGTAAAGGACATGTTAGCTTCTCACTGACGGACCAGGAATTATTGGAAACATCAGATCCTGACACAGATGCCAGCCAGGACTCCCCTGCTAGGAGCAATTCACACTACACCAAAAGGATTAATAAAAATAATTCGCAATCTACACAGGGGGGTGCACAGTCCAACGCTAATCATCCCAATTTGAGAAACACCACATGGAATTCAGGAAGTCGCAAGCCCCAACCAAAAAACGGATCAGGCGTGCGGGGAGAAAACACAAATCAGGAAAATCCCCACGATATGCAAGGGAGATACCCCGCACGCAAGAACCGCAAATACTACCGGTCGTAACACAAAATGTGAACAGTACCCAGATAGAAACACAAGACTGCGCAGACAATCTACTACCTGATCATATGTCCACATCTAATATTGTTAATTTATCATCTTTCTCCTTGAATGCAGACCACATAAGTGTACTAACCAAAGGCCTCACATTTGTGCCAACCCAACATTTCGATCTATTCGAGACATTAATGGACATTAACAAATTTTCTAGATTATTAACGGTACGTCGCCATTTTTTTCAAACCAACAGGGATAGTGATCCGCAGGTGAACAGGTCAGAGCATCAGGAATGTCAACCCAATGAATTTGCCAACTTACCTTTTCACAACCAAATGGAGTTGCAATTACTCACGGATCTTGCATATGAGGGAAGAGACACCCCTCGGGGCACAATTCATAATACCCATGTCATACACTCTAACCCTTCCTATTATCCAATGAAGGCACGCGTAGAGGCACTCGACATTTTTCAACATACCATGGAGCGCGATCTTAGAAAGCTTAAAGACACCATGCAACACAAACCTAAAACCTCCAATATAACCCCCAAAGAAAAAACTGCCATCAAAGACCTACAAAACAATTCCAACATAGTGATCAAAATGGCGGATAAAGGGGGTAAAATTGTTGTTCTGGATCGAGCCATGTATTGCCAAATGGCACAGAAAATTTTGAATGACCAAACAACATATAGAAAACTTACGGAGGACCCCACTCAACATTTCAGGAATCTTTTGGAAAAACTAATTCTGGAGGGCGTATCCTTGGGGATCTTGGAAGATAAACAAATTAATGATCTTCTGCCCGCACATCCCACGACTCCGATCTTTTATGGGCTTCCCAAGATACATAAGGGGGAATCCCCTCCCCCCCTTCGCCCCATCATCTCGGGTGTAGGCTGCCTAAATGAAAAAATTTGTGCTTGGGTGGATGGACTATTACAACATCTAGTCCAAAGAGTCCCTGGATACCTTAAGGACAGTAGTACAGTTCTTAGGGCTTTAGAGAACTTTACATGGCATACCAACAACACATGGTTAAGCTGTGACATCACAGCACTCCATTCCTCTATTCCGCATGAACAAGCTATAACTGCATTAGCACATCATTTATACAAATATAGTGAATACAGCTGTGAACTATGCGAATATATTATAGAGGTCACCATGTTTCTCCTCAAACATAATTTTTTCATTTTTGACCATGTGTTCTATTTACAAGTCCAGGGAGCCCCGATGGGTGCTAAGTTCTCCCCAACTTTGGCCGGTCTTTATGTTGCGTGGTGGGAAGAATGCTACATCTTTAATTCCTGTAATCCATTCACCACCAACATAAGATGGTACGGCCGTTTTATAGATGACGTCCTGATTGTGTGGCAGGGCGACCGAGAAACCATCAACAAGTTTCTAGAGTACATCAACAACAACAATAACAACCTTGTGTTTACAGCAAATGTACAAAGTGAATCAATCGCTTTTTTGGATCTTAATTTGCATTCCTCAACGACAACTGGCTGCATCACAACCTCTTTGTACAGGAAGCCCACTGCTGGCAATACAATCTTACATGCCAGCAGCAATCACCCATACCACACTATTAAATCTATCCCTGTTGGAGAACTAACTCGTACTAAACGTTCTTGTTCAGATCCGGAGGAATACGAAACACAATGCAAACAAGTGTCTAAACGCCTAAAACAAAGAGGCTATAAAATGTCTATAATTAATAGAGCCATTAACATCACACAACAAAAAGAAAGACAGACACTATTAAAGGAAAAAACAAAACTTACTACAACTACTAACAGGGGTGATAACCCTCTCACCTTCTCCACTCAGTATTCAGTAGAGTACCAGGAAATTACCAAAATATTGAACAGAAACTTACCCATTCTCAGACAGGACCCTATACTCGCTGAAATTCTGGAACAGGGACACCGCTGTGTGGCACGCAAGGGTCGCTCCCTCAGGGATCTGCTATCACCGAGCATGCTACAGGATAACATTCAGATCACTAAGTGCCGCAATATAGGAAACTATATGTGCGGTGCCAACAGGTGTCAAATTTGTAAATACATCAATACCTGTAATGTTTACACGGACAGCAGCAATAAAAATTCATATAAAATCCAGGATTTCATCAACTGCAACTCCCACCATGTAATATATGTAATCGAGTGTATATCATGCCATTTGAAATATGTAGGCTGTACTATCAGACCACTGAAAACTCGTATTGGAGAACATCTCCTTAACATCAGTAAAAGTATGGGACTCAGCTCATCGGGAGCTGCAAAACACTTCATTGAACATCATGGCAGAAACACCTCCTCCTTTTCCTGCTACGGCATTAAAAAAGTCCATAAACCACAACGTGGGGGTGATTGGAGGAAAAGACTTCTACATAAAGAGGCGGAATTCATTTTTAAGTTGAACACTAGAGTACCACATGGTCTAAATTATAAAAATGACTTGCTTTACCATTATAGATGAGCTCATGGGTATTCTCGTGTGAACTGGGTTCAACCTAATATGTGCGGTATATTTTGCATGCATTAATTTAATTTTTCCATTATTTCTTTTCATTTGTCAGATACTCACCTATATGTATAATGATTATCTTATTTATTTATAGTCACAGAAGTGCACAGTGTATACTTACCTTCACTGGTATATCATCTATTATCATATGGGTTTGAGTTACCGCCCCGTATGCATACGAACATATCGTCACGTGAATTCCACACCGGCCCAACCAATTTGATTGATTTATTTTGCAGGCTGTGACGTATGCTGGGCGGATTGGTTTACAATAGCTTTTAACCTCACTAGTTTTTCTCTATCTTTGCATACAACCATGATTAAGCGCGACAGCGCGAAACGCGTTGGTTTTAACTAATTTTTACTATTAAAAGTTATGTTTTAATTTCATCCCTCTTGCCCTGGGAGTGCCGGCCTATTTGCAACTTCTCTACTATTCATTTTAAATATACCTATTTCCATAAAAAAAAGAAAAATGTCAGTTTTACTGTAAAGTGCATAAGGTAAACATGGAACCCCCCAAAATTTGTGGAATCACATTTTTTTGACCCAAATTCACCCCATAAATAATATTTTGGGGGTTCCGCTATTTATTTTATGGCAGATTGAAAGATGCCGTTACAAAGTACACCTGTTCCTGAAAAAAAAGCCCTCACATGGTCATGTAGATGGAAAAATAAAAGAATTATGGGTCTTAGGGTGGATTCACATTGAGGAATTCTCGTGGATAAACTCCGCAGAATTCTGCCGGCTGTACGTGCTCACGGACGCACGCCTTTCCGCCGGCTCTATAGACACCATTCTATGGGCCGGCTGATTCCACATTCCACCAAAAGAATTGACATGTCAGTTCTTTCGGCGGAATGCGGAATCAGCCGGCCCATAGAATGTCTCTATGGAGCCGGCGGAAAGGCGCGCGTCTGTGAGCGCGTACAGCCGGCCGAATTCCGCAGAGTTTATCCGTTAGAATTCCGTAGTGTAAACCCACCCTTAGAAGGCGAGGAGGAGAAAACAAAAATGCAAAAGATTTGCCCGGTCCTTAAGGGGTTAAACAATGTTTGAGATGTGATAAAACTGGCTGTGAGATCTGCTCCCACTGCTCCTCAAAATGTGCACCAGCTGATTGAGCTGATGTCATGCAGTTCAGCAGTCATGGGTCAGTGTGACTATAGAGGATGTTCCCCACCTTATAGAATCTGTTCCCCAGGGTGTTCAGGAGGCTGTGTTGAAACACATTGCAGTACTATAGTGGTACTGCAGAATTTTCACTGAAATTATGCAGTACCAGGACAGTACTGCAATGAAACTGCAGTGTGTGAACACAGTCTAATGTGTATATTCAGCTCTTAGAGCAAATTGAGAACAGTTTATATTCCTATCAGATGCAATAAAAATCTGTTAATAAGATATTTGATTGCATAGATTCTAGATTTGTGCACCCTCAGAAGAAAAGATACACCTAATACACCAACAAGGGTAGAGTGCCTAAAAAATGCACTAATGTAACCTATGCCAGTGTTACTTGGTTAAAATGACTTTGTTCTCTTCCCATTAAAGTCCGGCAAAAAATGTTATTACAGTATTGTATTACCCCCCAAAAGTTATACAAATCCCATATACACTTATTACGGGAAATTCTTATAAAGTGCTTTTTTTCCCTGCACTTACTGGGATGCGCAGTGTCCCTCCAGTGCCCTATGTCCCTCAGTGTCCTCCTGCCATCATCCTCTCCAGCAGCCACAGCCCGCACAGCTCTGGGAGTCGGGTCGTGACATCACCATGTTATCCAGGAAGTGAAGCCTTGATGCAGTAGTAAGTGCAGGGAAAAAAACACTTTATAAGCATTTCCCGTAATAAGTGTATATTGGTGATTTGTAAAACTTTTGGGGGATAATAAAATACTTTAATAAAAATTTTTGCCAGACTTCTCCTTTAAGGAATTCTATAGTAACATGCTGTTCTGTGCCAGAAAGAAGTATTTATGAGCTGTCAGATTACAGATGAGAGGAACTGTATGTGTATAAACCAGTATATTAGACAGCTGCCATGTGTCTTCCATATTTTATGGTAGCAGACTTTTTGAAACAGTGAAAAGACAAGTAGAAAACAGCAGAGGCATGACTTGTTCAGGAAGCAGATATCTCAAAATTGTCTTGTATGGAAAGTAAATGCAGTGTCAGCAGTAACATTTGGCTCTTCCAATTTGACTGTAATAATAAGACCCATTGATACAGCTGCTGCCTTGCTCTCCTTGATCTAACAATAGGAATTGCCTTTTGTTATACATTGTAGATTACAGTCGTTTTGGGATGTTGACAGTTGGTTATTAAAAGGTGAGACTCACCTGTCTGCAATAACATATTCCCTAAAGAATTCCTCTGGGATTAGGACTAGCGGTATACTAAATATAGTGGCACTGGCTAGGTGCCAGCAAGCATCTCTGGACTGCACTGCAGGAAGACTAGTCCATGGCCCCCAGTATAGTCATGTATTAATGGCAGTAAGAGTGATGCAACAGAAGTAAAGTCAGCAAGAAACATCATCAGGAGAACAACAAGAATCCAACAATAGGATGAGATGGAAACATAGTAAGAATAAAAAGTGTTGAACGAAGTTGCCAAACTATGGCTGTATCCATGTTTTACAGGACTTACAAGGGTGGCATCCAACTACTCCAGACACCAGGAGTCAAATGCTGAGTGTTAAAGGGGAGCTCCAGGTAGAGGTAAAAAAAAATGAAACTTCTGCAGAAGCATATAACAACACTTACCTATTTATCCCAGTTTTGAAACTACCAAAAATCTATTTGTTTTTTTTTTTTTGGGGGGGGGGGGGGGGGGGGGTTGTTCTGTTTTGTGTTTCTGTATTTCCTGGTTGAGCAGATGTACTCTGTACTACAGGTTCCAGAATGCAATGCTTTCCCTCAGCTGTTCCATCACAGTCCTCCACCCTGCCTATTCCCTGCCAAGAGCTGTTGCAGAACATCTAGGCTGTGTTCACACATTGCAGTTTCATTGTGTTACTGAATTATTTGCAGTACTTTTATCATTTCATTGTGGTCCCACCCACCCGCACAGCACGCTGTATTCTCTACCTGTAACACCACACAGCACGCTGTATTCTTTACCTGTAATGCTGATATTGAAATAAACCAAAGAACTTTTTAAATTATAATTTTTTTCTTTTCCTTTCCATGCACATATTATGATCAAGCATCTTTTATCTTTGAAGTTGATTCCCACAAAAAGGACTTTATCCGATATTATCTTACATGGGATATACTGTTTGTGCCTTGTTTTATGTGCAGGTGGGATTGGCAGTGCTGGCTCTTATCCTCTCTGCTGTTTAGTATTATCTATTTGTGTTACTGCATCATTTTTGTGCAGATACTGCATTACTGCATTGACACTCCAACATGTGTGAACACAGCCCTAATTTCTCTGTAGACTTTTACACAATCAGCGAAGTTGAAACACCAGTTGGGCCGTACTACAGGGAACCTAAGAGGGAGGCCTGCATGACTGGGTTAGTTGGGACTGGAGACAGGGTGACCAGTAGCTGGGTCATTCACAGGGCAGATGGGAGGGGGAGTATTGGGAGAGGAAAAAGGTAACAATTTTGGGTCAGGTGGGGGAGCCAGTGAAAGGGGATTGGTTGGGTCAGACTAAGTGAGGGATAGGGGTGTCATAGGGTATATAGGGGACAATAGAAATAAGTAGTTCATTCCAGCTTTGGTAGATCTAAACAGGACAAGCTCCAACCCTCCCTCCCCCTTTTTTGGGACTGCTGGACTGCTCGGGGGGGGGGGGTTGCCGTGTTACAGGGTTGGAGAAGGTGGTGATTGGCTGGCGGCCTAATTTTGACGCTGCGGCCAGGAGACTTGTAGGGAGGAGGGGGTCCTCGGAGTCGGTGGACAATAGGCTTAGTGGTGGGTTAGGTACAGGGGGTAGACAAGGTTGTCTCTGGACTTCCTGTACGGTGTGGCATGGGCTGGCGGTCCGGGATTTACCTGTGGAGAGGGGCTCCTGCCCCAGTTGGAGCAGGTCGTCCTGGACGCACGGGGGTCAACATTGCTGTCAGCAAGCCCGATTGGCGGCTGTGGCAAATCCCGTGTGGGGATGCCTGTACTAGGGGACCGTCAGCATTGGGGCTCCGAGGACTGCCTGGGATTTGGCTGAGTTTGGGGAACCCAGATTAGGGGTTGTGGGGTGACTTGTTATATATACTGTTCATGTTTGTTGTAAAATAAATGGCTGCTGTGGCCAATTAATCCACCTCGGTGTCTGTCTCAAATTATTGGGGGGTTATGGGTGGGGGACAAGGACTCAGCTATACCCTAGTCATGCTTCTGGCCGGTTAGAGATGGTAATTCAGGCCCTGCCTCCTCTCTGCATCATCAGCCTGTGTCTAGCAGACACACACAATGTGAGAGAGAGGCATGGAAGATTTGTCTCCTAAGGGGGGGGATAGCAGAACGAGCAGGAGACAATGTGCTATTTTTTTTCCACTTCCTGGATTTCTATCAGCTACCAGTGTGGCAGAACCGTACAGATATGGTAATACATTGTATAGACACATCTATATAACTTTTAACAGAAAACAAGTTTTCCTTATCCGGAGTTCCCCTTTAAGGCTCGGAGAATGTTGCAGAACGCGAACAGTTTTCAGCAAGTTTTCTCAACACTACCCAAATCTAGAAAAAGGAAGAGGTATAGGTCCATAAGTAGTCAAAGTTAGTGTTGATCGAACTGTTCGAGAAAAGTTAAGTTCAAGTCGAACATCTCGATTTTCTCGAACTCGAACATTTTACTGTTCGTTCGAGTTAGCGTTCGAGTTTGAGCGCTTTTTTTGCCAGCCAACAAATGCAAAGCAAAGCAAAGTATGGGTCCCATTGGCTGCTAAAATCACATGACCATGTCACATAAAAGTCACTGTGCCGCGTTCTGGGTGCCATTTTCTCCTCATTCAGCGTGCTGTGTGGATGGCAATCCCAGTGTAGCATTGTCTGCCTGCACACTGCCGTTTCCATTAATCACTGTGCTGCTTTCTGGGCGCCATTGTCTCCTCACTCACTCACTGTGCTGTACAAACTGCTTTCGCAGTGTATCATTTCCCTGCATGCAACCATTTTGATAAGTCCCTATGCAGCTTTCTGGACGCCATAGTCTCCTCAGTCACTTTTCTGTACAGATCTTGTGAACATGGTGAGAGCCAGAGGTGGTAGGCGAGCAATATCAGGTGTAGGAAGGGGAGATAGAGGTAGTGCACAAGGCAGTGCTTCCGCCACATTCTGGCCCTGGCACTACCGTCACATCTACTGCCTCCTCCTCCCCTTCCAAGCCAAAGCGGCCCTCTTCTGCCGATGTGCAGCACAATCAAGCACCATCTCTACTCAAAGAGCCTGTCGGCCACTCCCCACCACCACCAACATGGCTGACACCTTCTCCTACCACCAGTGTGACCTGCACGCCGTACAGCTGCCTGTCCGGCAGCCAGCCTTCTGTGTACCAGGTGTGGGAGCATAAAAAAAATGCTTTCACCCCAACCATCCCAAAGCCAAAAAACTATAGAGAGCGAATACAATTCGATCAAGATGGTATTGCGGTATTTGAAAGATTCGAATTCAATCGAGTAGTGTGACGAATACACGGCAAACATTCGAAAGCCCTCCCATCGCACTTGGTGCTTTTTTAATGCAATCACCATGCAGGGAGGCCGTGAGGGACCATGGGAGTACGCACGCAGCCCTAAAACGTCGTCTACCCTCATTGGATGGCTGAACCACATGGCCTCTCGACGGCAGATGCGCTTTCAACCTAGCCAGGGAAAGACTTTGGAGCAGGGAGAGATAGGTTTTAGTAGCGTTTTGGTTAGGCAGGCTTACTACAGAACCCAAAAGTCCTTTTCAGGGCTAAGATACAGTGAAAAAGGTCATCTCTGAATCCAAAGCACTTCTCAGTGCTAAAACATATATGATAGTAGCAGTAGCAGCAGCAGCAGCAGGTGTACCCTGTTTGTACAAGTGACTTATAGTGTCTCTGGTTTAGGCCACTAAGGGCATGTTATACATACTGTTCCAGTAGCCCAGTAAGGGCACCTCATAGTTATTGTTCCAGTAGCCCAGTTAAAGGCACCTGATGCATATTGTGCCAGTAGCCCCCTAATAGGCACCTCATGCATATTGTACCAGTAGCCCAGTAATAGGAACCTATTGCATATTGTGCCAGTAGCCCAGTAAGGGCACTTCAGTTATTGTTCCAGTAGTTCAGTAAAAGGCACCTGATGCATATTGTGCCAGTAGCCCAGTAATAGGCACCTGATGCATATTGTGCCAGTAGCCCAGTAATAGGTACCTCATGCATATTGTGCCAGTAGCCCAGAAATAGGCACCTTATGCATATTGTACCAGTAGCCCATTAATAGGCACCTCATGCATATTGTGCCAGTAGCCCAGTAAAAGGCACTTGATGCATATTGTGCTAGTAGTCCAGTAATAGGCCCCTTATGCATATTGTGCCAGTAGCCCAGTAATAGGCACCTCATGCATATTGTGCCAGAAGACCAGTAATAGGCACCTCATAGTAATTGTTCCAGTAGCTCAGTAAAAAGCACCTGATGCATATTGTGCCAGTAGCCCAGTAATAGGCACCTCATGCATATTGTGCCAGTAGCCCAGTAATAGGCACCTCATGCATATTGTGCCAGTAGCCCAGTAATAGGCACCTCATACATATTGTGCCAGTAGCCCAGTAATAGGCACCTCATGCATATTGTGCCAGTAGCCCAGTAATAGGCACCTCATGCATATTGTGCCAGTAGCCCAGTAATAGGCACCTCATGCATATTGTGCCAGTAGCCCAGTAATAGGCACCTCATACATATTGTGCCAGTAGCCCAGTAATAGGCACCTCATGCATATTGTGCCAGAAGACCAGTAATAGGCACCTCATAGTTATTGTTCCAGTAGCTCAGTAAAACGCACCTGATGCATATTGTGCCAGAAGCCCAGTAATAGGCACCGCATGCATATTGTGCCAGTAGCCCAGAAATAGGCACCTCATGCATATTGTACCAGTAGCCCATTAATAGGCACGTGATGCATATTGTTTCAGTAGCCCAGTAAAAGGCACCTGATACATATTTTTCCAGTAACCCAGTAAAAGGCACCTGATACATATTGTTTCAGTAGCCCAGTAAAAGGCATGTGTTACATACTGTTCCAGAAGCCTAGTAAAGCCACGTGATACATACTGTTCCAGAAGCCCAGTAAAGGCACGGGTGAACAAGCTGGACACATGGCTGGAGCTGTCTCTATATGCTTTGGAGGTGCTGGCCTGCCCTGCTGCCAGTGTGCTGTCAGAGAGGGTCTTCAGCGCATCCAGGGGTGTTCGAACCGATAAGCGAAGCTGGCTGTCCATGGACAGTGCTGACTGCCTGACGCTTATAAAGATGAAGAACTGGATAGACCAAGAGTTCCAAACTTGTCCACCACAGCAAAGCAGCCAACAGTGAAGTGCCTTGTGCACTTCCCTATCACATTACCTACTTCTTCTCAACCTCCTACTTCCTCCTTAACCCCTGAATGCACCTATAGGGCCTACTAGACCCAATTTTTCCGGGGGCTCGCTTTAAGATCCCCAATTGATTTTCAAAAGGAAAAACTTTTTGGTCGTATTATGGGCAATGTTTTCGGGGGCTCAACTCAAGCCCCCCCTTCTAATTTTTCCAGGGCTCAACTGATGGGCCTCCATATAATTTTTTACAGCGGTCATCTCATGGGCCTCAAGCAAATTTTTCAAGAGCTCACCTCATGGGCCTTGTGAGAAGATACAATTTGTCATAGTAGATGACAGATACGTGTCACCGAGGTGCCTGGCCCTGGTGAAGTGAACCGATAGCTTTTGACAATAACTCTAGGTTATTGACACTTATTAAATGCATCAGCTGTTTCCACAGCTGATCCGGGTCCGGCTTTACTATAGCAGTCAAAGAGACAAGTAGGATGACTCCACAACTTTCGCCGCTGGACGATTTCCCAGGCCAGGTTGGGTTGGTCACTAAGCCGTCGACCGCCTCCTCAACTATATCACTGTCATCCTCCTCCTGCCCAACGGACAGACCCATTGCCTCCCCAGATAGCAATTGTGTCTCGTCATTATTGTCAGCTATGCAGATTCCACCTGGTGGGTGCCGTTCCTCAACAATGACATCACCTGGAGATGGCGGATGCTCCAAACTTTGGGCATCAGTGCATATAAAATCCACAGGTAGCTCCTAGGATTCTTGCAGTTCCGATGCTAGAAAAGGACCAGAAAACAGCTCCGGGGACTGGGCAAAGGTGACATCAATGTTTTTGGAATATTGGGCAGGTTGGGGGGAAGGAGGGTCACAGCGAGGTTTCGGCAGTCCAGACTGTTGTCTGCCGGAGGGACATGGACTTTGTGGACATTTGGGTGGAAGCATTATCTGTTATCCATTTGACCACCATTTCCTGCTGGTTTGGCCTTAACAGCGGTGTACTCTGCCCTATGCCTCGCCGGTTAAGGAACTGAGGGATATTGGAAGAACGTAAACCTGCCTGCCCCTCAGAAGCAGCCGTTGATTGTCCAGGTGCTTGCACACGGCTTGTGCCTAAACCGCCGCTACCGCGCCCACGGCCCCGTCCCTTTTCACTACCCTTCTTCATAATTGTCAAGATGCCCTCAGTGGGCTATAGAAAGACTATGTATAACGTGCTCTTGGTGGGCTACTGGAACAGTATATATGACAATAGGTGATACATACCGCACATCCAATCCCTGCCACATTCACCTCAAAAACATTTCCCGAATCCGCTCTTTTCTTACCCCTGACTCCACAAGACTGCTGGTACATGCTCTCATCATTTCTCGCTTGGACTACTGTAACATCCTCCTCTCTGGCCTCCCTTCTAACACCATTGCCCCCTTCCAGTCTATCCATAACTCTCCTGCCCGACTAATCCATCTTTCCCCTCGTTTTGCCTCTGCCTCTCCCCCCTGCCAATCCCTTCACTGGCTCCCCATTGCCCAACGTATTCAATTCAAATTGTTGACTATGACATACAAGGCCGTCCACAACCTGTCCCCTCCATACATCTCTGACCTGATATCCCACTACCGTCCCTTAAGCAACCTTCGCTCCTCCAGTGACCTCCTTCTATGCTCCCCCCTTGTTCGTACCTCACACAACTGCCTGCAAGACTTCGCCCGAGCCTCCCCCATAGTCTGGAACTCATTACCTCGATACATCTGTCTCTCATCCACCATCAAGACCATCAAAAGTAACCTGAAAACCCATCTCTATAACTGGACCGGACCAATTTAGATTTTTGTGTTTTTGTTTTTTCCTCCTTGTGCTTAAAAGGCCATAGCACTTGCATTTTTCCACCTAGAAACCCACCTGAGCCCTTATTTTTTGTGACTCTAATTGTACTTTGCAATGACAGGCTGAATTTTTTCATAAAGTACACTTGAAAACCAGAAAAAAAAATAAATGTATAGTGAAATTGAAAAAAAACCCTGCATTTTGTTTATTTGGGGGGTATTTGTTTTTACACCATTCGCCCTGGGGTAAAACTGACATGTTATATATGTTCCTCAAGTCGTTACGATAAAACGATATGTAACATGTATAACTTTTATTGTATATGATGGCTTGTAAAAAATTCTAACCATTTTTAACACGCGGCTCCGCTCTAAACTCCCTTACCGACCACAGGGCGTAAATGTACGCCCTCAGTCGTTAAGGGGTTTAACAAGGCTACAACCTGCAATAATTTCTGCTCCACACTTTGGCTGGCTGCACTTTACCTCCTGTCTCTCTCCCCTTACCCCATAGACTGTGAGCCATTTGTGGGCAGGGTCTTTTGTCCTCATGTGCCAGTCTGCCTTTTACCTTTTTCATGTAATGTGCTTTGCATCTTGTAATGTTACTGTTTGTTAACCCCTACCGCATGTGTAGCGCTCTGGAATCAAGGGCGCTTTATAAATAAATAATAATAATACTAAGGTGTATGGCGCCGAGAGATCGGGGAGGACAGGGTCACGGTCTGCCATGTACTCCCTTGACATCCGCCAATAATTGTCCCTCCTGCTGGTAGGAGTCACCTTAGTGCTGGATGTTTGGCGCTGGGGTGCCATTAAATTTTCCATATTTTGTCCAGTCTTGGCTTATTGCCCGTGGACCTCGAGGAAGTTGTAACATTCCCGCATGAACTCTGCTCTCTTCCTCTAGCGATGGTGGGCGGGAAGATCTCCATCACTTTCACCGGTAGCTTGGGAAGGTCGGGGTACGTTTTCAGGAAACGTACCACCAAATTAAAAATGTGGGCCAGGTATGGTACGTGCGTGAGTTCTGAGTTTCAGAGCAGCTACCAGATTTATGTTGTTATCGCACACGATGATGCCTGGGCCGAGCTGCAGCGGCGACAGTCACCTTTCCGCCTCCTGCAATAGGCCGTTCAGCACCTTTCGGGCGCTGTGCTATCGCCCTAGCTGACGAAGAGGTGGAGGTGGTGGGGTTTGCAGAACCTGCGCTGGCAATTACCTTGGGGGGTCGGAGGTAGTCCCTCCCAGTTTAAGACCCGGTTCTAGCTTCCACCACATAGTCCCAATGTGCCGTGATGGAAATGTATCGTCCCTGACCGCAGGCGCTTGTCCACGAGTCTGTGGTGAGGTGGACCTTGGCGCTCACCGAGTATCTGAGGGCCCGCTTGATGTTACCGGACACGTGCTAGTGCAGGTCGGGGACGGCACGCCGCGAAAAGTAGTAGAGGCTGGGTACCGAAAACCGTGGCAAGCCAGCCACCATCAGGTCGCGGAAGGACTGGGTCTCTACAAGAATAAACGACAACATCTCAAGGGCCAGCATTTTTGATATGAAGCTTTTTAGGGCTTGTGGGTGTCTCGCTGCGTACTTTCGTCTGGCTCAAATGCCTGAATGATGGACAATTGTTGGCTGGAGGGAAACAAAGCTGCGGGCGAAGTGCCGGACACAGGCCAAGGGGAGGCTGAGGTGGAAGGCCAAGACATGACCGTAGCGGAGGGCGATGTGTCAGTGTCCTGCCTGGTCATCCACGGGGATTTAGAAGCTGGTACTCCATCAGAGCTCTCTGTTACTCGCACACCCGGCCAACATATAGGTGGAATTCCAGCGAGTGGTGACGTCGCAAATGAACCGGTGTTCCGGAGTTCTCCAAGCACCAGAGCCACAGCATGCAGCACCTCAAAGACGTGGTGCTTGAGTTAATTGTTTTCTATCTTACTAATTGTTTCTGTTTCTCTTTTTCAGGTCATTCCTGCTTGAACCGAATTGGAAATTCTGCATGTTGCCAGCCCAGGGATTTCAGAAGACTACAACACCACAAGCAAAGGTTCTCCAAGCTGTCTGTAAGGGTTGCGGAAATCCTGACAGAACCAGGGCCAGAAATCTTGGGTGGGGGTAGCAGGTAGCCCGTCCTTGGGCCACTCGGTCCCCACCTCCACGATGTTGACCCAGTGTGCCATCAGGGAGATGTAGCGTCCCTGGCCAAATGTGCTTGTCCACGTTTTGGTGGTCAAGTGGACCTTTGCGCTAACCGCGTAACTCAGGGTCCTCCCTGATTTTACAGCATACGGCTAGGGAGGGAATACCGAGGTTAGGTACCGTGGCCGCCATCAGGTCACTGTTGCAGTGTCCACTGCTTGAGTTTATTGTTTTTCATCTTGCTAATTGTTTCTGTTTCTCTTTTTCAGGTCATTCCTTCCTCCTGGTTGGGAGGAAGGAGGGACAGAGAGAGGTTCCTGCAGTCCAGACTCTTGGCTGCTAATGAAGGAAAGACTGGATTTCTCTTTTCAAATCCACTTCTGGGTTTGGCATCAAATCTTTGGCAGATAATCTGTCGTCAGATCTGTTGGAGTATTAGGGCCCTTAATCCGCCCATTTGCTAATTGTTTCTCTTTATTTCTTTTTCAGGTCATTCATGCTTGGACTTTTTTTAGAGCCCCCACTCAATTTCAAATGCCACATTGTGCAAACTGCACTCAATTTTTTCATTTGCGCACACGTTAAAATATTTCCAGACCAAGGAAGAACGAGCCCTCGATGGGGGAACCTTGCGCGGAGGCCTGCCTTGGGGAAGAGCTGCGGCCCAGCTGGTTGTAGCCTGCCTTTTGTGGTGCTATGCATGCCTCAACATCCCCACAGTTTTAAATGCTACACATGACACCGGGCAAGGTCGGGTCACTCACTTCGTCACAAGACGTGCCTCACCACATAACACACAGACAGTTAGTGGTGGGTGCTGTTTGATTTCCTCCTTGCCTATGCCATCTGCGGTTGGCATAGGCAACGTGATTTAAAGGGGTACATGCAAATTTTTCTTTTGCTTAACCTCTTAAGGACATAGGACGTACCGGTACGTCCTATGTCCTCACTCTCACTTCAAAGCGGGGCCGCGCGGCGGCCCCGCTTTGAAGTGCCGCGATCCCGGGTGCCGCGTGTAGCCCGGGACCGCCGCTATTAGCGGGCACGGTCTGATCGCCGTGCCCGCTAATTAGCTAATCGGAAGCAGCTGTCAAAGTTGACAGCTGCCTCCGATTACCGGAGGCAACGTTTCCCTGGTGTCTAGTGGGGGAGATCGCTCCTCCGGGACCTTGTCCCGGAGGAGCGATCTCCGTTACTGATGCCGGCCGGGGACACGTCCAAGATGGCGCCGTCCTCGGCTCGGCACTCGTTTGTTTCCGGCTGCAGCAGCCGAAAGCAAACGAGTGCCGATCTCATGGATCTCTGCAGCATATCTATGCTGCAGAGATCTCAATGAGAGATCCAAGTGTATATACTAGAAGTCCCCTAGGGGGGCTTCTAGTATATGTGTAAAAAAAAAAAAAAAAAGTGTTGTTTATAGTAAAAAGCCCCCTCCCCTAAAAAAAGTCGGAATCACCCCCCTTTTCCCAGGTTTTAAATAAAAGTAAACAAATAAATAAATAAATAAACATGTTTGCTATCGCCGCGTGCGTAATCGCCCGAACTATTAATTAATCACATTCCTGATCTCGTACGGTAAACGGCGTCAGCGCAAAAAAATCCCAAAGTGCAAAATTGCGCATTTTTGGTCGCATCAAATCCAGAAAAAATTTAATAAAAAGCGATCAAAAAGACGTATATGGGCAATCAAGGTACCGATAGAAAGATCACATCATGGCGCAAAAAATGACACCTCGCACAGCCCCATAGACCAAAGGATAAAAGCGCTATAAGCCTGGGAATGGAGCGATTTTAAGGAACGTATATTGGTTAACAACGGTTTGAATTTTTTACAGGCCATCAGATACAATATAAGTTATACATGTTATATATCGTTTTAATCGTAACGACTTGAGGAACATGCATAACAAGTCAGTTTTACCCCAGGGTGAATGGCGTAAAAACACATTTCCCCCAAATAAAAGAAATGCGTTTTTTTTTTTCAATTTCACCACACTTTGAATTTTTTTTCTGGTTTCGCAGTGTACTTTATGCAAAAATTCAGCCTGTAATTGCAAAGTACAATTAGTGACGCAAAAAATAAGGGCTCATGTGGGTTTCTAGGTGGAAAAATGCAAGTGCTATGACCTTTTAAACACAAGGAGGAAAAACCGAAAACGTAAAAACGAAAATGGGCCATGTCCTTAAAGGGTTAAAATGTGGCTCTGTCCATGTTAAGGTAGAGGAAAGAAGGTTTCCTGGTGTTTTTTCAACTTTACATAGAAGTTATATTGTGTTTGGAGTTTATTGTTGAGAGGCTGTGATATTGGCATTATACTGCGATTTTGGGGTGCTGGGTGCACCCAGACATGCTTCCCCTGATGTCACAGTGTCATTCCAGAGGTGTTGGCATCGTTTAGGGAGGTTTCATGGGGGACTTGGTGACCTCCAAGTGGTCGTATTTGGATTTCCAAGTGTCTCAAATTTTTTTCTCATAGACTATAATGGGATTGAATATTTGTTCGAATAGTCGAATCTCGGTGCCTATTTGATTTGAATTCTCGAAAGTTGAATATTTCACTACTTGCTCATCTCTACAAAAAACTTAATATCGGCATTGCCAGGCTGTTAGCTTTGGAAATGTTGCCATTCCGCCTGGTGGACACAGATGGCTTCCGCCACGTTCTGGCCCTGGCATGTCCCCAGTATCAGAGGCCTAGCAGGCATTTCTTTGCAAGAAAAGCTGTGCCTGCCCTGGCCCAGCACGTTGCAGAAATATCTCAAGTGCGTTGGCTGCATCTGTGTCCACCAAGGTTCATCTGACTACAGACACATGAACCAGTAAGCACGGTCAAGGTCACAAGTAGCGTTCCAAGTGTTTTAACGTAATATATTTTTGAAAAATACACCTGTATGAACATGATGCACACTACATACATCCTCTTTCTCCTCATCCTCTTTGTAGGCCTCAAAATGGTTATTTTTTTAAATGCCTCTTTCTCTCCTGCTACCTGATTTAGTTGAACCGCAACCTGTTTCCTGCTGGGCTGTTCTCTCTGCCACCAATAGTACCAATTTATCCTCAGTGGGTAAAAAGCCAATTTTTGCAATTGCATTGCAGATCCACTTTTTTCAATAATCTCCTGTTAGATGTATCAGTGTTTCTTACAGAGGAGATTGTGGTTTAATTTTATCCTAAGTGTATACAGAGCCAATTTTTGACAGTCTGCATTGCAGATCCACTTTTTTTCCAATAATCTCTTCATCTGTTAGATGTATCGATGTTTCTTACAGAGGAGGTTGTGGTATAATTTTATCCTGAGTGTGTACAGAGGCAATTTTTGACAGTCTGCAGATCCACTTTTTTTCCAATAATCCCAAATAAAAAAATAAACATCCCACTCACCTTTTCTCTGCTCCCAAGCTGCCCAGGTCCTCTTCCCTCCCTTCTAGCCTGTGCCAGTCTTCACCTGCAGGCGGCGCGCAATGAAATGACGTCATTGCCCGCGGCCCGCAAGAGAAGGAAGACGTGCGCCGCTCTGGTGGGGAAGGAGCCAGCACAGAGAGCATCCTCCCGTATCTGGCAGCCGTCACAAAGACAGGAGGATGCTGTGTATGCCGCCTCCTTCCCCACCAGAGCGGCGCACATCACAGGGGAGCTGCGGGTCGCATCTGGAGGTCTCAGGGGCCGGATGTTCCCCACCACTGCACTAGACCTTACATTATGTTTGGGTTGCTTCACCATTCTATCAACACTGTGTAGTCTGAACAGGATGGCTGCAGTCCTAAGGTAGACCACAGCAGAAGATGGGAATCAGAGGAAAAGAAAAGGTCGAAACTAAAAGTGGTCATTGGCATTGACTGTGACTATTTACTGGGATGTGCTACTAGAATTTGGTTGGTTAGTAACATAAATAAACGTGACAAAGTAGACTTCAATTCTGGGTAAGTACTCTGTGACATAAACCAATGTATACCAGTCAGACAGATACCAAAGGGATTCTCTTTTTTTCCTTTTAAAATCTAAAATGTTGCAAAAAAAAAAAAATGCTCAAAACACAAAAAGACCATTATATAGATATTAAAAATATCAAAATAAAATGTTAGAAGCTGTCTTTTTTCTGAGAAAGAAAATGAGAAGTATGTTGAAAATGTCTTCATTTCACCTACTTGAGATAAGAAAGAATACTTCACCTTAAGTACAGAGAAATTTCTTCTGAGAAACAGTCAAGCATGTATTTAACCTGGATCCTGTAGGGATTCATTTTAGATTATGACATCTTCATGGAAAAAAGCTGCAATTTCTGATATCCCTGCTTGTCTTTTTCCTTAGGCTTGGTTCATACATAGCAGATAAAATATTCTACAGAACATGTAAAAAGGTTTGATTGGTTAGGGCCTCCCCACGACCAATCAGGAGTACAAGCAGGGAGAAGTCTGGGCGCATTGCGTTCACTCCCGGCTCTGTGTCATGTTCCGACCTGGTCAGCCCCATAGACTTACATTACGCAGTTGTCCAGGTCACATAACACAGAGCAGGGAGAGAACACGCTGCGCACTGACTTATTCTTCGCAACCATTTTTTTTTCAAGACAGGTACTATTTAAGGACGCAGCTCTTTGGGCCTCACAGCTCAGTCTCTTACTTTCAAATCTGACCTGTTTTGCTTTATGTCATCCTGAGAAACTGCATCCCTCAAACAATTCTCAAAAGGATTTCTAAACTTAGTTAACCTTTTAGGTGATTCACAGGAATTAATGCAAAGTGCTGGTGAAATTTATAGGTTTAAATTATTTTTGCAAATTTTCAAGTTTCATTTTTTTTTCTTTAAAGTGTAACTATCATCTTTTGCTGGCAGGAGAATACACTGTCAAAGTTTTCCAGCAGCACCATTGTATTCATAAGACAAAATCTTGTCAAAATCCTGGGCCGCATTCCCTGTGCAGGTGCACGAATTATGACAGTATATACTGTCATAGGAATATACTTTGAGACTATGCAAACAATGGCCATTTTTTCACACAATGTATTGAACAACGGCTGTTGTTTGCTATGGCCATCAAAATAATGTTCATGTCATTTATTTCCGGACGTTGTTTATAGACTTTACTGCAATTTTTCATTTAAGACAACGGACATCGTTTTGATGTAACCAATTGTGCTGTTTGGTCTTACAACTAGGAAGAAGCACCATTTTTCATATTAACCATAGATTTTGTTGGAACAGTTTTTGGGAACCATATGCATTTGCAGTGCCCCCTGTGGTACCAGTAGAGTGGAAACCCTAAGAAGTGACAAGAAACTACAAACCTCAAAGAATTTATCTACTGGTGTACTGTTCCTTTGGACCCCATAGCTATTTAAGGAAAGTTTTTAGCATTAAAGGGGTACTTCGGTGGGGGGGCTTTTTTCCGATCTGGCCGGGGAGGAGGTGGCTGAGGGCAACGACGTCCACTCACCTCCCTGGTTCCAGCGGAGGGTCCCGTATCGCGGCGCTCCGTTCCCCGCTGCCCAGCCGTTTCCTGGTCTCTGACGCGGGCTCGAGACCGCGTCAGAGACCAGGAAGCGGCCGGGCAGCGGGGACTGGAGCGCCGCCCTTTAAGGTGTAAAAACTAAAATTTATTTTTTCTAATAACAGTATGTAACATGTTTTTGTTCTCAGGTTTTCTCAGGAATATTTTGTGAATATTCTTAAAAATACTGTACATAATACATAGATTTCCAATCATCACTATGCTGACCACAAAAGCAAAGGTTATGGAGACTAATAATCTTTTTATATTCATTTTAGGGCAAAAACAATTAGGAACACTTAACACATGGGGACATGTCCTAGTACGGGCTGTAATTGCGGCACAGATTCATTTATAGAAGTCTATAGGGGCAGCTAAAGTTTTTGCGGATGCATAATTTTTATGAACAAAAAACTCCCGTAACGCATGCAAAAAATACGCATCACCTTTATTTAGTTATCGCTTTCCCATTTTTTTGTGGATCTTCAAAAAATATGGATTCACCCTGAACAATTTTTTTTGTGGATTGCGGATGAGAACTTTGGACATAATACACGGACTGAAAAACTACAGAATGTATTAATGAGGCCTAAGTAAATATTGTCCGCATTGAGGATTATGACAGTTTCAGCATGCACCCTATATTTCTACCGTGGCCTACTGGATACCACACTGACAGTTGTTGGACCTTATTTAGCTTGATAGCAAAAGTTTTTATTGGTCAGGGTGTGGGTGTTCAGTAGAGAAAGGTGTGAGACCACTGTTGCTGCATTCTCCCCGCCCGGCTCTGTGCCTGAGACCTAGACTTCCTCATAGACTTAGGGTATGTGCACACTACGGAATACGCAGCCTGCCCCCGCTAATGGACAATGGAGGCCACACGCATCTCCGCTGGTCCGATAGGCTTCATTCTATGGTTTGCCACATTCCGCCGTCCGCCTGAAGAATGAACACACTCATTCTTTGGGCGGATGGAGGAATCTGGCAAACCATAGAATGAAGCCTTTGGGAGCAGCACAGATGCGCCCGGCCGCAAGTGGGGGAGCTGGGGAATGCACGGCGGGTGATCTGCCAGGATTCTGCAATGGGCACATACCCTTATATTAGAAATCTGTTTAAAGGACAGATTGTATACATTGTAATAAACATTTGTTTAATTTCTACAAAAAGCAGCTGTTTAAGCTCTTTTGTTTTACTCTGTCTACACCTATGGAGCTGTTTGAGGACTCATGTTTTGCACTATGACTATTGACTACTTTTTGTTGTTACCGCAATTAAAAGATGTGAATTTTTTAACACCGTCAATCATCTCCATCCAACAGCCCCATAGACTTATGATGAAGTGGCCTAGATAGAAGATAGCCAGATAGTGAGATCTGCTACTGTGCGCCTCTCCTGGCTCATTCTCCTGATAGGTGAGGTCTCAGCAGACGAGCTTGGAAATATCTGTCCAAGTCTATGCTGGTCAGAGATGATTGACAGTGGGGGAGTGAAGCTTGCTACCGCAATTCTCTCAGCTCATTCACCTAATTAGTGGGAGACTCAGCATGTCCCTGTGACATTTCTAAAGATTGTCAATTTAACCCTTTCACAACTTGGCCCCAAATGACCAGGCCAGTTTTCATTTTTTCCTCTTCAGCTTCTAACAGCTATAGCACTTTCATTTTTCTATCTATAGGGCCAAGTAAGGGCTTGTTTTTTTTTTAGCTGAATGCCGGCTGAACCACATGAAGGTAAAACTCCTCCGGTGGTCAGGGAAAGCAACCAGGACCCCTGCAATCACACTGCGGGGGTCCCGATCGGTAATTGACAGGAGCTGCTCCTGTTACTTACACTTAAATGCTGCGGCAATCGCTGTGTTGAATAGGTTAATGACAGGCTGGAGCACGATTATAGCAGCTTGTCATTATGAGTGAGAGCCCTTACTCACTATGAAGCAAACTCGGCTCCTGAGCTTGCTTCATAGCGGTTAATGCAGTCTGGACATAGTGGTACATCCAGGATTGTCTAGGGGTTAAGGTTATGTTCACACAGCAAAATATGGCTGTTAAATAAGAAAAGAATAAATCCATCTTTCTCATCTAATAATGTGCTACATGAAAGTCTATGGAAAAATGTTTGTCTGCACACACTGTAAAAACAAACATTTTTTTTCCTACAATGTGTGCACAGGCGGCTGTTTTTCCACAGACTTTTAAGAGAACCTGTTACTACATTAATGGCTGGAAACCAGAAGGCTCGCTGAGCTGCCACTGCTCCCTGGCTTACAGCAAGGCTTCTCCCACTGCTGTCACTGCTTGAAAGTGGTCGGTACAGGATAGGAAGTCTTAGCTTAGGTTGGCCTCATTCACACATAATAATAATGCTTTTTATTTGTATAGCACAGCACTTTACATAGTTTTCTGCCAATTATTTTTATCTCAGTCTGTAAATTATTGATTTCACTGTGGTCATCCACACTGATCTGATGTGGAAATTAATCCATTTTTGGCCACCAATCTGTTCTGCAAAAAAGTAGGACCGACACTTATATGGAATGGAGGCTCCAATAGGAGTCAATGGGGGAGATTTATCAAACATGGTGTAAAGTGAAACTGGCTCAGTTGCCCCTAGCAACCAATCAGATTCCACCTTTCATTCCTCACAGACTCTTGAAAATGAAAGGTGGAATCTGATTGGTTGCTAGGGGCAACTGAGACAGTTCTATTTGACACCATGTTTGATAAATCTCCCCCTATGGGTCTCCATGTGCTGCCTGTTTTTACTGCAGCATTTCCTATCAAGCCCTAGGCAGGCCCTCCCTGTGGCCATGTATTAGGCCTCATCCACACGTCTGTATTGCAGCCCATAACAGCAGACTTCACTAAAAATGTGCATCAGTAGTGCTTGGTGTTTTACAGGCACTACACAGAAGATAGCGATTCATGCCATAAGTTCAGGTCCACACTAGGACCTGTGTTATTTTTTTGTGGCACGGATCACGGCCTCCATACAGTATGAAGTCTATTGACCCTATGTTCTGTCTGCAATGGCAGACAGAACCCAGGAAGTGTGAATAGGGCCTTACCCTGCTATCTGTTTTTGCAGATGACATAAGCAGATGCAAAATGGATATGTCACTGATGCCACAGTGTTTGTCCAGGACATCACTTGAGGCAGATTTCTGAGGTCCCAGAAGAAAAAACTATGTGGATGAGGCCTTTTAGGCTTAGCGGTAAGAATGATAACAGCTATTTTTTCTTTTTTAATATAGTAAAATAGAAAAATCCAGAAAACCCAGGGCTCTTGCCACACAGACACCCCCCTGTGGCTGGTAACCTGCCCCTGTGCTGAGGTAGGTACACATTACACCCCTCCTGTGGCTGGTCACCTGCCCGAGTGCTGAGGTAGGTATACATTACACCCCTGCTGTGGCTGGTCACCTGCCCCTGTGCTGAGGTAGATACACATTACACCCCTGCTGTGGCTGGTAACCTGCCCCTGTGCTGAGGTAGGTATACATTACACCCCTGCTGTGGCTGGTAACCTGCCCCTGTGCTGAGGTAGGTATACATTACACCCCTGCTGTGGCTGGTAACCTGCCCCTGTGCTGAGGTAGGTATACATTACACCCCTCCTGTGGCTGGTCCCCTGCCCCTGTGCTGAGGTAGGTACACATTACACCCCTGCTCTGGCTGGTAACCTGCCCCTGTGCTGAGGTAGGTATACATTACACCCCTGCTGTGGCTGGTAACCTGCCCCTGTGCTGAGGTAGGTATACATTACACCCCTGCTGTGGCTGGTAACCTGCCCCTGTGCTGAGGTAGGTATACATTACACCCCTCCTGTGGCTGGTCCCCTGCCCCTGTGCTGAGGTAGGTACACATTACACCCCTGCTCTGGCTGGTAACCAGCCCCTGTGCTGAGGTAGGTATACATTACACCCCTCCTGTGGCTGGTCCCCTGCCCCTGTGCTGAGGTAGGTACACATTACACCTCTCCTGTGGCTGGTAACCTGCCCCTGTGCTGAGGTAGGTACACATTACACCCCTGCTGTGGCTGGTAACCTGCCCCTGTGCTGAGGTAGGTATACATTACACCCCTCCTGTGGCTGGTAACCTGCCCCTGTGCTGAGGTAGGTATACATTACACCCCTGCTGTGGCTGGTAACCTGCCCCTGTGCTGAGGTAGGTACACATTCACCCCTCCTGTGGCTGGTAACCTGCCCCTGTGCTGAGGTAGGTATACATTACACCCCTGCTGTGGCTGGTAACCTGCCCCTGTGCTGAGGTAGGTATACATTACACCCCTCCTGTGGCTGGTAACCTGCCCCTGTGCTGAGGTAGGTACATTCACCCCTCCTGTGGCTGGTAACCTGCCCCTGTGCTGAGGTAGGTACACATTCACCCCTCCTGTGGCTGGTAACCTGCCCCTGTGCTGAGGTAGGTATACATTACACCCCTCCTGTGGCTGGTAACCTGCCCCTGTGCTGAGGTGGGTACACATTACACCCCTCCTGTGGCTGGTAACCTCCCCCTGTGCTAAGGTAGGTATACATTACACCCCTGCTGTGGCTGGTAACCTGCCCCTGTGCTGAGGTAGGTACACATTCACCCCTCCTGTGGCTGGTAACCTGCCCCTGTGCTGAGGTAGGTACACATTCACCCCTCCTGTGGCTGGTCACCATCCCCTGTGCTGAGGTAGCTACACATTACACCCCTGCTGTGGCTGGTCACCTGCCCCTGTGCTGAGGTAGATACACATTACACCCCTGCTGTGGCTGGTCACCTGCCCCTGTGCTGAAAAGATACACATTACACCCCTGCTGTGGCTGGTAACCTGCCCCTGTGCTGAGGTAGGTATACATTACACCCCTGCTGTGGCTGGTAACCTGCCCCTGTGCTGAGGTAGGTACACATTACACCCCTGCTGTGGCTGGTAACCTGCCCCTGTGCTGAGGTAGCTACACATTACACCCCTGCTGTGGCTGGTCACCTGCCTCTGTGCTGAGGTAGGTACACATTACACCCCTGCTGTGGCTGGTAACCTGCCCCTGTGCTGAGGTAGGTATACATTACAACCCTGCTGTGGCTGGTAACCTGCCCCTGTGCTGAGGTAGGTACACATTACACCCCTGCTGTGGCTGGTAACCTGCCCCTGTGCTGAGGTAGGTACACATTACACCCCTCCTGTGGCTGGTCACCTGCCTCTGTGCTGAGGTAGGTACACATTACACCCCTGCTGTGGCTGATAACCTGCCCCTGTGCTGAGGTAGGTATACATTACACCCCTGCTGTGGCTGGTAACCTGCCCCTGTGCTGAGGTAGGTACACATTACACCCCTGCTGTGGCTGGTAACCTGCCCCTGTGCTGAGGTAGGTATACATTACACCCCTGCCTTGGCTGGTAACCTGCCCCTGTGCTGAGGTAGGTACACATTACACCCCTGCTGTGGCTGGTAACCTGCCCCTGTGCTGAGGTAGGTACACATTACACCCCTGCTGTGGTTGGTAACCTGCCCCTGTGCTGAGGTAGGTATACATTACACCCCTGCTGTGGCTGGTAACCTGCCCCTATGCTGAGGTAGGTATACATTACACCCCTGCTGTGGCTGGTAACCTGCCCCTGTGCTGAGGTAGGTATACATTACACCCCTGCTGTGGCTGGTAACCTGCCCCTGTGCTGAGGTAGGTATACATTACACCCCTGCTGTGGCTGGTAACCTGCCCCTGTGCTGAGGTAGGTACACATTCACCCCTCCTGTGGCTGGTAACCTGCCCCTGTGCTGAGGTAGGTACACATTCACCCCTCCTGTGGCTGGTAACCTACCCCTGTGCTGAGGTAGGTATACATTACACCCCTCCTGTGGCTGGTCACCTTCCCCTGTGCTGAGGTAGCTACACATTACACCCCTGCTGTGGCTGGTCACCTGTCCCTGTGCTGAGGTAGATACACATTCCACCCCTGCTGTGGCTGGTAACCTGCCCCTGTGCTGAGGTAGGTATACATTACACCCCTGCTGTGGCTGGTAACCTGCCCCTGTGCTGAGGTAGGTACACATTACACCCCTGCTGTGGCTGGTAACCTGCCCCTGTGCTGAGGTAGCTACACATTACACCCCTGCTGTGGCTGGTCACCTGCCTCTGTGCTGAGGTAGGTACACATTACACCCCTGCTGTGGCTGGTAACCTGCCCCTGTGCTGAGGTAGGTATACATTACACCCCTGCTGTGGCTGGTAACCTGCCCCTGTGCTGAGGTAGGTACACATTACACCCCTCCTGTGGCTGGTCCCCTGCCTCTGTGCTGAGGTAGGTACACATTACACCCCTGCTGTGGCTGATAACCTGCCCCTGTGCTGAGGTAGGTATACATTACACCCCTGCTGTGGCTGGTAACCTGCCCCTGTGCTGAGGTAGGTATACATTACACCCCTGCTGTGGCTGGTAACCTGCCCCTGTGCTGAGGTAGGTACACATTACACCCCTGCTGTGGCTGGTAACCTGCCCCTGTGCTGAGGTAGGTATACATTACACCCCTGCTGTGGCTGGTAACCTGCCCCTGTGCTGAGGTAGGTACACATTACACCCCTGCTGTGGCTGGTAACCTGCCCCTGTGCTGAGGTAGGTACACATTACACCCCTCCTGTGGCTGGTAACCTGCCCCTGTGCTGAGGTAGGTATACATTACACCCCTCCTGTGGCGGGTAACCTGCCCCTGTGCTGAGGTAGGTATACATTACACCCCTCCTGTGGCTGGTAACCTGCCCCTGTGCTGAGGTAGGTACACATTCACCCCTCCTGTGGCTGGTAACCTGCCCCTGTGCTGAGGTAGGTATACATTACACCCCTCCTGTGGCTGGTCACCTTCCCCTGTGCTGAGGTAGCTACACATTACACCCCTGCTGTGGCTGGTCACCTGCCCCTGTGCTGAGGTAGATACACATTACACCCCTGCTGTGGCTGGTAACCTGCCCCTGTGCTGAGGTAGGTATACATTACACCCCTGCTGTGGCTGGTAACCTGCCCCTGTGCTGAGGTAGGTATACATTACACCCCTCCTGTGGCTGGTCCCCTGCCCCTGTGCTGAGGTAGGTACACATTACACCACTCATGTGGCTGGTAACCTGCCCCTGTGCTGAGGTAGGTATACACTTACACCCTGCTGTGGCTGGTAACCTGCCCCTGTGCTGAGGTAGGTATACATTACACCCCTCCTGCGGCTGGTAACCTGCCCCTGTGCTGAGGTAGGTACACATTACACCCCTCCTGTGGCTGGTAACCTGCCCCTGTGCTGAGGTAGGTATACATTACACCCCTGCTGTGGCTGGTAACCTGCCCCCTGTGCTGAGGTAGGTATACATTACACCCCTCCTGTGGCTGGTAACCTGCCCCTGTGCTGAGGTAGCTACACATTACACCCCTGCTGTGGCTGGTCACCTGCCCCTGTGCTGAGGTAGGTATACATTACACCCCTGCTGTGGCTGGTAACCTGCCCCTGTGCTGAGGTAGGTATACATTACACCCTCCTGTGGCTGGTCCCCTGCCCCTGTGCTGAGGTAGGTACACATTACACCTCTCCTGTGGCTGGTAACCTGCCCCTGTGCTGAGGTAGGTATACATTACACCCCTGCTGTGGCTGGTAACCTGCCCCTGTGCTGAGGTAGGTATACATTACACCCCTGCTGTGGCTGGTAACCTGCCCCTGTGCTGAGGTAGGTATACATTACACCCCTCCTGCGGCTGGTAACCTGCCCCTGTGCTGAGGTAGGTACACATTACACCCCTCCTGTGGCTGGTAACCTGCCCCTGTGCTGAGGTAGGTATACATTACACCCCTGCTGTGGCTGGTAACCTGCCCCTGTGCTGAGGTAGGTATACATTACACCCCTCCTGTGGCTGGTAACCTGCCCCTGTGCTGAGGTAGCTACACATTACACCCCTGCTGTGGCTGGTCACCTGCCCCTGTGCTGAGGTAGGTATACATTACACCCCTGCTGTGGCTGGTAACCTGCCCCTGTGCTGAGGTAGGTATACATTACACCCCTCCTGTGGCTGTACCCCTGCCCCTGTGCTGAGGTAGGTACACATTACACCCCTGCTGTGGCTGGTAACCTGCCCCTGTGCTGAGGTAGGTAGACATTACACCCCTCCTGTGGCTGGTAACCTGCCCCTGTGCTGAGGTAGGTATACATTACACCCCTGCTGTGGCTGGTAACCTGCCCCTGTGCTGAGGTAGGTATACATTACAACCCTGCTGTGGCTGGTAACCTGCCCCTGTGCTGAGGTAGGTATACATTACACCCCTGCTGTGGCTGGTAACCTGCCCCTGTGCTGAGGTAGGTATACATTACACCCCTGCATGTGGCTGGTAACCTGCCCCTGTGCTGAGGTAGGTATACATTACACCCCTGCTGTGGCTGGTAACCTGCCCCTGTGCTGAGGTAGGTATTACATTACACCCCTGCTGTGGCTGGTAACCTGCCCCTGTGCTGAGGTAGGTATACATTACCCCCCTGCTGTGGCTGGTAACCTGCCCCTGTGCTGAGGTAGGTATACATTACACCCCTCCTGTGGCTGGTAACCTGCCCCTGTGCTGAGGTAGGTATACATTACACCCCTGCTGTGGCTGGTAACCTGCCCCTGTGCTGAGGTAGGTACACATTACACCCCTGCTGTGGCTGGTAACCTGCCCCTGTGCTGAGGTAGGTATACATTACACCCCTGCTGTGGCTGGTAACCTGCCCCTGTGCTGAGGTAGGTATACATTACACCCTCCTGTGGCTGGTAACCTGCCCCTGTGCTGAGGTAGGTACACATTACACCCTGCTGTGGCTGGTAACCTGCCCCTGTGCTGAGGTAGGTATACATTACACCCCCTGCTGTGGCTGGTTAACCTGCCCCTGTGCTGAGGTAGGTATACATTACACCCCTCCTGTGGCTGGTAACCTGCCCCTGTGCTGAGGTAGGTACACATTACACCCCTGCTGTGGCTGGTAACCTGCCCCTGTGCTGAGGTAGGTACTACATTACACCCCTCCTGTGGCTGTGTAACCTGCCACCTGTGCTGAGGTAGGTATACGATTACACCCTCCTGTGGGCTGGTAACCTGCCCCTGTGCTGAGGTATGTATACATTACACCCCTCCTGTGGCTGGTAACCTGCCCCTGTGCTGAAGGTGGTATACATTACACCCCTGCTGTGGCTGGTAACCTGCCCTGTGCTGAGGTAGGTATACATTACACCCCTGCTGTGGCTGGTAACCTGCCCCTGTGCTGAGGTAGGTATACATTACACCCTCCTGTGGCTGGTAACCTGCCCCTGTGCTGAGGTAGGTTATACATTACTCAAGATACCCCTGCTGTGGCCTGGTAACCTGCCTCTGTGCTGAGGTAGGGTACCATTACACCCTGCTGTGGCTTGTAACCTGCCCCTGTGCTGAGGTAGGTATACATTACACCCCTGCTGTGGCTGGTAACCTGCCCCTGTGCTGAGGTAGGTATACATTACACCCCTGCTGTGGCTGGTAACCTGCCCCTGTGCTGAGGTAGGTACACATTACACCCCTCCTGTGGCTGGTAACCTGCCCCTGTGCTGAGGTAGGTATACATTACACCCCTCCTGTGGCTGGTAACCTGCCCCTGTGCTGAGGTAGGTACACATTCACCCCTCCTGTGGCTGGTAACCTGCCCCTGTGCTGAGGTAGGTATACATTACACCCCTCCTGTGGCTGGTCACCTTCCCCTGTGCTGAGGTAGCTACACATTACACCCCTGCTGTGGCTGGTCACCTGCCCCTGTGCTGAGGTAGATACACATTACACCCCTGCTGTGGCTGGTAACCTGCCCCTGTGCTGAGGTAGGTATACATTACACCCCTGCTGTGGCTGGTAACCTGCCCCTGTGCTGAGGTAGGTATACATTACACCCCTCCTGTGGCTGGTCCCCTGCCCCTGTGCTGAGGTAGGTACACATTACACCTCTCCTGTGGCTGGTAACCTGCCCCTGTGCTGAGGTAGGTATACATTACACCCCTGCTGTGGCTGGTAACCTGCCCCTGTGCTGAGGTAGGTATACATTACACCCCTCCTGTGGCTGGTAACCTGCCCCTGTGCTGAGTAGCTACACATTACACCCCTGCTGTGGCTGGTCACCTGCCCCTGTGCTGAGGTAGGTATACATTACACCCCTGCTGTGGCTGGTAACCTGCCCCTGTGCTGAGGTAGGTATACATTACACCCCTCCTGTGGCTGGTCCCCTGCCCCTGTGCTGAGGTAGGTACACATTACACCCCTGCTGTGGCTGGTAACCTGCCCCTATGCTGAGGTAGGTATACATTACAACCCTGCTGTGGCTGGTAACCTGCCCCTGTGCTGAGGTAGGTATACATTACACCCCTGCTGTGGCTGGTAACCTGCCCCTGTGCTGAGGTAGGTATACATTACACCCCTGCTGTGGCTGGTAACCTGCCCCTGTGCTGAGGTAGGTATACATTACACCCCTGCTGTGGCTGGTAACCTGCCCCCGTGCTGAGGTAGGTATACATTACACCCCTGCTGTGGCTGGTCACCTGCCTCTGTGCTGAGGTAGGTACACATTACACCCCTGCTGTGGCTGATAACCTGCCCCTGTGCTGAGGTAGGTATACATTACACCCCTGCTGTGGCTGGTAACCTGCCCCTGTGCTGAGGTAGGTACACATTACACCCCTGCTGTGGCTGGTAACCTGCCCCTGTGCTGAGGTAGGTATACATTACACCCCTGCTGTGGCTGGTAACCTGCCCCTGTGCTGAGGTAGGTATACATTACACCCCTGCTGTGGATGGTAACCTGCCCCTGTGCTGAGGTAGGTATACATTACACCCCTGCTGTGGCTGGTAACCTGCCCCTGTGCTGAGGTAGGTATACATTACACTCCTCCTGTGGCTGGTCCCCTACCCCTGTGCTGAGGTAGGTACACATTACACCTCTCCTGTGGCTGGTAACCTGCCCCTGTGCTGAGGTAGGTATACATTACACCCCTCCTGTGGCTGGTAACCTGCCCCTGTGCTGAGGTAGGTATACATTACACCCATCCTGTGGCGGGTAACCTGCCCCTGTGCTGAGGTAGGTATACATTACACCCCTGCTGTGGCTGGTAACCTGCCCCTGTGCTGAGGTAGGTATACATTACACCCCTCCTGTGGCTGGTAACCTGCCCCTGTGCTGAGGTAGGTATACATTACACCCCTCCTGTGGCTGGTAACCTGCCCCTGTGCTGAGGTGGGTACACATTACACCCCTGCTGTGGCTGGTAACCTGCCCCTGTGCTGAGGTAGGTATACATTACACCCCTGCTGTGGCTGGTAACCTGCCCCTGTGCTGAGGTAGGTATACATTACACCCCTCCTGCGGCTGTACCTGCCCCTGTGCTGAGGTAGGTACACATTACACCCCTCCTGTGGCTGGTAACCTGCCCCTGTGCTGAGGTAGGTATACATTACACCCCTGCTGTGGCTGGTAACCTGCCCCTGTGCTGAGGTAGGTATACATTACACCCCTGCTGTGGCTGGTAACCTGCCCCTGTGCTGAGGTAGCTACACATTACACCCCTGCTGTGGCTGGTCACCTGCCCCTGTGCTGAGGTAGGTATACATTACACCCCTGCTGTGGCTGGTGTAACCTGCCCCTGTGCTGAGGTAGGTATACATTACACCCTGCTGTGGCTGGTAACCTGCCCTGTGCTGAGGTAGGTATACATTACACCCCTGCTGTGGCTGGTAACCTGCCCCTGTGCTGAGGTAGGTATACATTACACCCCTGCTGTGGCTGGTCACCTGCCCCTGTGCTGAGGTAGGTATACATTACACCCCTGCTGTGGCTGGTAACCTGCCCCTGTGCTGAGGTAGGTATACTGTGGCTGGTAACCTGCCCCTGTGCTGAGGTAGGTACACATTACACCCCTGCTGTGGCTGGTAACCTGCCCCTGTGCTGAGGTAGGTATACATTACACCCCTGCTGTGGCTGGTAACCTGCCCCTGTGCTGAGGTAGGTATACATTACACCCCTGCT
Source organism: Dendropsophus ebraccatus (assembly GCF_027789765.1). NCBI lineage: Eukaryota > Metazoa > Chordata > Amphibia > Anura > Hylidae > Dendropsophus > Dendropsophus ebraccatus. Next base: position 115,703,867 of record NC_091455.1, on the reverse strand, counting down.
GTGGATGGTAACCTGCCCCTGTGCTGAGGTAGGTATACATTACACCCCTGCTGTGGCTGGTACCCTGCCCCTGTGCTGAGGTAGGTATACATTACACCCCTCGTGGCTGGTCCCTGCCCCTGTGCTGAGGTAGGTACACATTACACCTCTCCTGTGGCTGGTAACCTGCCCCTGTGCTGAGGTAGGTATACATTACACCTCCTGTGGCTGGTAACCTGCCCCTGTGCTGAGGTAGGTATACATTACACCCCTCCTGTGGCTGGTAACCTGCCCCTGTGCTGAGGTAGGTATACATTACACCCCTCCTGTGGCTGGTAACCTGCCCCTGTGCTGAGGTAGGTATACATTACACCCCTCTGTGGCTGGTAACCTGCCCCTGTGCTGAGGTAGGTATACATTACACCCCTCCTGTGGCTGGTACCTGCCCCTGTGCTGAGGTAGGTACACATTACACCCCTGCTGTGGCTGGTCACCTGCCCCTGTGCTGAGGTAGGTATACATTACACCCCTGCTGTGGCTGGTAACCTGCCCCTGTGCTGAGGTAGGTATACATTACACCCCTGCTGTGGCTGGTAACCTGCCCCTGTGCTGAGGTAGGTATACATTACACCCCTGCTGTGGCTGGTAACCTGCCCCTGTGCTGAGGTAGGTATACATTACACCCCTCCTGTGGCTGGTCACCTGCCCTGTGCTGAGGTAGGTATACATTACACCCCTGCTGTGGCTGGTAACCTGCCCCTGTGCTGAGTAGGTATACATTATCCTGTGGCTGGTAACCTGCCCCTGTGCTGAGGTAGGTACACATTACACCCTGCTGTGGCTGGTAACCTGCCCCTGTGCTGAGGTAGTATACATACACCCCTGCTGTGGCTGGTAACCTGCCCTGTGCTGAGGTAGGTATACATTACACCCCTGCTGTGGCTGGTAACCTGCCCCTGTGCTGAGGTAGGTATACATTACACCCCTGCTGTGGCTGGTAACCTGCCCCTGTGCTGAGGTAGGTATACATTACACCCCTGCTGTGGCTGGTAACCTGCCCCTGTGCTGAGGTAGGTATACATTACCCCCTCCTGTGCTGGTAACCTACCCCTGTGCTGAGGTAGGTATACATTACACCCCTCCTGTGGCTGGTAACCTGCCCCTGTGCTGAGGTAGGTATACATTACACCCCTCCTGTGGCTGGTAACCTGCCCCTGTGCTGAGGTAGGTATACATTACACCCCCCTCCTGTGGCTGGTAACCTGCCCCTGTGCTGAGGTAGGTATACATTACACCCTGCTGTGGCTGGTAACCTGCCCTGTGCTGAGGTAGGTATACATTACACCCCTCCTGTGGCTGGTAACCTGCCCCTGTGCTGAGGTAGGTATACATTACACCCCTCCTGTGGCTGGTAACCTGCCCCTGTGCTGAGGTGGGTACACATTACACCCCTGCTGTGGCTGGTAACCTGCCCCTGTGCTGAGGTAGGTATACATTACACCCCTCCTGTGGCTGGTAACCTGCCCCTGTGCTGAGGTAGGTATACATTACACCCCTGCTGTGGCTGGTAACCTGCCCCTGTGCTGAGGTAGGTATACATTACACCCCTGCTGTGGCTGGTAACCTGCCCCTGTGCTGAGGTAGGTATACATTACACCCCTGCTGTGGCTGGTCACCTGCCTCTGTGCTGAGGTAGGTACACATTACACCCCTGCTGTGGCTGGTAACCTGCCCTGTGCTGAGGTAGGTATACATTACACCTCCTGTGGCTGGTAACCTGCCCCTGTGCTGAGGTAGGTACACATTACAACCCCTGCTGTGGCTGGTAACCTGCCCCTGTGCTGAGGTAGGTACACATTACACCCCTCCTGTGGCTGGTAACCTGCCCCTGTGCTGAGGTAGGTATACATTACACCCCTCCTGTGGCTGGTAACCTGCCCCTGTGCTGAGGTAGGTACACATTACACCCCTCCTGTGGCTGGTAACCTGCCCCTGTGCTGAGGTAGGTATACATTACACCCCTGCTGTGGCTGGTAACCTGCCCCTGTGCTGAGGTAGGTATACATTACACCCCTCTGTGGCTGGTAACCTGCCCCTGTGCTGAGGTAGGTACACATTACACCCCTCCTGTGGCTGGTAACCTGCCCCTGTGCTGAGGTAGGTATACATTACACCCCTGCTGTGGCTGGTAACCTGCCCCTGTGCTGAGGTAGGTATACATTACACCCCTCCTGTGGCTGGTCCCCTGCCCCTGTGCTGAGGTAGGTACACATTACACCCCTCCTGTGGCTGGTAACCTGCCCTGTGCTGAGGTAGGTATACATTCACCCCCTGCTGTGGCTGGTAACCTGCCCTGTGCTGAGGTAGGTATACATTACACCCTCCTGCGGCTGGTAACCTGCCCCTGTGCTGAGGTAGGTACACATTACACCCCTGCCTGTGGCTGGTAACCTGCCCCTGTGCTGAGGTAGGTATACATTACACACCCCTGCTGTGGCTGTAACCTGCCCCTGTGCTGAGGTAGGTATACATTACACCCCTCCTGTGGCTGGTAACCTGCCCCTATGCTGAGGTAGCTACACATTACACCCTGCTGTGGCTGGTCCCCTGCCCTGTGCTGAGGTAGGTACCATTACACCTCTCCTGTGGCTGGTCCCTGCCCCTGTGCTGTAGGTATACATTATACACCCCTCCTGTGGCTGGTAACCTGCCCCTATGCTGAGGTAGGTATACATTACACCCCTCCTGTGGCTGGTAACCTGCCCCTGTGCTGAGGTTAGGTATACATTACACCCCTCCTGTGGCTGGTACCTGCCCCTGTGCTGAGGTAGGTATACATTACACCCCTGCTGTGGCTGGCAACCTGCCCCTGTGCTGAGGTAGGTATACATTACACCCGCCTGCGGCTGGTAACCTGCCCCTGTGCTGAGGTAGGTACACATTACACCCCTGCTGTGGCTGGTAACCTCCCCTGTGCTGAGGTAGGTATACATTACACCCTCTGGTGGCTGGTAACCTGCCCCTGTGCTGAGGTAGGTATAAATTACACCTCTCCTGTGGCTGGTAACCTGCCCCTGTGCTGAGGTAGGTATACATTACACCCCTCCTGTGGCTGGTAACCTGCCCCCTGTGCTGAGGTAGGTACACATTACACCCCTGCTGTGGCTGGTAACCTGCCCCTGTGCTGAGGTAGGTATACATTACA